>NW_027507764.1:514284225-514884225 GCF_037356315.1 Lithobates pipiens | reverse complement strand
TTTGGAACCATTGACATTATAAAGCGATCAGAGCTAAAAATAGCCACGGCTTACTGTATAAATGTCACTGGCAGGGAAGGGGTTAACACTAGGGAGCGATCAAGGGGTTAACTGTGTTCCCTAGGTGTGAATCTCTCAAGTGATTAAACATTTACATAAAATAGTGAATGTAGATGAAAAAATATAATAAATTACCAATTAGTGAAAAGTAGGATCTGAGCGAACGGGCGCTCTCGCTTGCCGGCCAACATATACGTTGATTTTAACTTTGTGTTTGTGAGTATATCCACCTTTACTTTTTAATAAAGCTGCTTTTCAGATTTGCGCTATGGGAAGTCCCTCTGCTTTTTATTTTGAGAGATCAACATCCCATAATTGAAAGTCTTCCTAGGTTGCTATTGGGTGTGATTCCAGTCTAATCCTGACCTGCAGTTCTGCTAATTTGAGACCTACTGCTGGGTATTTTGTGTGAGCTATTGACGCTTGCCATCTGGTAAGCATGCATTCTTTGTGGTGTTTGCACTTTCCGATATTGGAAGATTGCACGATCTGTTTTAAATATTAATTGGACTATTTCTGAGTTTCATTCACTTTGGACTTGGGTCATTTCATCACGATTTATTATTTTCTAAACTTTTATATAATTTATCTATATTTATAATTATTTATATATTTTCACATCTATTAAGTTATTGATTTAAATATTAATTCAAGGAGTTTTTATAATAATTTTCACTAATTGGTAATTTATTAGATTTTTTCATCTACATTCACTATTTTATGTAAATGTTTAATCACTCGAGAGATTCACGCATCAATTAAGGTTTCCCCCTAGGAGGGATAAAATATTATCAGCGCAGCTATTTTCTCTTTTTTCTTTGTATTTTGGTGTGTATCACACTTTAGTAGCTGCTGCTTTTTTATGTTAGTTTAGTTTTTATTAGGCAGTTAGGAGCGCAATATTTTTCTCTTTTTTCCCTAGCTGTGTTCTAACTGTAGGGGGGGTGGGACTGACTAGGGGAGGAGACAATTGGTGTGCATACTTAGTATGAACACATGATCTGTCTCCTCTCCCCTGAGAGAACAGGGATTTGTGTGTGTACACACACAGATCCCAGTTCTTGCTCTGTCACGAGCGATCGCGGATGCCGGCAGTCATCTCACCCACTGGGCACACGCATCACTCTGGGGACATGCGACAGGCATGTGCACACGCCTCCAGTGGCATGCGCGTGCCTCCTGTGGTGGCAGGAGCAACATACAGCTATGGCAACTTGCGCAGCCGTGCCAATCTGCCGCTGTATTTTCTTAACTATCCTATTTCCCAGAGTGTAACCAGAAAGATACCTGTGAACGTGTCCTTTCTGCACTTGAAACTCTTTGTCAGTAAAAAGAACTCACAAAACAATGTAGTGACTTTCCAAGATAATAGTTGTGTCATCATAAAAGGGAATATCTTACTTACAAAGGATAAAATTACAGATGAACTGTATCAGCTGAACTGCAATGTAATGGTTAATTTTGCCAAGAAGAAAAAACATTCAAACGGCATTCACACATAGCACAAATGACTTGGGCACAGCAGTCCTGATATAATAAAGAATTTAACTGAGAATGACTACGCAAGTGAAATAAAAATGAGTCCACATGATCAAACAATAAAATGCATAGAAGGAAAAATGTTATTTCCAAAGCAGAGTAACAGCAGAGCTAAGAAACCTCTGAACTTAATTCATTAAGATCTTTGTGGTCCAATGGAAAAATTGACTCCAGGAAAGTAGTATTTTCTCACGTTTATAGATGATTACTCCAGGTATGCTACTCTATATCTGTAACACAACAAAAGTGAAGTACCAGAGAAACCAGAACAGTATTTGGCTAGTTAGCAACCAATTTTGCAAAATGCTGAGCGTATTGTGCACAGACAATTAAACTGAATATACAGGTGATAACACACAGGAGACTCTCAGAAAGCATAATATAATATTTCAAACTACTGTACCATACAAACCAGAACAAACCAGGGTTTCAGAAAGACCGAACCATACTCTATGTGAGAGCGGAAGAATCATGCTGTTTGATGCAGATATGCCAACTAAATACTGGGGGAGGCAACTATGATCGCATGTTATCTCCAAAATCGACTGAAAAAAATCCATATGAATGGTGTAATGTAAAAGCCTTGAATTTAAACAATCTAAAAAATGTTGGAAGCAAAGCCTATGTTCCTATGTTCACATCCCAAAAGAAAAACGTACAAAATGGGATGCTTGGACAAAGGAAGGTGTACTTGTTGGGTACAGTGAATCTCAAAAGAGATACAGAATTCTACACCAAGACACAAATAAGATAACCATCAGTAGAAGTGTAGTTGTCGATGTGTGTGCTCAAAATTTCATGAACTAACACAAACACTTAAAACTGAGGAAAATTTCACATCAGTGTCACATGAAGATAAGCAACAAACTGACACAGAAATAGAGAATAACACAAAAAAAACACAGAAACAGAAAGAAATGGATTTATAGAACTGAGATCCGAAATGGAACTAATATAAGGAGTAGTTGTTGAGTGGGGGTGTTGGAACATAATGTTCATGTATTTTGTACATCAACCAGTAGATGGCAGTGTTAATATGTTTTTAGATGCATTCATGGTTAAACTCTATGTTTTTTCTGTTTCCTCTTTGCAGTTAAGCAGCAAAGCCCATTTGGACTGTGCACGGTCTGCTCTTTAGGACTATAAAAAGAATCTCTAACAAACCTCACATTTTTAAATATCAGATCAAAAGAAAGAACTATATAGAGGGAACCTGGCCCTCATTGTCTTAACAGTAATTTTCCCATGGGTACTCCCTTTAAATGTGCATATATAGGGGTTTATTTGCATAATGCTTCTAGTAATTTGCAGTTCACTATAATTCTTTTTATCCTTTCCAGAATTTTTGTGATAATGTAAATATTTTGACTTTGACATTTACAGAAAAAGATCATTAGAAAGACAGGGACTTCCACACAGGTCCAATCAATACTACAATACTACAATATACATTGCACCAGGGCATGGGTTCTTAAGCTATTTATGGCCAGGACCCAGTCACATCTTTGAGTTAGCCCTAAATCCTATTATTATTAGGAACATTAATTAATAAATATGAATATGACAATATTTTCAGTTATTCATGTTCATGTGCTTGCTTACTATATCATGGTTCCAAGCAAATACTAGCTACCACTTGATGCAGCTATCTGTATGTGAGACAGCCCTTATTATCCTTTCCTACTGCTATAAGAATGTACAAAAAGATAAAATATTGTACTAGTATTATTTTATTGGGTTTCATTAAAAAAATGTATATGGTGATCCTGCCATAGAGGTCCTTGTTTAGGCACTTCCTGTTATAGGGTGACAAGGCACTGTCCTTATCTCCTGAGGGCTTCAGATGAAGATTACAAGTGGATGCTGCAACACAGAGTATTTTCAATCTGCCAACTGTTTTCACCTTCAGAAAACCCATCCTAAGAAATGCCATGGCTTGCGTGCATACATATAGACAGGAAGCGACTGCAAAAGGCTGCAGATGCTGAATGGAAAAGGTGATGAAAACAAGAAAGTAAATTACAAAATAATAACTGTTTATGGTAAATATTACTTTAGCAAACTAATTATAAAGAATGCTATAGAAGTAAAGATATTTATTTGTGGTACCTTCGTCCCATCAGAATATAGATAGAGAAGAAGAGGATATGTTCGGAATTTGATGGTACCGTATATCAACTGGTATTAAGCAGTCAGGAGTAAAATTAAGTGATTTTTATTACAAAAAATATATATAGAGAAGCTATTCACAGAATAAAAAGCAGACCATGACAATCAAAAAAGACTTCAAAAGTTGCATCTTATCAGAACATCTTAAACATAGATACCATCTGTACGTGGGTACTCACGCACCCTCTTGGGACAGAGGTGTAGGGGGCTATACTATACAATACTCCCCTTAAAAGTAAACATCAAACTGGGGGTTTTGTCACTAGGTTTTCTACCCATGAATGACATCTACGAACACTTATTGCCAAAAACTGTCATTTCCTCACAGAGGATTACATCTCTCGAAATATGTTAGACATACCCCGGAACTGATTTTCAGACGAGCAACCACATTTAGGGGGACAACTTACCTCCAGTCACTATGTAACACATAAGGACAAAATCTCTTTACCACAAGGGACATACCAATGTGGTAACTGTCCATGTTGTCCATGGGTCAGAGAGGGCAAGGGCATAAGACTACCGAATGGCCAATGACATAGAGCTAAAACCTTTGCTGACTGTTCAAACAAAGGAGTAATTTACATCATGATTTGTAGATGCAGTGTATTTTACATCAGGAAAACAAAATGTGAATTGAGACAAAGAATTGGAGACCATATGTATTATTCAGATGATGGGAAAATTGTGACGCCCCTTACTAGACATATCTGGCTTTACCAGAAGTACCACACTGAAATGGTCTCTTTCTTTGTTCTCAAAGTCATCCCAATGAACCCCAAGTAGGGGAAACTGTAACAGAACTATACTCCAACGTGAGACGCTCGGGATAGAGCATCTCAATGCAATTATTCCGCCTGGCCTCAATGAGGTGAATTCATACAAACTTTTTTTGTAAATTAAGCCAGATCTGTGTTTGTCTGAATATTTTTCTCTCCATATCTTAAGTTTCCCTTTTATTCCCCCTTTTTTCTTTTCTTTTGCTGCTTCTCTACTCTCTCCTTTATTTCTTTTTTACTCTTTTCCGTGTTGTGTGTTTCGGTGGACTGGAGATGGTCTGGCGATTCTCCTTATGACAGACAGTTTTATATCTGCATTAATATGTTTATTAAAAACCTTTTAAATTATAATGTTCAAATTTGACATTTTGCTGCTATTTTTGTAAAGGGCCTCTGTTTCTTTTTTCCTATGGGGAGTCCCTCACACATGAGGTGAGTGTTCTAACAACTTTTTTCCACCTTTGAGGGAAAGATGGATGGTGCTAAATACAATATTTTTGAGCAAAACCTGTACCATCCTGTGTGCCATTTGAGGTGAGGACAGAGGTTCACCTTCCAGCAGGACAATGACCCCAAACACACTGCTAAAGCAACACTTGAGTGGTTTAAGGGGAAACATGTAAATGTGTTGGAATGGCTTAGTTAAAGCCCAGACCTCGATCCTATAGAAAATATGTGGTCAGATTTAAAGATTGCTGTTTACAAGCGCAAACCATCCAACTTGAAGGAACTGGAGCAGTTTTGCAAGGGCAAAAATCCCAGTGGTAAGATGTGGCAAGCTCATAGAGACTTATCCAAAGCGATTTGGAGCTGTGATAGCTGCAAAAGGTGGCTCTATAAAGTATTGACTTTAGGAGGGTGAATAGTAATGCACATTTACTTTTTTCTGTTATTTTGTCCTATTTGTTGTCACAATAAAAAAATTCCTTAAAAGTGTGGGCAAGTTCTGTAAATTAAATGATGCAAATACTCAAACAATCCATGTTAATTCCAGGTTGTGAGGCAACAAAACACGAAAAATTCCAAGGGGGGTGAATACTTTTGCAAGGCACTGTATGAAGCCTTTAAACACTGGAGGAGCTGTAAATCCCTGAAACTCATTGGCTGTGTTTTCCTACTGCTCACACAGGTACGAGCAGGCTTTCATCTTATAACAAAGTGTTTCAGTGGGGTTCAAGCAGTCATGCAAAACAGAGAACCCATAATCACCAGTGCTCCTTTGAGGTAAACAATACATTTCTATAATATTGAATAATCTCTAGCTGCAAGTCTCTTTAAATATCAGGTAATTATACACCCTGGGCCCTGCAGAAAAATAAAGCAGAAAGACTAGACTTGTGAACAAACATGGCCACACATGTATGCTGTATCCTATAAGAAAAATGTATGCATTCCCATTTTTACTTATGGAAATAGCAGTTGGTAGAAGGTTATTGTTGGTACAAGTGCTAATATGAAATAAAAGTGAGCTCTTGTAGCAATGCACCTGATTAATGCAGCAAAACAATGCATCCCAATACATTGGAGATCTTCTAACACTCCCTTATTCAAGGAGTGATTTAGTAGAATTAAAAAAAATGCCAAAAGGAAGAATTGATTCGTATTGCATGTGATAACCCTAAAAAATTTGTGACCAAATGGGCGTGCTGGATACATATGTGCTTCATTAGACTTCTACATATGCGTTTATCTTTCAAAGGCAACTCACTATAGTCTATTCTATTGCAATTAAGTAGGGACAAAATTACTGAACCACCCAGGATGCTTGACCCAAATATTGCCCTCTAGTCAAGAGCCATATAATCTAGCACAGGACTTGAGACTATATTTATTTTACTAAGGTTTATGCATTGTCAATTGGATTTCAACTATATTTTGACCTTGTTTTACCTATTGTCACTGTACAATTTTTGTTCAAACTACTTGTACACTACTTTATTTTATTTCATAAAAAATAAACTGTTGTGGAAAAAAATAAAAAGTGAGCTCTTGTTCATCTCCTATGATGGACAGCAGTCAATAAGGAAACAATGACTGGAAGCTGATTGAAAATGAATGAGTATTGAGCAAAATCCTTGTGGATAAGTACGGAAATAGACATAAGCCAATTACAAGGTAAATGTTTTATAGTACCAAAAACTCCAGGAGGTAAATATTGAGTTCTTTATTGTGAAAGAAACATTGCACTCTATAGCACTTTCAGCATCTGTGTCTGCTACACATTACTATAATGTTTCAATGATCTGTCTATTACATTTCTCTAGTCTAGGTACTTAATATTGATTTAGAAAAATAATGGCAAAATGAAGGGATGTACTACATATTACACTTAGAAAAACAGGCTGTGAGATGTGCCTGTAGAGTTTCTATTGAGCTGTAGATTTCTATGACTTCCCATTAGCTTACCATTTGAACCCAAAGACAGTTTATCTCCTGAAAGCCCTTGCTGAAGGCTTACAAAGTCCCCACGATATCTTGTGATTGCCTGAGTTTGTTGGCTGTATGGGGTGCCTACAAGCTAAGCCAGTAAGGATAAAAAGAGTGCTGTTTATTTTCTTATTAAAAGTATTATTGAGATTTGGCATATAACTATTTCAAGGGAGGAAATTGCACCTAATTTCTTGTTTGCCGGGAGAACACAGTGATTTTTGCTGGAGGCTATAATCACTGGCAGCAACTGCATCCTATAAATCCGACACGCTACTTGTCAACTTGGTCAACGTGGGATCAACTGGATCAACTTGGGTACCATCAGCCTGCCCATACAAGGTTAAGATCTCAGCTGGTCCCTGCTAAACTGGCCACGATTTGAACTGTCTCTGGCTGGCTTAAGGATAAAAAATGTTCAACAAAAAGGCTTATCAGTAAACCGCCTAAATCTGTTTTAAGGGTACCCTTAAAAAATTTGAAAATTGCAGTTGAGTAGGAACACCTTTGGCAGTCAAATCGAACAAAAAATTATATTTTTATATTAACATAACACGGTTGTCACCAAGTTGAATTTTGGATGTTTGCCACCAAGTTGACTTAATATAACTCTTGGGGACCCCAGTTTTGAAATACCTGTACCTAGGGTTATTAGTAAGCACACTTTCATGTTGAACATCCTGCCATCAATAACAGTAAAGTTTGTAGGAGTAGTGAAAAGCAGGGGCAACTTTTTCTATTACACTGGAAAATCCCCAGTTACAAGCCTCTTTATATATCACATGCAAGGAAATGCAAAAAAAGAGCAGTTTTGCTTGCATGTGATTGGATGACAGAGGTCAACAGAGCTTCCCTTCATTTACTAAGCTCTAGAGCAACTTCACTTGCAGAGTGCATAGTCTTTTTGCCTTTAGTAAATCAACCCCAGTTTAAGGCCTCATGCACACTGGACATTAAAATAAAGTTATAAAAACGTCAGTAGCTTTGCAGTGAGATTTTCAACTTTCTTCACGTTTTTGCAATAGAGTTTTTTGCGTTTATTAGCGTTTTTAGCATTTTTCCGCGTTAGCATTTTAGTGTTTTTTTTAAGAAAGATTTATTTTTTTATTTTTTCCCTCATTGGATCAAAAACGTAAAAAAGCTGGTTAGTGACGTTGTTGAGCGTTTAACAGCGTTTATCATCATTAGAGAGTTTTTAAAGCTAAAGAATGTCTCTCAGAACCCACTAGTTTTAGGGTTTTTTTACTGCTCAAGAACGCCACTGCCCAAAACTACTGATAACAGCCTATGGACACATAGGATAACATGAAGGAGACTTTAATGGCTGTAGAAAAAACATCTACAGCCAAAAACAGCTGCTGTAAAAACGTCAAAAAATGTCCAGTGTGCATGGGGCCTAAGGGTTATTGTTAGGATGATCTTTAGGGTTGGGTTAGCATTAGGTTTGGCCTGATGGCCAGTGCTAATGACAAGGTTAGGGTTTTTTGGCACAAGAACAGGTCCAGGATAGCTGAAAGGAGCGCCTTTAACCCTAACTGCACACAACTGCCAAAACCAACTTCATTTCACCTTCCCCATTGATTCTAATACTTTTCATCACATAGCAAAAATATCACTGAAATGGCCTAATTTCAGTAGAAATTCTGGCAAAGGGTAAACCCATTATGTTGCTCATTTCTAGTCATAAAATTATGGATTTAACAAATCACAAGGGAAAGCTTGTTGCTGAGCACCACAGGGCCCGGATTAGTCAATCTACCTCCTAAATATCAAGTGCAATAGTGTTTTTTAAAACACTGTAATATAGTATTAATTTTTTAGGTAATCAGCGGCTCCTCAGGAAGCAAGGGCACAATGTAACCGTGACTCGGCCGTATACATTATTGCATTTAAATGTAGAAAAGAGAAATACTGAATAGTATTAGTGTATCTCTCTGTGCTTATGATTATACATTAAAATGAAAATGCACATATTTAATTCAAATGTAATTATGTAAATATGAGCCTCAGAGGCACAATTTATTGCGTGCAGATATGTAGATGAGATTTAAAGTTAGCTAGAGCCCCAAGGCCTATTTAGATTTTTGCCTTAGAAATTTGCACTTCTCCGTGGGCATGAGATATTAAATCCATATAAAACAATCTTTTGTGAATATTAAACATACAACACATATAAGTAAATTCAGGACATATATTCTAATAAATGTAATAGTAGCTTTCTTTTATGCAGTGTTCTTTTATGCCCAGTGTACATAATTCCCAGAAGAGGCACACGATTTGGTTGGTATTTCGAGACTAGGTTAGTGATGTAGCTGGGGGCAGAGTTGCGGATGGCTTTGTAAGTTATTGTTTGCATCTTGAATTTAACCGCTTCCCACCGGGGGGAAGTACATGGACGTTCTCCCATTTCAGTGGTTATATTGGGAGGATGCCTGCACCTACAAGCATCCTCCCGGTATTGATCTTTTCAGCCTGTGATTCTCTTCAAGTGCAGAAGTGATGTGAGTGGCTTCTGCCACCTCTTCCAGGCTCACGGGTCCAATCGCAGAGGCTGGGAGCGATGTGGCCGGCAGCGATGGCTGCAATGTACAGAGCGAGAGGAACTGACATCGTTCCCCTCTGTAACCCTGGAAACTAAGAACAGTTATTCAATTTCGGCTACGCCCCTTTGTTTACCTGGCTAGCAACGACCAGTTAAGTAGCTGATCAGACCGATTTGTGTCTGATGGGCAACATGGGAGGTCAGAGAAGAGGCCTAACAGGGTCTAACAGACCGCAACTCTCTTCATAAAGAGGACCTGTCATGGCCCATGCTATCACAAGGAATGTTGATCATCACTTGTGTTAGCAATAAAGTTAGTACAAAAAAAGTGGAAAAAAATTATATTTTGCCTCTGTCCCACTGTGCTTAAATGCAAATGCGAACGCAAACATTACTTCTGCATGCATATGTGTAATAATTCTAGCACCAGACCTCCTGTGCAACCTCCCTAAACTGGTAACCTATAAGGGCGTTTAAAGCGTCGCCTCTAGAGAATTTTAAGCACTGTAGTTTGCCGCCTCTCCATGAACAGATGCAATTTTAAAGCGTGACATGTAACTTATTCACACCTTGATTATTTCCCGCCTTGACTACTGCAACTCTCTCCTTAATGGCCTACCCTTAAGTAGGCTATCCCCCCTTTAGTCTATTATGAATTCTACTGCTAGACTAATACAACTCACTAACCGATCCATGACTGCTGCTCCTCTCTGCCAATCCCTTCACTGGCTCCCCCTACCCCACCATGTAAAATTCTAAATGCTAACCACAACATACAAGGCCATTCACAAAATCACCCCCAGCTACATCACCAACCTCATCTGCAGATATTGCCCAAATCGTCCTCTCCGTTCCTCCCAGGACCTCCTGCTCTCTAGCTCCCTTGTTACCTCCTCCCATGCTCGCCTTCAAGACTTATTTAGAGCCTCCCCCATCCTCTGGAACTCCCTGCCCCAGTATATCCGATCAGCCCCTACCCTGTCCACCTTTAGGAGATCCCTGGAAACTCATTTATTCAGGGAAGCATATCCCACATCCACCTAACTGTCCCTGAGCCACCCCCATCAAATCATTCTCTGCAGCTATTACCTTTTGTACCACCCCCTCCCTTCAGAATGTAAGCTCTAAGAACAGGGCCCCCTTTTACCTTTTGTATTGAACTGTACTGTAATTGTGTTGTCCCCCCCATACATTGTAAAGAGCTGCGTAAACTGTTGGCACTATATAAATTGTGTATAATAATAATAATAATAATATTTACTTGGTGTAACATCATCTTTAACATTATGCAAAAATAACTTTTTTTTTCATTCATGAAAGTGTTTTTTTTCCAAAACCGTATTTTAAAAACCGCTGCGCGTGTACCGTGTGTCATAAAAATTTGCAACACCCACCATTTTATCCCCTAGGGTCTCTGCAAAAAAAAAAAAAAAAAAATATATATATATATATATATATATATATAAAAATATAATCTTTGGGGATTCTAAGTAATTTTCTAGCAAAAAATGTAGATTTTTACATGTAGGAGCGAAGTGTCAGAAATGGTCCGGATGGCAAATGGTTAATTTGTTGGGGGAACGGAAACAAGTGGAGGGTTTGGCAGAGATGGGTAGCAGACGCTGAGTGGTTTGTATGGTGGATGAGTCTGGCACCAGCATTCATGATGGACTAAAGGGGGGATAGCCTATTTAAAGGTAAGCCAATGAGGAGGAAGTTGCAGTAGTCGAGGCAAGATATGACCAAGGAGTGAATTTGAAGTTTTGTGGTGTCATTGGTTAGGAAAGGACGTACCTTGGAGATGTTGCGGAGTTTGGGGCAGCAAGCTATGGACAGTGATTGGATGTGGGGCCGAAAGGAGAGTTGAGAGTCTAGGACTACGTCTAGCACCTTGGCATGGGGTGATGGGTTAATAGATGAGATGTTGATTTTGACAGAGAAATCAGGGGAAGAGTCATGTGGAGGAGGTTTTGGATAGATCGAGTTTGAGGAAGTGGTGTGATATCCAGGCTGATATGTCTGTTAGTAAGTTGGTGATGCATGAGGAGACTGATGGCTGAGGGGTAGAAAGATAGATTTGGGTGTCATCAGCACAGAAGTGTTATTGAAAGCCAGATTTATTTTGTTAAACAGACATACAACTTGTTATAAAACAAAAAAAAAAAAAAAATATAGAAAAAAAAACTAACCTCAAACTATTATAATTTCCCTTTCAAACCTTAACAGTCAAAAGCTTCAATGGAGGATGCAGCATTGGAATGGACAGTAGGAGACATGGGCCACTGGAGAGGTGAGAAGTGGGTATAATAACCCCTTCTACCACAGGACTTTTTAGACAACAAACAGGGTTGCTTTAAGTCTTGGTTCTCCATATAAAGACATCATCACATAATGGTCATACTGTTTGAATAAATCACCATGGAAAGGGTAATAGCTGATCCCTCTATGCAGTGGCGGCCCGCCCATAGGGGGCGCCTGGGCGCCGCCCCCCCTCGCCCTAGGTGTAAAAAAAAAAAAGTAAAAAAAAAAATAAAGTAAAAAAAAAAATAATAAAAAAAAAACGGGCCCTTTAAGACATCTAAAAAAAAAAAAATGTCATTTAACAATTTAACATAGTGTACTGTGGCGCCGGTCACAGTGCACTATGAGAAGCGCCACGTCAATGCAATCACAAGATTGCATCCATGGCGCTTCATTTGCGGGTTAAAAACCCGCCTTGCGGTGTACTGCAGAACGCCGACTAGCTTCCGCCCCTAAAATCACTGTGATTCTACGGGCGGGAGCATTGTCATTCTTAGACAGGCAGGTCACTTCCGGCTTTCGGCTGCTTCACGAAACCCGGAAGTGACGTCGGCAGCTCCGTTCCTCAGCCCGAGCGGAGCTGCAAGACAGTGAGGCAGGAGGTGAGTCACCGCATAAAGGCTTTCTAGTTTCTACTTTGTTGAGAATGTTCATGCATTTAGCTGAATGAGTGGAAAAAAAGCTTTCACAGCCAGAAAGGTTTCCCCAGGCCAGGCGATTTTTGCCGTGGCCAATCAGAGAATGAGCTCTGAAGGGGGAACTCCACGCCAAATTTCTGCAAAAAAAATTGACGTGGGTTCCCCCTCCGAGAGCATACCAGGCCCTTAGGTCCGGTATGGATTCCAAGGGGAACCCCCTACGCCGAAAAAACGGCGTGGGGGTGCCCCCCAGATCCACACCAGACCCTTATCCGAGCACGCTACCCGGCCGGCCAGGAAAGGGGGTGGGGACGAGCGGGCGCCCCCTCCTCCTGAGCCATACCAGGCCGCGTGCCCTCAACATGGGGGGGGTGCCTTGGGGGAGGGGCCCCCCCACCCCAAAGCACCTTGTCCCCATGTTGATGAGGACAAGGGCCTCTTCCCGACAACCCTGGCCGTTGGTTGTCGGGGTCTGCGGGCGGGGGGCTTATCGGAATCCGGGAGCCCCCTTTAATAAGGGTGCCCCGCATACCGGCCCCCCACCCTATGTGAATGAGTATGGGGTACAATGTACCCCTACCCATTCACCTGTGAAAAAAAGTACAAAAAAAACACAACACAGGGTTAAAATATTTTATTGCACAGCTCCGGGGGTCTTCCGTCTTCGGGGGTCTTCTCGTCGGACTCCTCCGCTATCTTCTTGTAGCTCTTTTACTAGCGGAGGAGCCCGGCATTCTTCTTCGTCGTCGCGGCCTCTTCTTCCGACTTCGGGGGTCTTGTCCCCCTCTTCGGTTCTTCTGCCGGGCCACCGCGCCTTCTTATAGCTCTTTTACAGGCGGTGGCCCGGTCTTCTGTCGCCGCCGCCGCCCCCGCCGCCCCGCCGCCCGTTCTTCTTTTTTTTTTTTCAGATTACATAAGGAGCGTGGTTTATGAGAAGTGGGAGGGGTCAAAATGATGGGCAGGGTCATGATGGGCAGGGTCTGGCGCCCCCCATCCAAAAACTTCACCAGCCGCCACTGCCTCTATGGGCACTAGAGTTTCATTGAAGTTAATGGATGAGAGTTCCAGAATGATCTAACTTACACTGATATGGTAAAGAACTGGACTGGTAAAGAGAGAAAGGGATCAACAGTGGGTCGCTCTCATTTTGATAAAGAGGACTGCTACAAAAAGGATATGAGTGCACACTTTATGCTGCATATGTCTAGACAGTATAGCGCTAAATGGTCCCTAGTAGGGATGAGCTTCGTGTTCGTCCGTTGGCTGTTTGTCCGTTCGGCGAAGTCCTAACATTTTGGTCCGTTCGCGTCAAATTCATGTGGCGCTCACGGCCCACAATGCACTGCGATGGCGCAGTGCATTGCTGGCTCATGATTGGCCAAGCATGCACTGTGACCCCGCATGCTTGGCCAATTGCAGCGCCAGCAGCGAGGAGAGCCATGATTGGCCACAGGCAGGATGCCTGTGGCCAATCATAGCTCAGGCTGTGTAGTGCACGCCCCACACTATATAAGGCCGCCATCGCGGTGGCCTCGTGTAGTGTGTTGGCGTCTGAAGCAGTGGGTGTTCTGTGTACCTTCAACACAGTACACACCGATCGTTTTCGGCCGATTTTCTATCTTGCTGTTGTGTAGTGGTTATTGTCTGCGTGCCCTGACCGCAGTATACACCGCTATATTCACCTCACCTATATAGCTAGTGATCTATCTTTTATAATAGAGCTTGCAGTCAGTAGTGTTAGGAGATAGTGCGTGCTGTCTACGTGCTCTGTACCCAGTACATACCGCTATATCCACCTACATAGCTGTTCTCTATTTGAGCCCACTTGCCATCTGCAGGAGTTATTGGAAGTTGTGTGTGCCTCCAGCACAGCACAGTATACATCTGTATATACCCCTTTATCTCTGGTGTTCTCTGGTTATTGTCTGCGTGCCCTGACCACAGTATACACCGCTATATTCACCTCACCTATATAGCTAGTGATCTATCTTTAATAATAGAGCTTGCAGTCAGTAGTGTTAGGAGATAGTGCGTGCTGTCTGCGTGCTCTGTACCCAGTACATACCGCTATATCCACCTACATAGCTGTTCTCTATTTGAGCCCACTTGCCATCTGCAGGAATTATTGGAAGTTGTGTGTGCCTCCAGCACAGCACAGTATGCATCTGTATATACCCCTTTATCTCTGGTGTTCTCTGGTTATTGTCTGCGTGCCCTGACCGCAGTATACACCGCTATATTCCCCTCACCTATATAGCTAGTGATCTATATTTAATAATAGAGCTTGCAGTCAGTAGTGTTAGGAGATAGTGCGTGCTGTCTGCGTGCTCTGTACCCAGTACATACCGCTATATCCACCTACATAGCTGTTCTCTATTTGAGCCCACTTGCCATCTGCAGGAGTTATTGGAAGTTGTGTGTGCCTCCAGCACAGCACAGTATACATCTGTATATACCCCTTTATCTCTGGTGTTCTCTGGTTATTGTCTGCGTGCCCTGACCGCAGTATACACCGCTATATTCCCCTCACCTATATAGCTAGTGATCTATATTTAATAATAGAGCTTGCAGTCAGTAGTGTTAGGAGATAGTGCGTGCTGTCTGCGTGCTCTGTACCCAGTACATACCGCTATATCCACCTACATAGCTGTTCTCTATTTGAGCCCACTTGCCATCTGCAGGAGTTATTGGAAGTTGTGTGTGCCTCCAGCACAGCACAATATACATCTGTATATACCCCTTTATCTCTGGTGTTCTCTGGTTATTGTCTGCGTGCCCTGACCGCAGTATACACCGCCATATTCACTTCACCTATATAGCTAGTGATCTATCTTTAATAATAGAGCTTGCAGTCAGTAGTGTTAGGAGATAGTGCGTGCTGTCTGCGTGCTCTGTACCCAGTACATACCGCTATATCCACCTACATAGCTGTTCTCTATTTGAGCCCACTTGCCATCTGCAGGAGTTATTGGAAGTTGTGTGTGCCTCCAGCACAGCACAATATACATCTGTATATACCCCTTTATCTCTGGTGTTCTCTGGTTATTGTCTGCGTGCCCTGACCGCAGTATACACCGCTATATTCACCTCACCTATATAGCTAGTGATCTATCTTTAATAATAGAGCTTGCAGTCAGTAGTGTTAGGAGATAGTGCGTGCTGTCTGCGTGCTCTGTACCCAGTACATACCGCTATATCCACCTACATAGCTGTTCTCTATTTGAGCCCACTTGCCATCTGCAGGAGTTATTGGAAGTTGTGTGTGCCTCCAGCACAGCACAATATACATCTGTATATACCCCTTTATCTCTGGTGTTCTCTGGTTATTGTCTGCGTGCCCTGACCGCAGTATACACCGCTATATTCACTTCACCTATATAGCTAGTGATCTATCTTTAATAATAGAGCTTGCAGTCAGTAGTGTTAGGAGATAGTGCGTGCTGTCTGCGTGCTCTGTACCCAGTACATACCGCTATATCCACCTACATAGCTGTTCTCTATTTGAGCCCACTTGCCATCTGCAGGAGTTACTGGAAGTTGTGTGTGCCTCCAGCACAGCACAGTATACATCTGTATATACCCCTTTATCTCTGGTGTTCTCTGGTTATTGTCTGCGTGCCCTGACCGCAGTATACACCGCTATATTCACTTCACCTATATAGCTAGTGATCTATCTTTAATAATAGAGCTTGCAGTCAGTAGTGTTAGGAGATAGTGCGTGCTGTCTGCGTGCTCTGTACCCAGTACATACCGCTATATCCACCTACATAGCTGTTCTCTATTTGAGCCCACTTGCCATCTGCAGGAGTTATTGGAAGTTGTGTGTGCCTCCAGCACAGCACAGTATACATCTGTATATACCCCTTTATCTCTGGTGTTCTCTGGTTATTGTCTGCGTGCCCTGACCGCAGTATACACCGCTATATTCACCTCACCTATATAGCTAGTGATCTATCTTTAATAATAGAGCTTGCAGTCAGTAGTGTTAGGAGATAGTGCGTGCTGTCTGCGTGCTCTGTACCCAGTACATACCGCTATATCCACCTACATAGCTGTTCTCTATTTGAGCCCACTTGCCATCTGCAGGAGTTACTGGAAGTTGTGTGTGCCTCCAGCACAGCACAGTATACATCTGTATATACCCCTTTATCTCTGGTGTTCTATAATAAAGGCATCTGCAGGAGTTAGTGGGTGTTGTGTGCCTCCAGCACAATATACACTACCCAACTGCTGTTTTACCCAACTCCCTTCAGGCCATTACCATGTCTGGAAGGCCAGCAAGGAGAGGCAGACAGGCGCGAGCCGATAAAAGAGGGCAAGCAGGCTCTGTGTCTAGAGACAACAGTGCTGGTCGTGGACGCGGTACATTGTCATTAGCACGTGGCCATGGGACATGCTTGTATTTCTTTTCGGCAGCTGGACATGTTGAACCGCAACATGCCAACGACTTGGTAGAGTGGATAACCAAGCCCTCTTCATCCTCCTCATCCTCTCTCACCCAGTCTCAGGGTAGTAGCAAAGCAGCTGCCAACACATCGTCTTCCCTCCTCTCAATGTCATCATCAGTGACTCCTTCCCTAGACCCACCACGTCCTCCTGAGGAGTCTCCTGAACTCTTTGAGCACAGTGTTGGGTACATGCTCCAGGAGGATGCCCAGTGTTTTGTGGGCTCTGATGATGACACTCAGCTAGAGGAAGGCAGTAGCGTGAGCGCAGAGAGAGGGGATGCTCAAGAAGGACAGCAATCTGGCAGTCATGTTCCACAAGCTGCAGCATACTGCCAGGTTTGCTACAGCGATGAAGAGGGAGGGAATGATGAGGGCACTGACTCCACGTGGGTGCCTGGAAGGAGGGAGGAGGAGGAAGAGGCACATGTCCAACGAGGCAGGATGCCCTCCGGGGGCCAGCTTAGGGGCAGCACACCGACTGAATCACACCGCAGAGCTCCGCCTGTGCAGAGCGCTGCCTCTGCGCGTTATTCTAAAAGTTCTTTGGTGTGGGCCTTTTTTGAGACGAGTGCATCAGATCGCACCGCTGCTATTTGCAACATATGTCTCAAGCGTATCTCACGTGGCCAAAACATCAGCCGCTTGGGCACCACATGCTTGACCAGACATATGTTGACCTGCCATGCAGCTCGTTGGCAAGCGTACCTCAAAGACCCACACCAAAGAACAAAGCGGACCTCTCCTTTCTCCTCATCAGCTGGCATCTCCAACCCCACTAGACTTTCAATCCTCTCTGAAACCTGCTCTGAGAGGAATGAAGGTGTAGAATTAGGTATGTCACAGCCAAGTGCTTTCGGGAACTCTGCTAGCGATACACCCACGTCCGATTATAGCAGGCAAATGTCCCTGCCCCAGCTGCTGGACCGGCGGAAGAAGTTCACTCCCAGCCATCCACATGCCCAGCGGTTGAATGCTAGCTTGGCTAAATTGCTAGCACTTCAACTGCTGCCTTTTCAGTTGGTAGACTCGGCCCCCTTCCATGAGTTTGTACAATGTGCGGTTCCTCAGTGGCAGGTCCCCAAACGCCACTTTTTCTCACGGAAGGCGATTCCGGCTCTCTACCGGCATGTGGAAGGCAATGTCCTTGCCTCGCTGGACAGGGAGGTCAGCGGTAAGGTGCATATTACCGCTGACTCATGTCCAGCAGGCATGGACAGGGACGTTACCTGTCTTTCACGGCCCATTGGGTCACTCTTCTGGCAGCTGGGAAGGATGCAGGACAAGGTGCAGTAGTGTTGGAGGTTGTACCGCCACCACGCCTCCAAAATGCTACTATTGGTTGTGACACACCTCTCTCCTCCACCCCCTCCTCTTCTTCTTCCTCCATGGCCTCTTCCAGTGCTCTGTCCTCAGAACCAGTGGTGCTCCGTAGGCGTTCCAGGGGCTACGCAAGTACGCAGGCAAAACGATGCCATGCCGTGCTTGCGCTGGTTTGTTTGGGGGACAGGAGCCACACTGGGGCGGATGTTTTGTCAGCTCTGCAGGGGCAGGCCGAGAGGTGGTTGACGCCACGCCAGCTTAAGCCAGGAATGGTGGTTTGCGACAATGGCACCAACCTCCTCTCTGCCCTCCGACAGGGGCAACTGACCCATGTGCCCTGTGTAGCTCACATCCTTAACCTGGTGGTGCAGCGGTTCTTGGGCAGGTACCCCGGCTTAAAGGATGTCCTGAAGCAGGCCAGGAAAGTCTGTGTGCATTTCCGCCGATCATTTAATGCCTGTGCTCGGCTGGCTGAGCTCCAAAAGGAGTTGAACCTGCCCAAGAACCGCCTTATATGTGACATGCCCACCAGATGGAACTCAACATTGGCCATGCTGCAGTGGCTGCACACGCAGCAGAGGGCCATCAATGAGTACCTGTGCGACTACGGCACCAGGACAGGGTCAGGGGAGCTCGGTTTTTTCTCACCACGCCAGTGGGGCATGATCAGGGATGCATGCACTGTCCTGTCACCATTTGAGGAGGCCACAAGGATGGTGAGCAGTGACAGTGCATGCATCAGTGACACTGTACCTCTTGTCCACCTCTTGGAGCATACGCTGCGTGGAATAATGGACAGGGCACTTGAGGCAGAACAGAGGCAGGAAGAGGAGGACTTCCTTGCCTCTCAAGGCCCCCTTTATCCAGACAGTGTTCCTGCTGTGCCACCCATCACACAGGAAGAGGATGAGGAGGAGGAAGAGGAGGAGGAGGATGATTGTGTCAGCATAGAGGTGGAGGCTGGCACTCAGCATCAGCATCAGCAGCAGCAGCAGCAGTCTTGTAGGGATGATTTACAGTCCCAAGAAACACGTGGACTTGTACGTGGCTGGGAGGAGGTAGCTGCGGATCATGTTGTCCTTAGTGACCCAGAGGACTCCGGACCGAATGCCTCAGCTAACCTACGCTGCATGGCCTCCCTGATCCTGCAAAGTCTGCGGAAGGATCCTCGTATTCTTCGGATCAAGGAGAGGGACCATTACTGGCTGGCCACTCTCCTTGATCCACGGTACAAGGGTAAGGTTGCCGACCTTATCTTGCCATCGCAGAGGGAGCAGAGGATGAGACATCTCCGGGAGGCCTTGCAGAAAGGTCTGTGCAACGCGTTCCCAGAGACTGGGAGGTTACAAACTCCTGGTCCTGGACAACGTGTTGCTGAGGCATCGGTCAGAAGGAGCGGTGGAGAAGGTGGCCGTCTGACTGATGCTTTCAGACAATTTTTTAGTCCGCAGCCCCAAGGTATGATTGGTTCCAGCACCCATCGCCAGCGTCTGATTTACATGGTGCAGGAATACCTAGGGGCAAGGTCAGACTTGGACACCTTTCCCACCGAAAATCCTCTGGCTTACTGGGTCTTGAGGATGGATCACTGGCCAGAGCTTGCACAGTATGCAATTGAGCTACTGGCCTGTCCTGCATCCAGCGTTCTTTCGGAACGCACCTTCAGTGCTGCTGGTGGCTTTGTTACCGATCACAGGGTGCGCCTGTCCACCGAATCAGTTGATCGACTGACCTTCATCAGGATGAATCAGTCTTGGATCACCCACAGCTACCAAGCACCTGAAGCTGATGTAACCGAATAATTTTTTTTGAAATACCACATCCCTTCAAGACTGCCTATGCTGAGTGACTGTCCTGTTATGTTGATTGTCTATCCTCTTCCTCCTCCGCTGATATGTTGGAAGAACATTTCTGGTTCTGGTTGATGCCATCAGCCCAATTTTTCTGCCCCTGTTTAACAGGGGCATTTAAGTACAATTTTTGATGCAATGCTTTGCAGCAGGGCTAATTCCTGCAATCAAACAAGAGTATATGGGAGAGGTTGCAGTGTGGTGGCACCAGCACCAGTGCCTAAGGCCCAATTTTTCTGCCCCTGTTTAACAGGGGCGTTTAATTACAATTTTTGATGCAATGCTTTGCAGCAGGGATAATTCCTGCATTAAAACTAGAGTATATGGCAAAGGTTGCAGTGTGGTGGCACCAGCACCAGTGCTTAAGGCCCAATTTTTCTGCCCCTGTTTAATAGGGGCGTTTAAGTAAAATTTTTGATGCAATGCTTTGCAGCAGGGCTAATTCCTGCAATAAAACTAGAGTATATGGCAGAGGTTGCAGTGTGGTGGCACCAGCACGAGTGCCTAAGGCCCAATTTTTCTGCCCCTGTTTAACAGGGGCGTTTAAGTACAATTTTTGATGCAATGCTTTGCAGCAGGGCTAATTCCTGCAATAAAACTAGAGTATATGGAAGCGGTTGCAGTGTGGTGGCACCAGCAGCAGTGCCTAAGGCCACATTTTTCTGCCCCTGTTTAACAGGGACATGTAATTACAATTCTTGATATGATATTTCACAGGAGGGCCCCTTCCTGTGCCCACCCAGAGTAACGGTGAGGACTTATAGTGTTGTGGCACCAGCACCACAACCACCAAAGGTCAATTTTTCTACCACTGTTCAACAATGGCATGTAATTACAATTCTTGATATAATCGTTCACAGCAGGGCGCTCCAGCGCCCACCAAGAGTCACTTTGAGGGCTTACAATGTTGTGGCAAAACCAACACCTTGTTCCGCCATTTCTGCAGAGCATATAGGGCAGGCCCCTACTTTCAAACATCCAACTTACAAACATCTCCTACTTGCAAACGGAAGGAGACAACAGCAAGTGAGATGAAAAAAGATGGACGACAAAACAAATTATACAGGGGTGATAACCCTTCCCTATGTTTTCCAAAAAGCTTAAAAATAGTTTTTTTGACTGGAGCTACACTTTAAAAATGTACCAGTTGAAAATTACAAACAGATTCAACTTAACACAACAAACCTACACAGTCCCTGTCTTGTTTGCACCGCCTGTATACTGCTGTTCTGAGTATATAGGGCCTGGGGGCCACACGCATTTCCTTTTTTTAATATGGGTACAGGGTTCCCCTTAATATGCGTACAAGACCCAAATAGGCTGGTAATGGGCAGGGAGGGCTACCCATGCCATTTTTCTCAATGATTTTCAACCATATTGCAGGAACAAGATATAACATTAAAACCGCAAGCAGTTTTAAATGGTGTTATTTCCGTTTAATGTCATTTTGTGCAGGGACTGTTCTAAACACGGGAAACACGTGGCACTTCACAGGCATACTACAGACACCCCCCAGGCACCATATTTAAAGGAATATTTCACTTTTTTTTTTCACTTTAATCGTCATTAAAATCAGTGCTCCCGCCAAAACGGCCATTTTTAAAAACATTTTAGGCATTGACCCATGTCCCCTGGGGCAGGAGCCAGGTCCCCAAACCCTTTTTAGGACAGTATCTTGCATATTAGCCGTTAAAATTAGCACTTTTCATTTCGAACGTTCGAGTCCCATAGACTTCAATGGGGTTCTAACGTTCGTTCGAATTTGGGGTCCGTTCGAAAGTTCTGGTGCGAACCGAACCGGGGGTGTTCGGCTCATCCCTAGTCATAAGGCATCTATTTGCCACTTCTACTGGCCCTTACAAACAAGAGTTTTACAGATGGTGGAGTATAGTTTTTTAGGAGAGACCACGGTCAGCTATTAGAATCCTGCAGGAGGAGAGTGGCACACGTTAAAGAGGAAGTATACCCTGATGGGTTTACTTCTTCTTTGTCTCCCTGCAAAGGTAAAGCATAATGGGCTATTATGCATCGCTTAGTAGTCCATTATGTGTCACTTACCTGACACAGGAGCTAGCAATGTCACCGCTGTCCCTTGTAGCATGGAGCGTCCATCTTCTTCCAGGTATCGCTGCTCCGGCCACTCACAGCGCTGGAGCAGCGATGACGTCATTCTTGTGCATGGGCACGGGAGCTGCCACTAACAGCATATTGCTGTTAGGAGCAGCATGCTGCTAACGGTGATAGTGCGCCTGCACGCCGCTGTCTACGGCGCATGCGCTGTAAACATCGGTGCCTGTCTTTTTGTAAATATCTCCTAAACTGTGTAGATTTAGGAGATATTTCTTGGATCTATAGGTAAGCCTTAATCTAGGCTTACCTGCAGGTCAAAGTGGTTTGTAAGGGTTTACAACCACTTTAATTGTCTGTGTAAGATTGTAAGATTTAGAATTTTTTGACAAGCCTTATTTGAAAACACCAACTGCAATGGAAGCAACTGTCAGCTAAAAGACAATTCTCATTCTCAGAGGTCATTAAAATCCTATGTGGGGTTCAGCCCTAAAGCTGCTGTACTAACCCTATATTCTGAGGGTTATTTACGAAAGGCAACTCCACTTTGCACTGCAAGTGCACTTGGAAGTGCAGTCGCTATAAATCTAAGAGGTAGATCTGAAATGAGGAGAAGCTCTGCTGATTTTATCATCCAATCATGTTCAAGCTAAAATGCTGTTTTTTATTTTCCTTGCATGTCCCCCTCGGATCTACAGCGACTTTACTTCCAAGTGCACTTTCAGTACTTTAAGTGCAAAGCAGATTTTCCTTTAGTAAATAACCCCCTCTGTCTATTATTTGTCTATAATTGCTGCCATCAAAGACTAGGTTCTCCACTACAGGTCTGTGAAAGATAGATATACATGTCTCACTGTGCCTTTCTTATCTGCATCCAATTGTAGGCACAGAGATTTCAGCAAAATAGATTTTCTAGCTATAGGTATAGTATCGATTTCAAAGATGTTTGATGCTGCCTAAGTGAAATTTGCTTGTTTTTTATTTATTTTTTTGGTGGGAGGGGGGATTAAGGGTAGTTTGGCTTATTGCATGTATCTGTGTTTTATACCCCGTGTACTTGACTTTTATTTGTGTAAAATTCTGTCAAAAATATTTTTTTTTTACTTTCCGTTTGTATTTTTTCTGGGAAAAAACTAAAGTAATGAGATTAACAATTCAGCATTTTTTTTAACCCACTGTAACCTTAAAAACACCCAAAAACACTTTAATTGTGTCAACCACTAAGAGAAATCTCTCCAAAAGTGGAAAAGAGCAGGGATTTCAAATCCCTGTACTGCTGCACCAGGGCAGGGCACTGACAGCCCTGCCAGGGCACTGACAGCCCTTCACCTATGAAGATATGCAGCAGGGGCCTATGGGTTGGGGAAGGTGTAGGTTGCTAGTTCACCTTTTTATTTTTTTGTGAAAAGATGAACTTACACTTTAAGCTTCGGTGGATTGGAAAATGCAGCAAATATACAGTAGGTGGTTCTGAGGTCATTCCAACATACCTTTGACCTATTTTGAAGCCGCATTTGCATTCCTGTAGACTTAGACGGGGGGAGAACCAGTTCTAATGAACAAATCTGGAGTTGATGAAAGACAGCAAGTTGTTTAGTCAACCAGGAACCACCCATAAATGAAATGCCAGCTTTGGGTGGACTATACCTTTAAAAGCACATTGTAAACTATAATCTCAATTCTCCAAACAGAACTCTAAAGCCTAATTTTAAATGCTGTGGTTTGATATACATATCTATTTTTTAAAAGGTGTTTATTTTGATTTTATAACATAAAAACAACAAAAGAAGGGTTGGAATTATAGATGTACATAGCAGAACCACTTACATAATAGGGAGAGTGGATCGATTTTAACAGTCCGTAAGAAACAGGAATACCCCAGTAAAGCCTCATACACACGATCGGACTTTGTACAAACTTTCCCGTGGATTTTTGTACAAAGGGCATTGGCCGTGAACTCGTATTGCATACACACGGCAGGACTTTTTCAGCCAACTTTCACCAAATCACATGGTTTTTCTGCTCTTTACCGCCACCCTTTGGTCAACGTATTGTTGTCTGATCTTTTGCATTGGTTCTGAGCATGCGTGTTTGTACTTTGTACAAAAGTCCTATGGTTTTCTGTACACACATCCGGACTTTTGTTGCTGGAAAGTTTGTCCGTTCGCACAGCCAACAAAAGAAAACCAGAAAAGTTTGTCCGATGGAACGTAAACAGGGTCTGATGTTGCCTTAACCACTTGTCGACTGGGCCATACTTGAAAGACGACTACAGCGCGGTTGTGTTTTTCTGGGAGGGCGTACATGGACGTCCTCCTAGAATCTTACTCTTGCTGGTAGCGGCTATTTACCGTGTGATCGCTCTATCAAATTAAAACAGACCGGCGTCGGTTCCTCCCTTCCCTCTCTGTACCGATGGGTACAGTGGGAGGGGAGAAGGGAAGAGGGGACGAGGAAGAGAGATTGCAGCAGTGCTGTGGGCTGGATCTGTAGTGCCCACAGTGCTGCTCTGAGACAATACTCTGCAGTACTCTGCCCATACTGTGCAATAATCTGCCAATACTCTGCAACACTGAGCAATACTCTGCAACACTCTGTAATGTAATACTCTGTCAATACTCTGCAACACTGCAATACTCTTAAATACTCTGCAATACTCTGCAAAACTTTGCCAATACTCATCAATACTCTGCAATAAATCTAAACACAAACAAAAAAAAATTGTATTTATTTTTACTGAATTTTCAGCATTTTTTGATTTATAGCGCAAAAAATAAAAAACCCAGCGGTGATTAAATACCACCAAAAGAAAGCTCTATTTGTGTGGGAAAAAAAAGGACAAACATTTCATATGGGTACAGTATAGCATGACTGAGTAATTGTCATTCAAAGTGTGAGAGCACCAAAAGCTGAAAATTGGTCTGGTTAGGAAGGGGGTTTAAGAGCCCAGTGGTCAAGTGATTAAAACAGCTAATTTGCATATTTGTTGTCATAAAGTCAGATCGTGTGTATGGGCCTTAGGACTCATTCACACATTCATACTTGAATTCACTCAAACCTGCAACACGTGTGACCCAGTAAAGACAGTAGAGGTCTAGGATCCCCCCCCCCAGGCATTGGATGTTTCATATTAGCCCTTGTACACACGGTTGGACATTCCGACAACAAAATTTTGTCCGAAACTGATGTTGCATACACATGGTCGGACAAAGTTGTCAGAAAATCGTGATGACGTTATTTCGTTACGACGGGACTATGTTCAGGCTAGTAGCCAATAGCTTTGGTCTAGGAATATGATCTGAGCATGCGTGGCACTTTGTCCGATCGGAATTCTCTACAAACGATCAGACAAAGTCCGATCGGATCATGTTGTCGGAAAATTTTATAGCCCAGCTCTAAAACTTTGTTGGTCGGATATTCCGACGGAAACAGTCCGATGGAGCCCACACACAGTCGGATTATCCGACAACATGGTCCGATCGGACATTTTCCGTCGGAATGTCCGACCATGTGTACAAGGGCTAAGGCAATCTGTGATTATCAATTTTGGCATCTTCTCGAAAAGTAATATTAGAGTACATTAGTAGTGGGCCTATTGGGAAAACTGTGAAGAAAGGACATCTTCCCAGAAATCCTCAGAGACATCACACATATCTTAATATCATGTATGCACTTTGCAATATACAGTAGATACAAAATACTGTATCAGGAAAAGCTTTCTGTGACTTGTCAGCCTCACTCAGCAATTTAAACTCACATGACTGAAGGTCATTTTTGGCAGTCTGTACTTTGCAAGGTTCATTTGCACTAAAAATCAACACTAATTGCACATCGCTAAAATGCAAATGCATGCAAATTAAGGGTTCTTTAAAAAAAAGTATATTATTTCCGGAATGCGTGTGCTCAGCGAGTCTGCAAGGTAGATAATCATTCCAATTAATTTTATGTGCGTTGCATTACCGTGTTTGCGTCTATTTCAATCTATTTCAGACCATGGTGATGACTTTGTGAGCATTCTCTCTCACTGCATTGGAAGCGAAGAATAGCGGCTTCCATTAAAACATGCAATTATTTGCTTTAAGGAAACCTTAATGAACAGAAACCTGAGGGTTGCTATGGCTGACCTCATTTTAAAAATTCTACGTGGCTGTAAGACCCCTTTCACACTGGGGTGTTTTTCAGGCGTTTTTCAGGCGCTTTAGCGTTAAAAAAAGCGCCTGTAAAGCGCTTTAAAGAAGCCTCATCTGAAATCTCAATGTGAAATCCCAAGTGCTTTAAGAGCCCTTTCACAATGTCAGTGCCCGAAAAATGCTCGTAAAACGTTGCTTAACCACTTGCAGACCGGACCATTTTGCTGGTCAAAGACCAGACCACATTTTGCGACTCGGCACTGCGTCGCTTTAACTGACAATTGCGCGGTCGTGCAACGTGGCTCCCAAACAAAATTGACGTCCTTTTTTTCCCACAAATAGAGCTTTCTTTTGGTGGTATTTGATCACCCCTGCGGTTTTTATTTTTTGCGCTATAAACAAAAATAGAGCGACAATTTTGAAAAAAACGCATTATTTTTTACTTTTTGTTATAATAAATATCCCCCAAAAATATATAAAAAAACATTTTTTTTCCCTCAGTTTAGGCTGATACGTATTCTTCTACATATTTTTGGTAAAAAAAATCGTAATAAGCGATTATTGATTGGTTTGCGCAAAAGTTATAGCGTTTACAAAATAGGGATAGTTTTATAGCATTTTTATTAATAATTTTTTATAATTTTTTTTTATTGTGACTGCGACATTGTGGGGGACCCATCGGACATTTTTGACACATTTTTGGGACCATTGTCATTTATACAGTAATCACTGCTATATAAATGCAGTGATTCCTGTGTAAATGACACTGGCAGTGGGTGGCAGTGTAGGGGTTAAGTGTTCCTAGGGGTGTGTTACTAACTGTGGGGGGGTTGGGCTTTCATTTAGTGAACACTGATCTCTGCTCCAATCACATGGAGCAGAGATCAGCGTCACTAGTTGCTAGGCAGAATGGGAAAATGCTGTTTACACGGCATTTCCTCCATTCGGCCGCTCCGTGAGACAATCGCGGGGATGCCCGCGGCGATCGAGTCCGCGGGTCCCACGACCGGACTCACGGGGGTCCCAACCAGCGCGGGAGCGTGCCGCCGGCGGCGCGCTCCCGATGGCAGGGCGGCATTGAATATTGGACGTACCTGTACGCCAATTGTACGCCAATATGCCTGCCCGTGCCATTCTGTCGACGTACATCGTCGTGCGCTGGTCGGGAAGTGGTTAAACTAGCAGCACTTTACCAGTGTTTTTCGAGCGCTATTGGGGCACTTTTAACCCTGCTAGTGGCCAAATAAAGGGTTAAAAGTGCCGACAAAGCGCTGCTGCCAAAAGCGCTTTGCAGGCGCTTTTCAGGCATTTTGCAGGCACTTCCCATTGATTTCAATGGGAAGGGGCGCTTTAGGAGCGGTGTATTCACCGCTCCAAAAGCGCTGCAAAGAAGCTGCTTGCAGGACTTTTTTTGACGCCCTGCCAGCGCAGCGCCTCAGTGTGAAAGCACTCGGGCTTTCACATTGGGATTGCAATTGCGGCTTCTTGCAGGCGCTTTACAGGTGCTTTTTTTAAAGCTAATGCGCCTGAAAAACACCTGAAAAATGCGAGTGTGAAAGGGGTCTAATAGTCTGTGAATCACTGAAAAAGGATGCAGATTTTGAGTCAGAGTGAAGTCAGAGCTTCTTATTAGAATACTTGTCCCAGGTCTATGCCTCACAAAGTGTCATCTCTTCTGATAGCAA
This sequence comes from Lithobates pipiens, assembly GCF_037356315.1. NCBI lineage: Eukaryota > Metazoa > Chordata > Amphibia > Anura > Ranidae > Lithobates > Lithobates pipiens. The sequence continues at coordinate 514,856,270 of NW_027507764.1, read as the reverse complement.
TAAAAGAGATTCAAATAAAATGACAGACACAGAGTATTTTTTTTTTTTTATCAAATAAATAATAACATTAAAAAAATGTAAAGTGCCCCTGTTCCCACGCACAAATGTAAACAAGCACGTAGGTCTCGCACACATATGTAAACGGCTATCGCACTACAAATGGCTGCGAATATCAGATTGAGAGAAATGATTCTAGAACCAGAACTCTAAACTGGTAACCTGTAAAGGCTTTTAAAGTGGAGGTCCACCCTAAAGTGGACCTTCCGCTCATTGGAATCCTCCCCCCCTCCAGCGCCACAATTGGCTCCTTTCAGGGGGGAGGGGGGTGCAGGTACCTGTACAGTACAGGTATCTGCACCCACTTCCGGCGTAGATTCTGCAGAAGGTACGCCCCTTTCCGCAGAATCTACGCCCCTTTCCGAAAGTCCCACGCTGCCTGCTGGGAAACACACGGATCCCAGAGACAGCGGGGACCATCCTTATTGCGCAGCGCGACTCGCGCATGCGCAGTAGGGAACCGGGAAATGAAGCCGAAAGGCTCCACTTCCTGATTCCCATACCCAAGATGGCGGCGGCAGCACCCGAGAGACGATCGAGAGATTGGCTTCGGGTGCCGACATCGCGGGCGCGCTGGGCGGGTAAGTGTCATTATTTTAAAAGTCAGCAGCTGCAGTATTTGTAGCTGCTGGCTTTTAAAAAAAAAAAACGGCGGAACTCCCGGCGGACTCCCGCTTTAAAGTGTCGCCTATGGAGATTTTTAGGTACTGCACTTTGGCTCCGTTCCACGTTCAGACGCAATTTAAAAATGTGACATGTTTGATATCTATTTACTCAGCGTAATATGATCTTTTATATTTATATTTATTTTACCAAACAATTGGGTATTGTATCGTGTTTTTGTGCAATAAAATCATGAAAGTATATTTTTTAGTTAGAAAAACTGCTGCACAAATATTGTGTAACATAAAAATATGCAACACCCACCATTTTATTCCCTAGGTCTTCTGCTTTTAAAAATATACAATGTTTCTGGGTTCTAAGTAATTTTCTAGCAAAAAAAAAAAATAATTGTTTTTTACATATGTGAGAAGTCTCAAGCCGCGTACACACGGGCGGACTGTATGGCCAACTTAGTCCGTCAGACAATCCGACGGACAGTCCGTCCTACTTTCGAATGAACGGACTTGACCACACACGGATGCACAAACAGTCCGTCGAAAGCTTGCGCGATGACGTGTACAGCACGTACGACGGGACTAGAAATAGGAAGTCCAATACACAGCAATGCAACCTTTCGCTGTGTAAATCCTTTCTGAGCATGCGCCATACTTAGTCCGTCGAACTAGCCTACTCACGAGCGGAGTGTCCGCTGAAACCAAAGTATGACGGACAATATTACGGAAATTCCGAAATACTTAGTCCGCCAGACTGCACGCTGAAAAAGTCCGCTGAAGCCCACACACGAGCGGACTGTCCGCTGAAATGTGTTTTGACGGACTAAGTTGGCCAGACAGTCCGCCCGTGTGTACGCGGCTTCAGAACTGGCCCGAGGCTCAAGTGGTTAAAAATGTTAGTTGACTGGATGGTTGAAAAATCTTGATCACCTAGAACAAGTATAATAAAAGTCAGAAATCCTTATTTGCACCCACATGTTCCATATCAGTAGGTAAGAGATGGTTCATAATACAATTATGTAATATATAACGCATGTTTTGCTACAGTATGCATTACTGTAATGCACAATAATACATGCAACTAGGTGTAGTGCATTGCATTTTGAATGCCATTCCATTATATCTAGCCTGTGCACAACAAGGCAAATCAGTTTTAGACGTTCTGGTGTCTGTTCAATGTTCTGGTGTGTATAATAGGGTTCCCACCTTTTCTGCAAGTCAAACCCGAACACTTTCGTGAAGCACAACAACTTTGTTTTATAGTATAAACTATACATATATTTTGCTATTAAATAAAATTTCTAATCATATGAAGTTAATAACAAGAGTCCCCCTTTACATCAGAGTCCACATCAGAGTTACCCTTCACTGTAAGGGGGGACTTTGCAGACTCTGATGTAAGGAAGAACTCTGAGGACTCTAACATAAGGAATGTTCTGGAAACCCTGATTTAAGGGGGAACACTGAGAATTATGATACACAGAGAGGACTCTGATGTAAGGGGGAACACTGTATCCTCTGGTGTAAATGGAAACTCTGATGTAAGGGGTGTTCTGAGAACCCTGATTTACCTTAGTGTACTCCTTCAGAGGCTGGAAAGAAGAGGGGGAGACTTCAGTCACAGACAGGGATGGATGGTGAGCTCACTCACCCCTTGGCAGTCAGCACCTCTCATCCAGATTTATAATTTCCCACCCCCACTTTCCTTTTCTGAGCCACAGCATCGGGATTGGAGTGTGGGCAGACACAGAGGTGTATGGGGTAGAAGGAAGAGGTGCAGATTGAGCCCTCTCTCCTCTTCCATCTGTGTGTGTGTGTGTGTGCGCGGCCACTTATATAGGGACAAGGGGCGGTGTCACATGGCTTTATGTCACATGGGTTGGTCACATGGGTTAATGTCACATGGGGACTGTGACATCGTAAGGGGGCGGGGTCACCATGTGACACCAACCCATGTGACATAAAGCCATGTGACACCGCCCCTTGTCCCTATATAAGTGGCCGCGCAGTGCGCCCCTGGCATTGTGGCCGGAGAGAGCGTCGAGTCAACATCTCCTGGAGAAGAAGGAGAAGAAGAAGAAGAACGGAAGGCGGCGGCGGCGGCGGCGACAGAAGACCGGGCCACCGCCTGTAAAAGAGCTATAAGAAGGCGCGGTGGCCCGGCAGAAGAATCGAAGAGGGGGACAAGACCCCCGAAGTCGGGAGAAGAGGCCTGCGGCGAGGAAGAAAGCCGGACTCCTCCGCTAGCAAAAGAGCTACAAGAAGATAGCGGAGGAGTCCGGCGAGAAGACCCCCGAAGACGGAAGACCCCCGGAGCTGTGTAATAAAGTATTTTATCTCGTGTGTTGTGGTTTTTTTTGTACTTTTTTTTACAGGTGAATGGGTAGGGGTACATTGTACCCCATACTCATTCACATAGGGTGGGGGGCCGGTACCCCTTTAGGGGGCTCCCGGATTCCGATAAGCCCCCCGCCCGCAGACCCCGACAACCAACGGCCAGGGTTGTCGGGAAGAGGCCCTTGTCCTCATCAACATGGGGACAAGGTGCTTTGGGATGGGGGGGCGCGCGCCCCCCCCCCTTCCCCAAGGCACCCCCCCATGTTGAGGGCACGCGGCCTGGTACGGCTCAGGAGGGGGGGCGCTCGCTCGCCCCCCTTTCCTGGCCGGCCGGGTAGCGTGCTCGGACAAGGGTCTGTTGTGGACTTGGGGGGGACCCCCACGCCGATTTTTTTCGGCGTTGGGGTTCCCCTTTAAGTCCATACCAGGCGGCGGGGCCAGCGACGTCTCCTTCGCGGGCCCCGCCTACCTGGAGACGCGCTCGAAATGAGCGGACTTTCCTCCGGGCGGGAAAAGTCCGCTCATTTCAAAAGTACGGCGGACTGGCATACACACGGCCGGATTGTCCGCCGAAATGCGAGTACGACGGACAGAATTTCGAAAAAACCGAAATTCTTAGTACGCCGGACTGCACGCTGAAAAAGTCCGCTGAAGCCCACACATGAGTGGATTGTCCACTGAAATGTGTTTCAACGGACTAAGTATGCCATACAGTCCGCTCGTGTGTAAGCAGCATTACATTTCTTGCCCTCTGTAACGAGCTGAAAGTGAATAACTCTACACCAAGTTCCCATGATCTTTAGAAGCATTAGGCTTTATGGCCTCCAACTGGAAGTAAACCTTCAAATCTTCAGGTTTCCTGTAAACTGTACGGAATGTGAAACCTGTGCAGTGCGGTTCTAGGTTGCCTCTACCATGCATTTGAACTGAATCCTGCAGGTTTGAGATTTGCAGTAAAATATTTGTATGGATCGGTAAACAGTGGCTGGTTATCAACTAAATGTTAGAAATGTGACAGCTGACAATGCTCAAACCTCACTGATATTTTGCCGTCAACAGTAATTTCATATTTCCTCCAGTCATATCCTTCAACTAAAAGCACAGAGCTGCCTGCACTGTCACAAGGCGTTTATTATTAATCTAGAGGAAAATCAGATCACATTTCTACGACCCTTCAGCACATGAATGCCTCATAAAAATTGAATTTTTTCTCATGGTATCATCTTATATGTGGGTTACAAAAGAGTTTGCAATTCTTTTATGACTGTAATTGAAACACTTCATGATTAAAGAAAAAAAATCACTGACAGTAATAAAAATCTACCCATTTGACAATAATACAGCAGAATGGAGAGAGAACATTCCTGCTCCACACCCTCCTGTAAGCATGCCTCCTGTAAACAATAGCATTTGGATTGGCTGACCTCCCTCTTACATTTTATCATACAGGGCACTAAGGAGGCTTATTTCAGGACATTTCTTCTGAAATCTCTATGCAGACTTCTGTGAGCCTTTTGCACTAACAACTTAATAATATTTTTTATTTGTATTATTATTATTATTTTAGTAGTCATGTTTACCAAGGAAACTCATTTGTCTATTTTGAACCCGAGTGGGATTCAGATGCTACAACAAACAATTACTCCATATTTTCCTATATTTAGACCAGAGTGAAGCAGATGTATATATAGATATATCTATCTATATATATATATATATAAAAAAGAGAGAGCGATATCTATCTATATATATCTATATCTATGTCTATCTATCTATCTATCTATCTATCTATATATATATATATATATATATATATATATATATATATATATATATATATATATATATAGATCTCTCTCTCTCTCTCTCTCTCTCTCTCTCTATATATATATAGGTAAATATATAGATAGATATATCTATATCTATCTATCTATCTATCTATCTATCTATCTATCTCTATCTATATATATATATTTAGCTTTATACTACTATAAAAAAAAGAAAAAAGAAAATGTATATATAGCGGGTAGAAAAGTATTATACACATCACCAATTTTCTAGGTAAATATACACTATATTGTCAAAAGTATTTGGACACCTGCCTTTACACATACATGAACTATAATGACATCACAGTCTTAGTCCGTGGGGATCAGTATTCAGTTGGCCCACCCTTTGCAGAAATAACAGCTTCAACTCTTCTGGGAAGGCTGTCCACAAGGTTTAGGAGTGTGTCTATGGCAATGTTTGACCATTCTTCCAGAAGCGCATTTGTGAGATCAGGCACTGGTGTGCTGAAGCAACTTTTTGTCTATAAGCAGAAGACGCCGAACATATGAGGGACTGAAGAGCCTATCCACCAGCTGATCTTCACACTGCCCTCTGCTGTCAGGTCTCCTTGTCTACCTTCGGAAGTGGCTGGCCATGACATCTGTATTGACTGACCCTTACCCCAATATATATATATATATATATATATATATATATATATATATATATATATCAAATATAAACTTTCCAATAAATAACTTTTATTAAAATGTAAACAACTTTCCATTAGTACTGTATCATGGGTCATTAGCATACCCAAGACCCTACTGGTCACTGCACGCTACATCAGTCATATCTTTAACTTCTTGACCTCCAGACGGAATCCCCTGTCTCGGAGGCTATACCCAAACCAGTGCAGTGACCTACCCCTTTTACCCTTCCCGGTTAACGCCATGTAACCGGGAAGTACAGATCCAACCACCCCCATCACCATGCATGGGTACAACATATTCTCCACCTGCACCACTTGACCTTTTCAACTGACCCCAAAAAACTGCCCACCCCCGTAAATAGGCCCCCAAAACAACCCCCAATAAAAGGGAGGGTGGGTGGGAATCTCGTCCTTCTCTGCTCTCCGACTGCCCCTGGCTTCCACTCGGCTTCTCGGCGAAACTGCCGGCTCTGCCCACAGCCCCGCCTTCCGGTGCACTCTTAAAGCGGCCCAATACTATTATTTAAGACGGCGACAGTGCAGTCATAGCAACTGTCATGACTTCCCTGCGCCCACAGCGGCTGCAGATCCGTGGACTTTTCTAACTTGAAGCATCAGAGATCCATCCGTCTCTGCAGAGGGCTGAATCTGCTTGCGATTGTGACTCCGCTTGCAAGGAAGTCCACTCGCTCTGGTAAGGACCCTCACTTACAGATTTATTTCTTTAAAGAGCTGAAAGTCGATGGGCATCTGTATTTGCTTTCGAATTGGACTGAAGTGTTTTTTTTTTTATCTTTATTATAATGTCTTTTCACCATTGTTTTGCACACTGAATTATATATGGACACTTTTTTGATTCATTTCAATTGGGACATTTAAATATTTATACACTGTATCATTTGACTATATGAGATGTATCTTTTGTAGCGCATCAATTTATTTTTATTTTTATTTAACTTCATCAATTCACTTGCCGTGGAGTTCCACCAATTTAAATGGCAGCAGCTACAAAAAGTGTAGCTGCTGACTTTTATTAATCAGACACTCACCTGTCCCAGGATCCAGCAATGCGGGCGCACGAAGCCTCGCTCTTCTCCCCCACCTCTTCAAGGTGCCGGCATTCTAACTGTGGGCGCCCAGCTGTGGCTTCACAAAAACACGCAAAACCGCTTGTGTCACTCATTTACAAGTCTCCAAAAAAGCTCATGTACCTTTTTTGAGCTTCAAGTATCAATCTTCTAGTTACTGAGTTTAGACGTGAACAACATTTATTGAAAACAATGGGATTCCTATTGCTGAGCATTGTCATGTTTAGGCTCCGGCGCAAAAACACGTGCAGAAATACTCAGGTGTGAATGGAAGTACCCTGTGCGATGCATACTAGCTCATTATGCCTTTGTCTTGCAGGTTGTTTTTTTTTTTTGCCGAATTTGCAACGACTTTAAAAGGGCACACATGGCCCATAGATCATATTCCTTGTATTAGAATAGCAAAGCTTTTTTTTAACCACTTGAGATCCACGCTATAGCCAAATGACGGCTACATCGCGGATCTCCTTTTCCGGGACTACGTCTTTTGATGTCGTCCCGTGCACGAGCGGCCTGCGCGCCCCCTGAGGGGCGCGCGCGGCACGCTCTGTGATCGGCGAGTCCATGAGACTCGCCTGATCACCGATCCGTGCAAGGGGTTGATCCCGACCCCTTATCACGTGATCAGCTGTCAGCCAATGACAGCTGATCATGTGATATAACGGAGCCGGTAATCGGCTATTATTCCTCCTCGCGCTGTCAGCGCGAGGAGAAAAAAAAATGCCGATCACCGGCGGCCGTGATCGGGACATCAGTCCCGATCACGGCCAGCCCTGCTAGTGCCCACCTGCCCCCTGCCAGTGCCCACCTGCCCCCTGCAGTGCCACATGTATTAAAAGTAAGTGCCCCCCGTCAGTGCCACCCAGCAGTGCCCACAGTGCCACCCAGCAGTGCCCACAGTGCCACCCAGCAGTGCCACCCACAGTGCCACCCAACAGTGCCACCCAGCAGTGCCCACAATCTGCCTCAAAGGTGCTGCACCCCAGTGCCACATATCCGTGCCCATCAGTGTCATCTACCAGTGCCCAGCAGTGCCGCCCATCAGTGCCCAGCAGTGCCACCTATCAGAGCCACCTATCAGTGCCACCTATCAGTGCCCATCAGTCCCATATATCAGTGGTACCTATCAGTGCCCATCCGTGCCACCCATCCGTGCCACCCATCCGTGCCATCTTATCTGTGCCCATCTTTGCCCATCAGTGCCACCTTATCTGTGCCCATCGGTGCCGCCTTATCTGTGCCTATTAGTGCCGCCTTAACTATGCCTATCAGTGCCCACCAGTGCAGCCTATCAGTGCCCACCAATGCAGCCTATCAGTGCCCACCAATGCAGCCCATCAGTGCCCACCAGTGCAGCCTATCAGTGCCGCCTAATCAGCGCACTTCAATGACTGAGAAAAATGACCCGTTTGCAAAATTTTATAACAAACTATTAAACATGATTTTTTTTTGCATCTTTTTTTGTTTGTTTAGCAAAAAATAAAACTCCGAGCTGTAACTAAATACCACCAAAAGAAAGCTCTATTTGTGGGAAAAAAAATGATAAAAATTTCATTTGGGTACAGTGTTGTATGCCCGCGCAATTGTCATTCAAAGTGCATCAGCGCTGAAAGCTGAAAATTGGTCTGGGACTGAGGGGGGTTTAAGTGCCCAGTAAGCAAGTGGTTAATACTATCTTTTTGTCCTCTGTTCCCTGTAGGTGCTGTGGATCGCCTTCAACCTCTTGTAGCCATTACCTTCTGTATATACTCGGTTGCTCTTCACCATCTTCCTGAAAGTGACAACGTTAGACCGTGCTTGCAGATTGTGTAATAACATGGCTGCTTGTCCATCAGTGTTGGATGTGACAGAGTGACGGACATGTTGGAATAGGAAGGGGCTATCCCTACACTGTTCCCACAAATTTAGGAGCATGAAATTGTCCATTTGTCTTGGTATGCTGACGCCTTAAGAGTTCACCTTACTGGATCTATGGGGCCAATCCCAACCCCTAAAAAAACAACCCCACACAATAATCTCCCTCCACCAAATGATTTGGACCAGTGCACAAAGCAAGGTCCATAAAGACATGGATGAGTGAGTTTGAGGTGGAGGAACTTGACTGGTCTGCAAAGAGTCTTGACCTCAACCCCAACAGAACACCTTTGGGATGAATTAGAGCGGAGACTATTAGCCAGGCAACATGAGCACTACTGAGAAACAGGGACAGAGAGTTGTCATGTTACCAGTGGCAGCTGGTGCTCCATTTATTGGGGGTGGCAAATGAACCACCCATCACCCCCCCCCCCCCCATTCAGTCAGTTTATCAGTCAGACCCCCCACCGTTCAGTCAGTCAGTCCATCAGTCAAAATACCCCAACCCCACCTCTGTTGCTTGGTTGATCAGGAAAACCACAACCCATCCCCCTGTCACTCGCACCTCTGCCCACCACCCCCGCGCTTACCCCATCTAGGTCATGGGTAGCTTCGGCGGCTTCCCCCTGTGTCTCCTCCTCGGTGGCTTCCCCCTGTGTCTCCTCCTTGGTGGCAAATACGGTCATACAGCCAATTGGGTCTTAACCTCCCTGGCTGTATGATTATTTCAGATATCTGATTCTCAAAGCGGTACAATGTTATGCATGGAAATTTGGTGTTTTATATCGTAGGCATGTAATTCTTAGGAATAACTCACTTAAATCTGTCCGAACCAAAGTCTAGTAGACATCCCGGGTATGATAAAGTTTGAAACACAAAATCATAAACTATAATATAATAAATAGCTATAAATAATTATAACAAATAATAATAATAAAATGTATTCAATAATGTAATCAAATCAAAAACACAGAAATTTGCTCAGTTGCAGAATTGTCGCTGTCGTTACTTTCAGTGATTGATGATGAATTTCCCCACAAATCTCTATCGCTCAATTCTGCGAGTGATTCTAATTTATTATCGCTGTTTTCTAGCTGGTCTAAAATCACTTTGGATGTAAAAAGACGGTTTTGGTTGCTATGGACAATCTCCCGTTTCCAGGCAGAAAGAACAGTCTTTATAATATAAAAGTACATGCAGGACACTTGACAAACCACTAGGGACAAAAGAAATGTGAAATAATTTCATACAGTAATGTCATCTGTAAGATCACAGTGTACTGTATGTATTGTGTGTGTTTCACTTTTTGAATTTGACGCTGTGCCCAGCCCCCGTGCGTCGCAACGCTCACAGGGAATGGAGCTCGGTGCTGTAATAGATGAAGCGGAGGACACGGCTCGCACACACAGGAGGGAGACATCGCAGGATCCTGGGGACAAGGCAAGTAACTTTGCCTGGATCCTGAGATGCGATCCCAAGTGTGGCTCAGGGTTACCGCTTTTGGTACTGAAAATTCACCCTGAGCCACACTCAGGAATACCGCTAAGGAGATTAAGACACACTTCCTGATTGGCCGAGAGAAGAAGCAGGAAGACAATAGCGAATATTAATTCACTATTGTCACAGAACTGGGTGGGCTCGGGGCACAGTGCTCTGCACCCCGAGCCCACCCTTTTTTTTAAGGCCAATTAGAGCCTCAGGCTCTAATCATGTGCTTACAAAAATCAAAAATTTAAATCCATGCATCTGGTGCCCTGCATGTAGATTAGGGGGGATGCCCCTAATGGATCGACCGCCACTGCATGTCACCATATGATAAAATGCCTCATAGTAATACTCAATGTCATTGCTTGCATTCTCTTTGCATGGAAATTGCCATGCTCTTTGTTTTTGCAGTGTTTATTGGTAACAATAATGCAATTATTTGGATGGTCTTCTCTCCGTCTATTTCTATTAAACAACTAGGAACAGTGCCCATTACCTAACTCCAATCGATGTGCACCCTATTAACAGGCATTTCCTATAGGAACAACTTGGCTTTTCTGCTTGTGTTATTTTTGTGCTTCTTTTGTCAGAGTGACATGTGCTGATGTTGCTGTGCTGAAGTCTGTGGTAGATAAGTGTACCCAGGAGATTCCATGTCCTTGATTTTATATTGATTTCTGTCCAGAATGACATGGAAATTAACTGCCCACAGTCACACATACATTTTCAAGCCCTGTTTTCATGGCCGAGTATAGTATATATGGACGGTGTGCGGAAAATTTATTGTCAGCCAATCAGTTCATCAACCCAAATTACAGGAGGACGCTTGTGGTTTTCCAGGAAAACAAAAAGCAAATCATCCCAGTGCCAAACGTCAAAGCTGAATTCCAGGTATTAATATCTGTGCATAGATACATTGGTCTAACCTGAACCCATACAACATTGGGGGTACAGTGTTGGTCAGCACTACAGAAGAAAAAGATTTGGGGGTACTTATTTAGATGCCTGCAAAATGAACAAACACTGTGACCAGGCAGTGGGAAAAGCGAATAGAATTCTAGGATGCATCACTAGAGGGATCACCAGCAGGAGGAAAGAGGTTCTGATTCCTCTATAAAGATCTTTAGTGAGATCTCATTTGTACTGTGCCCAGTTCTGGAGACCTCACTTACACAAAGATATTGATAAGATAGAACGAGTTCAGAGACCGGTAACAAAAATGGTGAAAGGTTTGGGGGATAAAACTTATTGAGAGTGACTTCAGGAACTTAACCACTTCAGATCCGCGCTATTGCCAAATGACGGCATTAGCGCGGACCTACATTTTCAGGACTACGTCTATTGACGTCGTCCTGGTTACGAGCGGCCTGCGCGCCCCCTGAGGGGCGCGCGCGGCGCGCTCTGTGATCGGCGAGTCCGTGAGACTCGCCTGATCACCGATCCGTGTAAGGGGTCGATCCCGACCCCTTATCACGTGATCAGCTGTCAGCCAATGACAGCTGATCATGTGATAGAACGGAGCCGGTAATCGGCTATTATTCCTCCTCGCGCTGACAGCGCGAGGAGAGAAAAAAAAAGCCGATCACCGGCGGCCGTGATCGGGACATCAGTCCCGATCACGGCCATCAATACAAGGGACCACCTGCCACCTGCCTGTGCCCACCTGCCTCCCGCAGTGCCATCCTGAAGTAAAATAAAAGAAAAAGTAAGTGCCCCCCGTCAGTGCCCCCTGTCAGTGCCCATAGTGCCCACAGTGCCACCCACAGTGCCACCCACAGTGCCACCCACAGTGCCACCCACAGTGCCACCCCACAGTGCCACCCACAGTGCCACCCAATCTGCCTCAAAGGTGCTGCACCCCAGTGCCGCCCATCAGTGCCCAGCAGTGCCCAGCAGTGCCGCCCATCAGTGCCCAGCAGTGCCACCTATCAGAGCCACCTATCAGTGCCACCTATCAGTGCCCATCAGTCCCATCTATCTGTGGTACCTATCAGTGCCCATCCGTGCCACCCATCCGTGCCACTTATCCGTGCCACCCATCCGTGCCATCTTATCTGTGCCCATCTTTGCCCATCAGTGCCGCCTTATCTGTGCCCATCGGTGCCGCCTTATCTGTGCCTATTAGTGCCGCCTTAACTATGCCTATCAGTGCCCACCAGTGCAGCCCATCAGTGCCCACCAATGCAGCCCATCAGTGCCCACCAATGCAGCCCATCAGTGCCCACCAATGCAGCCTATCAGTGCCGCCTAATCAGCGCACTTCAATGAAGGAGAAAAATGACCCGTTTGCAAAATTTTATAACAAACTATTAAAACATGATTTTTTTTTTTTTTTTTTTTGCATCTTTTTTTGTTTGTTTAGCAAAAAATAAAACTCCGAGCTGTAACTAAATACCACCAAAAGAAAGCTCTATTTGTGGGAAAAAAATGATAAAAATTTCATTTGGGTACAGTGTTGTATGCCCGCGCAATTGTCACTCAAAGTGCATCAGCGCTGAAAGCTGAAAATTGGTCTGGGACTGAGGGGGGTTTAAGTGCCCAGTAAGCAAGTGGTTAAAGTGATTGCAAGGGTTTGTTTTTAATTTTTTTTAAATAACAAACATATTATACTTACCTCCATTGTGCAGCTTGTTTTGCACAGAGTAGCCCCGAACCTCATTTTCTGGGGTCACCCGGCAGCTCTCTCAGCTCTTCCCCACAGGAGAGGGTTACCTTGTGGGTGCGCTCCCGAGTCCAACATTCGGCATCCATAACATAGCCGCCGAATGTATGACTCGGCCCCGCCCCCTGGCACCAGCGTCATTGGATTTGATTGACAGTAGTGGGAACCAATGGCTGCGCTGCTATTAATCTATCCAATCAAGAGCCGAGAATCCGGGGCAGAGAGACAGTGTGTCCCCGTCGGGTCAAGTTCCAGGGCTCAGGTAAGTAAAATGGGGTGGGGGGGGGGGCTGGGGGGGCCGGTCACTGCCTGTTTTTTCACCTTAATACATGGGATGCATTAAGGTGAAAAAACATGAAGGTTTACAACCACTTTAATATGTGCAGTCTGGAGGAAAGAAGGGAAAGGGGGGGACATGACTGAAACCCTTTATATACAGTACATCAAGGTGGTGAATAAGGTTGAAAGGGGCAGTCTTTTCAATATGAAACCAAAACCAAGAACACGGGGACATGACCTCAAACTAATTGGAGGAAAGTTCAAATCTAATCTCAGAAAGTATTATTTTACTGAAAGGGTAGTTGATACTTGCAATAAACTTACAGCAGAGGTAGTGAGACAGTCAACAGTAAATGGCTTCAAACATGCTTGGGATAAACAGAGATCTATAGTCAGACAATAAAGTTAGCAAAAAACAAACAAAAATGGGCTCGATGGACTACTCAGTCTTTTTCTGCCATCGCTTTTCTATGTTTCTATATTCCATACCTGATAGATCCCCGTGGAAGTAGAGAACAGCTGTAGTAGTCGCTGCTACTACAGTGATCCTCACTGTCCTCTGGGTCCCATGGCAAGCAGCTGCCCTGCTGCATTGTACCCACAGGATGTTGTCACATTCAGAGTGCTTTGTATTTTTCTCAGTCACCCTCTGATTGGACGAGGTGGAAATCCTGATGTTATCAACCCCCTTCTCCAACTTGTCCAATCAGAGATTGTTTTGTAGTCGTTGAGAAAAATGCAAAGCATAAATGGCACCCGTGCTGAGGGAATGACCCCCCTGTAGTCACTATGCAGCAGGGAAACCTCTTGGCTCACGACTCAGAAAGACAGCAAGGATCATTGTAGTGGTGTCTAGGTATGGAAAATGTAGATTTACATTGTTTCCAGCTAGGCCAATGTAAATATGCAAACATATTCATGCCTGGAATTCAAGATTAAAGAAGAAGTAGAGCCAAAACTTGTTTGGCTGTACTTCTATGGATCACAGGAGTGCAGTTCGTTTTGCACTCCTGTGCTGATGTCACAGAAGTTGGTCCAGGCTCCGTGTCATCATGACCACGGAGTCGGGATCTGCCAGATCCCTGGTCCGCCACGTGGCTCAGCCTGAGCCCCCACCGCCCCCGCCACCTGAGCCCCCACCACCCCCACCACAGCTCAGCACTCCAATGAGCGAGGAGGGGGCAGAGCAGAGACCTGTGACTGATAGTCTGCCACTCTCTGCTTAAGGTGCTGTGAAAACCGAGCGATCGGTGGTGTTCAATCCCTCGGTTCTCAGTGTTAGAGGCGCCGGGGGACAGATACAGAATCCACCTAGGTAAGCATGATTCTTTAAAAAAACAAACAAGCAAAAAAAAAAACACACTTCTCTTCAGCTCCGGAATGTTTTACCCCCTTCATGACCAGGCCTTTTTTTTTGCGATATTGCACTGCATTAATTTAACTGACAATTGCGATGCTGTACCCAAATAAAATTGATGTCCTTTTTTCCCACAAATAGAGCTTTCTTTTGGTGGTATTTGATCACCTCTGTGTTTTTTATTTATTGCGCTATAAACACAAAAAGTGCGACATTTTTGAAAAAAAATTCAACATTTTTTTTTACTCTGTTATAAAAAATGTAAAAAAATCAAATTTCTTCATCAATTTAGACCAATATGTATTCAGCTCCAATTTTTTGGTAAACAAAATTCCAGTAAGTATATATTGATTGGTTTATGCAAAAGTTATAGCGTCTACAAACAATAGTATATTTTTATGGAATTCTTATCTGTTTATTTTTTACTAGTAATGGTGGCGATCAGCAATTTTTAGGGGGTGCTTTCTAACTGTGTGGGGGATTGTTTGACTCTGCAAAGAAAGAGATCCATGTTCCTGCTTAGCAGAAACACAAGATCTCTCTCTTTCCTTCTGACAGAACAGTGATCTGCCTTGTTTACATAGGCAGACCTCCGTTCTGCCTCTTCCGGGAATGATCGCGGGTCAGCTGGCGGACATTGGGTCTGCCGGACCCGCTGATTGGCTTCCCCTCTGGCTAATAAGCCTTCGGGGGCACGCGTATGCCCCTCAGAGCTTACTGCATGTAACAACGTACAGGTACGTCGTTTTGCACAGCCGGGCCACCTGACCGCAGTAAATGCGCGGAAGGTGGTCCGAAACCTCTTAACTACTTTAGGTCCGCTGTAAACAAGCCAGATTGCCATTCTGACAGGAAGGAAGGGATGGAATTTGTGGCTTGTCCCCTAGTAAAAGCAACACACAAAGTATAGTAAAACACTGGATAGGCACATAGTTAACCCTTTGATCTCCCTGATGTTAACCCCTTTCCAGCAAGTGTGATTAATACAGTGACAGTGCATATTTTTAGCACTGATCACTGTATTAGTGTCACTGGACCCCAAAAAGTGTAAGTTAGTGTCAGAATGTCCACCGCAATATTGCAGTCCCGCTATAAGGCGCTGATTTCTGCCATTACCAGTAAAAAATAAAATGTGCATGTGGAGTCCAAGCAGTTGACAAGGACTCTTGGCTCCAACTTCAGGGAAGCTTGTGAAAGGCAAATACCAATGGTTGTCTCTAAATAGTATATGTTTAAAACGTAGCTTTCCAGCACACTGGAAGCCATCGCTTTGTTTTGTTTTTTCGAAACCCTCTAGCATAATCTTTAGTTCACCTGCAAGTGTTGGATGACTGCACCTCCAACCACGTGCTGTGGTTCCATCTGCTGGCCCCTCCATTACTAAAGGGCACAGTGATGGGACCAGCAGAAGGAATCACAGTGAACAGTTGAGGGCCAGGCTCCGGACACACCCCAACGTGTCAGACAGTGAAAACTCTATGAAAAATCATAACTCTTGGAGAGAGCAAGGTAAAGACTAGCTGCCCACTGGAGTGATAAGCAGTTTTTTTTTCCAACAGAGTCACTTTAACCACTTGCCGTCTTCGATTTATCAATATGACGTTGGCAAAGTGGTTGCGATATCCTGACCGAGCATCATATGATGTTGTCAGGATATCAAGCCTCTGCTTGCCCACAGGAGCGTGCATCGCGGCAATCGTTGTTGCAGTGTGTCAGTCTGACACACTGCAAATCTGACCTGAGACTCTTTACCACGTGATCAGCCGTGTCCAATCACGGCTGATCACAATGTAAACATGAAGATCCATTGATTGGCTTTTCCTCACTCGTGTCTGATAGACGCGAGTAGAGGAGAGCCCATTGGCTGCTCTCCTGACAGGGGGCATCTGTGCTGATTGTTGATTAGTGCAGCCCCCCCTTGGATGCCCACCCAGGACCACCAGGACGCCGTCAGGACCACCAGGGTGGGCCACCACACTGAACCACCAGGTATGCCACCCTAGACCACCAGGGAAATACCAATCAGTGCCCAGGCAGCTGCCAATCAGTGCCAATGAAAAATGCCTGCCAGTGCCACCAGTGATGCCTATAAGTGAAATCTATCAGTGCCAGCCATCAGTGCCCATCAATGCCCATCAGTGCATCCTTTCAGTGCCCATCAGTGCCACCTTTCAGTGCCCATCAGTGCCCAGCAGTACCATCTATCAGTGCCACCAAATAAGTACCCATCAGTGCAGCCTTTCAGTGTCCATCAGTGTTGCCTATCAGTGCTCATCGGTGCCCATCAGTGCCACCTATGAGTGCCCATCAGTGCTGCCTATCAATGCTAATCAGTGCCGCATATCAGTGCCACCTATCAGTGCCCATCAGTGCTGCCTATCAGTGCCCATCATCAGTGCCCACCAGTGTCACCTCATCAGAGCCATCTCATTGGTGCCACCTCATCGGTGCCACCTTATCAGTGCCTATCAGTGCAGCTTACCAGTGGCCATCAGTGAAGGAGAAAACTTACTTATTTACAAAATTTTATAACAAAAACAAAGAAAAACGTTAATTTTTCACATTTTTCTGTCTTTTTTTTCTTTGTTTAGCAAAAAATAAAAACTGCAGAGGTGATCAAATGCCACCAAAAGAAAGCTCTATTTGTGGGAACAAAATGATAAAAATGTAGTTTGGGTACAATGTAGCATGACCGGGCAATTGTCATTTAAAAAGTGACAGCACTAAAAGCTGAAATTTGGCCTGGGCAGGAAGGTGTGAAAATGCCCAGTATTGACGTGGTTAAGGAACCGTGTTGCCCAGCTTTTGTTCATGTTAGGTTGGCTTTTGCTTCCATATAAGTCTGAGAATATGAGAACGTGAAAGCTGCTTGAAGTAGGACAAATTCAAGTCAGAGGTTAGTCAACTGCAGATCAAATGCACTTGTCAATGAATTCTGAATAATCTAAGAAGCGTCTCAAACTGATGCCATCAACACAAGCTCAATGCCTGTTGACACAGACCGCTAGTAGACTGTGTACTTTTGGTCAGATTCAACACAAACAACTCATGTCTGATTGAAGCACACACTGGTTGTAAAAGCCTCACTACAACAAATCATCGAAATCTTCAACAGATTGTTATAATAAAATATAGTATATGCACTGCCATTGTGATTAGCATTGTGTTACCAAAAGGCAACATTAGCCTACTAGCATGTTAAACACAATGATCTCGATTTACATAAATAAAATATTAAACCCAACGTATGTGCCAGGTGCGGTAGGAAAGTAACATCATTGAATGCAGAATTGCACAGGCTGCCGTGAGCACAGCTGTGCCATCAAGACTTAAGATTCCGCCATAATCATTGGCATCTAGAAATTCAATATGAAGTATAAATCATTGAGTTTAGCAGCAGCACACATCACCATCGGGAATTTATTTAGGCTACATGTTAGGGATGTGTCACGGAAACACACAATAAAGAACAACTATTGCCAAGTTCTATAATAAGGTAAAATGGACAGAGAACACAAACAATTTTTTTTTTAAGATTACAAGTACCGTACACCTCCCTTTAGTTGTGCATTCATCCTCAAGTCAGCAAGTATCACCTTTGCTGTAATGCAAAGAGTTTACACAAAGATCTCGGCTCTACCGCCAGCTACTTTCAGTCCAAGACTCGCTAGAGGTGGTGCATGGCAGAGCGTTCCTTCACTGGACACTCACAATATCCTGTGGATAAAGATCTCATGGACATGCCGCCAAAGTGCGCATTTAACCACTTATGCCCCGGACCATTTTCCAGCGAAAGGACGAAGCCCCTTTTTGCGATTCAGCACTGCGCCACTTTAACTGACAATTGCGCAGTCGTGCGACGTGGCTCCGAAACAAAATTAGTGCCCTTTTTTTCCACAAATAGAGCTTTCTTTTGGTGGTATTTGATCACCCCTGCGGTTTTTATTTTTTGCGCTATATAAAAAAAAAAAAGCGACAAGTTTGAAAAAAACACATTATTTTTTACAATTTGCTATAATAAATATCCCCCAAAAATATATAAAGGACATTTTTTTTTCCTCAGTTTAGGCAGATACGTATTCTTCTACATATTTTTGGTAAAAAAAATCGCTTTGTTTACACTTACCTCTCCTCGTTCTTCAGCTCTGTGACTCGATCACGGGACATCGGCAGCGATCGGGTCCCGCCGCCACGGTCACGGAGCTCAGGACCGGGTTGCGAGTGCGCCGCAGCCGGCGCTCTCGCAACTCATGGCTGGGCACTTAAAGAACACATAAAGCTGTTGACATGCAGCTCAAAGAGGTCTAAGAAAATTCTACAGTAAAACCTTGGTTTGAGAGCGTTTTGCAAGACAAACAAACATTTTTAATAAATTTTGACTTGATATACAAGCGAGGTCTTGATATACAAGTAGCGTCATGTCACAATTGAGTATAAAAAAGAAGAGAGGTGCCTCTAAGTGTAGCAATATGGTTACATTTAATGAAGGTAGAACATTTAGCTACATATTGCTACCCTTAGAGGCGCCTCTCTTCTTTTTTATACTCTGGAGCTCCTGCTGGATTTGGCTTCTAATCCCGTTGTGGAGGCTTCCATTTGTGGATGGACATTTTATGGTTACACAACCTATAACATTACTATAATCTTTTTATATGGACTATAAACTGAAGCACCTATGAATAAATGGCTGTGGGACGAATCATCTGAGTTTTCATTATTTCTTATGGGGAAATTCGCTTTGATACACAAGTGCTTTGGATTACAAGCATGTTTCCGGAACGAATTATGTTCGCAATCCAAGGTTTTACTGTATTTATTATGCATCTGCACAGCTGCCAATTTCCATTTATAACTTGCTATTTACTTACGATTGCCATCAATAATTTTTAAAATAAATTTCAAGTTATCAAAAGTGACAGGCCTACAATAGGTTTGGTAAAGCTCAACTCCAGCCAAAACTTTTTAATAAAAATGGAGAATAGTTAGAGCTTCTGTCAGGTTTTTATTGTCATCTTTATCCCTTTTCTTGAGATTTCTCTTCACTTCCAGTCAGCACAGGATGCAATTGTGCGATTGTAAATGTTGCCAGAAGGAGTGTAAACAAAAGCAAAAACTGATTTTTAGTAGGAAAGGTTAGAACTTCTGACAAGGATCTCCATCCCATCCTGATGACAGCTGCTAACCCTCTCGCTCACCTTTTCTTTCTACTGTTTCTTGTTCAGGTATCACAGAGACATGAAATAAGGGACAATACTTCCAATGGGGTCACAGACAGAAACAAAAGACGAATGGTGCTGTAGAAATCTTTCTTTCTATATCTAAAACTAAAACATTTTTAGCTGGAGTTTGGCTATAATCCTCAAAAACGTTCCCATGGTCCTAAGAAGTCCCAATATACCAGGCCAAGAACTGTACCTAAAAACTGAATTCTAGGCATATGAAACAAACAGTTAATGCAGTTAATGCAGTCAAGTGTTTTAAAAAAATGAAATGCATAATAACAATACAACTAGTACAATACAACTTCTTGGAGAGTGGAGATAAACATATGTAGCACCCCCTAGATAGTGTGATAGAGTTCTAGATTTTTGTTGTTACCTTAGTGTAGGTAAAATATTCAGGCTTGGCTGGCAGCCAAGGCTGTTTTTTTTTATCAGAGTCTTGGCAGAGACTCAAGGAGGGCAGGCTGACTCACAGACAGTGACTCTGATACCTCCCTCTGATACCTCTCTATTCTAGAAGAATGAGAGTGGAGGTGAGGAGGAGCTGCCTGGAGTATTTATGAGGGCCCTGACCAATCCCCAACAGATGGGTTGGCAGGGGGAAGGCCCCTTTAAATACCCAAGGTCAGTCCAACCAGGGCAGTAGAGTTTGGCTGGAAGATGGAGATGGAGTGTTAGGAGGCTGTTGGAGACCCTTGAGGTTAGCCCCTTGGTCTGGACGGGGAGGGGAACTCGGGTCTGGAAGGGACTCTCTTCCCGACACATGAGGTGTCCTGATCAGTGGCATGGGAGCAGGTAAGAAGAGGCAGCAGGAGGAGAACATTGCCAGGAAAATCCCCAGGGAAGAAGACAGACTGGTGGGCTGGTGAGTGTTACAGTTGGGGAGGACTGAGAGGCAGCCTAAGAGGACTGGGTCAGAGCAGTCTAAGATGGATACAGAGTCAGACTAGGAGGGCTGTGGAAGTTTAGCCAAGAGGGCTGGAGAAAGGGGCAGCTGCAGCCAGGTGGGCTGGGATCAGTAGCCACAGAGGGATAGCTGGGCTCTAAGACTTCTTCTTGGAACATTGGATGTGGGGAAGAGGTCCTCACTCTCAACACCTGGCAAAACCTCACCCCCTTGTAAGTTACCCCTTTAATGTTTTATTATGATATATTGTATCCCATGCCAGTGCCCAGCTCCCTATGTCCTTTTCAAATCAATAGCTTGTCTGTTAGCCTTCAAAATTTATGATAAAATAATAGCTAGTTTCACCTCCAATAGACTTCAATTGGTCTTGGTGCTAAGTTGAGGGTATGCAGATTTCCTGCGGTGTTTCCCGAACCCAGCTCACACAAACCCAGGCAATTCACTCATCTCATACATCAGTGGTTCTCAACCTCAATTCCCAAGTACCCCCAACAGGCTGTGTTTTGGGAACTTCCCTTGGATAAAATAGCTCTTATCAATACCATGTCATTGATATTGATTTAAAGCAACTGTGCAAAGTAAAGGAAAATCTGAAAACATGGCCTGTTGGGGGTACTTGAGGACTGATGATGGGAGCCACTGCTATACATGACACACACAAATGTGTATTACATGCACTGTTTACAACCAGCAAAATGGTTTAATGAATTTTTCAATTGGAATAAAATTGGGTACATATATGGTTAAAAAATATGTTATAGAACTCATTACATATAAGCTTATAGAAATTCCTAAAATGTAGAGTAACCTAAAATAAGAAAAAATAATAATTCGTAATTACTGGCTTATGCAGCTTGGAAAAAAAAAAAAACATTTAGTTTGTTAGTGCATGTATACGGTACATGCACTGTTTACAACCAGCAAAATGGATTAATGAATTTTTAAATTGGAATAGAATTGGGTACATATATGGTTAAAAAATATGTTTAAAAATCGATTACATATAAGCTTATAGAAATTCCTGAAATGTAGACTAACCCTAAAATAAGAGAAAAAATTGTAATTACTGGCTTATGCAGCTTGGAAAAAAACAAAAAACAAAACATTTAGTTTGTTAGGGGGGGACACATTGAAAGGACAACTGCTCCTAGGGAAGGTAGGTGACAATAAACAAATGATGAATTAAAAAAACAAAAAAGGCAAAAACACAAATACAAAAGAACACTTAATGAAATCAAATAAACTAACCTCAATACACACACATACGAATATGCTAAAAAAAAAGAAAAAAAAAGCCCAAGATTTTTTTAACCAAATTTTGTTTGGATAGCTTAATGATTTTCACTTTTGCACAATTGTGGCAAAAACAAAAGTATTTTGCTGAAATCACTTCACTCATTCGTAGTAAAATTTGCTATAGTAGTCAGTGAATGACTGGGCAGCTATAGAATTCTCTCTAGTTGTCAGTGTCAGCATTCTTACTCCAAAAAACTACTAGAGCCATACTCCCTCCAATGAGAACAAATTAAATCTAAAATAGAAAGCCTAGTTCAGTAATTTTATGTGCTATACTCTTTTATTAATGTATTGTATTTATTTTACAATGTACGTGGTGAATGCTACACATCTGCTCTACATTTACATAAGTATTAATAAAATAAAAAACAAAGTTGCAAAATAAAAATTATTACACGGATATATTTTTAATAAGGACAAATAACAACTTGAGTACCAACAGCAAACAGTGGCAGGTCTCACATTACTTCAGCCTCTGCCTCAGAAGAAATGAAGAGTAATTTAATCGGCTTTAGGTAACGCAATACCTACAGCACAATGAGCTCAACAGATAACTGTGACCTGATAAAGGTATACAATATCCACAACAAGCATAGAGGTAGTGCTATTATCAGCCTTATTCCTTGTTTAAAAGATCTTGTGAGATGTTTTTATTTTTGACACTCACACCCAGACACCAAGGGGCTTATTTATAAGAACTGTGGGAAACCAAAGCCGTTGGGTTGGCCATAGCATTCACTGTCTTTTATCAAGTATAGGCCAGAAAATAAGAGGCTACCTCCTGCTTGGTTGCTAGGGGCAATGCTTGTGTACTTTCTTTCCTTTAGTCTGTAAACTACTGCAGGTGCTGTGTAAAATTGGTGTATGAAGGTTGCATTTGAGATCAATGGATGGTAAATCTATAAAGGTCTCTGAACAGCCAGCAGTGCTCATTCATGCTGCCCAGTGGGCTACCGACAGATATAAAGCAATAAAAGAGGGGTGTGACCTGACACAACCAATAATGGCAAACTTCCATCCCTATCCTTCCTTATATTGAAACAACAAGAAGGAAAGGGGATAGTGGGACTTTATATGAAGCTTGTCATTAGGAATGATGATGCATACATAAAAAATAAAATTATTATAATTTATTGGCACAATCACATTGGGCATTCCATATCTTATAAAACATGTTAAATCAATGAACAATGATGCAATACAATCAAGATACTCACATATTGAATATAACTGATAAAATAGGCATTACAATTAATTAAAGAACATGATTAGTATAGTGAACACACAAAATTGATAATATAGATCATCAAACAGACATAGTTGATACAATTAATTCATAAGTTAAACATTCATCAGTTGGCGATTATAAACAATTGATTATGATATATGACAGTGATGGTGAACCTTGGCACCCCTGATGTTTTGGAACTACATTTCCCATGATGCTCATGCACTCTGCAGTGTAGATGAGCATCATGGGAAATGTAGTTCTAAAACATCTGGAGTGCCAAGGTTCGCCATCACTGATATATGATAATAAGCCAGCTTTTTTGGCACCCTTGGATTGAGAGACTTGACGTGTTTCATGGCATTACAGCCACTCATCAGGAGTATAATACAAAGTTAAACTAAAAGATGGATAGATACATAACCATTAGTGCATGATGCCCTCTGGGAAAAAAAAATCTCAGAATAACTTGTCAGTTACTTACAAGTCCCAAGCCAAGCCCAGGTTCCAACCGGATATCAACAGTGGCCTCAGACAGGTGTCCACACCGGGGTTTAGACAGGAGACCCCCA
The DNA here is from genome assembly GCF_037356315.1 of Lithobates pipiens. NCBI lineage: Eukaryota > Metazoa > Chordata > Amphibia > Anura > Ranidae > Lithobates > Lithobates pipiens. Next base: position 514,832,827 of record NW_027507764.1, on the reverse strand, counting down.
AAAAACAGACCAAGGGAAACAGCCAGAGGCACGCCAGGTCCCCACGATACAGTCCCTGTGCAATTAAATGCACTTGTCGTTCTACAAAAAATTTATAAAAAAGGGGGGGGGGAGTTTAATATAGGAAACAAAGACTGTATAAAAATAGTTGGAGCTAAGTGAACCACCTTGGTGTACACACGATTCCGATGCACAAAGTTCTACGCATGCTCGGAATCAAGCAGAAGCTATTGAACTTCAATTTTCTTGGGTCGTCGTACGTCACCACATTCATGATGTTCAGAATTTCCGACAACATTGTGTGACCGCGTGTATGCAAGACAAGTTTGAGCCAACATCCTTCGGAAAAAAATCCCATGGATTTTGTTGTCGGAATGTCCAATCGCGTATATGTGGCATAACGCTCAGATTCAGCAGCACCTTGGATCTCACACTTATGGCGTACAGCTGCCGGCCGGCACAGTACCAGGAAGTTAACTACTGTTTTTCAGGATTATAGCAAATCCTAATTTTTTGAGTGCAGTCTACTTTAAAACTCTAAACTGATACGATAAGTTTAACCTAACAGGTAGAAGTAGTCTTGAAATCCATTAAAAGTACCCTCAGGGGTGGATGTACCACTGGTCAACAGTCTTTGGGTTACACAATTGACTTTCACTTTAAGCAGCAGGAATTAAAAGTTGATTATTATATTTAAGTAAAACATAACAAGTACAATTAGTTCCATTTTTTTTTTTTATTGAAAATTGTAAGAACTAACATCTCTTGACAGCACATTTACACTAAACATAAAAAGTGTTAGAGGAGCAATTAAAATAGCTCCATTTTCTATTAAAACTATAACTATCAAAAGGTAACCCACAGCATAATTCAGAACCAATGAGTGTAAAATATTGAACAAAATAATAGTTGAAAGGTCTTTGCTAGATTTTACAAAATCACGTTCTCATGGAACAACTTGTTATATTTTGGTTTTATTAATTTTTTTTCCTTTTTCATTTTCTTGCAAATGACGCCACTTGTAAGAAGCACAAGATGTGGAAAGCTGGTGCCGGCGTGCTCACTTGTATAAATAATTGCACAACTGAGAATTGCATGTCTCCAACAGAGGCTGTATTTGGAAAGGCTTGAAGCAACATCTGTCCAAGTGTATAAAAATCATAATTTAGACAATCTCGCTGAAATATCAAAAAAGAGACAAAGGATGGCAATGCTGCTGTCAAACTGGGATATAGAAATAGAAATATAAAATAAGTTATAGCCTATAGCGTCCAACCAGATTCTACGTTTCTTTCCGTGGTGCAGGTTCAAACAGTGAAAAAGAGTATGGCCATATGAGCGAGGTTTGAGCGAGAGGGATACATTTCGATTAAAGCATGTAGGCAAAGGACATTTATCTCAGTCACCAACTCATTGGCACAGACTATAAAGAACTCGCACATAAAAAATGGTTAGTTAAACTCACACTTTCGTTTTTTACCACTACCTTTATGTGCAGTCATATGAAAAGGTAAGTACCCCCAGGGAAAGTATAGCTACATAGTTGGTAAAGTTGAATAAAGACACCAGTCCATCCAGTTCAATCTTTTTTGGGTGTGGGTGTGTGCATGTATTACAGTATGTCTCTACCACTTCCCATAATCCTGTATATTATGTTTGCTAAGATGCTTGTAGGCAGGTGCAGGTTATTTTCTCCACTGTAGGTGAATCTTAACTGCAGTAGCATTGCAGTTGGGAAGTCAAGGGGAACTTGGTTCCTCTATGGTTTCCTGGGTCACTGAGGAATCTATCCCATTGGATGCTGTCACCACATGTGACTCTGGCAGCCAACTTGGGTCTGGTAGAGCCCACTTAAGGCCCTGGCTACCAGGTTTTGCGTGCATCTCTTGTGTGGGTAGTGAAGGGACAGGTCACCCTGTCTGACAGGGACAGTGATTAGTGGCAAGGAGAAGTTCCAGATAAGTACAGAAAAGATAGGGACATGACATCCTTCCTGGAAACATTCCCATTTGGGTAAGGACCGGTCAGGCTGCATTCCACCCCTCAAAACAGACGCTGTTGATACACATATTTGCCTTCCTACCGGGTTTGTTGTAAATTATTGGTTTGTACATCACTACAAGTTCTATTCTCTGCAACTGGACTGTGTACTTGCACCACGCTGCACTTCCGCACATGTCCATCTGAAGGTTTTTTGAAATTACCCACACTTCCCCCTGACACCACCAACTGTAGAAGGAAGTTCTGCATTCTTACCGCTCTAACTATAAATAATCATCTACGCAGCCAAAGGTAAACCGCTTCTCCTCCAACTTTAATGAGGCCACGTGTCTTCTTAAGTGACCTGAGACTGAATAGCTGTGTCCCTATGATAGCTTTCTAACATAACTCAACAAACAAACATAACTGGCTTTGAAAATAACAAATACAATCACTTAGATCTTTGATGGGGGGATTAGTGTGTTCTAACATAGTTGTAAGTTTAATTGTTCATGTGTTAAGCCTCATTTACAGTACATGACTATGTAGGCCAAGAATGAGCCTATTTTGCAGTGGGCAGCACTAGTGAATGTGTTCACACGTAATCGCACATCATAGGATTACATGCAATTAGGGACAGATGAGCAGCCCTGGACACAAACTGTCTCTATCCCTAAATGCATGTAACTGCTCAATATGTGACTATGTTGACAACCACGGCAGCCTGTCAGTTCTTTTTTGTACTGGCTTGCAGGCCATGGCTGATCCAAACCACCTGTGCCAGCTGCTGTTCAAATATGCTCATTCTTGGAGTTGTATAGCCCTACATGACCATTCAAATGAGGCCTTATTAAGGTTTGTACATTAGAACAGATAGAAGGACAACTGAGGAGGAAAGAGGGGCAGAGGGTTTTGGTTTCAAAAGAGGGACCCTATGAAGGGAACAACATACGATGTACTGTGGGGGCACTGGAAAGAAGAAGCAGCAGACAGTGGTGGGGACCATCATAAAAGAGGTAACAACATCTTTTTTATTTAAATTTTTAAAAAATGCCTTTAAAGTGCCTCTAATGTCTTAAAGAGCTCCAGTTGCCCCCACCTAAAAAAAAAAAAAGAATAAAAAATAAAAGTTTAATATAAGGACACTTACCTGTCCAGGGATCCAGAGATGTCGGCACCCGAGCCAATTGAAGAATCACTGCGCTGTCTTTGTGAATGGTCCCGCAGTCTTCTGCGACCTGTGTTTGTCCCAGAAGGCTGCGGGGGGAAGGAGGGGGTGCTGAACATGCTCATGAATCGACCTGAGCCAGAAAGTGGGAGCAGATACTAGTCAAAAGCAAGTACCTGCTTCCCTTCCCCCCCCAAAAAAATAGTGCCAAATGTTTCAGTGGAGGGTGCAAACAATTGGAGCCCCCCCGTTTTGGGTGGAGCTCCGCTCTAAGGTTTTTACCTTAACGCATTCTTTGGCATTAAGGAAAAAACCTTCTGTGCATATAAAGCCTGCCTGGTTTACCCCCCCCCATACTTACCTGAGCCCAAACTTGATCCACCTCTGTGCCCAAGAGCAGCGGCTCTTTCCACTCTTTCTCTCTCCTCATAGGGCAGATAGATAGCAGCGGGAGCCATTGGTTCCAACTGCTGTTAATTAAATTCCTTGATGATGATGTGGTGGCGAGGTCGAGCCTCCCTGTCTGTGTCTATAGACAGCGTGGCTCGGGATGGAGCTGGCCCTTGTGCCCCCATAGGATGCGGCTTCCTATGGGGGCACCCACAGAAGTGGAAGAGCCAGGAGCGCCAGTGGGAGATCCCACAAGAGGAGGATCGGGGCTGCTCTGTGCAAAACTATTTCACAGAGTAGGTAAGTATAACATGTTCATTATTAAAAAAAAAACACAAAAAGCACAAAGCTTTACAATCACTTTAATTTCACTTTAAAGTGTTACTAAACCCAGTAATATGAAAATAGTTAATCTTTAAAGTGTGTCTATTACATTGCCCATTCAAAGACAGTTGACAGGTTCTCTTGATAACCCCCTATTCTCCCGCAACAGTTTCTTCTGCTGCTCTATTTGTTGCTGGAGCCCCGAATTAACAATGTCCTGTGCAAACTACATATTTGTCTTTATTATAGTATATTGTTGTATATATATATATATATATATATATATATGAACCTGACAACGTGCTGGCCTGGCAATTGGCCACTCAAGTAATGCTCTTTGGGAGAAAGGGGAGAAGGCCACATGCTCCTCTATTCTGGCAATTCTGGAAAGATCACAGACAGGTAATTAGCTCTCTAGGATCTCACCATAAATTACATTGTCTGCATGGAGTTTGTAAGTTCTTGCAGCATTTGCATGATGCTCATTGGCTTCCAACTAAATTAGGCTGTAGGCTCCTTCGGGAGTGGGGAGTGATGTGCATGGCTCAATGTTCTCTGTAAAGCTCTGAGGAGATAAAGTCAGTGTTATGTAAAAGGAAAATAAATGATTCATTGCTTTTTTCAAATGAGTCTATAAGAGTTATTATGTTTCTTTTTATACTTTTTAGAATGTATTTGTGCCACATACAGACTAACAGAGATAAATGTGTGAGAAAGGTGGGAGGGAAATACACCGTATTAGATCATTTATACACTTGTGTTATTTAGCTGACTGGATATATTTGTCACAATGCAGCGAAACACATTAATAGAAATAACTAGATAAGGTAAAGAGGTGCTGTCACTTTGTCCATTTAGGCAACTCACCCCCCCCCCCCCCCCACACACACACACACACACACACACACACACACACACACACACACACACTCTTTTCTGTGTTGCATCCGGTGCAAAATATCTGGTGCTTCTGGGTATGGGGGAGTAAATGACCCCCCCATAATGCAGTGCTTGAGTTACATGACCGAGGGAGCACCACTCCCTCTAGACTCCTACACTGGCCAACACTGGATATTTTGGTGGCAGCTGTCACGAAAAAAAAAGGAGCATTGGATTGGTGAGTATCAATGGGTTTGACTTTACATGGAAACTGTGTGAAGTGCTTACCTGTAAAAAGACAAAGGCATAATGAACTAGTGTGCACCGCATGCAAGCTCATTATGAAATTCTTACCTTAGAACGAGGCGTTGGTATCTAATCCCGGTCTACTCTGAGGGAGCTGACATTTTGCCCTCAGCGTGTCTGCCGGGTTTGCGACTCTGGTGCTGTGAGTGGCCGGAGCCACGATGACATCACGTGTATTTTTCCCGTCAAGGTCCGGCAGCGTCTGCCAGATCTTCAGTGGCTGCATGCAAAGTGAATATCTCTTAAACTGTACAGGTTTAGGAGATATTCATTTTACCTACAGGTAAGCCTTGTTATAGGCTTACCTGTATGGAAAAAATAATAATTAGGGTATACAACCACTTTAATGTAGGTGGTTTGTGATTGAATATACACTGAGAAAAAATATAAACGCAACACTTTTGTGTTTGCCCCTATTTATCATGAGCTGAACTTAAAGATCTATGACTTTTTCTATGTACACAAAAGGCCTATTTTTCCCAAATATTGTTCCCAAATCTGTCTAAATCTGTGTTAGTGAGCACTTCTCCTTTGCCAAGATAATTCATCCATCTCACAGGTGTGGCATATCAAGATTCTGATTAGACAGCATGATTATTGCACAGGTTTGCCTTAGGCTGGCCACAATAAAAGGCCATTCTAAAATGCGCAGTTTTAACCCTTTCATGACTAAGCCTATTTTTGGAATTTGGTGTTTACAAGTTAAAATCCATATTTTTTGCTAGAAAATTACTTGGAACCCCCAAACATTATATATATTTTTTTAGCAGAGGCTCTAGAGAATAAAACGGCGATTGTTGCAATATTTTATGTCACACGGTATTTGCGCAGTGGTGTTTTAAACGCAACTTTTTGGGAAAAGGGACACTTTCATGAATAAAAAAAAACAAAACAGTAAAATTAGCCCAATTTTTTTGCGTAATGTGAAAGATAATGTTACGCCGAGTAAATAGATACCAAACATGTCACACTTTATAATTGCGTGCACTTGTAGATTGACGACAAAGTACGGTACCTAAAAATCTCAATAGGCGACGCTTTAAAAATTTTTTACGGTTACCAGGTTAGCGTTACAGAGGAGGTCTACTGCTAGAATTATTGCTCTCGCTCTGGCGATCGCGGCGATACCTCACATGTGTGATTTGAACACCGTTTACATACGCGGGCGCGACTTCCGTATGCGTTTTCTTTGCTTCGCGAGCTCGCGGGGACGGCGGGCGCTTTGAAAATTTTTATTTTATTTTTTTATTTATTTTATTTATTTTAAAATGACTAAATTGTTTTAAAAAAATAAATAAAAATTTGATCACTTTTATTGCTGTCACAAGGAATGTAAACATCCCTTGTGACAGTAATAGGTGGTGACAGGTACTCTTTATGGAGGGATCAGGGGTCTAAAAGACCCCCCACCCCTCCTTTACACTTCAATGTATTCAGATCGCCGAAAACGGCGATTCTGAATACCGGATATTTTTTTAAAACCAGCGCCATTGGCAGCGAGTAAACGGGAAGTGACGTCATGACGTCGCTTCCGTGTTTACGATGAGGAGACTGGAACGAAGCCGATTACGGCTTCGTTCCAGTTCCTCCCCAGCAGCCAGAGCCGACGGATCGCTAATCGGTGCTCCCGATCGAGCGGGAGCACCGGTAACAGCGGCGAGAGGCGGCGGGAGGGGGGGACGTCCCCTCCCGCTCCTCCGGCATAACAGCCGAGCGGCTTTTAGCCGCATCGGTTGTTATGGCTGGAAAGCCAATCGCCCGCTGTAAAAAACGGTACCGGGATGATGCCTGCAGGTGCGGGCATCATCCCGGTATACCCCCCGGAAGCCGAGTACGCAGATCTGCGTACGCTCGGCGGGAAGGGGTTAATGTATTGAGGGGTGGTCGAGGGGGTCTGAAAACCAGTCAGTATCCAGTGTGGCCACCATTTGCCTCACGTGGTGCAGCACATCTCCTTCATATAGAGTTGATCAGGTTGTTGATTGTGGCCTGTGGAGTGCTGGTCCATTCCTTTTCAATGGCTGTGCAAAGTTGCTGGATATTGACAGGAATTGGAACACGCTGTCATATACGCCGATCCAGAGCATATTGTTTTACATTTTTCTACATTAAACCTCATTTGCCACGTAGTTGCCCACCCCATTAATCACCACCCACTGAACTCGGCCTTGTAGCCAGTTTTCAATCCATGTGCTCACCCTATGACCCTATGGTCCATGCCAACGTATTTTTGTACAGTAAACATTTATGGGGAACTGTGTCAAATGCTTTTGCAAAATCCAGACACACCACATCTACAGGCCTTCCTTTATCTAGATGGCAGCTCACCTCCTCATAGAAGGCTAATAGATTAGTTTGGCAAGAACGATTCTTCATGAATCCATGCTGATTACTGCTAATGATACAGTTTTCATTACAAAAATCTTGTATATAGTCCTTTATCATCCCCTCCAAGAGCTTGCATACTATTGGTGTTAGGCTAACTGGTCTGTAATTCCCAGGGATGTATTTTGGGCCCTTTTTAAGTATTGGTGCTACATTGGCTTTTCTCTAATCCGCTGGTACCATTCCAGTCAGTAGACTGTCAGTAAAAATTAGGAACAATGGTCTGGCAATTAATTGAATGAGTTCCCCAAGTCAAGTACAGTAATTGACTTGACATGGTCCTATTGGATTGATTTTACTTGTACTCCTGAATATCGACCTTTGCTGATAAGTCTGTGACAGACCCACCACCCTTCCCAAGCCTGTACATCCAACACCTTTACTTCCCCAACACCCCCTCCCTCCCCCTTGTGTTTTATCACACAGTTTTGTAGCCCTTAGACCTCATTATTATCTACTGATCACTAATATTAGGGAGCACCCTGACCAACAAAGTAAGGGGCATTTAGCCCTGGCTATTAGTGTAAGAGGCCACACTGAGCACTAACTACCAATGTAAGAGGACACACTGAGTGCTGCCCACCAGTGTAAGGGGGCAAACTGAGCGCTGACCACCTATGTAAGGTTGCATGCTGAGTGCTGACCACCAATCTAGGGGGCACACTGAACAATGACCACAAATATATGGGAACACACTGACTTCCAACTTAAGTGGGCATACTTGCCACCAATGTAAGGGGACTTCTAATATAATTGAGCAAAGCAATGTATGACAACACACTGAGCATTGACCACCAATTGAATGGTGCATCCATAGGGGGCATCCCATGTAGGGAGACACACTGAGCCCTGGCCACCAGTCATAAGGGGCACGCTGTGCACTGACCACCAGTGTAAGGGAAGACAATGAGCACTGATGTAAGAGGGCACACTGTGCGCTGAGGACAAATGTAAGAAGCACATTGACCACCAATGTAAGGAGACACACTGGCCACCAACATAAGAGGCACACTAAGCCCTGACCACCAGTGTAAGGGTGTATGCTGAGCAATGACCATCAATGTAAGAGAATACACTGGGGTTGGTTTACTAAAGGCAAATAGGCCGTGCCCTTTGCAAGTGTGGTTGCATTCTGCAAATGCAGTTGCTCCAGAGCTTAGTAAATGAGATGAAGCTTTACTTTGCAAATAATATCTAATCAAGTGTAAGGAAAAAAATATATATTTTTGCTTGTACATGATTGGGTGATGAAAGTTCACAAAGCTTCCCTTCATTTACTAAGCTCTGGATCAACTGCACTTGCAAAAATCAAAATCTATTTCCCTTAATAAATTAAACCCATTGTGCTGGCCACACATATAAAGGGGCACACTTAGCAGCAGTGTAAGAGGACACACTGAGCACGGGTGTAAAGGGACAACAAAGAAGGGTACACACTGACCACCAACACAACAGGGGCACTTACTCCTGACCACTGCACAGTGAAAGCTGTGCTACACAATTACATAGTCCTGACCCTTTCATTCTGAACCCTTACCTGCTACGCTGTATGTGCCAGGGGCGTAACTAGAATCTTCAGGGCCCCAGTGCAAGAAACCATGATGGGCCCCCCTGACCCCCCCCTTTCCATCCAACCCCCAGGCTTTCAATTTTGGGAGGTTGTACATGGATATTCTACTAGAACTCCAACTCCTGTATGACCCCTACGACGTTCATGCATTGCAATTCCGGCGGCCCTTTACCATGTGATTAGCTGATCACATGTAAACAGACTAGCCCTTTCCTGTCTGTGTAAGGAAAGGAAGGCCTTACGTGCCAAGAATGTCAGTAAATTGTTTACACTGATAATCAATGCTGCCTATCAGTGCCACCTATCAGTGCTCATCAGTGCCACCTATTAGTGTCCATCAATTCTACCTATCAGTGCCTCCGATCAGTGCTGCATTTCAGTGCCGCCTATCATTGCTCATCAATGCTGCCTATCAGTGTCCATCAGTGCCGCCTATCAGCGCTCATCAATTCCACCTATCAGTGCCCATAATTGCTGCCTACCAGTGCCCAGTGCTGCCTATCAGTGCCCATCAGTGCCGCCTATCAGCATCCACCAGTGTCACCTATCAGTGATGCTTATCAGTGCTCAATGCCCATCAGTGCTGCCTATCAGTGCTCATCAATGATGCCTATCAGCGCTACCTATCAGAGCAAATCAATGCTGCCTATCAGTGCCCATCAGTGCCATCAGCAGCTATCAGTACCACTTACCGATTCTCAATGCCTACCAGTGCAACCTATCAGTGCTGCATATCAGTGCCCACTATAAGTGCTCAAAAATGCTGCCTATAAGTGCTCATCAATGCCCATCAGTGCCGCCTACCCGTGCCACAGACCATTGCCCATGTCACCTATCAGTGCTGCCTATCAGTGCCCCCTACCAGTGGCTATCAGTGCTCATCAATGCCCATCAGTGCCACGCCACCTATCCATACCACAGATAATTACTCATCAATGCCACCTATCAGTGCTGTGTATCAGTGCCATCAACTAGTGACTATCAATGCCTCCTATCAGCACTGCCTATCAGTGCAGCCGATCAGTGCCCATCAATGCTCCTTGCCTCCTCAGTATGGCTCTGAGCAGAGAGCATCTCTCATGCAGCTTAGAGCTGACAGTTCTCGCTGCTCCCCCCTCTGTCCTCCCTCCCTGCTCATTAATGCCCATCAGAGCCACCTATCAGTGCCACCAATCAGTGCCCATCAGTTCCACCTCTCAGTGATCATCAATGCTACCCATCAGTGCCGTGTCGCCTATCCATGCCACAGATCATTACTCATCAATGCCACCTATCAGGGCTGTGTATCAGTGTCACCTACCAATGTCAATCAATGCCTCTTATCAGCACTGCCTATCAATGCAGCCGATCAGTGCACATCAATGCTGCCTGCCTCCTCAGCACGCCTCTGAGCGGTAAACATCCCTCATCTCAGAGCCGACAGTTCTCCCTGCTCCCCCCACCATCCTCCCACCCCTCTCACATGGGATGACACAGCCAATCTACTCCTTCCCTTCCTTCCCTCTCCTTTATGTGTATCGCGGGAGGTGTGAGCTCATTAGCTTCTCACTTAACTTCTCCCATAAACACAGGAGAGGGAAGGGTGGAGAAGTGGCAGATCGGCTGTGTCATCCCAAGCAAGAAAGGAGGGAGGGAGGATGGAGAGTGGAAGATATATATATATATACATACATAGATATACATATACATACATATTCAACATTGAACAACCTTGCCATTGCAGATGATGAGCATATTATCGATAAGCAAGTAAGCAGCATTTGGCAAACTTTCTGGAACAGCAGAGTAAGGTAGACACATTTATCACACATTCTAAAATAAATTAAAACCCAGGGCCGTAGGATTGAACGGCTGCTTGTCAGAGGTCCAGACACAGAAGGGATTTTGTGAACAACAGGGATTTGATGGAGCTGCTTTGCACATTAGAACAATTGATAGAATGGATTGAGCAGAAGTGACCAGCTGGCTGGAGCACCGCACACTGTGACTGCGCAGAGTAAACAACTTGACTAATATGGAGAGAAATCCAAATGCATAAGAACATTCAAAGTATTCTATTTTATTATGTAATAATACATATCCACTATAAAATTCTGATGTTTCTTGTAGATTAAATCTGCATATCAGCACATCATGCTATTTTCCCAAGCATCTATAACCTAGGTTAACCACTTCAGCCCCGGAAAGGATTTACCCACTTCCTGACCATTGTATGCGATTCGGCACTGCATCGCTTTAACTGACAATTACACGGTCATGCAATGTTGTACACATACAAAATTGATGTCCTTTTTCCCCCCACAAATAGAGATTTCTTTTAGTTGTATTTGATCACCTCTGCAGTTTTAATTTTTTGCGCTATAAACAAAATAGGATCGACAATTTTGAGAAAAACAATATTTTTTACTTTTTGCTATAATAACTACCCCCCCCCCCCCCAAAAAAAAATTGTCATTAGTTTAGGCCAATATGTATTCTTCTACATATTTTTGGTTAAAAAAAAATCACAAAAGGCATATATTGATTGATTTGCGCAAAAGTTATAGCATTTATAAAATAAGGGATATATTTATTGCATTTTTATTATACATTTTTTTTTACTAGTAATGGCGGTGATAGGCAATTTTTAGCTGGACTGAGACATTGCCGTGGACAGATCGGACACTTTGACACTTTTTTGGGACAATTGACATTTATACAGCGATCAGTGCTATAAAAATGCACTGATTACTGTGTAAATGTCACTGACAGGGAAGGGATTAACACTAGGGGCGATCAAAGGGTTAAATATGTTCCCTGGGAGGTGTTTCTAACTGTGGGGTGATTTTGTTTTTTTCCAGAATCATACTTACCTAGGTGCACTGATGCTGCATCTGTCCCCCACCGCCTCTGCACTGTGAACCAAACGATCCAACACCGTTTCGGTGGTTCGGTTCTCACAGATCCTCGAGTGGAGAGCTGATGACTGTCAATCAGGAGCTCTCTGCTCTGCCCCTGCCTCCCCTCCCCCGTGCTCACTGGAGCGCTGAGCTGTGGAGGGGCGGGAGCGCCCATCTTAGGCTCTCAGTGGCCCGCTGAGAGGCTGAGCCAGGTGCCGGTCCAGACTTTATTGTCATGATGACACGTGCCTATATTGATTTGTGGTCATTAATTGTACTCCTGTGACCCATAGGAGAATCCCAGAAACAAGCTGGACTTCTCCTTTAAGCTTCTGTAAGAATTAACTTTAAAATGAACCCGTTGCTTAGAAATGTGCATGGAAATCACATTCTTTTTAATGCTTCTCTGTCACATCAATGCAACTCAGCACAGAGCAATTTTGCGAAAGGCACCCATTTCCTTTTGGTGCGATTCCAGCATGAATCCAGCAATTATGATGCAGTTTGGAAAGCAATTTCATGTTTCATAACCCTCAACTCTCCTTCCAGACAAAGCAGCTGCAGCAGCTTGGCTACTAGATATGAAATCACATCAATATTGCACAGGAGAAAAATCCGTCAAATCGCTCAGAAGTTGCACTTCATAATTACTTCAAACATGCATCACACTAATAGGAACCAGGCCTAAGACTACTCATTGTTTCAGAAGAATATTTTTTTGCGGATGTAAAATCCACCTATCCTTAGGTAGTGTGCACAGTTTCTGACACCATGGACAATAGCATTGTGATTAACCACTTCAGCTGCCCTGGAAGATTTTACCCCCTTCCTGATCAGAGCACTTTTTGCGATTCGGCACTGTGTCGCTTTAACTGACAATTGCGCGGTCGTTCGACGTTGTACCCAAACAAAATTGTCGTCCCTTTTTTCCCTTTTTCCCCCACAAATAGAGCTTTCTTTTGGTGGCAGCTTCTTATCTAAGAGAGTTTGGGGAAGTTTATCAGATTCATTTCCACCCTGAAACCAGCCAGCTGGGTAGGGGCTTCACCATATGAACATATGTTACTAACTGCTGAAAACACTGCTTCTGCCTTCCAATGCAGTTTGATATATGATCATGTGCTTAGGCATTTAGTCATGTGATCCCAGCTAAAGGGAAGAAGAATAAAGCAGGCCATAGACCGTTCAAATCTTGACCAGCTGAGATTTGAACCATGTATGGGCAGGCTGATTGTACCTGAGTTAATTGATTGATAGAGCTTGTCGGATTTTACATGTGATTATTGCCTGCGGCTATTATAGCCTCTACCAGTAATCAATCACTGTGTTCTCCTGGTGAGGACAGCTCATCCTGCAACTCGTGGTTGCAGGAAAAAAAATTGTTCCATCTATGGCCAGCTTAAGAGGTCAGGTAGAGAAGATGATTGGTGGCTCTACCTGAATATTATTCCTGAAGACCCTTCAGACATCATCACAAGGCCAACAATTAGCTTATAATGCTTTAAAAGATCACAAAAAATAACAAGGAGGAAAGGTGGTCAGCATGGGGCTTGGGGGCTTGTGGACCTGATTTATGCACTAGCAGCAAGGAACTGCCAGTGTTTTTTTTTTCCTCTTGCATTGCACATATATATGTCCATTGTATAACAGATGTACCTTTACTGCTTGACGAAACCTCTGACTACAACCGTTATCCTTACCCATTAAACAAGACCGCGCCCAAAGTGGAGTAAAATATTGTCCGTAGCAGCCTCTTTTATTAACAAAATTATTTTAACTTAACATAACCGTAACAAAACATCTGTTATCACACCCATCAGTCAATACTAGCGTTGGTCTTTGCAGGAATCCCAAAATACCTTTCAAATATGATAATAGGCCTCTAGCCGATGTGCGTCCGTTACCCAAACTTCCAACTAAACCAACCTTAGCTGAAATACCACCAATCGAGACCCATACCATGGGTCCTGAACTGTTTTTCTCGCAGGGGTTTCCACCATAGAAAAATAAATGATAACCAGCCTCTTAGCTCTCTCTCTTGCAGTGATGCTGCTCAGGGCTCAGGCCTAAGTCTTTGGTTTGATGCTACAGACCAATTTCCAGCACTGTTGTGCTCTTGCACAACCTATGCACCTTACACTATGCTCTTACTGCACTCTCAGCTTCTTGCTAACCTAGCCCACTGGCTTAGGACCTCTGAATTTTCCCTCATAGACTAAGCTGGGCCTGTGTTAAAAAGGCAAAGCATTGGCTACCACCTTGCAGCCTCATGGAGTCTTGGAGAGGGATGGAGCCTCAAACTATTTACAGGTCCTAGATTCCTGAGGCCACGTGTGGGCCTTTGGCTGCATGCAACCCTTTGGTATATGATGTGAGTCTCTCTAACCTAAAGCAGTTTATCCCCATCCAAAAATGTAGCATATTCACACTCTCTGACCAATATTTGCTCTATAAGGTCTGCAACTTCTGACAGTCCTCACAAGCATTACATATATTAAACATTGTGTGCAGCCCTTTGATGATGTCAGGGCTGAAATCGAGGCCTCCTTTAGCTCATAAGTTGACGACCACTGTCCTAGATTATAAGGCCGTAAACACCTACTCACACATCCTGCTGATCTCTGGCAAGATTTGGACACTGAATTGGAGGCTTCTTCCCTCTCAAAGCTCTTAAAAGTCTCCAGACTACCGACACTAATCCAGGTCCACAAAACCCATAGCGAGATGATAAACGTTCTAAAACCAGAACTGACCTTCTGGAGCCCCTAAGGAAAACAAGTGTATATTTGCTGAAACCTTCCCAAATAAAAGCTCCGCCCAGTGCTCAGACCTTGAGGCTTCTGACACCTCCAACATACCAGAATAAGGAAAGGGATGGTCGGCACTCAGTATGACATCCACATGTACAGAGCTGTAAAACAGCCTACACGTTTCGGACATTAGTCCTTAGTCATGTCTGATAAAAAACAAAATAAGTAACACTTAAATAGTATATACAAAAGTCACATGATTAACCAACACAGGTGAATTCAAAATTCAAAAGGGAAACCCGGCATTGACATATGAAAAACCAGGCATATAAAAAGTGACCCCCTAACTCTGTAACTGTGAGAGCCCTGTGTCACTTTTGACTATAATTTCACAGTGCCAGGGCCTGGAGCTGTCACACCAACTTAAACTATTGTCAAAATGCAAGCAGAACGAGCCTGAAAGGATCAAATGTAGCAAAAAAAAAATCACCTAAATTGAAATTGTTTGTGATCATGGGTGAGGTTTTCCAAATTATGCATGGTTTGTCATGCCAATGATTGAGCCTAATTTTACCTGGGAATTCACCCAGGCAGTTCTGTATATCAATATCTGCAATAATGTTTTTTTTTTTTTTTGCATCAAAGTACTAATGGAGATATGCTCCCAGCTTTGTCCAACCAGTGACAAAGGCAGATGCTCACTTCATCAGTGTCTTTCAGATTGTGTTCTGTGTTCATCAACCTCTGTCAGTTTGTGTTCATCATTGCCTTTCATTCTTTGGGTTTTATGCACAAAAAGGAGTGACACATTTTTGTAATAAAACCATAATAAACGTTCAGCAATGTACTTGGCCTACAAACTTTAACATTTGTATAATCATGACATCTCCCTTGGAATCATTATAACCCTTATAATTTACTGCATATGGCCTGTTCTGTGCATACTAAAGGGCTCAGTCAAAAAGTATATATATATATTATATATTTTAGTGCTGGGTCATTGTCATCACTTGGATGTTACCATGCTGTTCTTACCCCTATGGGATCTCATTGCTTGGGTTACAGCAGGAGATGTCATGTTTATTTGCTAGATTCTTTGTTACATAACATAATTGGAGAATCCAGCAGGGAGAAGAATTCGATTTTCTTGTAATAGCCATGGCAGCAAGCAAAGCTGAAAATTTACCAGAAACCTTTCTACCTTGGAATTCAAGCCCCCAGCATTTAATTCAAACTAAAGTATGCCACTCTGACTCTTCAGTTGCCCTTGACAATGGTTTGCTTTTTCTTTAAGTCACAATGCGGTTGAATATTAAAATTAAACTCAGGAGATATGGCTTTCATAAATATTACCACCAGTATTCATCCCAGCAGTCAACCTATCAACTTTATGGTTGTTCTGTATTTTTTCTTTTTAGTGGTGGTAAATTTGGTCCTGTTAAAATACAGACAAATACGGTGGGGAAAAAAATACTTATTTTGTAAGTTTGCAAGCTTACAAAGAAGTGAAGGGTCTATAATTGTTATCACAGGTGGATTTTAAATGATAGAGGCAGAATATCAACGAAAAATCCAGAAAAAAACACATAAAACAAATGCTAGGAATTAGGTTTCAGTTCAGTGAGTAAAATAAGTATTTGATCCCCAAGCAAAACATGACTTCGTACTTGGTGGAGAAACGCTTGTTGACAAGCACAGAGGTAAGACGTTTCTTGCTGTTAGTGGCCAGGTTTTCACACATCTCAGGAGGGATTTTGGTCCACTTTTTTACAGATCTTCTCCTTAAGGTTTCTTGGCTGTCTCTTGGCAACATGAAGTTTCAGCTCCCTCTATAAATTTTCTATAGGATTAAGGTCTGTAGACTGACTCGGCCACTCCATGACCTTAATGTATTTCCTCTTGAGCCACTCCTTTGTTGCCTTGGCGGGATGTTTTGGGTCATTGACATGCTGGAAAATCCATCCATAACCCATCTTCAGTGTTCTGGCTGAGGGAAGAAGGTTCTCATCCAAGATTTTACAATACATGGTCCTGCCCATTGGCCCTTCAATGCGGCAAAGTCGGCCTGTACCTTTAGCAAAGAAAAAGCCCCAAAAAATAATGTTTCCACCTCCATGTTTGACTATAGGTTTGGTGTTCCTAGGGTCACAGTCAGCATTTTTCTTCCTCCAAACACTGTGAGTTGAGTTAATGCCAAAGAGCTAAATTTTGGTCTCATCTTATCACAATACTTTCTTCCAAGCCTTCTCTGAATCATTTAGATGTTCATTGACATGACTGTACTTGCGCCTTCTTGAGGAGGGGGACTCATCACGTTTGGAGGAAGAAAAAAGCTAATTATGACCCTAAGAACACCATCCCTACAGTCAAGCAGGTAGGTGGAAACATTGTGTTTGAGGCTGTTTCTCTGCTAAAGGTACAGACCGACTTTGCCGCAACGAGGGGCC
Organism: Lithobates pipiens; assembly: GCF_037356315.1. Classification (NCBI taxonomy): domain Eukaryota; kingdom Metazoa; phylum Chordata; class Amphibia; order Anura; family Ranidae; genus Lithobates; species Lithobates pipiens. Next base: position 514,815,749 of record NW_027507764.1, on the reverse strand, counting down.
AATGGATGGCCATGTATTGTAAAATCTTGGATGAGAACCTTCTTCCCTCAGCCAGAGAACAAAGGGGGTTTCTGGGACTTTAAATTAAGCAAGTAAAAAGGAAGCCAATACACACTGTGTGTCTGTAAAATGTGCATTCCATATGACAATACAGAGTAAATACACAATGCAAGTATAAAAATATACATAAATAAATACTGTAAGTTCATATATGTACACATGGTGTCATGGCATGAAGGTACAGATGGCGAATGCTCAGTACTGACATGAGAGTTCACATGATATAGATCAACGGCATCGTCAAACATGATTGATAGCTTGGTAAATAATGTTCCAAGATATAATGTAGCTATGGCATCTACAGGGCTCGACACGTTTCATGGGTATGTCCACTAATCAGGAGCCGGTGCAACAGAAGTATCTATAGAATATATATAAATTAAATCCAGAGGTTGTCTTTGGGAAATAGACATATGAGTGCTGTCAGCATTACTGCAGAGGTTAAAGGGGTGGTGGTGGGAGGGGTCAGCCTGTCAATGCTCAGGCCATACGCCACACGCTGCATCAAATTGTCAAATTGGTCTGTATGGCTGTCGTCCCAGAAGGAAGCCTCTTCTAAAGATGATGCACAAGAAAGCACGCAAACAGTTTGCTGAAGACAAGCAGACTAAGGACAGGGATTACTGGAACCAAGTCCCGTGGTCTGATGAGGCCAAGGTAAACTTATTTGGTTCAGATGGTGTCAAGTGTGTGTGGCGGCAACCAGGTGAGGAGTACAAAGACAAGTGTGTCTTGCCTAGGGTCAAGCATGGTGGTGGGAGTGTCATGGTCTGGGGCTGCATGAGGTACAGTTCGTTGAGGGAACCATGAATGCCAACATGTAATGTGACATACTGACATACCGAAGCAGAGCATGATCCCTTGCTAAAGAAACTGAGTTTAAAAGTAATGGACTGGCCAAGCATGTCTCCAGACCTAAACCCTATTTATCATCTGTGGGGAATCCTCAAACAGAAGGTGGAGAAGCACAAGGTCTCTAACATCCAGGGTTAAGGCAGTGCTGGAAAATAATGGTGGCCACACAAAATATTGATACTTTGGGCCCAATTTGGACATTTTCACTTAGGGATGTACTCACTTTTGTTGCCATCGGTTTAGACATTAATGGCTGTGTGTTGAGTTATTTTGAGGGGACAGCAAATTGACACTGTTATACATGCTGTACACTCACTACTTTGCAAAGTGATATTTCTTCAGTGTTGTCACATGAAAAGATATAATAAAATATTTACAAAATGTGAGGGGTGTACTCACTTTTGTGAGATACTGTATATATATATATATATATATATATATATATATATATATATATATATATATATATATATATATATCTACAGAGAATAGAAAAACATAGAAAAATGCAAAAGGAGCAACTTTTAAAATTCACAAGACTGCTTAAGACCACCTTATCTTAATGAGTAAATATGGGTATTTAGCTACATAATATGGCCCCATTTTCAGAGGGTCAAATCCTATTCATAAAAAGAAAGATAAATCCCACTTCTCTTAACCATGGGGGATACAGTGGTGGGCTTAAGCATGGTATGGCCATATTATGTGACTAAATCCCCAAATACAGTCTTAGGCCACGTACACACGGGCGGACTGTTCGCCCAACTTAGTCCGCTGAACAGTGTTTCAGCGGACAATCCGCTCGTGTGTGGGCTTCAGCGGACTGTTTCAGCGGACAGTCTGACGAACAAAGTCTTACGGAATTTCCGTAAGACAGTCCGTCCAAACTTGGTTTCAGCGGACAGTCCGCTTGTGTGTAGGCTAGTCCGACAGACTAAGTTTGGCGCATGCTCAGAAAGGATTTACACAGCGAAGGTTGCATTGCAGTGTATTGGACGTCGAATTTCTCGTCCCGTCGTATGTGCCGTTCACGTCATCGCGCACGCTTTCAGCGGACTGTCTGCTCATCATGTGTGGTCAAGTCCGTTCATGCAAATTTTGAACGGACTGTTTGTCGGATTGTCTGACGAACTTAGTTGGGCGAACAGTCCGCCCGTGTGTACGCGGCCTTAGTCCATAGGGTTCAATATTGAGTTGGACCACCCTTTGCAGCTGTAATTCAACTCTTCTGGGAAGGCTGTGCACAAGGTTTGAGAGTGTGTCTATGGGAATGTTTGACCATTCTTCCAGAAGCACATTTGTAAGGTCAGACACTGATGTGGACAAGAAGGCCTGGCTCACAGTCTCCGCTCTAATTCATCCCAAAGGTATTCTATAGGGTTGAGGTCAGGACTCTCTGTCTGCAGGTCAGTCAAGTTCCTCCACCCCAAACTCGCTCATCCACACTATGTTGCCAAAAGTATTGGGCCACCCCTCCAAATCATGTGGTAGAGGGGGGATATGATGTAAGGTTGTCTTTCACGGGTTGGGCTTGGCCCCTTAGTTCCAGTGAAGGGAACTCTTAAGGTGTCAGCATACCAAGACCTTTTGGACAATTTCATGCTCCCAACTTTGTAAGAACAGTTTGGGGATGGCCCCTTCCTGTTCCAACATGACTGGACACCAGTGCATAAAGCAAAGTTCATAAAGACATGCATGAGTCAGTTTGGGGTGACCTCAACCCAACAGAACACTTTTGGAATGAATTAGAGTGGAGGCTGTGAGCCAGGCCTTCTCACCCAACATCATTGCCCAACCTCACAAATGTGCTTTGGGAATAATGGTCAAACATTCCCATAGACACACTTCTCCTTGTGGACAGCCTTCCCAGAAGAGTTGAAGCTGTTATAGCTACAAAGGGTGGGCCAACTCAATATTGAACCTTACGGACTAAGACCCCATACACACTATTTGATTTTCTGCAGATTTTTGTCTTCAGATTTACTAAAACCATGTAGTGTAAGGGTCTGCCTGATTGGATACAAATTGAAACTCTTAAGGTTTGACCTCATATGATGTCGTTTTGGTAAATCTGAAGACAAAAATCATGTGTATGTAAAGGTAGGTGTGCCAATACTTTTGGCAATATCGTGTATGTATACATTGTTGATATTTTACCCTTTATGAAGGGGTACAGTATAGGCCCCTGAAACACAATGGGGGAGATTTACTAAAACTGAAGAATGCAAAATCTGGTGCAACTCTTCATAGAAACCAATCAACTTCCATTTTTTTAAAACCAAAACGTCATTGAACAAGCTGGCGTTAGAAGCTGATTGGCTACCACGTACAGTTGCACCAGATGGTTGCACTCTCCAGGTTTAATAAACTCTGACTCTAGTACCCGCCACTTTTTTCCCTTATATTTCCAACAATATAAAACCGATATCGGTTCTAACTTTTACTCCACGCTATTCAAAACTAAGGAAAAAGGTTCTAACAGGAGTTAAATTTCAGAGGTACAATAAATAGACAGCTTTAACATTTCCAGGACCTTACTGCCAGCTTACTAGTTGGATTTACATACTGCCTGGAGTTTCTAATTAAAATAAAATCAAACTTTACTTTTTAGCTTAATGTTTAAGACACAAATATAATCCTTTTGGTTGCTCTCATTATTTCAAATAACAGCGGCAAGCTTGCATGACGGATCCCTTCACTCCTGCTTATTCATTCCACGGTATTATTTTCTCTCTAGATAAAAAGCTACATCTTCCATTCATTTCATTATGATTTATGTATGCCAAGTCCCATTCTGGTGACAGATTATAGCCTACTTCAAAGAAGCCATCAGCTAATGTACTGTCTCCTACTGCCACAAGGCATGTGTGTCCCACCGCTGCCACCAGTGTCACACAACATCCTTCTTGTCAGCATCAGCAATCTCCTGTCCAGCATGAATGTATGCAGTTGTACCGACTTTCACTTTCAATCAAAATAAATGTCTCATTCAAGCTGTGCTTGCAACCAAATCCATTTATTTTCTTCATAACAATTGCTGCCCGGAAACTAAAGAGCTTCCTCCAAAACACAATTCAGGAACTCATAAAAAACATTTCCTCTAAAGCCATGGCTACGCATCTCTAGTTTCCAAGTACCTCCATGGTTCAGGCCATGGTCTGAAAATCTCTAGAACAGGGGTCTCAAATTGGCGGCCCTCCAGCTGTTGCAAAACTACAAGTCCCATCATGCCTGTGGGAGTCATGCTTGTAACTGTTAGAATTGCAATGCTTTATTGAACTTGTAGTTTTGCAACATCTGGAGGGCCGTCAGTTTGAGAACCCTGCTCTAGAATTATGCTTAGGTGAATAATTAAGCCAAAAAACACAGGCTTGTAACACCCCTTCCTCCCAGTCTAAGAAGAATTACAGACAGTATAGTTCCACTTTCACTTACATAAAGTCTGCGCACTCTTGAACCCTGTGGGTCCTTTACCATTAAAGCAGAACTGAAGTCTTAATAATTACCTGTACACTGGACATGTGCTGGTGCCAGAATCTTCTTCTGAGTGCTGGTCTTTGGTTCTCTTTATTGGCCAGTGGGGAGTGACGTCACTCCTGTGCATGTACAGGAGGGCATCATCCAGGCACTCAGAGACCAGCCCAGCACTGTAAGCTGAACTGCACATGCACAGCCCAGTTTACAATGCTGGAGGACACAGGTAGGGGCATTTTATTGCAGAAGAGACAGTACATGTCTCTTCTGCAATAAAAGCCTGCTATAGAATATATGAATATTCTCTCGATATTCTGTAAACTTATATTGACGAGAAAAGTCCAAAAATAGAAAGTCCTTCTAGTTCTTGTGTACAAACTCAAAAATGGATTGAATAACAAAATAGCATAATATTACAAGAACAATATTAAAATACAGAATTTAAAAATAATATCAATAATGTAGTTATATTCTTGAGATATATATATATATATATATATATATATATATATGTATAATCATATACAGTGGTGTGAAAAAGTGTTTGCCCCCTTCCTCATTTCCTGTTCCTTTGCATGTTTGTCACACTTAAGTGTTTCGGAACATCAAACCAATTTAAACAATAGTCAAGGACAACACAAGTAAACACAAAATGCAATTTGTAAATGAAGGTGTTTATTATTAAAGGTGAAAAAAAATCCAAACCATCATGGCCCTGTGTGAAAAAGTGATTGCCCCCCCTTGTTAAAACATACTATAACTGTGGTTGTCCACACCTGAGTTCAATTTCTCTAGCCACACCCAGGCCTGATTATTGCCACACCTGTTCACAATCAAGGCATCACTTAAATAGGAGCTGCTTGACACAGTAAGGTCCACCAGAAGATCCTTAAAAGCTACACATCATGCCGAGACCCAAAGAAATTCAGGAACAATTGAGAAAGAAAGTTATTGAGATCTATCAGTCTGGAAAGGGTTATAAAGCCATTTCCAAAGCTTTGGGAATCCAGCGAACCACAGTGAGAGCCATTATCCACAAATGGCGAAGACATGGAACAGTGGTGAACCTTCCCAGGAGTGGCCGGCCGCCCAAAATTACCCCAAGAGCGCAGCGACGACTCATCCAAGAGGTCACAAAAGACCCCACAACAATGTCCAAGGAACTGCAGGCCTCACTTGCCTCAGTTAAGGTCAGCGTTCATGCCTCCACCATCAGGAAAAGACTGGGCAAAAATGGCCTGCATGGCAGAGTTCCAAGGAGAAAACCACTGCTGAGCAAAAAGAACATCAAAGCTCGTCTCAATTTCTCCACAACACATCTTGATGATCCCCAAGACTTTTGGGACAACATTCTGTGGACCGATGAGACAAAAGTGGAACTCTTTGGAAGGTGTGTGTCCAAGTATATCTGGCGTAGAAGGAACACTGCATTTCATAAAAAGAACATTATACCAACAGTAAAATATGGTGGTGGTAGTGTGATGGTCTGGGGCTGTTTTGCTGCTTCAGGACCTGGAAGACTTGTCGTGATAAAAGGAACTATGAATTCTGCTGTCTACCAAGAGATCCTGAAGGAGAATGTCCGACCATCTGTTTGTGTACTCAAGCTGAAACGAACTTGGGTTCTGCAGCAGGACAATGATCCTAAACACACCAGCAAGTCCACCACCGAATGGCTGAAGAAAAACAAAATGAAGACTTTGGAGTGGCCTAGCCAAAGTCCTGACCTGAATCCTGTTGAGATGTTGTGGTATGACCTTAAAAAGGCCGTTCATGCTCGAAAACCCTCTAATGTAACTGAATTAGGACAATTCTGCAAAGATGAGTGGGCCAAAATTCCTCCAGGACGCTGTAAAAGCCTCATTGCACTTTATCGCAAACGCTTGGTTGCAGTTGTTGCTGCTAAGGGTGGCCCAACCAGTTATTAGGTTTAGGGGGCAATCACTTTTTCACACAGGGCCATGATGGTTTGGATTTTTTTTCACCTTTAATAATAAACACCTTCATTTACAAATTGCATTTTGTGATTACTTTTGTTGTCCTTGACTATTGTTTAAATTGGTTTGATGTTCCGAAACACTTAAGTGTGACAAACATGCAAAGGAACAGGAAATGAGGAAGGGGGCAAACACTTTTTCACACCACTGTATGTGTGTCTGTGCATAAAGCTAATCGCAGCTTCCTCGTGTAAGTAAGTCTGACCTGCAAGCCTTTTTTACTCCTAAATTCAGACCCCCACATTCTCCTAAAATGGGCTGGTTTAAAACTTCTATATGGTGATTTTGGCCTGATAACATGCACACAAGTTGACACAAAGGGGTTTGAATGGCTATTAAAGGTAATCATCCTCACCTGTGATCTGTTTGCTTGTAAAATTAGTGTGTGTATAAATATCAATGAGTTTCTGGACTCCTGACAGACCCTTGCATCTTTCATCCAGTGCTGCACTGATGTTTCTGGATTTTGAGTCATGGGGAAAGCAAAAGAATTGTCAAAGGATCTGTGGGAAAAGGTAGTTGAACTGTATAAAACAGGAAAGGGATATAAAAAGATATCCAAGGAATTGAGAATGCCAATCAGCAGTGTTCAAACTCTAATCAAGAAGTGGAAAATGAGGGGTTCTGTTGAAACCAAACCACGGCCAGGTAGACCAACTAAAGTTTCAGCCACAACTGCCAGGAAAATAGTTTGGGATGCAAATAAAACCCATAAATAACTTCAGGTGAAATACAGGACTCTTTGAAAACATGTGGTGTGGCTGCACAATAAGGAGTCACTTAAAGAAAGATGGGGTTCATGGTCGAGGTACCAGAAGAAAACCTTTACTACGCAAATGCCACAAAGTATCCCACTTACAATACGCCAAACAGCACAGAGACAAGCTTCAAACCTTCTGGCACAAAGTAATTCGGAGTGATGAGATGAAAATTTAGCTTTTTGGCAACAACCATAAACGCAAAATTCGGAGAGGAGTCAACAAGGCCTATGACGAAAGATACACCATTCCTACTGTGGATCGCTGATGTTTTGGGGACGTGTGAGCTACAAAGGCACAGGAAATTTGGTCAAAATTCATGGCAAGATGAAAAAAATACTGGAGGAACATTTGCATTCATCAGCCAGGAAGCTGTGCATAGAACATACTTGGACATTCCAACATAGCAATGATCCAAAACACAAGGCCAAATAAACCTGTCATTGGCTGCAGAAGAATGAAGTGAAGGTTCTGGAGTGGCCATCTCAGTCTCCTGACCTCAATATCATTAAACCACTCTGGGGAGATCTCAAAAGTGCAGTTCATGCAAAACAGTCCAAGAATATACAGGAACTGGAGGCTTTTTTCCAAGAGGAATGGGCAGCTTTACCATCTAAGAAGATAAAGAGCCTCATCCACAAATACCACAAAAGACTTCAAGCTGTCATTGATGTTAAAGGGGGCAATACACGGTATTAAGAACTGTGGTATTTAAACTTTTGATCAGGGTCTTTTGGGTAGTTTCTGCTGTCATTATGATTTAAAGAGAGTAAACATAATTGTGAATGATAATAAATGGCTTCAGCCAAACACTGACCATGAGTGAAAGAATGTTTTTTGTGTTATCATTCATATTCTCTAAAAAATGGCCAAGAAATCATAAATTCTGCCAGGGTATGTAAACTTATGAGCACAACTGTATGCATATATTCAATGAAAAGGCCTTTTTCTTATTAATATCCTAACCAAGAAATATTACAGTATAAATAACGTATATTCTTAACTCATACATATTCAATCCTTATGTATCTTTAAAAAAAGAGTGTAACCTTATGCTATACCATTTGAGATGGGGGGGGGGGGATGAAAGATAATTACTACCATATGCAAGCCAAAGAGATCCACTGCCTAATTCTCACAAAGACTTTAGAAAGTCTGTGTATTTTACTTTTCCCACTTTAGAAGAAATAAACATATACAACTCAATGATACTATTAAGATTCAACACCTTCATACTTATGTTAGTAATGTTAATAAGCGTATATCTCCCTAGTTGTTTATTTGGAGCAGGTTTATACATAGAACTCTACTGGCAGTTTGCAAGCTAATCTGAACAATTTCAAAGTGCAATTAGAGCCCTTTCACACTGGAGCAGTGGGGGCTATTACGGTAAAGCATCGCTAGTTTTACCTGTGTTTTATCGCTGTTATAGCGGCATATTGGGGCCGCTTTTTGGGCCGGATCAGGGTGCTTTAGCCCCCTAGAAGGGGTTAAAAAGGGTTAAAAGCTCCCCTGTAGCAGGCTCTTCGGCAGCGTTGCCCATGCATGGGCAGGGGCACTAGAGGAGCGGTGTATACACTGTTGGCAAGCTGCCCCAAAGATGTTTGCAGGACTTTTTCTAACATTCTGAAAGCACATCACCAGAGTGTGAAAGCTTTCACACTGGGACTGCAAATGAGGCATTTTTCAGGCGCTTTATAGGCACTATTTTTAGCACTAAAGCGCCTGAAAAATGTCCCAGTGTGAAAGGTGTCTTAGCCCCTGTACACACGGTCGGAGATTTTGGCAACCAAATCCGTCGGATTTTGTCTGTCGGATTGTGTCCGAAACTGTTGCATACACACGGTCGGGCCAAGTTGTCTGATTTAGCGGTTGCCAAGAACGCGGTGACGTAATTTCGTTACGATGGGACTACATTCAGGCTAGTAGCCAATAGCTTTGATGTAGGAATTTGATCTGAGCATGCGTGGCACTTGGTCCGATCAAAATTCGCTACACATGATCGGATTAGGTCTGACCGGACCAGTTGGTCAGGAAATATTTCCAACATGTTGGAAAATTGGGTCGGACGGAGATTCGCACGGAATCAGTCTGATGCATACCACACACAGTCGGATTATCTGACGACACGGTCCGATAAGACTCATTCCGACAGATTCTCCGACCATGTGTACAAGGGCTTAGAGGGACAAACTATGGGGAAGTGAATTGACATCCAAGCCTTGAGACCTTTAACCCTTTGTTAAAACAGACAGTGTTAAAATCTAGTTTACAACTGTAGTGATATCTACCAGCACAGTACAGAGTTAATTATATTAAACTTAACTGCCCGGACCCCTCCCTTATAAAATTACATAGGAGAAGAAAGCTATGTAGGATTTTTAGGCAAGTAATATTGTAAGCAGCATTTTTTTTATATGTTTTTAAAGTTATGCATGTGAATGGAAATGTGTAACAAATATAAAGTAGATGTTAGACCAGGGTTTTGCTACCAGGGTTCCATTGAGCCCTGGGGTTCATCCAGAGGTTTCTAGGGGTTCATTTAGCAATTTCTGCCTCTCAGATAGGTTCCCACTGACACCAATGATCTTATTAGCTATCTGTATAAGGGGGTCATTCTTTCCAATGTCCACAAGTGTATGGAGCATTCTTCCCACTGACCATCACATCAATATATCATGAGTTTTAAATATAGTAATTTTTAGCAGGGGTTCCCTGAGACCATTCACCACCATAGCTGATAAAGCTCTGAAACCACAAATCTAATATTTATTAGCTTTTTTTTTTAACAAACTATTTATAAAACATCAAAAGAGATTGGCTAGATTAGTAAATACGGTAAATATAAATTCAGAGGATGGCCATAGAAATTAAAGTGTATCTAAAGCTAAAATGTTTCTTTTTAGTTTTGGGCAGAGTAGGGTAGGTTTGCGAACACCTGTCAGTTAATTTTTAGCTGTGTATTTCCTGTTGCGGAGATTTTGCTCCTCACTTTTTGTCCCGGAGATACAACAGGAAGTAAGAGGAAAACTCTCCAAAGTACGGGGTCTTCCCATTGAAAGATAAACCTCAAATCCTGTTCCGGAGACAAATAACAATGTTGCATTTCCCACAACTTTCTGTCTCTTTGAAAATGGTTACCAGACAATTAGGCATGGTAAATCTCCATAGTAGAGGGTAAAAGAGGCACTACCCCCCCCCACCCCCCCCACACACACACACACACACCCAATACTCCATCCAAGACTAGAAAAGGGGATAGGTTATACATGCACTCAGGCTTAGGAAACTAAATCCAAGTGTTCCCTAAACATTTTGCTACCACTTAGCTGAACACACTGTACAAGTACTGCATTCATATATGAAATGACTGATGGGGTATTGGATGAGGTCTTATCCCCTTGACTCTTCAACTTTTCAGCAACAGCCAGAACTCATAATGTAGAACAATTAAGCTTTAATTAAGACTCATGAATAGACCAAAGTGATACATTACAGGTAGGAACAGTCAGACAGGTAGAAAAAAGGGCCCTTTGAAATACTTTACTTATAACTTATCAAGTGTTTATCATCACTCACATATAGTAAAAACCATAGTGCCAATCCCCCATAGTAGTACACCTGTATATGGGTGATTAATAACTAGTAATCCTACATCGTATCATTACAGTTACAAGTTGAGCTTACAATCTAAAGGGATGGGGAGGTAGTACAAAGGATAATAACTACGGGAGGTGATCTGATGGAGGTGGCTCGGGTACAGCTCTAAGGTGGAGGTGGGGTAGGCTTCCCTGAATAAGTGAGATTTCAGGGATTACCTAAAGACGGACAGGTTTGGAGCTGACCGGACATACTTGGGCAGGGAGTTCCAGAGGATGGAAGAGGCTCTAGAGGAGTCCTGGAGGTGAGCATGGGAGGAGGTAACAAGGGAGATAAAGAGCAGGAGGTCTTGGGAGGAGCAGAGAGGACAATTTGAGCAATATCTGCAGATGAGGTTGGTGATGTAGCTAGGGGGCGAAGTTATGGGTGGCCTTGCATGTTGTGGTTGGTATTTTGACTTTTACTACTTCTTCGTTTATTTCTGTATATGAACACACAAGCCCTTCCACACTCAATAAAGTTTTGTCTAGAGTTGGACTTTAAGTGATGTGTAGATAATTTAGATCTCCCAGATGTCAGGAAATTATTATAAATGACAAGCAATGCTAACTCTTTATTAGCAATTTCGGTTCTACTAAAGGTAACATTTTTTGTATGTTTTTTTTTTTGGTCTCTTGTTATATCTTATCCATTTTGTACACTTCCAACAAAGGTAAATGTTAGCTTCTGGTTCAGTTAGATATGAAAATCTCAGAAAGGTGTGCAGACTGAACTGAAGAGAGAATGTGCTGTGAACGGAATATAGGGCTCAGCTCACCAAAGAACAATGCATAATGCAGCTCCTGCCGAAGGCTGGTACTGAGGGAGACATTTACCATAAGGCTCTATTAAAATAATATTTAATACAATTATTTTTTAATCCCTGCTGGAATAAAACATAGTATTCTATATAATTAATATTTAACCCTCTGCGCTGCCTTACTTTATACTCCAGCTAGGGATCAGAAGCCCAGCCTGGATGAAAATTGAATTATGTGAAGGGGGGTGAGGAGGGAGAATTGCTCTGACTTACTGAATACTTGTGTAACAATGAATTACACACATAATAATGTTTTTTTACAGTCGAAATGCACATTCACATTATATTTAAAACAATGTACATTATAAAAAAACTGTTGATATACCAAAGAAAACACACATATATATATATATATATATATATATATATATATATATATATATATATATATTTATATGAGCTGCTCATGCTACACACCCTGAAGTGTTTCTATAATTGAAAGATTCCCTCGTGGAGTTTTTTAGCAGCCAAAAAATTCAGAGGTCATATATTAAAAATTCTTTGTTGTATCAAAAGACAATTTGGCAATTACATAAGAGTTGTAAAAAGAGTTGTAAAAAACTGAGCGCTGGCATTTACATAACAATGGCAAAACCATCAATCATAATGGAACTACATAATGTATGAAATCCTTCTAAAATTTGCGTTTTACTGCAAAAGTGGTCTTCAACATAAACCCCTACACGTTTCGACCCTTCTAATTGTGGTCCTCTTCAAGGGGGATATTTTATTCTATGCAGAGTAAAATAGATATTTTTCCATTTAATAATCATTTTATGTTTTACCATTGTATCTAACCACACACAATGATGTATATTTACCAATCATGATGATGGAATAGAGAAAGGCATGTCCTATAGCCAGAATTTTCTTTAAAAGATAGTTTCAGCAATCCCGAGACCATTTGTGTGTCGTCTCCACCTCCCATGGCATGGACCCCACCCTCAAGGAACTTACAAGAGACCATTCGTATGGACCCCCAAAGGAGATGAGGAGGGGAGCAAGTAAGCAACTGTAGTATATCATGAAAACTTACTATTTTTAAATTGAGTATATAATATAATATAATATAATATATACAAATATTTTGCGACAATAGACGGCCACTAATCTGATTTGAATCCTTAATTATTTATGGATTTATGTGTAAGAGTAATAATGAATATAATCATAAATTAAATTGAATTAAATGTGAATGTGACCCAATGATGTGAATGTGATAACATAATCACAAAGTGAGATAATGTAATATGGTGTACTACGGTATATTATAAAGGCGAATATGGGAATTTTGACATAAAATAAATGGATGGTAAGGCTCAAAGGAATGGATGAAGTGGTGCAAAAAATGACTAATTGATAAATAAAGTGAGAAAAACTCCAACAATACCTTAGGTGGTGTGAAAGTTCATTATAACACGCAGTTAAATTTATAACGTTGCAATGCAGACTGCGGAACGTAAATACCTTCCAAACATCCATGTCTGTATTAAAGTACAGTAAATTAAAATGAAGTTTCCATTATTATCATTCCAAAGATTTTAGAGATTTAAAGTTGGCTTTGCGTTCCCCATCCCAAACATTTACTTGATGGTGAAGTTGTCCAATTTGTCTATGTGTCAGCACACAGCCCTTTTTATCAATGAACTGTTATGTGTGTTTTTGATACCGACAATTCATTATAGCCGCGATTAGATTTAAATTACTTTTTTTCCTTTAGAAATGTAATTTTGCTGTCAGACTGTTCTAAACACGGGAAACATGCGCCCCATCCAGGCATACTATAGACACCCCCAGGTATGAAATTTAAAGCAATATTACACTTTTATTGTTTCACTTTAAGCATTATTAAAATCACTGCTCCCTGAAAAACTGTAGTTTTTAAAACTTTTTTTTGCATTGATACATGTTCCCTGGGGCAGGACCCAGGTCCCCAAACTATTTTTATGAAAATACCATGCATATAAGCCTTAAAAATTAGCACTTTTGATTATTCATGTTCGTGTCCCATAGACTTTAGCGATGTTCGTGCGTTCAAACACATTTTTTGCCTGTTCGCATTTTCTGGATGCGAACTGAACAGGGGGGTGTTTGGCTCATCCCTAGTGTCCACTAATAACAATTTTACTGTCATTTTTATTTCTTTTTGGAAAAGGAAATTATGACAAAATAGTCAGAAAAACAGGAAAAAATCAGCTGAATGCAATATAAAAAAAACGCCCACAAAAAATGCAGGGATTTTATAAGCATATTTTCCTCAAATGATATAGGCAGTGTATGTGGTATGTGTTTATGGAAATATTGTATATATACATTATTTCTCACATTTTGTCCATGAGATAAAAAATAAAAAAAGATACTTAGAATTTTTGGGGATATGACTACCAAATGTTATGAACAGAAGACAGAAAAAAAACTTGGACGGAGGGATGGGGCCCGAAAATTCAAATCCAATCCAGGCAAGGGCGGCTCCAGACAATATTTTTTGGGGTACTATGGTGGTGCTTGAGGTAAAAGTGTGGGTGCTAATGCAGCACGCTACTGCACACTTATGGGAGTGGCCAGCAAGAGGTTTATTCATGGCATACCATGGTGATCAGTATTGTCCTAGCCTCTGTATACCAATTAAAAGCCAAAAAAATGCAGCACAACCCTACACTTCCTTTATACAATTCTACACATGGACTTATAAGTGCAATGGGAAAACCTATAAATGAATATCCAGTTCAAATCAACCAATGTGTCATCCCCTCTGTAAAAATATTTTGAGAATGTGCAGAGCGAATAATGCTAAAACCCCTTACATACAAAAATAATAACAGAGACACAAATGTATTAGAACATAGTAGTGATGGTGTCACCCTCTCTGCAAAAGGTAAGAAATATCACAAAACTGCAATGTGCAAGTAATGGTGAAAAACCCTATATATAATAATAATAAAATATACAAGTTATGTACATATTTTACATTTTATTATAATCAGTAACAATAAGTGTAACTGATCCCAGCACTCCAAGGATTTTAGAATGAAGCACTATAGCAGATATTATAAAAGTAGAAAATATAAAAAAGAAATATGCATAAAAATAGCAGCATTAACAGCGCTAGCAAAATATCCTTAGCCCCTGTACACACGGTTGAAAATTCCGACCACAAAAAACGTCAGATTTTTTCTGATGGATTTTGTCCGAAACGGGTGTTGCATACACACGGTCAGACAAAGTTGTTGGAAAATCCAATCGTTCGGAATGTGGCTAGTAGCCAATAGCTTTGGTCTCGTAATTTGATCAGAGCATGTGTGGCACTTTGTCCGATTCAAATTCTCTACAAACAATCGGACAAAGTCCGATCAGATCATGTTGTCAGAAAATTTTATATCCAGCTCTCAAACTTTGTTGGTCGGACATTCTGACGGAAAAAGTCAGATGGAGCCCACACACGGTCGGATTATCCGACAACACTGTCCGATCGGACATTTTCGGACATTTCCGACCGTGTGTACAAGGGCTAAGACATTCAGTGCAATATGATAGCATTCAGTGGGCTAAAAACATCAAACACAAATGAATGAGTGACATAAAATTCCATTCAAAAGTCCTTAAATAAGTGTATGGTGACATGTCCCATCAGACATTTAAAGCATTGTTATCCTGAATACTGTCACCAATCCACCACATAAACACCCCTTTGGTGATGCACTCACTGCAATAAAGTAAGGCTTGGAGCATTACCTAAGAGGTAATTCAGCACAGGGCCAGCATGACAGGGGTTATTGGGGCTTGTACGTTGTTAGGTAAAGGGGTGGGTACCATTAGCTGGGCTGGTAGTGCACAGTGGAGGGGTAGGAGCCGGGAAGGAAGTTGGATTGAACGGAAGCGGAGACACTAAAACAGCACGAGGAGAGAGGGTAAGGAACTTCCCACCCGCCTGCCCTACAATTTAGTGGATATGTTGGGGGTATGCAGCAACCCAGGTGGTTGGTTGCGGCAATTTGCGGGGCGCAAGGTCTTTTTTTGGGTCAGATGGGCACAGCAAAATTGCATGGTCTAGGTGACCTGTCTGAGGTGCAGCTCCCAGTTGGTACATGGGTACCTGCTAGTTGTCTCCGAGTTGGGGGTTCCATGACTGGAGGCCTGAAAATTGACTAGCAGATGCAGTTATGGGTTATGCCTATTGGGACCTTGTGCTCCATTTTTGTGATAAAACTAGATATGTATTAAAAAGGTTTATTATGTTAATTATTATGTTAATTATTTTATATTTGGTTAATAAAACGACTGCTATGGCCAATTTACCCCATTTCAGTGTTGTGTGGTCATTAGTGAGGAGTGGGGTTAATGGGAATAGCAGGCCACAAGCCATAGTTAAAGTGGAAGTAAACCCATCGATTTAAAAAAAAGGCATTCCGGGAATGCTAACTGCACATTGGCTGTGCTCTCAGCCAAACCAATATGTCCAATATGGCTGGTGTCATAACGAATCACATGTGTAGCACCATAGCAGTTGAAGATTAAACAGAGGCAAAGATGGCAGCTTCCTTGGCTGAAAACGATAGGGGAGTTTACTTCCACTTTAATGCCATAGTCAAGAGTTAACTAAGCCTGGTATCTCCACAGGGATATAAGGTCAAGCTGTACGCTCTCTAAGTTCCAAAAGAAAAACTTTACATGTCTGTGTAGGGGTGGAGCTCACTGTAGCTACTGCTGGCTGTGACGCTCAGGAGGATGCTACATAAAGGGCTCAGGAGGATGCTACCTGTAGGGTGCAGGGTTCAGGAGGATGCTACATGAAGGGCTCAGGAGAATGCGACGTACAGAGTGCAAGGTTCAGGAGCGTGTTTCGTAAAGAGTGATGGTCAGAGACTGCAGACATAGTACAGGAGATGATCAGAGACTGCAGACATACTACAGGAGACGATCAGAGACTGCAGACATACTACAATTGATGATCAGACTGCAGACATACTACAGGAGATGAACAGAGACTGCAGACATACTACAGGAGACGATCAGAGACTGCAGACATACTACAGGAGACTATCAGAGACTGCAGACATACTACAGGAGACTATCAGAGACTGCAGACATACTACAGGAGACAGTCAGAGACTGCAGACATACTGCGGGAGACGATCAGACTGCAGGCATACTACAGGGGATGATCAGAGACTGCAGACATACTACAGGAGATACTACAGGAGATGATCAGAGACTGCAGACATACTACAGGAGATGGTCACTGTGGATATTATACAGGAGACGATCAGAAAATACTCTACTGAAAAGCAAGCCATGCTTAGGTCACTTTTCAGAGGCATTTGGCATGCAGTGAAGAGGTGATATTTTCTTACTGCCTGTTTAACCCCCTAAATACCACTTGAAAGCACAGAGGACAAAGTACTGTTATAGGCTAAAAAAAACAAAGCTCTTGGGCTGCAGTTAAGGAAGGGGGGGAGGGAAGGAGGAGGGGGAGAGTCCGGTCACAGCTCACTCACTTCAGTCACAGCGGTTTCAGGTGTACAATGTGGCTGTCGGTTGTCGGTTGCTCCATAAACTTCACATACTATTCACACACAGCACAAGGGCTGCTGGAGTGTGGGTGGACCCATCGAGGGAGGGGCGAGAAGAAGCGGAGCCGATCCCGCCTCTACCATTCATGTGGAAGGGGGGAGCTGTGCTGGGATCCAATTGATGTTGAAAATACTGTATATCCTTGCTATTCAGGGTAAAGTGACAGGACCTCTTGAGGGCCTCAGAGCCAATTGTTGCAGAATTTTTAGTAATGGTAAAATGATTTGCCCATTTTTCTTATACAGGATATTTGTTAGAGTTATTCTTTATAGTAAATGTTTAACAATGTTTGATCATCAGGTCCCAGGCAAGGCAGTGTGAAACAGTAAGTGATAATATAATTAATAAAACCACTAAGGGATTTACCTTATGAGAAAACAATATCCAAGCACATGTTGTGCACCCCGAGAGAGAAGCACTTCATTTTATCTTCATACAAATAACTCTACAGAGAACTTTTCATCAAGCAGGCTACAGGGGATACAATGTCATCATTAGAGAAAATGAGTTTTTATCTTTAACAACGATAAAGGATCAGTAACGGCAGTGCACAGATTGAACACAATATCTAAAGAGGTCATCTTTAAGAGTAGTTTGTAATCTTTGTATAAAAACAATAGTGAGAAGAAAAGCATGGCTGCACACCAAAAGATCGTTCCAACGTGTTTATTCCAGGGTCCTGGGTTCGGGTACTCTGTCTTGTTGGCTGTCATTTGCTATTTTGGATTAATCTCGTTGGAACGATCTTTTGGTGTGCAGCCTTTCTTTTCTTTTCATTGATCATCGGTGGCGAGCCGTGGCTGGCACCCAGCACATCCAGACTGCATTGATTGCTCACCTGCAGTGCCGTTTTCCTTCCTTGAACTAAAATAATAGTGCCTATGGCACGTTCTGCAAAATTGGACATTGCATTTCATTACTCTCTCAGCATTAAAGTGGTTGTAAACCTCAGACATGTAATATGAACACCAAGGGAGTTATTTACGAAAGGCAAATCCACTTTGTACTACAAGTGCAAACTACAAGTGCAAAGTGCACTTGAAATGGCCATGCATACAATGTCGTCATTAGAGAAAATGGGGGACTAGACAGCAGAGAGAAATGACACTACAAGTGCAAACTACAAGTGCAAAGTGAACTTGGAAGTGCAGTCACTCTGAATCTAAGGCCGCGTACACACGGGCGGACTGTCCACCCAACTAGGTTCGTCAAACAGTTTGACAAACAGTCCGTTCAAAATTAGCATGAACGGACTTGACCACACACGACGAACGAACAGTCCGCTGAAAACTTGCGCGATGACGTGAACGGCACGTACGACGGGACGAGAAATTCGGCGTCCGATACACTGCAATGCAACCTTCGCCGTGTAAATTCTTTCTGAGCATGCGCGAGACTTAGTTTGCCGAACAAGCCTACACACGAGCGGACTGTCCGCTCAAACCAAGTTTCAGCGGACAGTCTTACGGAAATTCCGAAAAACTTTGTTCGTCAGACTGTCCGCTGAAACTGTCCGCTGAAGCCCACACACGAGCGGACTGTCCGCTGAAACACTGTTCAGCGGACAAAGTTGGACGAACAGTCCGCCCGTGTGTACGCGGCCTAAGGGGTAGATCTGAAATGAGTGGAAGCTCTGCTGATTTTATCATCCAATTATGCGCAAGCTAAAATGCTGTTTTTTATTTCCCTTGCATGTCCCCCTCGGATCTACAGTGACTGCATTTCCAAGTGCACTTTCAGTGCAATTTCAAGTACACTTTGCAATTGTAGTTCGCACTTGTATTGCAAAGTGGATTTGCCTTTCATAAATAACCCCCCCCCAAGTGTAATTTCTCTCTGCTGTTTAGTCCCTCTGTTATCTGCATGGGTCACTTCTGACAAGTTTTCCCACACCAAGAAGAAAAAAGGTGACAGGGAAGGGACCTCCAGCTGATTGACAACCTCAGCTTTGTTCCTGTGCAGTCAGAATACTTAAATATACAGTTGAGCGATATAGTACACACGGCACCTGTCTTTCTGATCTGAAAATCTTGTGTTCCAGTCATCCCTGTCAGACACCAAAACGAGGCAACATTATTTTTAGCTCTGAGAAAGGGGGGTGCACCCCCGAAACACGTAAGCTTTTACCACTTTTTGATGTGATATGGCACATGTGTCTGCACCATTCAACCTTTGTGGTTTTATGGCTCATTGAGAGTTACAACTTTGTGAGTACCCGTTTTTTTACTGATTTTACCATCCAATAGATGCCTTTGGTAATGCACTAGGTGTGCGCGTCTTCCATTTTGTTTTGTCTTCTTTATTTTTCTCCACTGCAGTCTAAATATGGATCCCAACCTGACTGCAGCCCACTGCCTGGACAATATAGGAACATTGTTACACAGATTAGACCACCAAGCTCACTGTGCTACCCTTCCTCTATGCCCTGGGCCTTGGAACTTTGAAAACTAGCTGTTTTTGAAAATGTTGCTTTTTAAAATAAATACATACATTATTTTACGTTTGCCATTCAACAATGGGTATCTGTTATTTGCAGAGGCTGCATTGAATAGGCATGTATAATGCTTTCCCAGTCCAATCTTTTTCAGCAGGGTCAACTAATAATCGTATTTATAAGTTATGTATAAGTTTCCTTAGCTTATTGTGGAACTTTAGGCAGAAATTGAATTCTTGCTAGAACACTTCAGGTTGGCCCCTTTTGCAGGTATAGCTACTGTATGCAATACATTAAAAATAAGCGCCTATACTGTTTAAAATCCAGTAATACACCATCTCACTCTCCTTTGCACATACACAGTTGCTCTCCATTTTTGGCATTGTGCTGAAATTCAGAGCTACTAGAGGCAGATCTGCAGACAACCTAAAGATTTACTGCTACTCAGAGTCTCTGGGCTTCAGGAAAATGGAAGCTTCCAGCAGGAAGAAACAGGAATGATGCTAGAGAAAATTTACAGCATGCATTCATTTTGATAGCATAACTATTAATGTGGAATGTATGATCCTTGCTAAAGAACATTTTTTTTTTTCAAGTTGTTATGGGTAAAGTTTCTCTTTAAGTACAAGGAGTATCGTAACCTTTATTATTAGAGTATACAGGTATACAGGATTCGAAAGCTGAACACCCTGCAATGGGGTGATCTCTTGGCATAGATTGAATAGTGCATTTCATATGGGGATGGGGAGAACCTCTTTCAAGGTCTAATCATTTAGATTTTTACTTAAATTACCACTTTAACCACTTGCCACCCACCCATAGGCAAATGACGGCGGCAAAGTGGTTTCAAAATCCTGACCGGACGCCATAGGACGTCCTCAGGATTTTGAGCCGCTGCTCGCCCCCTCATTGTTGCGGGGTGTCAGTCTGACACCCCGCAACTACGATCTCGGTAAAGAGTCTCCGACGGAGACTCTTTACCACGTGATCAGCCGTGTCCAATCACGGCTGATCACAGTGTAAATAGGAAGAGCCGGTGATCGGTTTTTCCTCACTCGCGTCTGTCAGCTGCTCCTCTGACAGGGGGGGTCTGTGCTGATCGATTATCAGCGCAGCCCCCCCAAGGATGCCCACACTGGACCACCGGGGACGCCACCAGACCACCAGGGATGCCCAGCACCTGGTATGCCACCCTGGACCACCAGGGATGCCAGTCAGTGCCCACAATGGATGCCAATCAGTGCCCACAATGGGCATCACTGATTGGCATGCATTATTGTTTGGCACTGATTGGCATCCATCAGTACAATACAATGCCGCCTATCAGTGCCCATCCGTGCCACCTATCAGTGCCCATCCATGCCACCTATCAGTGCCCACCCATGCCAACTATCAGTGACCATCCATGCCGCCTATCAGTGCCCATCCATGCCCATCTGTGCTGCCTAGCCATGCCCATCTGTGCTCCCTATACATGCCCATTTGTGCCGGCTATCCATGCCAGCTATCAGTGCCAATTTGTGCCACCTATCAGTGTCCATCCGTGTCGCCCATCAGTACCGCCTATCAGTGCCACATATCAGTGCCCATCAATGCGCATCAATGCCCATCATTGGTGCCACCTCATCAGTGCCGCCTTATCAGTGCCCATCAGTGCCGCCCCACCAGTGCCCATCAGTGAAGGAGAAAACGTACTTATTTACAACGTCTGTCAGCTGCTCCTCTGACAGGGGGGGTCTGTGCTGATCGATTATCAGCGCAGCCCCCCCAAGGATGCCCACACTGGACCACCGGGGACGTCACCAGACCACCAGGGATGCCCAGCACCTGGTATGCCACCCTGGACAACCAGGGATGCCAGTCAGTGCCCACAATGGATGCCAATCAGTGCCCACAATGGGCATCACTGATTGGCATGCATTATTGTTTGGCACTGATTGGCATCCATCAGTACAATACAATGCCGACTATCAGTGCCCATCCGTGCCACCTATCAGTGCCCATCCATGCCACCTATCAGTGCCCACCCATGCCAACTATCAGTGACCATCCATGCCGCCTATCAGTGCCCATCCATGCCCATCTGTGCTGCCTAGCCATGCCCATCTGTGCTGCCTATACATGCCCATTTGTGCCGGCTATCCATGCCAATCCATGCCAGCTATCAGTGCCAATTTGTGCCACCTATCAGTGTCCATCCGTGTCGCCCATCAGTGCCGCCTATCAGTGCCACATATCAGTGCCCATCAATGCGCATCAATGCCCATCATTGGTGCCACCTCATCAGTGCCGCCTTATCAGTGCCCATCAGTGCCGCCCCACCAGTGCCCATCAGTGAAGGAGAAAACGTACTTATTTACAACGTTTTGAAACTGAAAGAAAAATTTTTTTTTTTTCAATTTTCGTTTGTTTAGCAAAAAATAAAAAATGTAGAGGTGATCAAATACCACCAAAAGAAAGCTCTATTTGTGGAAAAAAATTATAAAAAAATGTATTTGGGTACAGTGTAGCATGACCACACAATTGTTATTCAAAGTGCGACAGTGCTGAAAGCTCAAAATTGGTCTGGACAGGAAGGTGTTTAAGTGCCTGGTATTGAGGTGGTTAAAATAAAATGGTCACCATTCCAATGTTTAGATTTTCTTTATATGCAGTACATAAACTTTAAAACAAGCCATTACTGCCCTATGTAGCTGCAGCCCCTGTGTAAATATTTATCTTCAAATATCTAAAGAATAGCAGTGAAGTTGTTCCAGCTCAGGACTCTGTTTTCCTCAGCTCGGGGCTCTGTTTCCTCAGCTCGGGGCTCTGTTTTCCTCAGCTCAAGACTCTGTTTTCCTCAGCTCGAGGCTCTGTTTTCCTCAGATCGGGGCTCTGTTTTCCTCATCTCAGGGCTCTGTTTCCCTCATCTCGGGGATCTGTTTTCCTCAGCTCGGGGCTCTGTTTTCCTCAGCTCGGGGCTCTGTTTTCCTCAGCTCGAGGCTCTGTTTTCCTCAGCTCGAGGCTCTGTTTTCCTCAGCTCGGGGCTCTGTTTTCCTCAGCTCGGGGCTCTGTTTTCCTCAGCTCGAGGCTCTGTTTTCCTCAGCTCCGGGCTCTGTTTTCCTCAGCTCGGGGCTCTGTTTTCCTCAGCTCGGGACTCTGTTTTCCTCAGCTCGAAGCTCTGTTTTCCTCAGATCGGGGCTCTGTTTTCCTCATCTCAGGGCTCTGTTTCCCTCATCTCGGGGATCTGTTTTCCTCAGCTCGGGGCTCTGTTTTCCTCAGCTCGGGGCTCTGTTTTCCTCAGCTCGAGGCTCTGTTTTCCTCAGCTCGGGGCTCTGTTTTCCTCAGCTCGAGGCTCTGTTTTCCTCAGCTCGGGGCTCTGTTTTCCTCAGCTCAGGGCTCTGTTTTCCTCAGCTCGAGGCTCTGTTTTCCTCAGCTCGGGGCTCTGTTTTCCTCAGCTCGAGGCTCTGTTTTCCTCAGCTCGGGGCTCTGTTTTCCTCATCCCAGGGCTCTGTTTTCCTCAGCTCGGGGCTCTGTTTTCCTCAGCTCGGGGCTCTGTTTTCCTCAGCTCGAGGCTCTGTTTTCCTCAGCTCGGGGCTCTGTTTTCCTCAGCTCGAGGCTCTGTTTTCCTCAGCTCGGGGCTCTGTTTTCCTCAGCTCGGGGCTCTGTTTTCCTCAGCTCGAGGCTCTGTTTTCCTCAGCTCGGGGCTCTGTTTTCCTCAGCTCGAGGCTCAGTTTTCCTCAGCTCGGGGCTCTGTTTTCCTCATCCCAGGGCTCTGTTTTCCTCAGCTCGGGGCTCTGTTTTGCTCAGCTCGGGCCTCTGTTTTCCTCAGCTCGAGGCTCTGTTTTCCTCAGCTCGGGGCTCTGTTTTCCTCAGCTCGAGGCTCTGTTTTCCTCAGCTCGGGGCTCTGTTTTCCTCATCCCAGGGCTCTGTTTTCCTCAGCTCGAGGCTCTGTTTTCCTCAGCTCGGGGCTCTGTTTTCCTCATCCCAGGGCTCTGTTTTCCTCAGCTCGGGGCTCTGTTTTCCTCAGCTCGGGGCTCTGTTTCCTCAGCTCAGGTCTCTGTTTTCCTCAGCTCGGGCTCTGGTTTCCTCAGCTCAGGTCTCTGTTTTCCTCAGCTCAGGGCTCTGTTTTCCTCATCTCGGGGCTCTCTTTTCCTCAGCTCGGGGCTCTGTTTTCCTCATCTCAGGGCTCTGTTATCTGATCGACACAACCTGTGACAGATCGAGCCACATTGCAACCCCGTGGCCACGTGCGAGGCTGAATCCGGAAGGACATCATATAATGTCCACCCAGATGTACGAAAGTCCCTCCCAGCCGTCATTTTGCAATAGGCCTGGCGGGAACTGGTTAAAGCCCATCTTTGGACTAATGCAACCCTCCACCCCCACACACATACACACATCTATCCAGCAGTGGGGCTGATTTACTGAAGGCAAATAGAATGTTCAAACACACAGGCAAGCATGTATGGAACATGTATACTCCTTGGACAAAATAAAGAGACATTTTATTCATCCTCACCTGGTTGCCGAACTTACCTAAATAGAATGTTCACTTTGCAAGGGAGGTTTCCCCAGAGCTTAGCGAATGCTGACTTCCACCATCTAAGCATGCTGGTTTTTTATGTTCCTTGCTTGAAATAGGGTATTCTTTGAAAAAAGAAATATAAACACATTCGCTAAGCTCTGGGGAAAATGAATTTGCAAAGTGTAACTTCACTTGCAAACTAAACAGCCTATTTGCCTTAGTAAATCAACTTTAGTGTATCTGCTCTCTCCGTGCCTTGGAATTCATGGGATGACCAGGCACCCTGTGATAAGGAGGACAAGGCATAAAAAGGTACTGCCTGGCAGCATATATGGCCCACTGTACTTAAAGGTTTTCTTTAGCAAAAACATGCTTGTTTATCACCGACTTTTGTTTCTGTTGTTCTGACATCTGGTAGATTTCTGCTAGTTATTAGAAAATATATTCTCAGCCATGCACATTTCAGCTGCAAATTCGCATTACCAGAAAAAATGTGCTACACATTGATGATAACGGCATCTTTCTAGCTCTATGAGCTTGAAAAATATCTAGCCACACAATGTATAATAAGGGGACATTTATGTGTTTATTGAGTTTAAGGAAATGTGCACAATGTATCACCCCTCTTTTATCCAGTTATCCCTGATATAAGTATCTGCAAAATCATTTGCTAAATATGCAATATTTTTTCCATGCTAGAAATAGGATTAACATAGATTTACACAATGTTTGTTAGATTGAAGATAGGCTTCAGACAAGCACATTTTTATGCTGTAGATGGAAATATCCAGGCAATAACAACGGAGTGAGTACAGTCTCAACGGTAATTGTATGCATATCACAGTTATGTAATTGGATATCGATTGATTATGTTATTGTATGACAAATTACCGGTGAAGCTACAGTATCTGTAATCTTATCACTTGTGTTGATTGTAGACCTCATTGATGGTACACTTAGATGACTATTCTAGAAACTCACCCTGGAATACAGCTGTAATGTTTTAAAACCTTGCTCCTGCACTGGTGGAATAAATAGTAACTCAATTGTATAGAAGCCTCGTATGCAGCGCAACATTGTGGATAATAATGGATTATAATTTTGGTCACTCCTAAAATCATTCATAGTTACATTAGTAGTCCTATAGTGAAAGATATACAGTTATCCTGCAAGCCTGAATGAAAAAAAAATGATATATATATATATATATATATATATATTAACCACCTCAATACAGTGCACTTACACCCCCTTCCTGACCAGACCAATTTTCAGCTTTCAGCGCTCTCACAGTTTGAATGACAATTACTCAGTCATGCAACACTGTACCCATATGAAACTTGCGTCCTTTTTTCCACACAAATAGAGCTTTCTTTTAGTGGTATTTAATCACTAGTGGTTTTTTTATTTTTTGTGCTATAAATAAAATAAAATGTAAATTTGTGAAAAAAATGCCTTTTTCTTTGTTTCTGTCATACATTTTTGCTATATTAGTATTTTTTTTTCATAAATTTTTCTTCTTAAATTTTGGCTAAAATTAGTGTGTATTATTTGGTCTTTGTGAAAATTATAGAGTCTACAAACTATGGTGCCAATCGCTGAAAATTGATCACATCTGATCAGGCCTTCAGTACATCGGGTATATCTCATTTCTTGAGACACTAACAAGTCAGGAAAGTACAAATACCCCCCAAATGACCCCTTTTTAGAAAGTAGACATTCCAAGGTATTAAGTAAGTAGCATGGTGTGTTTTTTTAAGTTGTCATTTTTTCCCACAATTCTTTGCAAAATGAAGATTTTTTTTTATTATTATTATTTTTTTTACAAAATTGTCATATTATCAGGTTATTTCTCACACACAGCATATGCATACAACAAATTACACCCCAAACTTTTCCAAAAGTTTTTGGAGCATGTGGAAAAAAATTAAAACGCATTTTTATTTACACAAAGTTGTCAATTTATAAGATATTTCTAACACCTAGCATGTATACAGCAAAAATTGCACCCCAAAACACATTCTGCTACTCCTCCCAAGTGTGGCGATACCACATGTGTAGGACTTTTACACAGCCTGGTCACATAGAGAGGCCGAACATTGAAGTAGTACCTTCAGGCGTTCTAAGAGCATAACTGACACATCTCATTTCATTCCTACCTATCACACTTTTGAAGGTCCTGGAGCACCAGGACAGTGCAATTACCCACAAAATGACCCCATTTTGGAAAGCAAACAACCCAACATATATATTATATGAGGCATGGGCTGCAAATAGGTACTTGGAAACTCTGATGGGCTGAAGATAGGTACTCTGGTACTCTGATGGCCTGGTGACAGGTACTTGAGTACTCTGATGGCCTGGTGACAGGTACTCTGATGGCCTGGTGACAGGTTCTCTGATGGCCTGGTGACTGGTATTTGGGTACTCTGAAGGGTGGTGACAGGTACTCAGGTACTCAGATGAACTGTGACAGGTACTCAGATGAACTGTGACAGGTACTCAGATGAACCGTGACAGGTACGCGGGTACTCAGTTGGACTGGGACAGGTACTCGGGTACTCTGATGGACTGTGAGTGTCAGGTACTATGAGGGGTGGTGACAGGTCCTCTTTATTGGGGGGGCAATCAGTCTGATTGGTGTACACTGTAAGCGGTAACAAGATGTTATCGCAATCTCCTCCTCACACACGATCGGTGTGTGAGGAGAAGAACCCGGTAACATCTCGTTACTGCGGTTTGTTTACATTTTAGTGATCGGCTGTGCAACGATCACAGCCCATCACATGGGTAAACAGCTGGTTATTGGCTGTTTACCAGCGTCGGTGACGAGCAGTGTTCCCGGGAACACGCCACCACCGACGTGCACGCGCAGCGTGCTCGTGATCACGCGCCATGCACAGTGGGGGTGTGACCATCTGTGATCAGCCGTGACTTCATCACGCCCGATCACGTGGTGAACAGCCATACCCAATGGCTGTTCACCCCCTTCGGTGGTGAGCGGTGTCTCCGTGACACGCCGCCACCGAAGAAACAGGGATGCACGCGCACGATCGCACGCATTCCCTGTTTAAATGGGAGGACATCATATGACGCCCTCCCACCACATTAGGTGTGCCGCCTGGCCCTCATTTGACGGCCGGCGGTCGGGAACTAGTTAAAGTGGTTGTTAACCCACTTCTACTAAATTGTCTTATCCTCTCTGTACCATAGTAACATGTGTCCCTGTGCCTGTGTAATGTAAAAATCTGACGATCTGTCAGCTATATAAGCTCTGGGCGCTCAGCTGATTCCTCTCCTCTCTTCTCTCTCGGTCTCACATCTGCAGTGAGCGGAGCCAAGGCATCAAGCTGACATCAGCTGGGGAGGAGGGGGAGAGAGGAGAGAGAGAGAGACTGCTGACAATCAGCTGACCGCCCGAAGCAGAGCTTATACAGGTACAGATCAGCTGATTTTTTTTACATTACACAGGGACACATGTTATTATGGTACAGAGGGGATAAGATAATTTAATAGCAGACATAAGAGCAGCGGGGGGGGAGGCATTTGCTGGAATGGGCAGGGAGGGGGGGGATAGAGAAGACACAGGAGAGCTGCAGAGAGCAGGGCTGCGGATGACGGAATCACGCAAACTGACCACGGTGTCAGGACTCAGCAGCCATGATTATCGTTTTCAGTTTGCAGAGGGGACGGTAGAAACTGACAGGATCAGCCAGGTATTTCATGTGTTACAACGGGCCAAATGACACAGCACTGTGCTGCATAACATGTTTTAAGGGAACAGGATCTGTTTTTTTTTTTTTGGGTTAACAAACCCTTTAAGTACATCTTTGCAATACATGAACCTTCCCCATGTTTCATCCCATTAAATACCCTGCAAGTACAAAAGAATATCCATTGAGTTGCCAGAAATATTCTCAGCTCTTGCTAAAACCAACCATAGATGGTTTGAATCTTGGAGGGTTCAGCAGGGTCTGGCCAAGATTCAATATATCTATGGGCAGGCTGATTGAACTCAAGTTGATCCATCAGTCGACTTGGGTACAACCAGAATGTCGGATTTCTAGCATGCAATTTTGCCAGGGGGCCGCTAGCAGTAATCACTGTGTTCTGGTGGGGGGAATCAAGCGATTTTCATATCATCTATAGCCTACCTTTGTCCTGTTGCTGGCTGACAGCACACAGCATTTTTTGTGGACTAAGTGTTGTCAGCTGTGCCCAGTTTTCTTTTGTTAAACTACTTAGACCCACCAACTCACCCATCTCCACAAAATAAAGGCCAATCATTCTGTAGTCAAAAATAAGGAATATTAGGGCTTATTATTTTCGGTGAGATAACACAGGAGGTGAGTACTGGGCACAGGGCAGCTGTGAATTTCTCACGTGATCAACAGGTATTTTTTTTTTGCATTTATCAAACAGATATAACAAAAAGCTATCAATAGTAAAAAGGAGCATATAAGATAATTTCATACAATACTTCAGCTTAGCAGTTCTCAAGTGGCTGGCACTGTGGTCAAATAACTCAGCTGACTCCTCAATGGCTGATGTTGGGGCTATGGCAGGAATAGATGTGGACAAGGAGGGAGGTTTATCCACTCTGGCAACTGCAAGGGACTACACACTTGTCTCTGCTTGTGTGACAGAGGATGAGGAGGATGAGGATGGTTTAGTAAGCCAGTCCACCACCTCCTCTGCATGCTTTGGGTGGATAGCATGGGCAAATTCACTAAACAGAGGAAATGATGCCATGCCTGAGGACTGACCACCACGCCTACCTTTACCTGTGGACACATTTGTTGTTGGCCCCCTTACAGTACCACGGGAATGTCTGCCTCTCCTTGTTGTCCTCCCAGACATTATTGGAAGGGAGGGGGCAGTGCTTATAAGCAAATGTAAAGAAGAAGTTGAAATCTGTATGTAGATGCACTTTAATCAATGTAAAGAGGTGTTTGATGCACTTTAATTTGAGTACGCACACTACACAGACACAATATAATGCGCCAAACACACAGTGATGCACAGAACTATATGGCGTTAAACTGGCAGTAACGCACACAAAACGATATGGTGTTAAACTGGCAGTAACGCACACAGAACTATATAGCGTTAAACTGTCAGTAACGCACACAGAACTATATTCCGTTAAACTGGCAGTAAAGCACGCAAAATTATATGGCGTTAAACTGGCAGTAATGCACACAAAAGTCTTATGCCTCGTACACACGATCGGACTTTCCGACAACAAAACCGTGGATTTTTTTTCGAAGGGTGTGGGCTCCAACTTGTCTTGCATACACACAGTCATACAAATGTTGGCCAACAATTACGAACGTAGTGACATACAAGACGTACGTGATATCTACATAACGAATGCTAGTTTTACAAGACCGAGCGCTTCCGGCTTGTCCTTGATTCCGAGCATGCGTGGACTTTTGTGTGACAGACTTGTGTGCACATGATTGCAAAGTCCGACAACAAACATTTGTTGCTGGAAAATTTGAGAACCTAGCCATCAGTTGAGAAACTAGCCATCATTTGTTGGCGGAAAGTCCGTCAACAAATGTCTGATGGAGCATATACATGGTCGGACTTACCGCCAACAAGCTCACATCCAACATTTCCCATAAGAAAAATCTGATCACATTAGGCTTTTTGGATTGCTGTACAAGGGAGGTTTTACACGTATATAAAACAAAAGCATAAAATCCACTAAATGCACATATAATCTCATGGGATGATTGTTGTTAAAATGAATGATCTAGATCAGTCTTTCTCAACCTTTTCAACACAGAGGAACCCTTGAAATAACTTTCTGATCTCAGGGAACCTCTGCTAAAAATTACTATATCTACAACTTATGATGCATTAGTGTGATGGTCATTTGGAAGAATACTCCTGACATTAGTGGTCATTGGGAAGAATTACCCTATTACAGATAGCCAAAAAGATTATTGGTGTCAGTGGGAACTTATCTGAGAGGCAGGAATTCCTCTTTGCTCAAGGAACCCCTAGCAGCCTCTGGAGGAACTGGTTGAGGAACCCTGGTCTAGATACTGATCTTGTAGGAGGCTTACTTCTTTTCCCAGAGTACTCAAGTCAAATTGCAGGCTTTTCATCTCTGGTGAGCTACTACTGAACTGTCCACCTTTCCACAGAGATGCTGTGGTATTAAAATGTTTAAAAAAACATTGGTATAAATCAAGTAAAAATGGCAGGCAGACCCTTTCACTCAGCATTTACTTTTAGCCAGTCAAGTACTTATGGAAGCCGGAGATGATCTGCAACAAAGTCTGTTTAACCTCCCTAGCGGTAATCCCGAGTCTGGCTCGGGTTGGGATTTTACTATCACGAGCGGTAACCCCGAGCCAGACTCGGGATTGCATCACTGGATGCACGGAGGACACAGGGAGAGTTACTTACCTTGTTCCCTGGATCCAGTGATGTCCTCCGCGCTGTGTGATCGAGCTGTCCTCCGCTCAATTCACACAGTGCCGAATGCCGCTGAGCTCTGTTCCCTGCGACGTTACGGCGCACGGGAGCCGAGATCAGTGCCAAATTCAAAAAAGTAAAAAGACACAAAACACACACAGTACTGTAATCTTACAGTACTGTATTTAAAAATTACACACCCCCTTTGTCCCTAGTGGTCTGTGCAGTGCCCTGCATGCACTTTTATATTATAAATACTGTTTTTTCTGCCTGAAATTTGGAGATTGTCCATAGCAACCAAAAAGTGTCCCTTTTTTCGATGTTTTAGGATTTGATTACAATAATAATTTTTATTATTCTTTATTATATTATAAACTTTATCATACCCAGGATGTCTGCTAGACTCTGGTTTGAACAGATTTAAGAGAGTTATTCCTAAGAATTACAGGACTACAATATAAAACGTCAAATTTCCATGCAAAATAATTGTACTGCTTTCAGCACCTAAAACCAGAATGAATCATACCGCCAGGGAGGTTAACATCTTAAAATGTACACAGCAGAAAAAAGATCATATTTTTTACATAACCGGATTTCCAAATAAATTGGTTGCAGACAGCACTGTGACTCCTCTGTTTTATGAACACCAGTACATTTCAGCCTTATCTTAGTTATATCCCTGATTCTACATACAATGCTAGTTTTCTACTTGTAAAGTTTTCTGCAAGGTTATATGACGCCTTTGAGTTACCATGACCGACAGTCTCAGTATGCCTACAGCACACACTAATCTACAGTGTGAGTGCAAAGGTTAGGGATTCTTTGTAAAGCTTTTCCTATGTTGCCTCCAGCACTGCATTGTTCTCACCATTGCTGATCATTAGTAAATAGCAAGGGAGGCGCCTACCTTGTGTAGAGGCAGTTCAAAGACAACTCTTATGGTGAAATACAAGTTGAGTATAGAGGAAAATACTATTCCAATTTGCTGTATTTTTAGATGGATTAGCAAGATTGAAAGGGTCATTGCACACATATTTCAGTTTTTGGTTGATGCCTGATAGTTAAACCTGCTAACTGTTTGTGACGTCTACTGTAGATTCTGGTGGTGAGATTTCTTGCATTTTTGCTTCACCTGTTCAACCATGTATGACTCAGGCTTGCTCTTGAATACCCTTCTGCCTGCTCCACTGAAGCCCTGTGTATGACCTTGGCTCTGTTCCTGACCACGCTTCTGTCAACGCCCTGGCTTGCCTTCCTGTGTATGACTTTGGTTCCCATCCTGACTACGCTTCCTCAGTCTGGTCTCACCAACCTAATCCTGCTTCCTCCTTGGGTGCCACCTTGTCTGTGTTCGCTGCCTTGGTTCTGCTACATCACCAGGTGCTACAGAGGTCCTGCCAACTGTCCTGACAGAGCAGCTGACAACTATCCAGTTCCGCAGTGCAAGCAGCTTCCAGCAGCTCTACCTAAACAGCACCTGTGCTTCTTTGAGCCTAGAACTCCCTGTTCTCACCTTCAGAGATGCTTTGCATTTAGCCTCAAGGGAAGCTCTCTCATCAAATCGGCCTCAGACTAGGTATGTGACAAGTGGTGTACTGCAGACCTTACAAATGTTACTATTCACATGGACCGCGGCTTCTTTCTGCTGCACCACCATAATATACTAGACATGTGCATTCGTTTTCGTCCGAATGCATTTTCGTCCGAATTTCAGCTATTTTCGTTTTCGTTTTGACAAACGATAACGAAAGCACAAAATCCGAAAAACGAAAGATCCAACATAAATAAATGCTTTATTTTCGTTTTCATTGTTACAACAGTTCGATATAGAATAGGAGATTCGACATGACTCTGACAACAATCTGTGTCTATAGAACCTGTGTTCGAATGTGCCTAACCTTACCTCTATTAGTCCAAGATTATATAGAGAAAATATTCGACAGAGAAAAAAGATTTGACAGAGAGAAAAGATTCTGCAAGATACTGTCCTAAAAAGTGTTTGGGGACCCGGGTCCTGCCCCAGGGGACATGGATCAATGCAAAAAAAAGTTTTAAAAACGGCCGTTTTTTTCGGGAGCAGTGATTTTAATAATGATTAAAGTGAAACAATAAAAGTGTAATATTCCTTTAAATTTCGTAGGGGGGGGGGTTGTCTATAGTATGCCTGTGAAGGGGCGCATGTTTCCCGTGCTTAGAATTGTCCCTGCACAATGTGTCATTTATGCAGGAAAAAAAGTCCTTTAAAATCACTCGCAGCTATAATGAATTGTCGGCTCCGTAATACAGAGAACACTCATTGAAAGTCATTGATAAAAAAATAAATAAATAAATAAATAAAAAAAGCGTGGGGGTCCCCCAAATTCAATTACCAGGCCCTTCAGGTCTGGTATGGATATTAAGGGGAACCCTGCCTCAAATTTAAGAAAAAATGTGACGTGGGGTTCCCCCTAAATATCCATAACCAGACCCTTCAGGTCTGGTATGGATATTAAGGGGAACCCCGCGTCAAATTTAAAAAAAAATTGAAGTGGGGTTCCCCCTAAAAATCCATACCAGACCCTTTATCCGAGCACGCAACCTGGCAGGCCGCAGGAAAAGAGGGGGGGACGAGAGAGCGGCCCCCCCTCCCTCCTGAACCGTACCAGGCCACATGCCCTCAACATTGGGAGGATGCTTTGGGGGTCTGTGACCCCTCAAAGCACCTTGTCCCCATGTTGATGAGGACAAGGGCCTCATCCCCACAACCCTGGCTGGTGGTTGTGGAGGTCTGCGGGCGGGGGGCTTATCAGAATCTGGAAGCCCCCTTTAACAAGGGGACCCCCAGATCCCGGCCCCCCCCTGTTTGAAATGGTAAGGGGGTACAAAAGTACCCCTACCATTTCACAAAGAAAGTGTAAAAAATGGTTAAATAAAACAAACACACTTTTGAAAAATTCCTTTATTAAAAATAAAAAATTAAAAAAAGATTCCAGCGGCGGTAATCCACTCTTGCTATCCAGCGACGGACGGTCATCTCTCCAGCGATGTCTCATCTCATCCAGCACAGCGAATCCATCCTTCTTCTGTCTCCGTGTAGGAGACACTGCAGGCATTCCGGCGGCTGGCGTTTCTTATAAACGGAGGGCGGGGCCACCCGTCACCTGACCCCGCCCCCCTCTGACGCAAGGGGAAACCCGGGGTTCCCTGTGACGTATGGGTGACCCCGCACCCCTCTGATGTAACACAGGCAGGTTTCCGTTACATCAGAGGGGGGCGGGGTCACCTATACGTCACGGGGAACCCCGGGTTTCCCCTTGCGTCAGAGGGGGGCGGGGTCAGGTGACGGGTGGCCCCGCCCTCCGTATATAAGAAACGTCAGCCGCCGGAATCCTTGCAGTGTCTCCTCCACGGAGACAGAAGAAGGATGGATCGCTGCGCTGGATGAGATGAGACATCGCTGGAGAGATGATCGTCCGTCGCTGGATAGCAAGAGTGGATTACCGCCGCTGGAATCTTTTTTTTATTTTTTTATTTTTAATAATGGAATTTTTCAAAAGTGTGTTTGTTTTATTTAACCATTTTTTACACTTTCTTTGTGAAATGGTAGGGGTACTTTTGTACCCCCTTACCATTTCAAACAGGGGGGGGCCGGGATCTGGGGATCCCCTTGTTAAAGGGGGCTTCCAGATTCTGATAAGCCCCCCGCCCGCAGACCTCCACAACCACCGGCCAGGGTTGTGGGGATGAGGCCCTTGTCCTCATCAACATGGGGACAAGGTGCTTTGAGGGGTCACAGACCCCCAAAGCATCCTCCCAATGTTGAGGGCATGTGGCCTGGTACGGTTCAGGAGGGGGGGAACGAGAGAGCGCCCCCCCCTCTTTTCCTGCGGCCTGCCAGGTTGCGTGCTCGGATAAAGGGTCTGGTATGGATTTTTAGGGGGAACCCCACGTCAATTTTTTTTTTAATTTGACGCGGGGTTCCCCTTAATATCCATACCAGACCTGAAGGGTCTGGTTATGGATATTTAGGGGGAACCCCACGTCAAATTTTTTCTTAAATTTGAGGCAGGGTTCCCCTTAATATCCATACCAGACCTGAAGGGCCTGGTAATTGAATTTGGGGGACCCCCACGCTTTTTTATTTTATTTATTTATTTATTTTTTTATCAATGACTTTCAATGAGTGTTCCCTGTATTACGGGAGCCGACAATTCATAATAGCTGCAAGTGATTTTAAAGGACTTTTTTTCCTGCATAAATGACACTTTGTGCAGGGACAATTCTAAGCACGGGAAACATGCGCCCCTTCACAGGCATACTATAGACAACCCCCCCCTACGAAATTTAAAGGAATATTACACTTTTATTGTTTCACTTTAATCATTATTAAAATCACTGTTCCCGAAAAAACGGCCGTTTTTAAAACTTTTTTTTGCATTGATCCATGTCCCCTGGGGCAGGACCCAGGTCCCCAAACACTTTTTAGGACAGTAACTTGCAAATTAGCCTTTAACCCCTTCCCGCCGAGCGTACGCAGATCTGCGTACTCGGCTTCCGGGGGGTATACCGGGATGATGCCCGCACCTGCAGGCATCATCCCGGTACCGTTTTTTACAGCGGGCGATTGGCTTTCCAGCCATAACAACCGATGCGGCTAAAAGCCGCTCGGCTGTTATGCTGGAGGAGCGGGAGGGGACGTCCCCCCTCCCGCCGCCTCTCGCCGCTGTTACCGGTGCTCCCGCTCGATCGGGAGCACCGATTAGCGATCCATCGGCTCTGGCTGCTGGGGAGGAACTGGAACGAAGCTGTAATCAGCTTCGTTCCAGTCTCCTCATCGTAAACACGGAAGCGACGTCATGACGTCACTTCCCGTTTACTCGGCTGCCAATGGCGCCGGTTTTAAAAAAATATCCGGTATTCAGAATCGCCGTTTTCGGCGATCTGAATACATTGAAGTGTAAAGGAGGGGTGGGGGGTCTTTTAGACCCCCGATCCCTCCATAAAGAGTACCTGCCACCACCTATTACTGTCACAAGGGATGTTTACATTCCTTGTGACAGCAATAAAAGTGATCAATTTTTTTTTTTTTAAAACAATTTAGTCATTTTAAAATAAATAAAATAAATAAAAAAATTTAAAAAAAAATTTCAAAGCGCCCGCCGTCCCCGCGAGCTCGCGAAGCAAAGAAAACGCATACGGAAGTCGCGCCCGCGGATGTAAACAGTGTTCAAATCACACATGTGAGGTATCGCCGCGATCGTCAGAGCGAGAGCAATAATTCTAGCAGTAGACCTCCTCTGTAACGCTAACCTGGTAACCGTAAAAATTTTTTAAAGCGTCGCCTATTGAGATTTTTAGGTACCGTACTTTGTCGTCAATCTACAAGTGCGTGCAATTATAAAGTGTGACATGTTTGGTATCTATTTACTCGGCGTAACATTATCTTTCACATTACGCAAAAAAATTGGGCTAATTTTACTGTTTTGTTTTTTTTTTATTCATGAAAGTGTCCCTTTTCCCAAAAAGTTGCGTTTAAAACACCACTGCGCAAATACCGTGTGACATAAAATATTGCAACAATCGCCGTTTTATTCTCTAGAGCCTCTGTTAAAAAAATATATATAATGTTTGGGGGTTCCAAGTAATTTTCTAGCAAAAAATATGGATTTTAACTTGTAAACACCAAATTCCAAAAATAGGCTTAGTCATGAAAGGGTTAAAATGAGCACTTTAGATTTTGAACGTTGGAGTCCCATAGACTTTAATAGGGTTCTAAAGTATGCTATATACTAGCTCCGTCGAATCTTCTTTATACATTCGACAGACACCATAAGCCTTCAAAGACAGATTCGACCGTGATTCATGTGGATTTTCGGACGAATGCAATTTTTGAACGAAAAACGAAATAAATAAAAACGAATTTCGGGAGTAACTAAATAATTTAAGTTTTCAGACGAAAACGAAATTCCGAAACGAAATATTTTACTCTGCACATGTCTATAATATACCAAAGACAACATATAAATGCTTGGTTCTACCACATTTAATCAACGCAGGCAGAAGCCATATTCCACCTATAAAAACAACACCAACCAAACCATACTATGTAGCTTGCCAAGTTGAATGGCATTTGGAAAAGGGAGGTTTATGCTCCTTGGGCAACAGTAGTCATAATAAATTCTTGTGGATGTGGTTCTACTAGAATGAGTTAGCGCCACCCTGAATATAAAGCTAAATATAGATTTTACACAGCCCAAAGAAACATTTACAGCAAGTAAATAAGACGCAGAATCACTTAGCGGCTTAGGATGGAGGGGAGTGTATCTTATATCATATTTTTCTTGACTTTGTAAATGCATAATCTGCCCCCACCTTCTCACCTCGTTCAACACATAGTTTTTTTCCTGAACCCAACAGGTCTTTATACCTCTTATTACCCTGTGCCTTCCCCTAGACCAGTGGCTCTCAACTCCTGTCCTCGGGACCCACTAACAGGCCAGATTAAGTATTTTCTTGGGGAGATGCAAACTAGAATACTGCAATCACTGATATCACCTGTGATGTATTTCAGTTATCTTGCACACATGGCCTGTTAGTGAGTCCTGAGGACAGGAGTTGAGAACCACTGTCCTAGATTCATTTAAAAAAATCAAAGCTCATGCACTGCTAACATAACACACTAAATATACATATAGACAGTCTCAGGGCATCTGTGTAAATGGGGAGCTCTTATAATGCATCAGGTTAGTTGAAAACATCTTATTGTCAGGCAACATAAAAGATTTACTACTTTCCACAGCCATAGCTGACCCAAGTCAGCACAAGCAGCATCCTACAATTGTTGCTACCCTAAATGCATGGACATATTTCATTTGCAACAGAAATACACATATTAAACCTAAAAAAAATACCCATCCCACTAACAGCATTATCATTCCTTACCCCAGACCTGAAACTAGAACACTGGAGGAAGTATGGCATTCAATTTATACATTATCTGATAGAACACAAGCGAACACAACCATTCTCAGAGCTAAACTCCACCAATTCATTACCTGAGACAGAATTTCTGGCCTATGCCAGAGTAACCAGTATACTAGCTATCACAAAAACACATTACATTTCCATTCCAGAACCTCTATGGAAAATGTGGCAGCCACCCTCCACGCACAAAAAAGAAATAACAGAAATTTACAACATACTTCACAATAAAATGCACTTCGAAACTTCAAAACAACTTCTTAAATGGGAAACTGATTTAAATATAACTATTTCCCAAACCTAGTGGATACGAGTGATAAAATGCAACTATACCCACACCAAATGTTCTCATTTTAGAGAAGCAGCCTAGAAGATACACCTGAGATGGTATAAAACACCATGCACACTAGCAAAATATATGAAAAACACCTCCAACTTATGCTGGAGAGATTGTAGGCAATTTAGCTCACATGCTCTGGTTCTGAGCCTCCCTACGTAGCTTCTGGGCTGCCATAGCAAGACTGATAGCAAAGATAACAGGTACTGTATACTAAACAAACTTAAAGCTGAACAAGCTCTTTTATGCATTGACAGGGATATATATCCTCCTTCATGCCGCACTTTAGTGATGCATATCATATATGCAGCCAGATTACATTGCATGTAAGTGGAAATCCAACATCTCACCATCCCTGAGAGAAGTACAAAACCTGATTGATGACTCCTACGCATACGAGAAATCCATTGCGCTTAAAGAATGTACTCTAAAAGGATTCACAAAAGGTTGGGCAGTGTGGGAACAATTCTATAAAAAAAACATGACACAAGATCAGGGCTTTTTTTCAGGGACAACTTGGTGGAACTCAGTTCCACCCCCTCTGGCTCAGACCCTTGGGGGGGGGGGGGGGGGGCTGCTCACCACAATCACTTGTAAACACAGAAGTCTGGTTTGTTTGTTTACAAGTGACAGCTCTGCACTGTGTGTGTAACCCCCCTGAACTCTGCACTCTGTATGTAATGCAATCACCTTTAAGATCCTCCTACTGTTTGTGAAATTTGACTGACCATGCCCACTATTTGATGTGATTTGAAGGGTGTGTGTGGGTGGAAGGGTTTTGGGGGGTCGTGGTTGAGTTCCAGCACCTATTGTTTGAGAAAAAAAGCCCTGCACAAGATAGAAAGGGTGATAAAGATTGGAATGGAAGTTATCCTATAATGATAAGTCTTATATTATGCACTTGCAATGTTACTATTGTTATTTCAGATACGTACAGTTGGAATATCGATAATTTGTTAAATAATAGAGAAAGGAGTCTGCGAACTCCATTTTTTTGTATGTTTTATACTTTATATTCTGAAAACTCAATAAAAAATATTTTGAAAAAAAAAAAGAAAAAAGAAAGCACCTTATTGTCAACTGACTATCAAAGATTCTATGTGGACATTTACAGTAGATTTATTTCATGATGCTTATATAATGTATTGGTTATACTGTCAATGATTGTTTTGTAACTAGATTCATTTGGGAAAAATCATACATATTGTAATCAGAAATCTGTTTACTATGTCTGAGATTCCATTCAAGTAGTAGTAGGTCTGGACAAAATTTTAAGGTGTCTTAACCACTTGCCTACTGGGCCCTTTTACCCCCTTCCTGCCCAGGCCAATTTTCATCTTTCAGCGCTGTCACACTTTGAATGACAATTGCATGGTCATGCAACACTGTACCCATATGACATTTTTATTGTTTTTTTTCCACACAAATAGGGCTTTCATTTGGTGGTATTTAATCACCATTGGATTTTGAAATTTTGAAAAAAAAAACAGTTTTGATAGTTTGTTATAACATTTTGCAAACAGGTAATTTTTCTCCTTCATTGATGTGCGCTGATGAGGCTGCACTGATGGACACTAGTTGCATGCACTGATGGGCACTGATGAGGCTGCACTAGTGGGCACTGATAACGAGGAAATGATGAGGCTGCGCTGATAGGCGGCATTGATAGGTGGCACTGATAGGCAGCACTGATGGGCACTGATAGGTTACACTAATGAGGAGGCATTGATGGGCACTGATTGGCAGCTCTGATGGGCACTGATTGGCAGCACTGATGAGCACTGATAGGCAGCACTGTGGGCACTGATTGGCAGTATTGATGGTCACTGATTGACAGCACTAATGAGCACTGATTGGCAGCACTGGTTGTCACTTTTGGGACTTCCCTGATAATCAGGACATTGATAATCAGTGCCCTGATTATCAGTGTCAATGTCCCTTTAACACAAGCCGGCTCTCTTTTTCTCACCTCACGCTATCAGCGTGAGGGAAAAAAAGCCCATAACTGGCTTGTGTTTACTTCCGTGATCAGCTGTCATTGGACTGCAGATCATGTGCTAAAGGGCCTCTGTTATTGGCCCTTTTCCCCCAATCTGTAATCACAGAGTGCACCACTGCATGCTGCAGGGGGCTTGCAGGCAGCGTTAGCATGGGAGGACACCCATGCACACCCTCCGGGCAAAGTAAGCCCGCGCTGTAGCCGCCTTTCGGCTATAGTGTGGGCACAAAGGAGTTAAACAAAATTAGTTAACTGATGGAAAGAGCAAATGCTCTGAAGAATGATTTTTCAGAATGTTTGCATGAATGTTTGAACAAAATTCTACTGGTGTTTGGCCAGCTTAAATCTCAGGACTAGTGGAACAAAATGCAAATCCTTTGGCAGGTAAAACAACTCCCACATATGTATTTCATGTATGCTTTTAGATGTTTGCCTTGGGTTCAAAAAACACTGCCTTCACAGAATCTGGTCATATTTACAAGTTGTAAGCTACTGCATATGAATCTCCTAGTGTATTAAATCTAAGGACATTTGATTTAAGGAATCAAATGAATGCAGGAGGACGTAGTTGACGATTCTATGAGCTTTTGTCTATAAATCTATATCCTATTTTCTTCATTGTATATGAATGTTGTACATGAAACCAGAGGTTTGCATCAAAAAGACACCAAAATAATAATTATTATTATTGGTTTTACTATTATGCCAGTCATGTACAGTACTTCCCGTCTAAATATTAACTATTAGCTAGTAAAAAAGAAAGAGAACAATTCCCCATGAGGTTTTTTAGCAGCTCATTGAGAGACATACAATTGTATAAAAATTACTAAGTTTTTTTTTATTTATTAACTCCAAAACTTACATTTCATAATATACAACTTTCCATGAACCAATATCTCCGTTTGATTTAAACTTTCAACCTAATGGTTTCCACATTCCTATTTCATAGAGCCATTTGGTATATGGAAATACCCCAATGCATTTCAACCTGAAATTGATTAAGGTCTTCTTCAGGGGGTTCCTTTATTTCTATAAATACAGCAAATGGATAATTAAAATGTTAAATTCCATCAAAATGTCACTTTATAGATATTTATACAGGGATCCCTATTGATATTTACCCTTCCCATTGGTAGTAGGTATGCAAACCAGAGACTTTTGTAAAAGCATTAATCTCCCTCAGAGATGATCCCGGACTCCACCACTCTGCCAGACATGTCCACACAAACCTCCTGGGGTGGGGGTGCACGACAGGGGTCCCCTATGGGACCTACAAGCGGTCACAAGCAATTCGAGGCTCCCACCATCCCTCAAAGACAGCAAAGGATTATACCTAGAAGGAATTTTTTGATTTAAATAGATTATATTAAGAGAAATCTTCCCAATGTGCCAAAATGCAAAGATAGAACAAAAACTATCCAGCAGGCCAAGAATACTTCAAGTAATCAAATAAAGAGTTTTTGTAAATATATAAAGGGATACCTGTATATATATATATAAAGTGATGTTTTGATGGAATTTAACATTTTAACTATCCATTTGCTGTATTTATAGAAATAAAGGAACCCCCTGAAGAAGACCTTACTCAATTTCAGGTTGAAATGCATTGGGGTATTTCCATATACCAAATGGCTCTATGAAATAGGAATGTGGAAACCGTTAGGTTGAAAGTTTAAATCAAACGGAGATATTGGTTCATGGAAAGTTGTATATTATGAAATGTAGATTTGTGGACCTTTTGTATACATCAGAGCTCATATTTTAACCATGTTTATTTTTTGTGATGCACCCAATTTTATTTTATTTTTTTGGAGTTAATAAATAAAAAAACTTTTGTCATTTTTATACAATTGTATGTCTCTCAATCAGCTGCTAAAAAACCTCATGGGGAATTGTTCTCTTTCTTTTTTTCTTCAATAGATTTTCGGGGTGTGCAGCCTCTATAGACCCAGTGTGTATGTTCGATTCTCTTTTTTTAACTATTAGCTAGTAAATTAGAAGTCCACACTAACACTAAAATCCCTGCATCTACAGACATCAATGATCTAACACTAATCTATCTAAGAAGAAACCGCTATACATACCTTTTTTAAAGCCAATCCAACCCGATCCCACGCTGAGCTGTAAGCTGCAGCTTCGCTGTGGAGGTGGGTGCAGAGGATACATCTGACTATGAAACCCCCATAGTAAGTCTATGGGTGATGTCACTTCCCATTTATTTGTCGGCTGTGTCCTCTGCAGAGCTTCCACCGCTGGAGAGTGGATCGGATTGGCTTGAAAAAACATATGTACACTGATTCCTTCTTTACAGGAATAAATAGGTTAGTGTTAGTTCGTGGATGTCTGTAGATGTCTGTAGATGTAAATAATAATTGTACATGTTTTAGTTAATTCATTTTAATGTACTGT
The DNA here is from genome assembly GCF_037356315.1 of Lithobates pipiens. NCBI lineage: Eukaryota > Metazoa > Chordata > Amphibia > Anura > Ranidae > Lithobates > Lithobates pipiens. The sequence continues at coordinate 514,773,497 of NW_027507764.1, read as the reverse complement.
AATGGTATAAATAGCCCAAACTTTTTTTTAAGATTATGAATAGAGTAGGAAAGGGTTAAAACCTATCAGCTTTTTTTGTCATTTGTACTACTTGGGGAGATTTTCCTTCACTTCTTGTCCTCAAGATGCAACAGGAAGTGAAATTATATCTTGACAAAGAGATGTGAATTTCTCTGTAATAAAGGTGTCACCCTATTACAAGATTTACCCCTGCCTCATGTTCTGATTACAGCTGATAAAAATGTTAGTCTGCCATCACTTTCTGTCCCAGTGTCAATGGTCAACAGAATACATACTGTAGAGAGTGTAAATCAACCAACCATGATCACAGACAGCAATAAAAACCTAATGTGTTCTAAACCTTTTGCACGCTAAAACCAGAAAAGGGAAGTTTTGACTAGACATACACTAAAGGAAACCTGTACTTGAGATATGCACAGTATGCCATGATTTAAATTCCAGAAGGAGAATATGTGAGGTGCTGGACTTGTATTTTTAATGCGCTGGGCAGGATGTCGGGCTTGATGGTTTGACACAATGTAGGGACTATCCCAAGAGGTGATAACCTCTCAAATTGAAAAGAAACTCAAATGAGATTAACAAAAGGAGTGTCAGACAGTTGTTAGGAATCTATGATCATCTGTTGTAGATAATGTGACAGTAGGAAAATAAAAGCTGCAAATAAGTTTCGAGGGCCAACACTCTCCCTTCATCAGTGCTTAAGTGAAAAATGACAATTCTTCCTATAGGACTCTAGCTAAATATTTCTACAGAGTATTCCATATCATGAAAGGAACATTGATGACCTTAGTAAACATGTGTTAGGGAGGATCAGGCAGCGTAGATCATCTCTACTGAATTGTAATTTTCAAAGAATGGGTGTTTTCAGCACAAAACACCTTATGACCTTTTAACTTCCTAGTAACACAGTGTTATATGCAATTTATAATTATGAATTTTTAAGGCAACCATCTGGTGCTCCTTTTGTTGTTTCGTGCCTGTCATGCTGATCCAATGGCTTTAATATTTTCAAAATTGCTGAACCAGAACAAGTACATACTGTAGTTCAGTTCTGACTTCACCTGCTGGATGACTATTCCAGGTCAGTGACTCAGATTGTATAAAAGCCAGGCAGACAGAATTTTCGAAAGGAGGTTAGCCATGGAAGTAACCTATCAGTCTCAGGGTAGGTTTCCTACAAGAAATGTTCTCAAGTTCACAGTGGGGTGTGAATAATTTTATATTATTTATGTGTTATATAAACAAGAAATTGCTCAATTAATATATACATTTTTGTGTTTGTTTAGCAAGTTGTAATTGGTTTATCTTTAAGCCTTGACCTCTTCACTCAACAATGTCTATATTCCATGCTAGCTCTGATTAAGAGCCAATGTCATCCAAAACACAGAAGCATTTCCTCAACTAGTTTTGATGTTGACATTAGACATTGCAATAAAACTGCTGCTTTTATCTGTACCAGTGTCTGATATCCAATACTTATGGGTGGGAAGTACATTGAAAGGTTCGTCTCATAAGGCAGCAACATTCTGATGTAGATCATAAAATTTTCTGACAAATGCAACACTCAAACACAAAATGCAGGCACATATAAATAGCTATTCTATTTGGCTTAGCCATTACTTTGTTTTGTATTGTATTTTCCTTAGAATCCTCCTTTAAAATACCAAAGTGAATATGATCAATATTCACTGACCTAATGAGTCAACTTTCTATTTGCCTTTTCTAATATCTGGAGGTGTTTGTGTTGCAGAAAATAAAATGTGTTTCTATTCGCCTTGCATGACACATAAGTGGAAAACTTTTAAAAAAAAAACTCTTCTGGATATGTATTAATCCACAGTTATTAAAGTACACATGAAGCCAGAATATTGATATTCAAGTAGTTAACTATTATCAACAAACAATAAATGAGCTTTATAACAAACCCCCACTGACTTTTGTAGCTACAGGCACCGTGGAGTATCCTCAAAATTCACAACAAAAGCACTATTCTTCAAGTCTTTTCATTCCAAAATTAGAGCTTGAAAGGCTGTAAGGCTGTTGGGTCTGTGCTATGAAAGGAGCTATGAGCTGAGTTTCTGAATCACTACTGGGGTAGGGGATCAGGGTGAACTAAATCAGGGGTCCCCAACCCCCTGACGGCAGACTGGCGTGGTCCATGGCCAATTGTTAAGCAGGCCACTGTCGTACAGCAGGAGGTGAGTCATTTTACACTTCCAAGAGCATTAATAGCATGTGCCCCCCCCCCTAATCGAATGTGGTCTCCATTTCTTGTAGATACAGTATGTATTGCAGTATAGCCTCCAGCAAAGTCTTCAGCATGTAACACTTCCAAGAGCATTAATAACCTGTGCCCCCCCCCCCCGCTCTGTGGTTCCTCCTGCCAACCCCTACATCACTACAGGACACACTAATGACGTAGGGTTTTGCAGCAGGAACCACTAAGCTCTGCAGGGGAAGCAGAATATCAGCACTCTGGGATGTGTCAGTTTCTGCAGAGGCCTTAGGGGGGCAATTTCACCCCTTCATTCCAGCGTCTGGTGGCATGGGTAGTAGGAGAGGTACTTATTTTCTTCACAGGTAATTTTAAAGAGCCAGTCCTATAAAAATTATAGTTGATTTTTGCTAGATGCTTGAGGGCTAAGCTACTTGACAATTTCTTATATCTTTTGGGGACTGTATTGAGAGATCTCTGTGCTCAGTGCCTGCACACAATTATGAATGGGTCCTACTCCCCCTGCTGGATTATTTTACTTACTTACTTACTTATTTAATGGAACACCCAAAGTTCCCACGTGGGTGGGAAAACAGTTGAGAATGATGGCAGGGAGACCTCTTTGTTGGAGTGTACATATAAGAAACCAAGGTCTGAATCCGTTCTCCATGCTCAGGCTCTAACTAAAATATGAATTTTGGTGGACTGACTTTTTAAACAGTAATTCTATGTACACTAAAATCTTGGATTGCGAGCATAATTAGTTCCCGGAAACATGCTTGTTATCTAAAGCACTTGTATATCAAAGTGAATTTCTCCATAAGAAATAATGAAAACTCTAATGATTCGTTCCACAATCATTTATTCATAAGGCCTTCAGTTTATAGTCCATATAAAAAGATTATAGCAATGTGATCAGGTTGTGTAACCATAAAATGTTCATCCACAAATGGAAGCCTCTACAAGGGGATTAGAAGACAAATCCAGCAGGAGATCCAGGGTATAAAAGAGAAGATAGGCTACTCTAAGTGTAGCAATATGGTTACATTTAATAAAGGTACAACGTTTAGCAACTCACATGGTTGATGATTAAAAGAGGATGCCTGCATACTTAGATGTGCCTGTTTTAATCATCAACCATGTGAGTTGGTAAAGGTTGTACCTTCATTAAATGTAACCATTTTGCCACACTTAGAGGCGCCTGCCTCTCATCTCTTTTATACTCAGTTGTGATATGACGCTACCTTTATATCAAGACTTCCCTTGTATATCAAGTCAAAATTTATCAAAAATTTTTTGTTGTCTTGCAAAACGCTCTCAAACCAAGGTTTTACTGTATAGAGGGAGAGGAAAAAGAGACACATATACCTGGATCAAAAAGCAAGACTAACCCTTTATAATAGGGACCGCAGGGAGCTATGAATCAGTAAAATGATCTGCACAAAATAATACAGTGTACCTGTTTCATTATCTACAGTTTTGGAACAGAACATCCTTCAATTTTTTTTCCCTTTCATAATAAACTTTGTAATGGCCTTCAAATAAAGCAATACACTAGTATGAAAAAATACTGTATAATGAGAATTTTCTGGTGATAGCCTCAATGAATGCATTGATCAGCTCCCTCCCCCAAAGACTACTGTAACCTTCATTTAGTTGATCTTCCTTTTAACCTCATTGTCCTTTCTGCAATCAATCTTGTATGTTGCTGTCACAATAATTTACCTTGCCAATTAATCTTCATCATCTGCTGCTGCCTCTTTACCCCTAGACAAACATCATCTACACATTGAATAACTGAAAGGATCACGTGGTAAGTACCAGTCTCTGACACCTACAGGGCTCATTAAACAGAACGGTAGAATGGGCATGCCTGTGCTTTAACACAGGTCAGCCAGTTGGGGCCTGATCTTTATGTAGTGCGCACAGAAAAAACATAGCACACCAAGAACAAGGGTCATAGTCTAGACATGGGGGTTTTCATATAATGGGGGAGATTTACTAAAACTGGAGCACACAGAATCTGGTGCAACTATGCATAGTAACCAATCAGCTTCAAGGTTTTATTGTCAAAGCTTAAAGAGGAAGTAAACCCTGATGTGTTTACTTCCTCTTTGTTTCCCTGCAAAGGTAAAGCATAATGGACTACTATGCATCGCATCGTAGCTCATTATGTGTCACTTACCTGACACAAGAGCCAGTGATGTCACCGCTGTCCCCTCTTCCATGGAGCGTCCATCTTCTTTCTGGGTATCGTGGATCCGGCGCTGTGATTGGCTGGAGCCGCGATGACGTCAATCCCGCACATGTGCAGGGGACCTACCACTAACGGCATATCGCCGTTAGCAGCGGCATGCTCAGTGCGCCTGAGTGCCGCTGTCTATGGCGCATGCGCCATAGACAGCGGTGCCTGTCTTTTTGCAAATATCTTCTAAACTGTTTAGGTTTAGGAGATATTTCTTGGACCTACAGATAAGCCTTAATCTAGGCTCACTTGTAGGTCAAAGTGGTCTGTAAGGGTTTACAACCACTTTAATTGAACAGGCTAAAGTTTGAAGTTGATTGGATGATTGGCACAGTTGCACCAGATTTTGTGTGCTTCAATCTTAGTAAACCCCCCTTTAGGGTTTTACAGCATTATACATTTATTTGGATTGCAGTCAGCAGACTCCCACACTAAATCTTTTGTAAATATAAAAATTGGTTCTTGAATCCAAATGAAAAACCTTGTAAAGCTTAAAGAGAATCCGTCATTTTCCTGTCCATGGCAAAATGGTAAGTTCACTTTAATAACCCTCACTTACCCACTGATACCAACCTTCACCCCGCTCTCTGGAAGCCCTGTTTTCAAGCCCCCCCCCCCCCCAACCAACGAGAAGGGAGAAAGCCAAGAGAGTCTTGGCTCTAATGCACATTGATGAATCGACATCGGGCAAGAAGGTATTTTTTGACTGCATAAAATGCAGTAAGGCCGGGTTCACACCGCTGCGATGCGGGAACGCCGCGAATCCGCGGCGTTTTGCCGCATCGCATTACTCCCGCCGGCAGTTCACACTGCCCTATGCGGACGGCTGGGAGTGTCAATGATATGTTAATGACACCCCCAGATCCGTCCGCATATCGCAGTGCGATCTACCGACTCGCACAGGAATAGGATCGCATGGTGTGAACCCCCATGCGATCCGATTCTGTTGCGGACCAAAAAAAGGGTCCCGTGCGAGTTTGCTGCGGGAGCGATGCGAATTCAGCCATACTATCTGTATGGCTGTACTCGCATCGCTACGGAGATCGGATGTGATTTGCGGTGCGAATCACATCCGGATCTCCCCCCGCAGCAGTGTGAACCCAGCCTAAGGTAGAAAAAACCTTCTGCCTTTACAACCACTTTACGTTAAAGGCTTTAACAGCTTTTCTAGGGGGCAGTTGATTGATATATATATATATATAGTGTGGAATATATATATATATATATATATATATATATATATATATATATATATATATATATATATATATTTATACACACACACACTATATATATGGCCTACATGGTGAGTTGTTGTTAGTTAGGGAGTATGGGCTGCCCGGGTAGGAAAGGGTTAACACTGGGTCTACCGGTTTCCCACGCTTTTTGAGTTCTACCCTCCAGCATTGCGATAGAGAAGACAGTCCAACAAGCGAGATGCAACCCGAAGCAACCCTCAATAAACACCACCCTATGAAAACCTACCAGCCACGGACTTTGCCACTTTTGGACTTCTACCTGCAAAGTTATGGCTGGGCAGCTAAGAACTAGTTAGTTGGGAACTTGGGAACTTGTATGCCTCCCTACCTAGTGGCCGGTTCCCCCCAAAATTATTCAGGACTGAACCCTTTGTACGGAGACCCCATGTATCTTGCTGCAATGGTATGGGAGAGAGAAGGAGTTGATATTGTGCACGCATGAGGTCCACAGTAGTGCACGGTGAGACCCCATTCTGTCACTGGGAATGAGCTGGCAGAGAAATGCTAGACTGGTAGAGAAGGCATAGGCTCAGCAGTATTCCTCCTAAATGCAACATTCATGAAGCAAGGTGTGTAGTGTCATAGGAGAGAACATTTTACAGAGGAACTCTGTATGTTATGAAGATTGTACAGCCCATCCCTAAACCAGGGGATCGCCTTAATGTTGACTTTCACATGACCAGGGCACACCTGGTTCCAGGCATTGGTGAGCACATACACTCAAAAGAGGTACCCTGAGTGCAGGGCGAGGAATACATACAGTATATATTATTAAATGGATTTTAAAATAGGAACAGTATAAATACCACACACATTTAAACCCTTGCACATCAGCACAGACTGGGAGAGAAAGGGGCAGAACTCGGAGCCAATCAGGACTTTACTGCGTTCCAAAGTGTTGTCAGAGGAGGGAACAACGTGATATCAGTATGCTGCTTTCCCTATTATGGTCTATTTACAGGTGGGGGCGCGGAGGTGAACAAGCTGTATTACTTAATGAAAGAATGAAAAAAAGAAGTGAGTAAGGCCCCGATCTGGCTATGATGTCTGTCAGGGGTATCTAGATCACAAGACATGCTGAACATTATAACAAATGCTTTGGCAAGTAAAACATATAAAGTACATAGTAAAGTACATATGTATTTTAGATGTGTATAGTGCGGTTTGGTTGGTTCAACTTTAAGCCTTTTCATATAGACAGTCCAGTGAAGGGTCTTTTCCCATGTATATCTTAGTTAATGCACATAATGCTCATTATAATACCCATTGCTAACAAAAGTAATCAGATTCAAGCAGTCATTTCTATTTCAAGACACACTTTGAACATCAGGAAACTGCTGTCTGGATACAATGAACAATACCTATGCTCTTTCTTTGCACTGCTTTTAATGTTTTCTGATAAGATCACCAATTGTGATCAGCATTCAACATGCGTCATTTAGATAACTATCAGAACAGGCAGAAAATATAGTCAGATAATTACTGCACGCGGTTCTCCTGTTCAGTCACTGTCAGACTACAATAGTGATCTTCATGGCTCGCCATCATTAGGCCAGTCCTATTTTCACAAATAACATGCTTGTAATTTGCAGTTGTTTGCAGACCTACATAAAGTATTTTTATTGCATTGGTGCTAATGGTATTTATTTATTAAACATAATAAGAACCCTCCAATACCCTACTCCATAAAAGCAAAAACATTGGGGTTGATTTACTAAAGGAAAATAGAATGTGCACTTTGCAAATTGTAGTTGCATTCTGCAAGAGCAGTTGCTCCAGAGTTTAGTACATGAGGGCAAGCTCTGCTGACTTACATCATCCAATCAGGTACGAGCAAAAATGTTTTTATTTTATTTTTCCTAAACCTTGTGGACAGCCTTCCCAGAAGAGCTGTAATAGCTGCAAAGGGTGGGCCAAATCAATATTGGACCCTACAGACCAAGACTGGGATGCCAATAAAGTTCATGTGCATGAACTTTAGGAATATTGTATGTATATATATATATATATATATATATATATATATATATATATATATATATATATATATATATATATATATATATATATATATATATATATATATATATATATATATATATATATATATATATCCAGTATATTGAAGTTGTCCATTATAATGACAATTAGGCTTTGTAAATTTCAACTCAATGTTTTTTTTTTTGTCTTTTGTACAGGAAGCTAAAGCTGCTGATCTGTCGTGTATACAACATCTGCGTTCCCTGCCATAATCCCCAGTTACAACAAGGATTGAGCTAATGCAACTCTTTTGCCCATTCAGGTCTGATTATCTGCTGATCCACGATCAGCCAGCCTTCCCCATGGGGAATTACTAGTACTATTATGCAGCATTAAGAAACCTATTATGTTCATGTTTTCTTTCCATAAATACGCAAACAAATTCCAGTTAGGGACAGATACCTATTTGTTCAATCATACAGGGATCTGAATTTTACTCTTCACATGAACCAACAGGACACATATCAGCATTACCAAATCATATTATTCAAATAAAATAGCCTTTTCCTTGCAATAAATTGCAATGTCCCTTCCTGTGACTGGTAGCCTAAGTAGCATAGGGCACATGCTGTTAGGCTTCCAATGTGTTGATGTCACCTCATTATAACCAGCAGATAGTATAAGGCCCCTTTCACACATGCGAACGATATTTCCGTATTTCATCCACCAGTTTGCGGATGAAATACGGGCATACATTCATCCCTATGGGATAGCGGGAGTCTGCGGATGAACATCCGCAGACACCCGATTCCGTCCGCCTCCGCTACTGTCCGATTCTGCAGACGGAGGAAAATCCTATTTTTCTATCCGTCTGCAGAGCGGATCGGATGAACACGGACAGACGGTCCATGCGCATCCGATCCCCATAGAGGAGAGCAGAGAGCTGACAGGGCGGTCCCTGCACAGTGTGCGGAGACCGCCCTGTCCGCAGACAGCTCAGCGGGGACAACGGAGCGATCCCCGCTGAGCGAGCGGATCATCACGGGGCGGATCATTACTGATCCGTCCCGTGTGAAAGGGGCCTAAGTAGGTGCTTTCAGGTGAAATAAAACTGGAGCATGCTCAGTAGATGTGGCAACAGCTGTCTACACAATTTCAGGCTGCAGCGGGGACACAGACAAGGAGGGTGGGATGGTGAACAGCAGGATCAACCAGGTTTTTTGCATAATACAGAAAACAAATCCCATAGTGACTGAGTACTGTGAACAGCATGTAATAAAGCATTTAACTGACAGTTTTTAATGATGTGGGTTTAACGACACTTTAATGTCTTAATCGACAACAGAACATACTCACCTTTCCTTCCCCATGTGCTGCTCTTTCCAGCTGCTGGGAGTGAGGAAGGGAAACCCTGTGTAAGTTCTGAGCTTCACTTCTTGGGGCTTAAACAGTTCTCAGGCTCGATACACTAATATGGCAGCACTGGGCCAATCGCTAGCACCGGTGTGAGGGAAGTCACATGCTCCTCCATACCTGGGAGTACTGGAGTTTTCTTCACTACCAATGACTGAATGATAACGGCAAGCATAGGGCTGCATCTGGCCCACAAGCCGCAGCTTAGAGACAACTGTTTTACAGGAAAAGGATATACAAGTTCATTTGACAGTCTCTTTAGATCTATTGCCGAATGTAACACCAGCTTATGCAAGCCCCTTGTAGTATCCATTAGGAGGGCATAACACTGGTTGATAATGCAAGAGCACAGCTGGAGTTGTCACACCATAATACTGAAGAATGTGTCAAAAATGATCCATCATGGCAGGATCACCAGGTGTTTACAATAATTCTTAAAATGACATTAGCATATTAAAGCTCATATGAAAGGTTAGCGAATGGATTTAGATCTATTTCAATATACTCCAACAGGCTAATTGATGATACATATCATGTTCTTTGAACTGTTTCTTTGAGAGCTGAAGGTGTTTGTATTGTAGAAAAATATGCACTAACGTCAGTAGATGCCACCTTACTCCGTGTTGTGTTTGTGCTCCAAGAACGGAATGACTCACCATGTAAAATGAAAGGAAAATGTTTTAATTAGCCACATCTTAAATAATGTGAGGATTGCAGAAAATAGGGTTTGACAGCCATCTATAAGATAACGAACACTGATCAATAGATAGCTAACAGTCTTTGTTTTCTGTTAGAAGAGCAGAATTGTCATTTACAAAGCCTAGATATGTCAATCACAACAATTTTCCGCATGAATTCTCCAGCGTATTCCAGAAAAGATTGCCTGGGTGATAAATTGGAGTACAGTTTGTTATCTCTGTGCATATTTGGGGAATAAAAAGATTTCAACTGGGAATTCCTTGAAGGATCAAACCATCTAAAAATGTTAAATTCAATATTTGGTTGATGCTGGTCAGTTGAATTATCGTTATGTTATAAGTATTTACCCTGAAACTCATGACATCACATGACATTTGAAAGCCATTTAGTGTGCCACTTGTGAGTCCAGGCTGACACAAAGACGCGTCCCCAAGGTGTGTCTTCAATAACAGCCAGGGATCACAGGAAGGGGTTAAAGGACCCTGGTCATCATTCAAGCCAGAAAGGAGCGTTGAAGAATGCCAGAGGAGGACATGGAAGGTCGTATTGGAGCATGAAGAGTGAGAGACTAATACTAATTCTAGAGAGACTAATACTAATTCTAAAAAATAGATATTTTTTAACAACAAGGAGGGGTTTCAATAAAAACAAGCTGAAGTTCTGCTTAAAAAACACTATGTCCAGTTTTAGTCACATGCTTTGGGCCTTAACCCTGTTGAAACTCTGTGTTGGCTGGTGTTGGAGCTTAACCACTTGCCGACCAGCGCACGACGATGTACGTCGACAGAATGGCACGGGCAGGCAAATGGGCGTACATGTACGTCCCTTTAAATTTGCCGCCCTGCCATCAGGAGCGAGCCGGCGGCGACGCGCTCCCGTGCTGGTCGGGACCCCCGTGAGTCCGGTCGCGGGACCTGCGGACTCGATCGCCGCGGGCATCCCCGCGGTCGTCTCACGGAGCGGCCAAATGAAGAAATGCCGTTGTAAACAACATTTCTCCATTCTGCCTAGCAACTAGTGACGCTGATCTCTGCTCCATGTGATTGGAGCAGAGATCAGTGTTCACTAAATGAAAGCCCAACCCCCCCACAGTTAGTAACACACCCCTAGGAACACTTAACCCCTACACTGCCACCCACTGGTTAATCCCTTCACTGCCAGTGTCATTTACACAGGAATCACTGCATTTATATAGCAGTGATTACTGTATAAATGACAATGGCCCCAAAAATGTGTCAAAAATGTCCGATGGGTCCCCCACAATGTCGCAGTCACAATAAAAATCGCTGATCGCCGCCATTACTAGTAAAAAAATAATAAAAAATTATTAATAAAAATGCTCTAAAACTATCCCTATTTTGTAAACGCTATAACTTTTGCGCAAACCAATCAATAATCGCTTATTGCGATTTTTTTACCAAAAATATGTAGAAGAATACGTATCGGCCTAAACTGAGGGAAAAAATGTTTTTTTATATGTTTTTGGGGGATATTTATTATAACAAAAAGTAAAAAATAATGCGTTTTTTTCAAAATTGTCGCTCTATTTTTGTTTATAGCGCAAAAAAAAAAAAACGCAGGGGTGATCAAATACCACCAAAAGAAAGCTCTATTGGTGGGAAAAAAAGGATGTCAATTTTGTTTGGGAGCCACCTCGCACGACCGTGCAATTGTCAATTAAAGCGACGCAGTGCCGAATCGCAAAAAGTGGTCTGGTCTTTGACCAGCAAATTGGTCCGGTCTGAAAGTGGTTAAACAGGATTCATGATGTCACTCCATCACCCATGTGATAGTGTTCATGCTTGACTATTGGCCACTCAGGCTTAAGCACTGCATCAAGAGAGGTCACATGCTCTTCCTTTACTCCAAAGGTAAGTATTAGTCACTTTACTATAAATGTCCAAAATTACAAGAGCCTCTAAAACAGCATTTTCCAACCCCTTTACCCTACAAAAACCTTTTAAATACGTGTCAGGTCTCAAGGTATCCCTAAATATACCAATACACTGGTGGCCAGTGGGAAAAAAAACAATTACTTTGGTCGTCATTGGGAAGAATGCCCTCCTTACAGTGGTGGTCACTGGTCAGTGGGAAGAATAACCCCTTATATTGATGGTCAGTAGGAAGAATACCCCCTTATATTGATGGTCAGTAGGAAGAATGCCCCCTTACAGTGATAGTCAGAATTTCACACTTACAGATAGCTAAAAAGATCATTGGTGTCATAGTGTTTGCTCTGCCAAGTGGCATTGGCCCTGGAACTATGCAAGCACCATCAAATGTGAGGTAAATTGGATAAAGTTTGAGGAACCCTAACAACCCCTGGAGGAATCCTAGGGTTCCACTGAACTTTGGTTGATGATGGAAACTTTAAAAGATTTGCACATTTTTGAACTGAGCCTTCCTCAAACCTGAGCAATTCATTGCATGCGATGAAGAAATGCATAAGCAGACATTACCACCAGTGACTAATGCATGTCAAAATGATCAGTAGATCTATAAAGACACCGAAATGTTATGCCATCTCTACTTTTCCTGAAAAGTTCAAACTTGGCAGTCCCGTTCAATTTTATAAAGTAGTATTATAGGCATTTTTTTTTCATTTTGGATAGAGTAAGGGAGGGTTATAACCCCTGTAAGTTTTTTTTGCCGTCTTTGTCTCATTGGGGAGATTTACCTTCACTTCTTGTCCCTTAGCCAAACAGGAAGTGAGAGGGAATCCCTGCAAATTAAGGGAATCTCTTGGGGAATGTCAGGTTATAAGAACTAGCATCTCTATTAGTTGGAAATTTTCCCCTCTATTACATTCCTGGGGACAACCCAAAGTATGGGATTTTTTTAACAGGGTTGTAAACCCTAAGGGCTTCTCACCTTAATGCATTTGATGCACTAAGGTGAAAAACCTTTTGTGCTGCAGCACCCCCCTTTTGCATCCACAGAAGGCTGTTTTTCTCTGTAGTGAAGCCAGCTCAAGTCATATAAAGAAAAAAAAACAAATAGAAAAGCGCCACTCAGTAAAAAGTGCTTTAAGATATATGTTTTATAATGGATTAAAGCACTTTTTACTGAGTGGCGCTTTTCTATTTTTTTAATTTATTTTTTTGCAATTTTTAGTGGGACTGCAACATTGCGGCAGACAAATCTGACCTCAAATGACACTTTTTGGGGATCAGAGCTATAAAAATACACTAATCAATGTTAAAATGATACTGGCATGGAAGGGATTAACACTAGGGGGCGATCAAGGGGTTAAGTGTGTTCCCTGGGTGTGTTCTAACTGTAGGGGGTGGGCTCACTGGGACATGACAGAGTTCACTGTTCCCGATCAGTGGGCATTTCCTCATTCTGCCTCTGTACACAGCGATCGCTGGTGGACACCAAGTCTGCGGGACCCTCTGGCGGTGTGCTCGCACCCGCTATCCTCCTTGCATGGACCGATGTACAGGTACGTCGTTCATATAGGAGAGCCAACCTGCCGCAGTAAATGTACATGAGCTGGTCGGCAATTGGTTAAAAAAAAACAAAATAAAACAACTAACTTTTAGCCCACGTACACACGGTCGGAGATTCTGCCAACCAAATCCGTCGGATTTTGTCCGTCAGATTTAGTCTGACGGATTGTGTCCGAAACTGTTGCATACACACGGTCGGACTAAGTTGTCGAAAAATCCAATCTTTCAGAACGTGATGACGTAATTTCGTTACAATGGGACTAGATTCAGGCTAGTAGCCAATAGCTTTGATGTAGGAATATGATCTGAGCATGCGTGGCACTTGGTCCGATCAAAATTCTCTACACATGATCGGATTACGTCCGAGCGGCCCAGTTGGTCGGGAAATATTTCCAACATGTTGGAAAATTGGGTCGGACGGAGATTCGGACGGAATCAGTCCGATGCATACCACACACAGTCGGATTATCTGACGACACGGTCCGATAAGACGCATTCCGACGGATTCTCCAACCGTGTGTACGCGGCTTTACAATCACTTTAACTTTCAGTTTTGATAATAATGGTAAACAGGACAAATAGAGAGGGTGAATCTCCCTAACAGAGGCACAGACAGCAATAAAAAACCTAATATGTGTCCTAATCCCTTTCCACCCTATCAAAAACTAAAAAAAAAAAGTTGTGCATTTAGTTTTACTTTAAGCCTCTCTATTTCTCCTCTAATATAATGGGAATATTCGATGACCAATAAAGATGCCTAGAAGGTGAAAGGGTTGAGACCCAGCTTGACATTGTGAGTTCAGTTTATATTGCCCATGTGTGTGATAGGCTTAAATGTTTTAGTAAGTTTAAAATGTGTGATACATCCGGGATTGGTAAATCCTAATGGAATACAGCATCTGGTGTCGGAAATATGAAGTGTAAGCGCCCAACTTATATATATATAACTCTTAGGCCGCGTACACACGGGCGGACTGTTCGCCCAACCTTGTTCGGCAAACAGTTTCATCAAACAGTCCGCTCAAAATTTGCATGAGCGGACTTGCCCACACACGAGCGGACTGTTTGACGAACAAGGTTGGGCAAACAGTTCGCTCAACTTTTGAAATGAACGGACTCGCCCACGTAAGGCGGAGGCAAATCCGCCCATTTCGAGCGCGTGTACAGGTAGGCGGGGCCCGCGAGGGAGACGTCGCGGGCTCCGCCGCCTGGAATGGGCTTAAAGGGGAACCCCAACGCCGGAAAAAATCGGCGTGGGGGTTCCCCCAAAGTCCACACCAGACCCTTGTCCGAGCACGCTACCCGGCCGGCCAGGAAAGGGGGGCGAGCGAGCGCGCCCCCCCTCCTGAGCCGTACCAGGCCGCGTGCCCTCAACATGGGGGGTGCCTTGGGGAAGGGGGGGCCGCGCGGCCCCCCCACCCCAAAGCACCTTGTCCCCATGTTGATGAGGACAAGGGCCTCTTCCCGACAACCCTGGCCGTTGGTTGTCGGGGTCTGCGGGCGGGGGGCTTATCGGAATCCGGGAGCCCCCTTTAAGAAGGGGGCCCCCGGATACCGGCCCCCCACCCTATGTGAATGAGTATGGGGTACAATGTACCCCTACCCATTCACCTGTGAACGAAAGTACAATAAAAAACACAACACAGAGAAAAAATATTTTATTGCACAGCCGGGGGTCTTCCGTCTTCGGGGGTCTTCTCGCCGGACTCCTCCGCTATGTGTGTGTAGCTCTTTTGCTAGCGGAGGAGTCCGGCTTTCTTCCTCCCCGCCGCCGGCCTCTTCTCCCGACTTCGGGGGTCTTGTCCCCCTCTTCGGTTCTTCTGCCGGGCCACCGCGCCTGGTCCGGTGGCCCGGTCTTCTGTCGCCGTCTTCCGTTCTTCTGTCGCCGCCTTCGGTTCTTCTGCCGGGCCACCGCGCCTTCTTGTAGCTCTTTTACAGGCGGTGGCCCGGTCTTCTGTCGCCGCTGTCGTCGCCGCCGTCGTCGCCGCCGCCGCCGCCGCCTTCCGTTCTTGTTCTTCTTCTTGTTCTTCTTCTTCTCCTGGAGATGTTGACTCGACGAGCTCTCCGGCCGGAATGCCAGAGCCGCGCTGTGCGGTCACTTATATAGTGACAATGGGGCGGTGTCACATGGTATATGTCACATGGGTTGGTCACATGGTGACCCCGCCCCCTTACGATGTCATAGTCCCCATGTGACATCAACCCATGTGACCAACCCATGTGACATATACCATGTGACACCGCCCCATTGTCACTATATAAGTGGCAGCGGAGCGTGTCCCTGGCATTCCGGCCGGAGAGCTCGTCGAGTCAACATCTCCAGGAGAAGAAGAAGAACAAGAAGAAGAACAAGAACGGAAGGCGGCGGCGGCGGCGACGACAGCGGCGACAGAAGACCGGGCCACCGCCTGTAAAAGAGCTACAAGAAGGCGCGGTGGCCCGGCAGAAGAACCGAAGAGGGGGACAAGACCCCCGAAGTCGGGAGAAGAGGCCGGCGGCGGGGAGGAAGAAAGCCGGACTCCTCCGCTAGCAAAAGAGCTACACACACATAGCGGAGGAGTCCGGCGAGAAGACCCCCGAAGACGGAAGACCCCCGGCTGTGCAATAAAATATTTTTTCTCTGTGTTGTGTTTTTTATTGTACTTTCGTTCACAGGTGAATGGGTAGGGGTACATTGTACCCCATACTCATTCACATAGGGTGGGGGGCCGGTATCCGGGGGCCCCCTTCTTAAAGGGGGCTCCCGGATTCCGATAAGCCCCCCGCCCGCAGACCCCGACAACCAACGGCCAGGGTTGTCGGGAAGAGGCCCTTGTCCTCATCAACATGGGGACAAGGTGCTTTGGGGTGGGGGGGCCGCGCGGCCCCCCCTTCCCCAAGGCACCCCCCATGTTGAGGGCACGCGGCCTGGTACGGCTCAGGAGGGGGGGCGCGCTCGCTCGCCCCCCTTTCCTGGCCGGCCGGGTAGCGTGCTCGGACAAGGGTCTGGTGTGGACTTTGGGGGAACCCCCACGCCGATTTTTTTCGGCGTTGGGGTTCCCCTTTAAGCCCATTCCAGGCGGCGGAGCCCGCGACGTCTCCTTCGCGGGCCCCGCCTACCTGTACACGCGCTCGAAATGGGCGGACTTTCCGAGCGGGAACAGTCCGCTCATTTCGAAAGTACAGCGGACAAGCCCACACACGGGCGGACTGTTCGCTCAAACACAGTTTCAGCGGACAGTTTTTCGGAATTTCCGAAAGACTTTGTCCGTCCAACTGTCCGCTGAAACTGTCCGCTGAAAGCCCACACACGAGCGGACTGTCCGCCCAAACACTGTTCAGCGGACAAGGTTGGGCGAACAGTCCGCCCGTGTGTACGCGGCCTTAAAGTAATACAACAAAATACAGACATATGTGCACACATGTGTGGCAAATGAGTGTAGTGTGACCCCAAAAAGAGATGGGGATAATACTGGTAAATATGCCAAAAAAAGGTTAAAGTCGAAAGTGACAACCTGAAAGTGTGTGTATGAAATTAATTAAAAACTATATAAATGCTTATCACAGTGAAGAGAAAAACAAAAACAAAATGAAAATCAATCAATCAATATAAACACATGGAAGTATAATTAATAAAGGTGATAAAGTCCATAATAAGACGTGCAAGATATCAGTCCCAATGTGCTCCGGTGTCAACCGAGATCCTGTGTTGTTATGACCAAAAAGGTGTTCCACCCTGTGAAGCTCCCACCACCTTACGAAATGCAGGCTTACCGGATGGGTATGACCCAAGTAGGCATACGCCTCAGGGGTCAACAAGAGCTTATAATCCCGACTAGAGTAGTCCCAATTTGGATATTCCAATCACTTTTCCCAGCTAAAAAGATCCCAATTTTAGCGTGTTAGCAGCCTTCAGCTTATCCTTATTTCTCTTTCGCAGACCACTGCGCAGTATTGTTGTTATTTAGCAATACAGCATCTGGTGACTATTAAAAAAGAAAACAAATTTCTGAAATATAAGTCATATTCTTATATTGTTTTGGTAGATGAAGGCAAAATAATTATCCACTTGACCCCTTGGTATTCACAGTTATCAGCTTAATAAATGGCATTCCCACACCTAATCCAGCGAAAATTGAAGATTTACATATATATTAGAATTTTGTACACAGACCAACCTCACTCAGATCTGCTGAGGCAGCAAATTGCCTCGGTATTATTTATTTCTCACTTGTGATGCTCCCAATAATAAGGGACAGCTAAAAGAAATCTAAGGTGGATATATTAAAATAGATTACTTTAACTGGTTGTCTTATGAAAATATAACTGTGCAAAAAAAAGGAGAATATCTGGTCAAACTTGCCATCATAGTGTAGGGCAGTAATGGTGAACCTTGGCACCCCAGATGTTTTGGAACTATATTTCCCATGATGCTCATGTACTCTGCAGTGTAGGTGGGCATCATAGGAAATGTAGTTCCAAAACAACTGGGGTGGCAAGGTTCATCATCACTGGTGTAGGGTATCTATCTATCTATCTATCTATCTATCTATCTATCTATCTATCTATCTATCTATCTACAGTATATCTATATATCCACCTACTTATTTTACAAACATATAATACTCATTATTTATAACATTATTGTATATATTCAACTAGAACACTGAGATTTTGTGAAATTTAAATGTGATACATTATAATTTATTGCCTGAAGGTTATATATATATATATATATATATATATATATATATATATATATATAAAATGAGGATTCTCCTTCTACTAGCTAAATGTGTGAAGGAGAAGTCATGAAGAACCATTTTACTGTTAACCACTTCCCGTCCGGCCAATGTACATATACGGCCGGGTGGGAGCTCTTTACTTCTGAGAGGACGTTCAGGAACATCCTTCAGAAGGAGGGGGATCGCGCGCGCACGTGCCCACGCAGCGGTGCGATTCCGATGTGCTTGTGACACCCGGACACGGCGCATCTTGGATCGGCAGGAGGGCTCTGTGATTGGCCCTCCTGATCACATTACGGCCGTGTCCAATCACGGCCATCATGTGATGTAAACAAACAGCCGGTTGCTAGGCAATCGGCTCTCCTCTCCTCACACAGAAGTCGTCGCTGGAGGAGAGGAGAGCAGATCGCTGCAGCCGGCTGGTGATCAGTGAGTATGAGCTGTTTTTACAGCTTTTTACTAACTGATCACCAGACTAGTATAAACCTACAGTGTAAACACACATGTCACCACAATACACATGTCCCCAAATAATAAAAAGACATGTCCCCAAATAAAAAAACACATGTCCCCCACATACGTCCCACTAAAATCACATGTTCCAATGATTATCCGCACACATATGTACGTGATCACCTGCACACATATGTACATGATCATTTGCGTACATATGTCCGTGATCACACAAACCAATTATTATACACTTAACGGAATTTTTTTTACCAAAAACATGTAGCAGAATACATTTTGGCTTAAATTTATGACAAAATTTGATTTTATTGGATTTCTTTTAAAATAGAAAAAATAAAATGGTTTTTTTTCCAAATTTCCGCTTTTTTTGCGCTTATATCGCAAAAAATAAAAAACGGAGTCGTGAATAAATACCACCAAAATAAAGCTCTATTTGTGCGAACAAAATGATACAAATTTAATTTGGGTACAGTGTAGCATGACCGCGCAATTGTCATTGAAAGTGCGAGAGCGCTGAAAGCTGAAAAATGGGCTGGGAAGGAAGGGGGCGAAAGTGCCCTGTATTGTAGTGGTTAATCAGACTCTCCAGACTGATAAACCAACACCTAGAAAAAAGAACAGTCACGCTCAATCACTATGCATCACTACTAAGCAGGAAGTACTGCATGTTATTTTTTGGTTTTGAGATATTGTGATAAATTAAAAGCCTTGTTAGGTAATTTTGTAATTTTTTTGCTGTCTGTGCCTTGTCTTGTGTCTTGTCCCAGAGATGCAACAGGATGTAACCACAAATGGCCAACATATTCACCTGAATCCCCAGTCACAAGACACAAAGTCCTCTTTGAACAGTCGTGTTCCTTCCCAGTGAGGTTGATGCTTCATATTGGTGGGGGCTCACTGAGTCCTGAAGATTCCAGCGGGGATGTCACAACAATGGGTAACAACAAGACCAGTTGGCTGTGGGCAGGGCAGTCTTTAATATTGATTGGACCCTGGACAAATATTTTCTTGGGGCCCCCTCCATGAAATTTCGCTCTCCACCTGCTCTGAGACATACAATAAATAGCAGCTAGACTCAAAATCAGTTTAATGAATCAAATCAGGTAGCAACTGTGATTGGTTGCCAGAGGTTACGTGTTACCACTCACTGATTGGCTAAGAGCTTACAGCAAGCATTATGGCTCACAAATTCTTTGATAGCGGTTACAGGACATGACTTCTGCTTGTTTATTGGTTGCTAGAGATTATTGTTCATCAATACTGCTCACTGATTGGTTGCTACAGGTTACTGGACATCCTTACCACTCACTAATTGGTTGCCAGAGGTTGCTGCATAACCTTTCCATTCAACGATTGGTTGCAAGAGATTAGTTCACATCATTATTGCTCACTGATTGGTTGCTAAAGGTTATAGCACATCATCGTCTCACTGCCTGCACACCATGGACTGGGGAGGTGAGGCGATCTGTCAATAGACAGAAAACTCCCAGGAATCCAGTAGCAATGTCGGGGGGTGAGGGGTGTTCAGTGGCAGTGGCGGGGCGATGGGATAAGTTAGGAGGCAGTACACTGTGGCAAATTCTGAATCTTGCAGAACAAAGCTGGAAATCTTTGGCAAGTATATAGTGGGGGATTCTACACTGACCGCCAATGTAATGGGGAATTTATAATGTGAGGGAGGATTTACACTGGCCACTAATGTGAGGAGAAATTTGCACTGACCACCATGTAATGGGGAATTTTACACTACCCACCAATATAAAGAAGGATTTTTACACTGACACCAATGTAATAAGAGCATTTACACTGACAACCATTGTCGATGAGGTTTGTACTGACTGCCAATGTAAGTTGACACTTCTACACCAACCACCAATGTTAGGGGGGATTTACACTGACCAACAATGTAAAGGGTGATTTACACCGACTACCAGTGTAAGGGCAATTTTACACTTACCACCAATGTAAAGGGAAATGTACGCTGATCACCAATGTAATGGGGTATTTTACATCAACAGCCAATAAAGGGGGGTTTACACTCACTACCAATTTAAAGTTGGCTTCTACATGGACAACCAGTGTAAGGGAGGATTCAACCACAAATGTAAGTTCGGATTTTTTTACCGATTACCAATATAAAGAGGAGTTTCTACAATGGCCACCAATGTAATGGGGATTTACACTGACCACTAATGTAATGGGGGTTTACACTGACCACTAATATGATGGGGATTTACAATGACCACTACTGTAATGGGGATTTACACTGATCATTAATGTAATGGGGGATTAACACTGACCACTAATGTAATGGGGATTTACACTGAACACTAATGTAATAGGAGCATTCACAGTAACCACCAATGTAAGAAGGGATTTAGACTAACCATCAATGTAAGGGGGGCCTTCATACTGGCCACTAGTGTGAATGAAAGGATTGTACACCAAGCCCCAATGTAATGAAAAGATTTACACTGACCACCAATGTAACTGAGACATTTAGCCTGCGTTCACATTTTTGTGTGCATCGGGAATGCATGCAAAATCACTTTCCTGATACCACAGAAATGTGCTGCTGATTAGCAGATACACAGAAGTGCCATTAATTGATAATGACACCCTCACGCATTAGCTGAGATGTGCATATTTACATGCACCAAAATTCATGGTGATGTGGCACTTGGAAGTGCAGTCACTGTAGATCTGAGGGGAAAATCTGAAATGAGGGGAAGCTCTGCTGATTTTATTATCCAGTCATGCCTTGCATGCCCCCCCTCAGATCTACAGTGACTGCACTACCAAAGTGGATTTGCCTTTAGTAAATCAACCCCATGGTTTGCAGGTGAGTCATGTGTACATGGAAATAGGGCAGAGCTGGGCAGCATTAGTAACAGAACTTCAGATATTGGGACACATCACAGGACTAAAACTTCATGAGACAAGGACATTTATACTAGGATAGTTGGCAAGTATGAGGCAGCTGCCCACAGCAATGATGGGGCCCAGGGCAGCCGCCCCTTTTGCCCTTCCTTAAAGATGGCCCTGGCTGTGGGCCCGACTGCAGTGATGGTTTAATGGTCTCTGCTTACAGAACAGGCACTGGATGGTTATGTGACAGTGGATTGAGACAAGTAAGAAAGGTTTTTAAAGAGCTATTACTAAAGCCCAGCTAAACGTTCAGTTTAAAACCTATTCCAGATGCATCAAAACAAAATATCTTCACAGGCTTACCATGTGTTTTCTGTAAATAATAGCCATGACCTGAGTAGAAAAGCCTGTCCCCTGCCAGCTGCTGTAGAGTGGAACACTTGCATCCTGTGGGGAAGCAATAATCTTTCTGCATAGGTCCGACACACCTCCGTACAGTCAAATAAGAGGGTCCGAACAAATACCCAAGAAAGGTAATTTAATGGTAAAACAAATTAAAGACAGAATAAAGCCAACACATTTCAGGGGCCAAACACACTCCCCCCCCCCCCAAAGTTCCTTGCTGCTTTCACTAGCACTGGCATAACCTGCCCTCCTGAAATTTTCCAAGCATTAATAAATCAGAGAGTAGACTTATTTTGTATCTGCTCACCTGAGTCCATTTAAGCAAACCTCCCAACTTTTTGAGATAGGAACGAGGCACACCTATTAGAAAAAGTATGTAGGCATAGGACACACCCCTGCCTCTCTCCCTTAACCACTTAAGGACCGTCTCACGCCAATGTACGTCGGCAGAATGCACGGCTGCGCACTCGCGACCCGGTCCTGAGCTCCGTGACTGTGGCTGCGGGACCCGCGGACCCGATCGCCGCCGGTGTCCTGCGATCGGGTCACAGAGCTGAAGAATGAGGAGAGGTAAGTGTAAACAAACCTCTCCTCGTGCTTCCTAGTGTGGCTGTCACTGATCGTCTGTTCCCTGTTACAGGGAAAGACGATCAGTGACGTCACATGCCAATCCACGCCCCCCAAAAGTAAAAAAACACACACACACACTTAACTCCTACACTCCCCCCTAGTGGTTAACCCCTTCCCTGCCAGTGACATTTTTACAGGAATCAGTGCATTTTTAATCGCACTGATCGCTGTATTAATGCCAATGGTCCCAAAAATGTGTCAAAATTGTCTGACGTGTCCGCCATAATGTCGCAGTCACAATAAAAATCGCTGATCGCCACCATTACTAGTAAAAAAATAATTATTAATAAAAATGTAATAAAACTATCCCCTATTTTGTAGATGCTATAACTTTTGCGCAAACCAATCAATAAACACTTATTGCGATTTTTTTAACCAAAAATATGTAGAAGAATACGTACCAGCCTATATATTTTTGAGGGATATTTATTATAGCAAAAAGTAAAAAATATTGAATATTTTTCAAAATTGTCGCTCTATTTTTGTTTATAGTGCAAAAAATAAAAACCGCAGAGGTGATCAAATGCCACCAAAAGAAAGCTCTATTTGCGGGAAAAAAAGGACGCCAATTTTGTTTGGGAGCCACATCGCACGACCGCGCAATTGTCAGTTAAAGCGACGCAGTGCCGAATCGCAAAAAGAGGCCTGGTCCTTTAGCTGGAACATGGTCCGGGGCTTAAGTGCTTAAAGGAGAATTATACAAAAAAAAGATTAGTTAAACCCACAAGTTTTTTTCGTTTGTTTTATTTTTTAATCTGTTATTCCTTTATACTGGTTTTAGAAATTTACAAATACAGCAATTTAGAAATTGGAAGAAAGGTTTAGCACTGGGAAACACTATACAGATCATACCAAAATGAGGGACAAATGAGAAGGAAAGAGGGACAGAGGGACATTGTTCCAAATCAGGAAAAGTCCCTTTGAAATCAGGGACAGTTGGGAGCTATGCATTTAAGCACAGTCAGAAGTCTTAAGCCCTGATAGAGGGAGAGAGTCTTTGGCTCCCAAAATGCATTGGATTTATTCTACTAGGAATCAATTTCATCACTAAATTACCCCAGGCTCTTGGGCATTTGCTTGGTGCTCTCCTTAAATTGTATGTATGTGGATTCTCAACTCTGGTTCCTTTTCCTTTTTTTTGAAGAAGGTCTCTGTTTTGTGGAGTGCAGCCGAACAGGAGCAAGTGCGCTCAGTGACAATTTTAGTGACCCTAGAAAATACGCTTCCAACGCCTTGTTTGTTCTTGTGTTTACACCTCCTATTGGGTCAAGAGCTCTCCAATCTGGAATGAGCTTTGCTGATTGCAGATTTATAGGTCTGACTCAGGAGGAATCATGTCAGACCTCTTCAGAAAGACCATTGTTTACTCTCAGAGAGCAAGGGTCTCACTTTGTAGCTGCTGGCTTTTCTACTGAAGCAGTAGCATCTTTAGTAAGAAATGAACTGTAAGGTACTGAACACCTATTGTTTTAATGCATGTATTTAGCTTAACCACTTGCTGTCCGTGCTATAGTCAAATGACGGCCACATCGTGGACCTGAATTTCCAGGAGGCCATCATATGATGACCTCCCCTTAGCACTCTCTCTGCACGCACGCAGCGCATGTTGTGATCACCGAGTCACTGAGCCAATGACAGCTGATCACATGATGTAAACAAAAGCTCCTCACGCTTTAAAAAAAAAAAAAAGCCGATCAATTATGCCCACAGTGCCCATCAGTGCCACCTATTAATGCCCATGAGTGCCACCTATCAATGCCCACAAATGCCACCTATCAATGCCCACCATTATGTAACCGATCAGTGCCCATTATTTCCACCCATCAGTGCCCATCACTTCCACCCATCATTGCCCATCAGTGCCACCTATCGGTGCCCATCAGTGCCGCCTCATCAGCATACATCAATGAAGGAGAAAAATTACCTTTTTGCTAAATTTTAAAAACGAAATATAAAAACAAAAATAAAGTTTGTAAAATTCAGTCTTAAATTTCTTTTAACAAAAAATAAAAACTGCAGAGTTGATCAAATAACACCAAAAGAAAGCAATATTTGTAGTATAGTGTAGCATGACCGTGCAATTGTCATTCAAAGTGCATCAGCGCTGAAAGCTGAAAATTGGTCTGGACAGGAGGGGGGTTTAAGTGACCAGTAAGCAAGCGGTTAAAGAGGAAGTAAATCCTGATGAGTTTACTTCCTCTTTCATTCCCTGCAAAGGCAAAGCATAATGGACTACTATGCATCGCATAGTAGCCCATTATGTGTCACTTACCTGACACAGGAGCCAGCGAAGTCGCCGCTGTCCCCTGTAGTCCGCCGCATCCATCTTGTTGGTGGTGTCTCGCAGCTCCGCCGCTGTCATTCGGCGAAGCCGCGATGACATCACTCCCGCGCTGTGGGCCCGACTGCAGTGATGGTTTAATGGTCTCTGCTTACAGAACAGGCACTGGATGGTTATGTGACAGTGGATTGAGACAAGTAAGAAAGGTTTTTAAAGAGCTATTACTAAAGCCCAGCTAAACGTTCAGTTTAAAACCTATTCCAGATGCATCAAAACAAAATATCTTCACAGGCTTACCATGTGTTTTCTGTAAATAATAGCCATGACCTGAGTAGAAAAGCCTGTCCCCTGCCAGCTGCTGTAGAGTGGAACACTTGCATCCTGTGGGGAAGCAATAATCTTTCTGCATAGGTCCGACACACCTCCGTACAGTCAAATAAGAGGGTCCGAACAAATACCCAAGAAAGGTAATTTAATGGTAAAACAAATTAAAGACAGAATAAAGCCAACACATTTCAGGGGCCAAACACACTCCCCCCCCCCCAAAGTTCCTTGCTGCTTTCACTAGCACTGGCATAACCTGCCCTCCTGAAATTTTCCAAGCATTAATAAATCAGAGAGTAGACTTATTTTGTATCTGCTCACCTGAGTCCATTTAAGCAAACCTCCCAACTTTTTGAGATAGGAACGAGGCACACCTATTAGAAAAAGTATGTAGGCATAGGACACACCCCTGCCTCTCTCCCTTAACCACTTAAGGACCGTCTCACGCCAATGTACGTCGGCAGAATGCACGGCTGCGCACTCGCGACCCGGTCCTGAGCTCCGTGACTGTGGCTGCGGGACCCGCGGACCCGATCGCCGCCGGTGTCCTGCGATCGGGTCACAGAGCTGAAGAATGAGGAGAGGTAAGTGTAAACAAACCTCTCCTCGTGCTTCCTAGTGTGGCTGTCACTGATCGTCTGTTCCCTGTTACAGGGAAAGACGATCAGTGACGTCACATGCCAATCCACGCCCCCCAAAAGTAAAAAAACACACACACACACTTAACTCCTACACTCCCCCCTAGTGGTTAACCCCTTCCCTGCCAGTGACATTTTTACAGGAATCAGTGCATTTTTAATCGCACTGATCGCTGTATTAATGCCAATGGTCCCAAAAATGTGTCAAAATTGTCTGACGTGTCCGCCATAATGTCGCAGTCACAATAAAAATCGCTGATCGCCACCATTACTAGTAAAAAAATAATTATTAATAAAAATGTAATAAAACTATCCCCTATTTTGTAGATGCTATAACTTTTGCGCAAACCAATCAATAAACACTTATTGCGATTTTTTTAACCAAAAATATGTAGAAGAATACGTACCAGCCTATATATTTTTGAGGGATATTTATTATAGCAAAAAGTAAAAAATATTGAATATTTTTCAAAATTGTCGCTCTATTTTTGTTTATAGTGCAAAAAATAAAAACCGCAGAGGTGATCAAATGCCACCAAAAGAAAGCTCTATTTGCGGGAAAAAAAGGACGCCAATTTTGTTTGGGAGCCACATCGCACGACCGCGCAATTGTCAGTTAAAGCGACGCAGTGCCGAATCGCAAAAAGAGGCCTGGTCCTTTAGCTGGAACATGGTCCGGGGCTTAAGTGCTTAAAGGAGAATTATACAAAAAAAAGATTAGTTAAACCCACAAGTTTTTTTCGTTTGTTTTATTTTTTAATCTGTTATTCCTTTATACTGGTTTTAGAAATTTACAAATACAGCAATTTAGAAATTGGAAGAAAGGTTTAGCACTGGGAAACACTATACAGATCATACCAAAATGAGGGACAAATGAGAAGGAAAGAGGGACAGAGGGACATTGTTCCAAATCAGGAAAAGTCCCTTTGAAATCAGGGACAGTTGGGAGCTATGCATTTAAGCACAGTCAGAAGTCTTAAGCCCTGATAGAGGGAGAGAGTCTTTGGCTCCCAAAATGCATTGGATTTATTCTACTAGGAATCAATTTCATCACTAAATTACCCCAGGCTCTTGGGCATTTGCTTGGTGCTCTCCTTAAATTGTATGTATGTGGATTCTCAACTCTGGTTCCTTTTCCTTTTTTTTGAAGAAGGTCTCTGTTTTGTGGAGTGCAGCCGAACAGGAGCAAGTGCGCTCAGTGACAATTTTAGTGACCCTAGAAAATACGCTTCCAACGCCTTGTTTGTTCTTGTGTTTACACCTCCTATTGGGTCAAGAGCTCTCCAATCTGGAATGAGCTTTGCTGATTGCAGATTTATAGGTCTGACTCAGGAGGAATCATGTCAGACCTCTTCAGAAAGACCATTGTTTACTCTCAGAGAGCAAGGGTCTCACTTTGTAGCTGCTGGCTTTTCTACTGAAGCAGTAGCATCTTTAGTAAGAAATGAACTGTAAGGTACTGAACACCTATTGTTTTAATGCATGTATTTAGCTTAACCACTTGCTGTCCGTGCTATAGTCAAATGACGGCCACATCGTGGACCTGAATTTCCAGGAGGCCATCATATGATGACCTCCCCTTAGCACTCTCTCTGCACGCACGCAGCGCATGTTGTGATCACCGAGTCACTGAGCCAATGACAGCTGATCACATGATGTAAACAAAAGCTCCTCACGCTTTAAAAAAAAAAAAAAGCCGATCAATTATGCCCACAGTGCCCATCAGTGCCACCTATTAATGCCCATGAGTGCCACCTATCAATGCCCACAAATGCCACCTATCAATGCCCACCATTATGTAACCGATCAGTGCCCATTATTTCCACCCATCAGTGCCCATCACTTCCACCCATCATTGCCCATCAGTGCCACCTATCGGTGCCCATCAGTGCCGCCTCATCAGCATACATCAATGAAGGAGAAAAATTACCTTTTTGCTAAATTTTAAAAACGAAATATAAAAACAAAAATAAAGTTTGTAAAATTCAGTCTTAAATTTCTTTTAACAAAAAATAAAAACTGCAGAGTTGATCAAATAACACCAAAAGAAAGCAATATTTGTAGTATAGTGTAGCATGACCGTGCAATTGTCATTCAAAGTGCATCAGCGCTGAAAGCTGAAAATTGGTCTGGACAGGAGGGGGGTTTAAGTGACCAGTAAGCAAGCGGTTAAAGAGGAAGTAAATCCTGATGAGTTTACTTCCTCTTTCATTCCCTGCAAAGGCAAAGCATAATGGACTACTATGCATCGCATAGTAGCCCATTATGTGTCACTTACCTGACACAGGAGCCAGCGAAGTCGCCGCTGTCCCCTGTAGTCCGCCGCATCCATCTTGTTGGTGGTGTCTCGCAGCTCCGCCGCTGTCATTCGGCGAAGCCGCGATGACATCACTCCCGCGCATGCGCACAGGAGCCGACACGCGCGGCAGCTCCGTCGCTGAGAATGGCACGCTCAGTGTGCCTGCGTGCCGCTGTCTACGGCGCATGCGTCGTAGACAGCGGTGCCCGTTTTCGGGCAAATATCTCCTAAACCATATAGGTTTAGGAGATATTGCTTGGACCTACAGGTAAGCCTTAATCTAGGCTTACCTGTAAGTCAAAGTGGTTTGTAAGGGTTTACAACCACTTTAACTAACTATTCCAGGAATTCAGTCACTTTATAAAAAATGAAGGCGTGCTAAAAGGTACAGATTTTAGTTTTTTTAAATAACGCACATGTCATACTTATCTGCTCTGTGCAGTGTTATTGCACAGAACAGCCATGATCCTCCTCTTCTTGGGTCCTCTGCCAGCTCCTCCCCCTGCTCAGTGCCTCCAGAGCAAGCTGCGTGCTCACGCCCAAGCCGCCTGTGGGGGGGGGGGGGGAATAGTAGTATTGATGGGCATGGAGAGCTCCAGAGATACACCTATGCCAACTACTCTGAGATGCATACCTCCAGGGGTTCTTTGAGCTATGCTAGGCAGTGAACCCTTGCAGTAACACTCCACCCAAGGGGCGTGTTCATGTTCACCATTGTCTGGGATCCGTCACAGGTGTGCAGTACCTAAAATAGGGAGTTTCTCCATAAGCTGTTTTGTTTCATGTCTTACACACTTGCACTGATTGGTAGATATAGATAGATTGATTCCCTTTTATATAACAGAGAACAGAGGCTGGACCCCAGAGAAAGCCTGTGAATACATAGGGAAAGACAGCAAGGTGCTTACTAAACATACAGTAGGCCACCTGCTTACATGCCTCTGTGTGCCTATAAGCCCTGTCCCACTCCCTCCCACTGCCTCAGCCATTGAGGAGGTAGAGACCCAGGACAGCCTCTGCTCTCATGTACATCACAGGATCAAGTTCGAGCTCAGGCAAGTATTAGGGGGGCTGAAGGGAGAACTACACACTGAAGGTTTTTTACTTTCACGCATCCCTGTAGATTGTATGAAAGTAAAAAAAACCTTCAGCCTTTAGAACCACTTTAAGGCTAGCTAGGTGCATGACACCTCCTGGACACCTCTTTGACTTATCTCTATAATTTATCATTTGACAGGTTTATTGCTCTGCCAAAGAGACACTCTGAGAGTAGAGAAGCACACAGAGCAGCTATGCTCATCCTTCCCCTACCCTCTACTGCCTATTCACAGAAGCCTTTGCATTTTTTGAATGTGTTCACATAATACTAAGGCTTCTGTGATTGGGCAGGAAGATGGGGAGGGGCAGGCATAGCAGCTGCAGCAACTCTACTGTTAAAGATTCAGAGATCAGAAGGATCAGAGCGCTCCCGAAAATACAACAATAGCATCTCCTGGGACTATAAATCTGTCAGGCCGCGTACACACGGGCGGACTGTTCGCCCAACCTTGTCCGCTGAACAGTGTTTGGGCGGACAGTCCGCTCGTGTGTGGGCTTTCAGCGGACAGTTTCAGCGGACAGTTTGACGGACAAAGTCTTTCGGAAATTCCGAAAAACTGTCCGCTGAAACTGTGTTTGAGCGAACAGTCCGCCCGTGTGTAGGCTACTTTCGAAATGAGCAAACTGTTCCCGCTCGGAGGAAAGTCTGCTCATTTCGAGCGCGTGTGAAGGTAGGCGGGGCCCGCGACGGAGACGTCGCGGGCTCCGCCGCCTGGAATGGGCTTAAAGGGGGACCCCAACGCCGAAAAAAATCGGCGTGGGGGTTCCCCTAAAGTCCACAACAGACCCTTGTCCGAGCACGCTACCCGGCCGGCCAGGAAAGGGGGGCGAGCGAGCGCGCCCCCCCTCCTGAGCCGTACCAGGCCGCGTGCCCTCAACATGGGGGGGTGCCTTGGGGAAGGGGGGGCCGCGCGGCCCCCCCACCCCAAAGCACCTTGTCCCCATGTTGATGAGGACAAGGGCCTCTTCCCGACAACCCTGGCCGTTGGTTGTCGGGGTCTGCGGGCGGGGGGCTTATCGGAATCCGGGAGCCCCCTTTAAGAAGGGGGCCCCCGGATACCGGCCCCCCACCCTATGTGAATGAGTATGGGGTACAATGTACCCCTACCCATTCACCTGTGAAATAAAGTACAAAAAAAAACACAACACAGAGAAAAAATATTTTATTGCACAGCTCCGGGGGTCTTCCGTCTTTGGGGGTCTTCTCGCCGGACTCCTCCGCTATCTTCGTGTAGCTCTTTTACTAGCGGAGGAGCCAGGCTTTCTTCCTCCCCGCCGCCGGCCTCTTCTCCCGACTTCGGGGGTCTTGTCCCCCTCTTCGGTTCTTCTGCCGGGCCACCGCGCCTTCTTATAGCTCTTTTGCAGGCGGTGGCCCGGTCTTCTGTCGCCGCTGCCTTCCGTTCTTCTGTCGCCGCCTTCGGTTCTTCTGCCGGGCCACCGCGCCTTCTTGTAGCTCTTTTGCAGGCGGTGGCCCGGTCTTCTGTCGCCGCTGCCTTCCGTTCTTCTGTCGCCGCCTTCGGTTCTTCTGCCGGGCCACCGCGCCTTCTTGTAGCTCTTTTACAGGCGGTGGCCCGGTCTTCTGTCGCCGCTGTCGCTGTCGCCGTCGCCGCCTTCCGTTCTTCTTCTTCTTCTTCTTGTTCTTCTTCTTCTTCCCCAGGAGATGTTGACACGTCGCTCTCTCCGGCCAGAATGCCAGAGCCGCGCTGTGCGGTCACTTATATAGTGACAATGGGGCGGTGTCACATGGTATATGTCACATGGGTTGGTCACATGGTGACCCCGCCCCCTTACGATGTCATAGTCCCCATGTGACATCAACCCATGTGACATATACCATGTGACACCGCCCCATTGTCACTATATAAGTGACCGCACAGCGCGGCTCTGGCATTCCGGCCGGAGAGAGCGACGTGTCAACATCTCCTGGGGAAGAAGAAGAAGAACAAGAAGAAGAAGAAGAACGGAAGGCGGCGACGGCGACAGCGGCGACAGAAGACCGGGCCACCGCCTGTAAAAGAGCTACAAGAAGGCGTGGTGGCCCGGCAGAAGAACCGAAGGCGGCGACAGAAGAACGGAAGGCAGCGGCGACAGAAGACCAGGCCACCGCCTGCAAAAGAGCTACAAGAAGGCGCGGTGGCCAACGGCCAGGGTTGTCGGGAAGAGGCCCTTGTCCTCATCAACATGGGGACAAGGTGCTTTGGGGTGGGGGGGCCGCGCGGCCCCCCCTTCCCCAAGGCACCCCCCCATGTTGAGGGCACGCGGCCTGGTACGGCTCAGGAGGGGGGGCGCGCTCGCTCGCCCCCCTTTCCTGGCCGGCCGGGTAGCGTGCTCGGACAAGGGTCTGTTGTGGACTTTGGGGGAACCCCCACGCCGATTTTTTTCGGCGTTGGGGTTCCCCTTTAAGCCCATTCCAGGCGGCGGAGCCCGCGACGTCTCCTTCGCGGGCCCCGCCTACCTGTACACGCGCTCGAAATGGGCGGATTTGCCTCCGCCTTACGTGGGCGAGTCCGTTCATTTCAAAAGTGGAGCGAACTGTTTGGCAAACAGTTCGCTGAAACAGTCCGCTCAAAAAGTGCCGTGTGTGGCCATGTCCGTCCATGCTAATTTTGAGCGGACTGTTTGCCGAAACTGTTTGACAAACAAAGTTGGGCGAACAGTCCGCCCGTGTGTACGCGGCCTCAGAGATAAATAATAGAGATATGTCCAGAAGATGGCATGCACCTCCTTGGACTAACTGCTTTTTACAAAAAACCTGAAATCTCGGAATTCAGCTTTAAATTCAATTGGGCCTTGAAAAAATTGTTTACATGGAAGCAGGTGGGAGAGACTGAGGAGGGACCACATTGACTGAAAATGTTGTCATGGACGAAATATAATATATATATATATATATATATATATATATATATATTGTGGCAGAGCGAGGCTCTGTCCCTATGAAATTGGAGGTAAAAGAGACACAGAGTTTGCATATCTGCGGACTGCAAGACTACAGAGTGTAGAGTTTAAATGGAGAAAACTGCTCTGTCAGTTTTCTCCAGGTTTTACTAGTTCCGGGTGGGATTCTGAAGTTTGGAGATCCTGAGAGTCATGGGTGGGACAGGATCTCCAACCCTGTGTCTGGGTCTTGAGGATAGCAAGCAGGGTGTGTGCCCAGCTGCACACAGCCCATATAACGAGGGGCTGGTGAGAGTAGAGTGTGGAGGATGGTGGAGTGTGAGCAGCTTGCTGCTGCTGTGTGAAAACAGACTTGTGTATATAGAGTGGTCATCTCTGTCAGAGATTGTAGCCTTGAGAGTCGGGAAGACTACGGAAGCCAGTGAGTCCAGGGGGGTTGGAAAGAATCGATAAGTCTGTTGGGAGCAAACAGAGGAACTGCTGACGAGAGAGCCAGATAGCTTGGTATGTTTTCATTTATGTGTGCTGAATGAAGTTAAACTCCTGCGTGGGATTCCTGGATGGACTGTTTTGTTTTCCCTTTAATAAACGTGGGCTACCAGGCCCTTAACTATAAATGCCTGTCTGTGGACTGCACAAAAAATGCATCTAACCACTTGAGCTAAACACCCCAATGTCACAAGTGGTGTTGGAATGCGGGCATACAGATGGTGAAATCCGTGTCTCTGCACCAGTAGTGAGTCATTTCAGGAACTGCTGCTAGCTGTGTGTTGCAGCCAGGCAAACTGCATTGCGCAGGAGTTCAATTGACAAACTGTGTTGCATTGTGTGCAGGTAGTGCACCTGTGAGAATTTTCTTTTTTCTGCTGTGAACTGTGTAACAAGCTGCTGTGCATGTGACTGCAAGGATGAGGCAGTCAAAACACAGGAAGTTCATGTTAAATCAAGTTAAAGAGAAAATGATCTCAGCGTGGCCTGAGAAGATGTCTCCACCTTGGAGGGCCAGTCAAAAGGGGCCAGTGATGTGTGAGACAGTGAATGAATGGTTCAAGCGGAATCGCAAAGAGTGGGGTGCAGTGCAAGGGGCTCAGATCTTGGCCTCTGACTATATGCAACCCATGCTGCCTACAGAGGAGGTTGGGGACTTCCTTGTAAGATTTGAAAAAGTTCCTGTAAAGAGAAAATGGCCTAGGGATCGGTGGCCAAAATTGTTGCAAACCTTATTACGGATAGAGTTCCGGTCGGTTTACCATTTAATGGGTGGGAACCTCATCTGCAGATATCGCCCAAATTGTCCTCTCCGCTCTGCCCAAGACATCTTGCTCTCTAGCTCTAGCACTTCCCCCCATGCTTGCCTCTAGGACTTTTTCAGTCCTCTGGAACTCCATACCACAATATGTCTGGTCAGCTCTTACCCTGTCTGCCTTTAGACGATCCCTGAAAACTAATTTATTCAGGGAAGGCTCCTCCAACTAAAAATTCGTACTTGAGTCACCTCTATAAGATCATCCCCTGCAGCTTTTACCTTTTGTACCACCCCCCCACTCCCTTTAGATTGTAAGCTCCATGAGCAGTGCCCTCCTATTCCTTCTGTATTGAACTGTGTTGTAATTGTACAGTTTCCCTCTTATATTGTCTTTTAATTCTTTATTTTTCCTCTTCTTTTCATCATTACAAAACAATGATAAACCCCTCTCACCAAGTAATTTATCTAATAACACACAATTACATTATAAACATACAATGTTCATTTTCAAATTGCCTTCTCATTCTTCCATTACAAATATATACCATTTTCTTTATCTCCCTCCCCATTCCCCCCCCCAGTCCTCATCCTCTATCAGCCAAGATGACCCACTCCCTATATGGGACCCAGATCTTCCGATATTTTCCTCCTTTTCCTTCAGTGTCATAGTCAAATCCTCCATTTGTTGGATTTCTGAGAACCTACCCAACCATTGAGATCTTGAGGGAGGTATATTACTTTTCCGCAGAGTTGGAATACATACTTTGGCTGCAGTAAGCAGATGCTTTAGCAATGAGTTTTTATACTTATCATTTGGTATCGGGGTATCATGAAGTAGATAAACCGCTGGATTATCCCCAATTACCACACCCGTAATCTCTTCTACCGTCACCTCAACCATCTTCCAAAAATCTCTCTGTTTTGAACATTCCCAGAAGATATATATCATGGTGCCTTCTGATTCCTCACATCTCCAACAGACATCAGATACTTCAGGAAACATCTTATGTAATACTGCCGGAGTCCTGGGCCACCTGGTGAGGATTTTATACCCCACTTCTTGCCACTGAGGCCTTATGCGCAAAAAGCAAGATCCTCTCATTTTGGGCCTGCGAAAAAGACCCCCCTAGATCTGCCTCCCACCGCTGTATAAAAGGCAGTATCTGTGGGGTCTCAACCTCAATTAATAAAGCATATAGGTATGACAGGGGGTGTCTCAGTGATTCTCCCTTCAGACACAGTTGTAAAGTGCTACCTAAACTGTTGGCACAATATACATTCTGTATAATAATAATATTATGCATAGGTCTGTGCTCTAATTTTTTTTTTAATATAATGGCTGACAACCACAATTAAAACATCTGCCAATAAATATTTTAGGCTCATATTGCAACACTAACAAACTTCACTAATTATCAAAATCTGAAATGAGATAATATTTACTGACAGTCTGACTACAAGAGAATCTCTATTGCTTATTATATAGAAATTAATGTGTAAACCCGTGAAAAAATCATTTCCAATACAGCCCTGAAATCTCCTATGCTGACAGATATGGTCATTGTGATTATCAGACGTATCTTCTGCTTTAGTAACAATGACAGAAGCAAAACGAATAAATATAATTTGGGTGATCTAATATGTGCAACTTGTGATACATTACATAGGAGGAAAGGCTTCATTTAAACTGTAAAGGTCAAGCAACTCATAAACATTGATTTCTTAGCAGAATTTAACCAGAGGGAAATTTTGACAAGACATTAACAAGTGATACTTAGATGTATGGATCCTCAGTATTAGCACACTGGTACAAGGAAGCGCCATGTTTACTGTCATGCACCAAAATACTGTAAATACAAATATTAATAAAGAAGATTTTGACATTTTTTATCACACCAAAAACACTACCTCCAGGGCTGTAACTGTGATGGAGCTCAATAGCAAAAGCTCTAAAGCGGTAATAAACCCATATCCCACCATTGTCACTATCAGGGAACTGATCCAGGGCAATGATATGCAGCCAACAATTGGAGTAAGTGCGTGATGACAAGACATGACTGAAAGAGGCTGAAGGAGATCGGCAGCTCTGAGATGAAAACAAATGTAAAAAATAATAAAATGGCAATTGTGTATTGAACACAGTGCTTTAGCAAACTAAATGTTACACTGTAAGGTGATATATAGATACTGCGGCAGGGTGGCCGATCTCCACTGGATCATGTTACATACCTAGTATGTGATCTGCGCATCAGGATAGGGGGCGCACTTGCACGCGCGCCCCACCGTTCCTACTGTGCTGAGATTTGCTGCAGCATAAGCCAATCAGCGGGTTCCTGGCCACTGATTGGTCGCTTGCACATAGAACTATAGAAAAGTGATGTCAGAAAAAAACAAAGCAGTCCATCTAATCTGCCTTTTTTTTTTTTGTTTTCTTTTCATTAACTTTATTGTCTGAGTATAGATCTATGTTTGTCCCAAGCATGTTTGATTTGACAGCAGCCATTTTATTTTTATCTTCCTGCAAATCAGAAGTGCTGCTGCTCCCGGGCATATGCTGGCAGTTGGGGGGGCT
This sequence comes from Lithobates pipiens, assembly GCF_037356315.1. NCBI lineage: Eukaryota > Metazoa > Chordata > Amphibia > Anura > Ranidae > Lithobates > Lithobates pipiens. The sequence continues at coordinate 514,737,759 of NW_027507764.1, read as the reverse complement.
TGTGGGTTGTTTCTGTCACTAAACGTCCCTGCTTCAAAAAAACATCTATCCATAAAAAGAATTAAAAAAAAAAACAGAGGGAGCACCACCTGAGCACATTATCCTCAAAACATATTTTTATTTACTATTAAAATCCGCAAGTATGATATTCACAAACCAGCAGGTGTATAGAAGCTTGTTATGCTACAACCACAGCATCGAGTCCACGATATATCTTAAAACATTACAGGATATCATGAGTCCAACAGGCTAACACGTTTCGGGGGGTTCCCCTCTTCCTTAGGGGCTTAGAGCTCTGTTTTGTTTTATGGTTTCAGTGTTTTGTGACTTCCCCAGTCATAAGAGGGCAGCAAGGCACAGCATGTCCATTTAAGCCAAGATGGGAAACGAGACAACTGCCATGCCCACTTTCAAGTGCAGGAGGTTTTACATGCGTCTTTTGTTTTGGTACTGTAAACACCTTTGTGTCCATGGACATATAGGATAACACGGAGGGGTGTTTAGATGCAGAAAAAAAACACCAGACAACCCTAAAAGCAGTGCCGCAAACACCCGATCGGACTTTCCGCCAACGAAACCGTGGATTTTTTTCAATGTATGTTGGCTCAAACTTGTCTTGCATACACACAGTCACACAAATGTTGGCCAACAATTCCAAACGTGGGAACATACAAGGCGCACGACGAGCCGAGCCGAGAAAAAGGAAGTTCAGTAGCCAGTGTGGCTCCTTCTGCTTGATTCTGAGCATGCGTGAACTTTTGTGCTACGAACTTGTGTATACACAATCGGAATTTCCAGCAACAAAGTGAAGTTAGCGGAAAATTTCAGAACCTGCTCTCAAACATTTGTGACCGGAAATTCCGACAGCAAATGTTCGATGGAGCATACACACGGTCAGACTTTCCGTCAACAAGCTTGCAACAAACATTTCCTGTCAGAAAGTCTGACCATGTGTACGCGGCATTAGTGTCATAGACGCATGCGGGGGGGTGCCATATGTGCCTGGGCACACCCTAATCACCCTATGTTCTGTAGCATATACACCAGTGTTAGGAAGTGTGCGGTACTACACACCTCGCCTATCCATCCTATTTCATCAGCAGCGTTGTTCACTATCTTTGCCGGCCAGGGCTTTTCAGCCTGTGAGTTGAGGTGAGCAATACAAATATTTAAAGGCATAATCACCTCCCACTCTGACCCCCTCCCCCTCTACCCCTCTCTCTCTTGCCTCCCCTCCCTCTCTCACTGTCACCCCCCTCTCTCTCACACCTTCTCTCTCTCACCCCTTTTCTCTCTCTCACCCCTTTTCTCTCTCTCACCCCTTTTCTCTCTCTCACCCTTTTCTCTCTCTCTCTCTCTCTCTCTCAGTGCATTGAGTGTGTGTATGTAAATATATAGTTGAATATGTCTTTATTAAGGGTTTTTAAAGAAATACAAATATTTAAAGGCATAAACACAAAATTTGACAGGAGTATATAATATGTATGTGTGTATATATATATATATATATATATATATATATATATATATAAAACCATGTGTGTTTGAGCTTTGGGGTACACACCCTAATGCAATAGGCTGCGCATGCCTATGCTCAGTGTATATGGGGCCTTAAGTCTCTTTTTTGGGAGGGTGGGGGTGTATGAGTGAGCATATAGTGCCATGAAGCATTACCCAATAGTGCTTGAAATTCAAGATGATTTTCTACATTTCGCCAGAAATTGAAAATTGTGTCACTGTTGGACGTCTTCCTAGGACTCTCATTAAATGGCTGTTTCACGTTTCTCTAACCTGAGGAAATGACAGATTGAAAAAACAACCAGGTAGATTGTGGTGACAAGTGCTATTACCTTTTTGCTCTAAAACAGCTGGTCAGCTGCAATCCAAAGGCTGTGACTCAATCCGTTCAGTAGCCATATAAATAGACTTTACTCTGTATCTGCCTCGTTAAATCTAGAGTATCCCCAAAGTGATGTTGGCCCAGTGTTCCTCTAGTGGAGACCTTCATAAATGATATTGAAGTCAGCTTTACTGTGAGAAAATTGCTGAGTTTCTGGGTAACATATGTTTTCAATCAATCTAAGCAGACAGACATGACCAATGTAAATGTGCAGAACAGAATTTACCACCTGAAAGTAAAACCTGGATTTGCAACCTGACATTAACATAATATATTAAGGTTGTGTTGCATCAGTAAGGATACATTTAATCCACCTAGTGAATGTCCTCAAGAGCAAGAAGATGGTCCTGCTAGTAAGAAAGTCGTTTTGGTAGGAGTGACGGCTTTGTTATTGCCTTAAGGATTGTCTAGCAAGGATCAAAGTTTAATCTGCCTCTGTAATCCCCTTTACAGCAGCAAATCACCTAAACACAGGTCCAAAGAAAACAATGCTCATGCTGAAAAAGCTTGGTAAGCCCGAACTCTATTTATCAGTATTCAACTCCATCAGATGATAAGGAAGTTCATTTTTTTAACCTAGTAAGGTGATTGTAAAGGATTTTCATTTAAATTGCAATAACATCTCTATACTTACCTGCTCTGTGCAATGGAATTGCACAGAGTGGCCCTGAACGTCCTCTTCTCAGATCCTCCACCAGTGTTCCTGGCTTCTCCTCTCTGTCCAGTGCTTCTCTGTCTGGTGCCACTTGTGGGTGCTCGCTCCCAAGCCCCATTGTGTCCATTGACACAAACAGCGGGACTCAGCCCCACGCCCTGCTCTCGGCTCTGGCTTTAATTGACAGAAGCGGAAGCCAATGGCTCCGAATGCCCTAGCAAAGCCAGCAAGACACAGAAGCGAGATGAGAAAAGACCTGCAGACATGCACGATGCTGGATCGAATTAGAGCTCAGGTAAGTATAAGGGGTGGGGAGGGGTCAAAGCCGACACCCCATTTTTTACCTTAGGGTTATTGTAAAGCATTTAAAAAATAAATAACAAACATGTCTATACTTACCTGCTCTGTGCGGCCTGGTCCTCCTCTTCCCGGGTCCCCCACTGGATCTCCCAGCTCCTCCTCCCTGGTGCCCCAATAGGAAACTGATTCCCATGGGGGCACTCCCGAGCCGCGCTTGCTGCGGCATCCATTGACACAGACAGCGGGGCTCGGCCCCGGTCCCTGCTTCCTCGCCACTAGTGTTGATTGACAGAAGCGGGAGCCAATGACTCCCACTACTATAGATCTGCCCTGGGAGGAGAGACAAAGCAAGGGGAGCTGCAGCATTGGGTTCAGGTAAGCGTAAGATGGTTAAGCCTGTGACACAGGAGTTTTTTTTACCTTAATGCATAGAATGCATCAAAGTAAAATACCTTGAGACTTTAGAACCACTTTAATACAAGGAATGCATTAAAGTGGTTGTAAACCCCATTCATGAAATCTGACCTGGGCACATATATCTGTAGTGTTTACTTACCTCTCTCCAAAGACCTGAGTCCTGTGTCTTTCTGCTGCTCAGTTCCTCTGTTATCAGCATGATAACTTCTGACAAGCTCTTCAACACAGGAGATAAAAGCAGTTGGAAATGTGTGTCGGGGAGGTAACTTGGAGACGGATAAGCAGAGAGCTTGTCTATTTAGACTACAGCTCTGCCAGTTTCTTCATTCCTCTGCCTATGTGGAGGGGGATTGTGTGCCTTTCCTCCAATCAGCTCACACACATTTGTAAGCCCAGACTCCCCACCCACTGCTGAAACAGGAAGAACAATTTCTACACTTCCTAAAGAATGTAGAAAGCTGAAGACAGCAGATATACATGTAAGGCCTCTTTCACACTGACGTCCCGTTCAGGCCCGCCTGTCAGTTTTTCAGGCGGACCTGAACGGGTGCTCCATAGAGCTCTATGGAGCGTCGGATGTCAGCGGTGACATGTCCGCTGACATCCGACCCGCTCCGATCCGAAAAAGTGTAACGGAGGAAAAAGCTATTTTTCCATCCGTCTGCGGATCGGATCGGGTGACAACGGGCACTGCGGTCCGTCGTCATCCGATCTCCCATAGGGGAGAGCGGCGCTGTGACAGGTCCGTCCCTGCGCAGTGTGCAGAGACGGAGCTGTCATCTCCCTGCTCAGCGGGGATCGGCGGAGTGATCCCCGCTGAGCAAACGGATATCCACGGGGCGGATCAGAACTGATCCGCCCCGTGTGAAAGGACCCTTAAACGTATGTAGGGAGATTTGTTTCATCCCTGTTTCCCTCCTGAAGGTTGTTCGCTTCATTGGGTATATGTGAGGGTTTACATCCACTTAAAGGTAAAAAATGTTTAGGCTTTGCAACCACTTTAGGTCAGGAGGTTAAAAGGCCCTGGTAACACATCATACATTTTCAATAACGTTTACTTTTTTTTAATATTATACTTTAACTTAGTTACATCTTCAAAAATAACTCAAGTAAGTCTTCTGAGATTTAATTTACATACCATATGCTATATTTTGGAATCCCTTTCTAAGAAAAGTTTCTTATTTTTAGGATAATACACAGTTAATAATAACGAGACAGAACTTTTTAACTCGCTCAGTAGTAGCTATACTCTGAATATGGCCATAACCCAACGTGGGTCTCCAAGAGACTTTTGAGTTGACCACTTCGTTATACAATCACAATGAGGATGACACAAAGTAAAATATTGCTAACAGAAACCAATCAGGCACTAGCTATTACTTTCATCTCCATTGGGAAAATGAACAGGAAATATGAAAAATTGCAATAAAATGCATACTCTTAAATAAAAACACACAGGCAAACCTATCTACTGCACACAATCTATATGCAGATCAGAACAACAATTTATAACCTACGTAGTCCAGAAATCTCTCTACCATTACATCTTTCAGGCTTAGTATAATTGAGCTGTTCCAAAGAGAGCTGCATGCTGACATAGCTAGGGTTCTCCCCTGACACCTACAGAATACGCACCAACCCTGATATCCACATATAATATATATGTTATATTAACTATCTTATTAGGAACTAGTAAACAAATATTAAGCGATGGGAAAAAAAAAAGGTTAATATTTTATCCTAGGCTAAAATTTTAAAATATCATTAAAACAGAATTACAGTCAAACTTTAAACCTTATTTTGCTACATTAAACTAAACTTAAAGATTTAACATTCTAACTGAGAAGGCAAGTCTACAATCAAATGCAGTAATAGCGTTACAGTCTAGAAGTAAACATTAATAACTTAATAATACTAATACTTAAGTAATAATTCAATCAAAAATATTATAACTTAAAAAAACAAGTCTACAATCAAATTTGGTAGCAGCACAACAGCCCAGAAAGTACAAATTAATTACTAAATATTGCTAAAGAAATAATTAAGTAATAATTTAATTCAAAATATTATAACTTAGAAAACAAGTCTACAAGTGCAGTAGGAGCATTACAGTCCATAAGAAAAAATAAATTACAAAAAAAATACTAATACTTAAATAATAATAAAATAACACATATTATATTTTTATGTTATTGTTTATTGTTATTTATTTATTGTTGTTATTGTTTATGTTATACGGTTTATGTTTTTGTTATTGACTCTGTACTATGATTACTACTTTAAATATTGTAAGCTGTTATGTTTCTACAATAAAATTTATGGAACAAAAAAAAAAATTATAACCGAAAAAACAAGTCTACAATCAGATGCAGTAGTAGCGCAACAGTCCAGAAGTAAAAATGAATTACTAAATAATGTTAATTCAATAATTAGGTAATAATTACATTTAAAATATTATAACTTCGAAAACAAGCCTACAGGCGCAGTAGTAGCATGAAAGCCTGGAAGTAAACATAAGTAATAATTACATTCAGACTATTATAACTGAGAAAACAAGTCTACCAGTGCAGTCGTAGCATTACAGTTCAGAAGTAAAAATGAATTACTAAATAATACTAATTAAATAATTGTTGTAAGTAATAATTCAATTCAATATATTATAGTTGGTCTAGTTGATTGATTGCTAGGGGGTATTTAACTCAATAGCTGATTAAAAAAAAAATAAGCTTATTGTATTTTTTGTTTTTGACAAAGTAAAGAAGACTTGGCAACTTCTAAGGCATGGCACATATCAGAAAACTTGTGTGTTTTTTTGTTATTTTTTTTACAAAAAAAAATAATAATAAAATTACTGGAGCATGTGCTGGTCTTTTCCCGCCAAGCCCAGAACATCCTGTGCTTATTGCTGTCCAAGCCATGGTACAATGTGCATTTTTCTGCCAGCTTTTTTTTTTTTATGTACCAGCATCTCAGGAAGACTGTAGCCAAGGCTCTGCCACATCACGGGCACACGAACAATGGGGAACAGTGTAACCATCTCAACACATATACATATTTCAGTAGCCTGATCTGAATAAGAATTACCTGCACAGAGCAAAAGTGACTCTTATCCATTAGAATATCAAAGGAGGCAACTGATCCCTTTTCCCAGAGCCCTGTACAATATGCCGCCTCACCTGCGCTTATTGTGGTGTCTATGAAGCTACCCCCCTGCCTAGGTTTGCTTCACTCCAAGTAAGACTCCGCAAACTAAGTGACAGCCATCAGACACTTGTTTTGCAAGGCATGCACAAGACATCAACACACAGGCAATACAATAGAACTTGTGATGGCAATAGAATATCACCTTAGTAGATCACCTGCAATGAACCCACAAGTCTGCTCAAGCCTTCATAGACGTTGAATGATAAGAGCGGAGCCTCCCATTCTAGGCTTCAGCACCAGCACGGTTCTGGACAGCTCCTCTCCCATAACATTGCCCTGACGTTGCAGTTGCCGTAGCTGGCTCCTGTCCCATGAACAGAACCTAGTCTCCTAGCTGCTGCATGATCACACAAAGGAACACAAATATAAAGGGGGGGACTCACTGGTAGGCAGGAGGGAAGGCTGCGCACAGTCCCAGCCTGTTCACTTCAGCAATGCACATTGACAGCCTGCTCAAGGACTTTCGCATTGGATGGATTTTATCAGCAAGTGCATATCCTGAGCTGAGCACATCTAGACATGCTCAGTTTTCTGACCTTCTCAGCCTGGGAACTACCAAGACCATTGCAGCAAGGAGGGGTAATCTGGATTCTACCATGAAGTGCTGCTAAAAATAGCACCTGCAAAAGGAACAGCTGGGGCTTAAAGAAACAGTAACCTGTCTGCTTCTCCGAGTAGCCCGCTGTGTGACCTGATTCATTCGCTGGGATCGCGTTAACTCCTTCGCTGCTGAGTGCATGAGGCTCACGTCACAAAGCTAACACACCAGGATAAGGATCCTTGGTTTAAAGAAAAAAAAAAAATGACAGTTCATTTTTTTTAGCTGAGTCAGAAAACAAAACAAAACCTTATTTTTGTATTAAAGTGGATCTAAAGGCAGAAGGTTTTGTTTATCTTAAAGAGATATTAAAGCGGAGGTTGAATTTTTGTGTGAACCTCTGCTTTAATATCACTTTTCGGAACCCCCCCCCACCCTCCGGTGTCACATTTGGCACCTTTCAGGGGGGAGGGGGGTGCAGATACCTGTATAACACAGGTATTTGCACCCACTTCCAGGCATAGACTCCCACGGGAGTCTACGCCTCTTCCCGTGCCCCTGCGCTGTCTGCGCTGTCTGCTGGGACATACGGGTCCCAGGAGATATCGGGCACCAGTTAGGAATCGCAGCTTGACTCGCGCATGTGCAGTAGGGAACCGGGAAGCAGGGGCGTTGCTAGGTCTACAAAAGATCTGAGGCTAGAGCCCATAGCAGCGTAGTAAAGAAAGTCATACGCTTGGGCAGGCATACACCTGTATATACAGTAATATACGTGTGTGTTTATATCCCCCACTTACATCGGGGTCCCCAGAGAGCCCCCTCCTTACATCAGGGTCCCCAGAGAGCCCCCAACTTACATCAGGGTTCCCAGAGAGCCCCCCTTAAATTGGGGTCCCCAGAGAGCCTCTCCCTTAAAATCAGGGTCCCCAGAGAGGCCCCCACTTACATCAGGGACCCCAGAGAACCTCCTCTCCCCTCCCCTTGGGGATCCCTGCAGCGACTCAGGGCCATGGGCCCCAGATTTGGGGCTATAGCCCCAAAAGCCACCCCCTTGCCACGCTACTGCTGGGAAGTGAAGCCGTAAAGCTTCACTTCCTGATTCCCTCAACGAGAATGGCGCTGGCAAGTGCAGAGAGCCGAGCGATTGATCGGCTTCGGCTGCCGACATCGCTGGACCCTGGGACAGGTAAGTGTCCATTTATTAAATGTCAGCAGCTGCAATATTTGTAGCTGCTGGCTTTTAATATTTTTTTTTTTTTTTAGGTGGACCTCCTCTTTAAAGAGGAAGTAAAATTCCATCACTAAATTTTACCTATAGGTAAGCCTATAATAAGGCTACCTAAAGGTAGTGTAAATATCTCCTAAACTGGCATTGTTTTTTTTCACTGTACATGCAGCCAGTGACTAGGGATGGCTTTGCAGTTCGCCCGATTCGCCAAACCAGCGGACTTCTGGCACTGTTCGTGCGGCAGATATATGCGTTTACATTGTGAAAGAACTTTGACCCATGATGACGCATCCATCATGGGGTACAGGACAGCCAATTGAGACATTTCAGCACATGGACAATTGGACATTCCCCCTACCTTATAAATAGACCTGATCTGGTGGCCATTTTACATTCTCTCTTTTGTCAGTGTAGGGAGAGGTTGCTGTGTGGAGCAGGGACAGACTGTAGTGACACAAATCACTAGCTATTAGGTCCACAAAAGTCCTTTTAAGGACTGGTATAGGTGTACAGTATATAGGGTTCTGGTGCACTGCTGCTGACTGCTGTGCTGCTGAGCTGATTGCTGAGTGCACTGCTGACCGATTCTGCAGCTATCTTTTGTCAGTGTAGGGACAGGACGCTGTGTGGAGCGGGGACAGTCAGTTTAATCACTAGCTATTACTATTAGGTCCACAAAGGTCCTTTTAAGGACTGGTATAGGTGTACAGTATATAGGGTTGTACACGTATAATATACTTTCTTTCAAATATAGAAAGCCTATTATACTTGACTGCTGTGCTGCTGAGCTGATTGCTGCCAGATTCTGCAGCTGTCTTTTATCAGTGTACTTGTTGGTATCAGTGCTGCTGTCAGTGCTCTCTATCTCGGTGCTGGTCTCAGTGCTCTCTCTCTATCTCTGTGCTGGTGTGGACCCAGTGCTCTCTATCTCGGTGCTGGTGTGGTCCCAGTGCTCTCTATCTCAGTGCTGGTGTGGTCTCAGTGCTCTCTATCACGGTGCTGGTGTCAGTGCTCTCTATCACGGTGCTGGTGTGGTGTCAGTGCTCTCTATCTCGCTGCTGGTGTCAGTGCTCTCTCTCTCTCGGTGCTGGTATGGTGTCAGTGCTCTTTATCTCGTTGCTAGTTTCAGTGCTCTCTATCTCAGTGCTGGTGTCAGTGCTCTCTATCACGGTGCTGGTGTCAGTGCTCTCTATCACGGTGCTGGTGTCAGTGCTCTCTATCACGGTGCTGGTGTCAGTGCTCTCTATCTCTGTGCTGGTGTCAGTGCTCTCTCTCTCTATCTCGGTGCTGGTGTGGTCTCAGTGCTCTCTATCTCGGTGCTGGTGTGGTCTCAGTGCTCTCTATCACGGTGCTGGTGTCAGTGCTCTCTATCACGGTGCTGGTGTGGTGTCAGTGCTCTCTATCTCGCTGCTGGTGTCAGTGCTCTCTCTCTATCTCGGTGCTGGTGTCAGTGTTCTCTATCACAGTGCTGGTGTCAGTGCTCTCTATCACAGTGCTGGTGTCAGTGCTCTCTATCACGGTGCTGGTGTCAGTGCTCTCTATCACGGTGCTGGTGTCAGTGCTCTCTATCTCGGTGCTTGTGTCAGTGCTCAGTCTCTATCTCGGTGCTGGTGTCAGTGCTCAGTCTCTATCCCGGTGCTGGTGTCAGTGCTCAGTCTCTATCGCAGTGCTGGTGTCAGTGCTCAGTCTCTATCGCGGTGCTGGTTTCAGACAGTGAGGGAGATAGCAGCGGATAAGCCAATCAGCAGGCAGTGCCAGCACCATGGCTGAGGATCAGCACTGGACTGGCACCTCCGGACCACCGCAGTGGAGCCCTGCATAGGTGGGGGTAAGGGCCGGGCAGAGGGAGGGGCTCAAGCACAGGTTGGCACACTGGGACACTGGCACAGGACTGTGCTGCCCTGACTGTGGCACTGATCATCTCCTGCCCTGACCTTGCCTCTCCTCAATGGCCTTCATGCGCTCCTGAATTGTCAAAATTTCACAGATAAAAAAAGAATGCTTGTCGTTGTCGATCCCAGATTCACTTAATACTTTTGTTATGTCAGTGTCCATGTTGTGGGACTATGTGTGCACAGCTAGTAAGTAGTTTGTGGCTAAAAATATGACCTGGAGGTTTTTAAGGTTCGCCTGCCATTAAAGTCAATGGGTTCCGCCGCAAACTTTGCGGTTCGCGAACTTTTGGCCGGTTCGCGTTCGCAAACATCCCATCGGAAGTTCGTCCATCACTACCGGTGACATCACTGGTGCATGAGCTGTGAAGGAACGGCTACCCACGTATGTGCGGGAGTGACGTCACCATGGCTCCATCCTGTCACAGAGCCTGGAAGCAAGACGGGTGAAGATGGAAGCAGCCTCCCATGATGCGATGTCATCGCTTGAAGCTGTTTGCTATGGGGCACTTATGCGTGCTCACTCCCAAGCCCCACTCAGCCCACCCCCTCTTTCGCCTCACTGGTTGTGATTGAATGCAGTGGGAGCCAGTGGGTCCCGCTGCTATCTCTCAGCCAATGAGGAGAGAAAGAGTAGAGAGAGCCGCTGCTCTTATGCACAGTGCTGGATCAAAATCTGGCTCACTAAGTATAGGAGGAGGGCTGGTAGCAGGGGCGGATCCAGAGTCCAGTCTCGGGAGGGACACTGCTATAAAATATGTTTTTTGGGGGCAATTTATATGTGAAATGGCTGGTATTGGCGCTTCAATCATTACGGCACCATGGTTGTTATGGTGTCAGGATGATTGAAGCGCATTATTTCTATTAATACATTGTAATATAAAATTAAATGGTTCAACTCACCATAATGCAGAATCAGTGGGAGCCCTGAGGGTGTCATTTACCATGTCGCCTGCCACCAAATGCGGATTGTCACTTGCCACGTCACTTGTCACCAAATGCGGATTGTTACTTGCCAGTCACCTGCCACACATTGCGGATTGCCACTTGCCACGTCACCTGCCACACATTGCGGATTGTCACTTGCCACGCTGCCTGCCACACATTGCGGATTGCCACTTGCCAGGTCACCTGCCACACATTGCGGATTGTCACTTGCCACGTCACCTGCCACACATTGCGGATTGTCACTTGCCACGTTGCCTGCCACACATTGCAGATTGCCACTTGCCATGTAGCCTGCCACACATTGCGGATTGTCACTTGCCACATCACCTGCCACACATTGCGGATTGCCACTTGCCACGTAGTCTGCCACACATTGCGGATTGTCACTTGCCACGTAGCCTTCCACACATTGCGGATTGTCACTTGCCCAGTGCCTTCCACACATTGCGGATTGCCACTTGCCACGTAGTCTGCCACACATTGCGGATTGCCACTTGCCACGTAGCCTGCCACACATTGCGGATTGTCACCTACTGTGTCACTTTTCTGCTAAGGTGTTCTTTTGTTGAGTCCAGAGTGAAGATAGGCAGCAGAGAGATTCTTGTGTTAAAGTGTTGGTTCACCTTTACAGAAACAAATGCAGAGGTGAACCAACACCGTACACTCCCCCACCCCCCTCTTAATTTTTCACTGTACCTAACTCAGAGGATGTGGAGCTATAAGTGCCCATACAGCTGATCCAGTGATCCAGGGATTTGAGATCCCCGCTCTTCTCCAGTGCATCCAGGGTGGACCAGAATGATTCACTGAACAGGCGCTGACCAATCAGAATTGCTCTGGTCCATCCTAGAAGTGCTGCACAGAGAAGAGGGAGACAAGCAGGGATTTCAAATTCTCAGACTGCTGGACAGGGTGAATGGACACTGACATCTCATTACTCCTGGAGGTAAGTACAGCGGGGACCTGGGAGGGGGTGGGGGCGGAGTACAGTGTGAGTTCACCTCTTCATTTTTTCTGTAAAGGTGAACTATCACTTTTAGGACTTGTTTAACCGCTAGAGATCCGCGCTATAGCCGAATGACGGCTACAGCACGGACCTGCTTTGCCGGGATGACGTCTATTGACGTCGTCCCATGCACGAGCGGCCGGCGTGCTCTGTAATCAGCGAGTCTGAGACTTGTCTGATCACAGATCGGAGTAAGGGGTCGATCCCGACCCCTTACCACATGATCAGCTGTCAGCCAATGACAGCTGATAATGTGATGACAACAGAGCCGGTAATCGGCTATTTTTCCTCCTCTTGCTGACAGCGCGAGGAGAAAAAAAAAAGACGATCACAGGCGGCCGTGAGAGGGACTTCAGTCCTGATCACGGCGAGCTGGCACCAGCTCATCAGTGCCCATCTGCCCCCTGCCAGTGCCACCTAAGGAAAGGCAAAAGTGCCACCCATTAGTGCCCACAGTGCCACCCATTAGTTCCTACAGTGCCATCCATCAGTGCCCACAGTGCCACCCATCAGTGCCCACAATCTGCCTCAACAACAGTGCTGCACCTCAGTGCCACATATCCGTGCCCATCAGTGTCATCTACCAGTGCCCAACAGTGCCACCTATCAGTGCCACCTATCAGTGCCCATCAGTCCCATCTATCAGTGGTACCTATCAGTGCCCATTAGTGCCACCCATCCATGCCACCCATTAGTGCCATCTTATCTGTGCCCATCAGTGCCGCCTTATCTGTGCCCATCAGTACTGCCTTATCTGTGCCTATCGGTGCCACCTTAACTGTGCCTATCAGTGCCCACCAGTGCAGCCTATCAGTGCCCACCAGTGCTGCCTCATCAGCCCATTTCAACGAAGGAGAAAAATTTTTTTTTGCATCTTTTTTTGTTTGTTTAGCAAAAAATAAAACTCCCAGCTGTAATTAAATACCACCAAAAGAAAGCTCTATTTGTGGGAAAAAAAGGAGAAAAATTTCATTTGGGTACAGTCTTGTATGCCCGCGCAATTGTCATTCAAAGTGCATCAGTGCTGAAAGCTAAAAATTGGTTTGGGCAGGAGGGGGGTTTAAGTGCCCAGTAAGCAAGTGGTTAAACCACAATCTCTGCGTTCTCTCTCTGTTTACACATGTGCGTTTGAGGGTGTTTGCAGTGCGTTTCAGTACATTTTTGTGAATCATTTTTTCACTTATTTCATTTTTTTACTAAGTTGCATTTACATGTGTTTATGTGCATTTGTAGTATTCCGGTGCTGAAAAATGCAGAATGCTGTACTTTTTTTGTAAACGCACCTGAAAGCTCTACAATGGTGTAAACTTAGCTCTTTGGAATACATTTATTTTTTTCTTGCATATTCGTTTGTACTGCGTTTATGCTGTGTTTAAAAATGCACCTGACCTGAAAATAAAGCTCCTTATTCTTCTGTTAAAACGTCATGAATTGAGCTTATTACTATAGTCCACTGAGATGTTAAAAACTGTGACATATTGGTTAGCACTTCCGCCTTACAGCACTGGGGTTCTGGATGCGAATTCTGTTTAGGACTCTAACAGCATGGAGTTTGCATGTACTCCCTGTGCCTGTGTGGGTTTCCTCCGGGTACTCCGCTTTCCTCCCACACTCCAGAGACATGCTGGTAGGTTAATTGGGTCCTGTATAAAATGACCCTAGTATGTGTATGTATGAATTTGAGTTAGGGACCTTAGATTGTAAGCTCCTTAGGGCAGGGACTGAGGTGAATGTACAAAATGTAAAGTGGTGTGTAAATTGTGGGTGGTACAACAATAGCTGAAATAAATAAAAATAAAATACCAGTCTCCTGTCTGAAAATAAAGATCCTTGTTGTTTTGTTAAAGCCTATAACTGCTGTAAGCAAAAATCTTCACCCACTGTTGGGCTGCCCCTGCACTTTATAGGTTACATGTTCATGTAGGTCTAGGGGGCCAGGAAAAGCAATTTTAGCTACTTGATCCTCCCAGCAGCTGGCATTGTCGCGCACCCTGACAGTGGACTATGCCTTGTTGTCCTCATGCCCAGTGCAGGGCTATGGACCCTGCATTGTACTGGACAGCACCAGTGGACCTGCCAACTGGAGTGCAGGGGGCAATGAAGCTGTGGGACTGGTCTAGCACCATGGAGGGAGCCTGTGGTGGAAAAGGATTGTGTAAGTAAATTGGCTTTTCCCAGTCCCATAGACTTTAGCAAGCATTTAACCCCTGCAGGGCAAGGAAAGCCCCACGGCAGGGGTGTATTTTTACTTTCCCTGGTGTTCAGCTTTAAAGCTTTGAGACATTGAGCATTGAGCCTCTTGTTTCAAGCAGCAGGCAGGGATGTCATTAGAAGTTGTGATCAGGTGGATAGGATGGTTGGTTGGGTTTAGGAAGTTCAGCTGGGTGCATTGAATTCTGATGCCTCAGCTTTTGCTGTGAATTGCTTTTTTTTTTCATTTACAACTGTTTGGAAGAATGCCCTGAGTTGAGTGCTGCACCCAGAGCACTGTGCCAGGAGCAGGCTTTGTTGCTGTTTATGCTTGCTTGTATCCTTCCTTTAGTTTTAGGTTTGGTCATTCTGCAAGTGTAGAGGAACTAAAAGTACCAGCATGCTCTACCAGTAGGGATGAGCTCCGGCGTGTTCACATGGAACACATGCAGAGCCCGCCAGGAAGTCGGCGCAGTGCTGCGCTAATCACAGGCAGTGAGACATTGCCCCGATGCGCGGCTGAAGAGATCGGACAATGTCTCACTGACTGTGATTAGCGCAGCGCTGCGCTGACTTTCTGGCGGGTTCTGTACACGTTCCATGCGAACACGCCGGAGCTCATCCCTACCTACCAGCCAGAGCCCTCAAGGCAGCTGTAATATTAGAATTAGGCAATGTAATATGTAGTGGCATCCCCGACCTCCAAAGGCCTAATGCTGACTTCCAGAGATAGAGAGGGCTAGCATCCTTCTTCACAGTATGGGTTAGTAGGCATGGTGGGTGTAATGCAAGTTGAAAACATCGGTGCCAGTCACTTTTTGTATGCGAACAAAAGAGATTTATTGTCTCTTAACAAGAACTGATGGAGAGAGGGTTTAGGGTCAGGACACCCTTAGGCAGATGCAATAGCAATTGGCAGACTCAGAGACAAAGATAAGCAGACAGCTATACAGGTAGTGGGCCTTGAAGCTGGATGCAGCAACTGTATTTGTAGAACTGCTGTCTCCTATGGCAACTGTACTTTGAACAGTCATTAGAGATCCATACACATAACTCACAATAACCCATTACATACCTTTTCTCACATCTCATAGTATCTTACTGTAGATCTTCACTCACTGAGCTCTCGATCTCTCACTAGACTTTAAGATCCCAGACGTCACTAGATCCCCTGAGCTATTCCACACCTAACCCGCTGTATTCTCCTCAAGCGTCACCCTTTGTTAACCCGCTAAGTCTCTGGCTTGGCACTCTACTTAAGCTTTCCCACTTGTTCACCGTCCCTGGCTAGTGAATAAGGCTGCTTTTCATACTTCCATAACTGGCCTCTGATAACCAGAGTGTCTTAATGGCAACTGTGTCACCTTTATCTCTGACCTTGATCCTCACTTGCCTCTGGTAACAGGAGTGGTCATCCCATGTGGCAACTGCTTCACCCCCCACTTCTGGCAACAATGCGATTCCCCGCCCAGTGGAACCTCTGTTACTTGGTTGGGCTTCTGGCTGAAAGGCCCAGCCCTGTGCTGCTTCTCTCAAACCTGGATAGGCCTCAAACAGTCTAGCAGCCATGTTCTCCTGGGATAGGCCTCAGGCTTTTGGCCTAGCGAAACACGTCCACCCAGACAGCCATCCAGGTGGCACAGAACAGCAATAACCTGACTCCTCCCGAATAAATAGGCTCTCTCAGCGGGCCAAGGGACTAAAGAAACCCCTGCCAATTGTCTGAGACAACCCATCCACTCCTAGTCTGAATTCACTATGCCCTTATCATTCTAATGCCACAAGCAGTAATGTCACCTAGTGACAGAAGAGAGAGGTGCATCAAATCCAGAGTTAGGGAAAAAGCCAGTGAATCCCCCTATCAATCAGCCAGGCTAATTACCATCTAGCAAGATAAATATGTTAGCAATCCTGCCTACTACCAGGGTGCTGCAAATAGATTAGGGAAGTGTTACAACCCTTGACAGACAATTATTGCTGCCTGCACCCACTTTGAGGATCATTTCTTAATTTCCTGTGACAACATCTTCACCAGGACAGGAGGCAAGGGGAAAGCTCCCTGAGAGGGATACAACAAAGCAAATATAAACAATTTAGTAGAGAGGAAAGGCTAGAGCCCCTGGCAGCTTTTTATTGCTGTCTGCACTCCCCTTGTTTTTGTCTGGCCTGCTGCCCTAAAAACAACATGGTCATCAGGAGAAAAGTGGGAATCATCCCAACAGGGCTGCTGACTACAATAAAATGTGGTGAAGATTCTTATCGTTTCCCGTGCTATCAAAAATATAAAAATAAATTTTAAAAAATGTAATTTTTTTTTGCTGTTTATGTCCCTATTTGATTGATTTACATTTTTCCTGCCCACTTGTCACTGACACAAAAAGTGAAGGAAGATGTTTCCTGTGTAGATAAAAACAATAGGAAACAAAGGGAGTTTCAGCATTTCTTTCAGAATGTTATTATTGTCTGTGTCCCCAGTATCTAAGGTTCCCACTTCCTGCTCCTGTGACACTCTATATGTCGGTGTCACCAGGGTTTTTTTTTCTCAGGAACTCCCCCCTTCTAAGTCTCTTCATGTTTTCGCCCCCTACCCCCCCTCCAAGCAATGAGCCTTGGTTACTTTCTGCTATAAAACATAGCCAATAAAGAAAAAACGAAAAAATAATTCATTTCTTCATAAATTAAGGCCAATATGTATTCTGCTACATATTTTTGGTAAAAAAAAGTCCCAATAAGCGTATATTGATTGGGTTGCACAAAAGTTATAGCGTCTACAAACTATGGAACATTTTTATTGGTTTAATTATTTACTTACTAGTAAAGGCAGCAATCAGCGACTTAGAGGGTGTGCGATATTGTGGCAGATAAATCAGACACTTTTGACACTTTTTGGGGACCAGTGACACTAAAGCCCCATACACACTATTAAGCCCCGTACACACGAGCGGACTTTTCAACATCCAAAGTCCGACGGACTGAGTCCGTCAGACTATTCGATCGTGTGTGGGCTGCAACGGACTTTTGACTCGCCAAAGTCTGAAGGACTTTAGAATATGGAACATGCTTCAAATTTTTCCGAAGGAACTCCGCCGGACCCGGTCCCTTCGAAAAATTCGCTCGTGTGTATGCTATTCCGACGGACTAAAACCGACGCTAGGGCAGCTATTGGCTACTGGCTATGAACTTCCTTATCCGAATCCAGTCGTACGTCATCACGTTCAAATCCGTCGGAGTTTAGTGTGATTGTGTGTGGCCAAGTCCGCTCAGCCGAAAAGTCCGTCAGAACTCTGTCGGAACTCCGGCAGAACTCTGACAGAACTCCTTCGGAAGTCTGTCGGACATAAGTCCTCTCGTGTGTACGGGGCTTTAGATTTTCTGCTGATTTTTGTCTTCAGATTTACCAAAACCATGTAGTAGAAGGGCCTGCCTGATTGCATACACATTGAAACTCCTAAGGTTTGACCTCATATTATATGGTTTTGGTAAATCTGGAGGAAATAATCTGCAGAAAATCTGATAGTGTGTATGGGCCTTTAAACAGTGATCAGTGCTAAAAAATATGCACTGTCACTGTAGTAATGACACTGACTAGGAAGAGGTTAACAGCAGAGGCAATCACAGGGTCAAATGTGTTCCTAGCAAGTGCTTGTGTACTATGTGGGAGGCACTTCTACTAAGGGAAGGCATTGATCCGTGTTCCAAGAACACAGGCTCAATGCCACCCCTACTGAGGGAACGGCAACCTGCTTTGTTTACATTGGCAGATCGACAATCTCCCTCTGTACTAAACAATCAGCGGGTGCCGGCGGACCTCAAGTCGGCGGTACCCACCCCTGGGCTCCTGCTGTGTGTGATTACAGCGGGAGGACGGTGGCAGGCATGCGCCCTAGACCCGGAAGTGTCAGATCACGTACTAGGCATGTGATCTGGTGAAGAGCGACTGCCCTGATGCAGTATATGTGCAGTGGGCTGTCGTGAAGCAGTAAAAAAATGTAAATACCATTCATGGATAAATACAACAGTGCTTTTGGCAAAAAATGTTTTGTCCAGTGAATGCCGTCATCTAACAGAGATCCCTACCCAGGAAGCAATTTACTCAGCACATTGCACTTTTAGGCAGTCGTATGATTAGGTTAGGGGAATCCCTGGCCACATAAGTGCAGCCCTCTTTTGGGGGGTACTGTAGGTTATGAGAAATGGCCGTTCCCTAACAGGATATTGCATGAAAGCTGTAAGTAGATAAGAGAACCAGAACCTTCACTAAGTGAAAAAGTGGGACTGGTAATAAAGTTGGCAGCGCCTCCACCCAGGACAGAGTTACACACAAGCGGAATGTCCGACAGAAAAAGTCTGACGGAATCTTTTCATCGTATATTCCGATCGTGTGTATGCCTCATCTGACTTTTTTTTCTCCTCCATGCCGCACAGGAACAGGAAGTGCATCCTGAGACACGATTGGTCAGGGAGTCCTAAGACTCCCTGACCAATACTAGCTTCCTGATTGGTGGGGAGGAGAATGGGGAAGACAATAGCAAATGCTCATCCACTATTGTCACACAAGTGGGTGTGCTCTGCGCCCCGATCCTCCTCCCCTTTTTGAAGCCTATTAGAGGCTCAGATTGTAATCAAGTGCTTAATAAAAAAAATTAGAGTAAATTCGTCCAGTGCCCTGCATGTAGATTAGGGGGCCGGAAGCATGGATGGGGGGGGGGGGGGTGGGGGGGCGAGCCTTATAGAGCGGCCACCATTGGTTTTGGTTTTTGGCTGGCTGGCAGTCAGCCCAGTCTGATTTGTATAGTTTCTTACTTGGTCTTTCCATAAGCTCAGTGGGGTTGTGATTTCTCAGTGCTGCCAGTAGGTGTCACTGGTACCAAGGGCAATAGTATGACATTTCATAACAAATCTCATTGAATATGAATATTTATATTTTTGTAGCGCACAGACCAGATTGGTCTAGCGGTTTGACACCGGGTTCCATTCCCTTATAGGCACACGGCAGCCAGGCTCACAGCATTTCCATGCACACACTTGAGTCAGTAACTAGGCTGTGTACATTTTTTTTTTTTTTTATGGGTAAAACTTGGATAGGGTGAGGGTGAGCCTAGGGATACTCCTGTACAGGGCTTTTTTTCTCAGAGAATAGGTGCAGGAATTCCCCCCTTATGAGTCACCCTTGGTTTCTGCCCCCCTACCCACCTCTGAGCACTGTCTCTTGGCTCCACCCCCTACCCACCTCCAAGTACTGCTCCTTTTATAGAGCACAGAACCAAGTATCGTTTTGTGCTACTAAATTGTATGAAATTTGATAGACCCCACCCAAGCAGCAACAGACCCCACCACAGCAACAATAGATCCCCCCACACACAGTGAAAGACCTCCTCCCCCAGCAAAAATGGACCCCCGCAACAAAATACCACCCCAGCAACAATAGACCCCCACAAAAATATAGATCCCCAGTGACAATAGATCCCCCAGCAGTCAGCATCAATTGACCCTCCTTGCCATAGAATACATTCAGTCCTGGAGGTGCCAGAACTGCATTCCCCCGAGTTCCCGCTGAAAAAAAGCCCTGCTCCTGTAACAGTAAACTTGAAAAATAAGGACGCTGCTTTTCACAAAGACTTCGGGGTGAAGTTTGTAAACGAACAGCACAAAACAGGAATTCCTCAACAGGTATATAGTCCTGAATGTACAGAGACTGCTGATTTCCCATAAAAGCTAAAGAAAGCATTTAGAACTTGATGGTGATTAAAGGATAGTCCTACTATGTGAATGCATTAGCTCTCTTAATATACATATCCATGGATACCTCTTAATTTATAATCTGATATGTACCCCATTTTTCCCTTGCTTTAAGAATTGATATCACAGAGCTAGACCAGTATAAGCATACCGCCCAACATTTTGAGATGGGAATGAGGGACACCCACTAGCAAACGTATGTAGGCACAGGACACACCCCCTGCTACACCCCCTGAAAGGAGAAGTAACAAAAAAAATGGTTAATTAAATACACAAGGGCTTTTTTTTTTTTTTTTTTTACCACTACTATTCCTTTATACTGGCTTATAAAATTTACAAGTACGGCAATTTAGAATTTGAATGAAAGGTTTAGAACTGGGAAACACTTTTTGAAAGATAAAAAGTGACTTTCTTGATACAACTGTAGCAAGGTCTCCGGCCTCCTTTGGTCTGATGAGAACCTCTAGAGCCAGGGATAGCTGACATGCAGTAGGTGGGTTGTGAGGCATAGAGGGTGCAAAGATGGTGAGAATCATTGGGTGCCAGACACTTCTTGGATGTAAAAGAGATTTTATTTCTCTTAACAGTCCTTTTATTTATTTTTGGGGGAAAGAGGGTTAGGGCCAAGACACCCTTAAAGTGGGGTACCCCCTAAAAAAAAGTGAGCAGCTACAAATACTGCAGCTGCTGACTTTTAATAATCAGACACTTACCTGTCCAAGGGTCCACCGATGCGGGGGGAACGAAGCCTCCCCTCGTTACCCCGCTCTGCTCGCGGCGCCATCATTTGTACTGTGGGCACCCGGCTGTTGCTTCACAGCCGGGCACCCACTGCGCATATGCGAGCGGCACAGGGCGCCATGATACACCGCGCAGTCACCTGAGACACGTGACAGGTCCCAGGTGACTGTGCAGCACGAGGGGAAGTGATGTCACCAGCCCAGGCAAGGAAGAAGGCAGACTACGAGGGACCACCTAGCAACAGGTATTTAGAGGTGAGTAAAAAAATTTTTTTTTGTTTTTTTTAAAGAATTTTAAACATTTGTTTATTTTTTGGTGGTAACACCACTTTAAGTAGTTGCAAATTCAATTAGCAGACTCTGAGACTTCAATAGGAAAACAGCCATGCAGCAAGAAGCCACCTCTGCATGTGAAGTTCTTTCAGCTTCACTACAACTTCTCCTTGTAGTTCTTCTATACACTGAGCTCTCAGTTCACTGCCACTGAATTCCTTGAGCTTCTTCAATCTTCACGGTGGCATCTTCTTCAATTGTGTCACCCCCGCTTCTCTGCTGGGTCCTTGGCTTGGCATTCTAGATACCCCTCAAGCTTCACCCACGCTGGCAGTTCGGTCCCGATCTTGACACACAAGGCTGCTCTGCACAGGGGCAGATCCAGAGTCTAGTCTCGGGAGGGACACTGCTATAAAATATGTTTTTTGGGGGCAATTTATATGGGAAATGGCTGGTATTGGCGCTCCAATCATTACGGCACCATGGTTGTTATGGTGTCAGGATGATTGAAGCGCATCATTTCTATTATTACATTGTAATATAAAATTAAATGGTTCAACTCACCATAATGCAGAATCCGTGGGTGCCCTGAGGGTGTCACTTGCCATATCACTTGTCACCAAATGCAGAATGTCACTTGCCACGTCACTTGTCACCAAATGCGGAATGTCACTTGCCACGTCACCTGCCACACATTGCGGATTGTCACTTGCCATGTCACCTGCCACACATTGCCGATTGTCACTTGCCACATAGCCTGCCACACATTGCGGATTGCCACTTACCACATAGCCTCCCACACATTGCAGATTGCCACTTGCCACATAGCCTGCCACACATTGCGGATTGTCCCCTACTGTGTCACTTTTCTGCTAAGGTGTTCTTTTGTTGTGTCCCAGAGTGAAGATAGGCAGCAGAGAGATGATGTAATCTCTCTGCTGCACACAGCTTCCCGCACAGTGAGGGCGGAACTGGAGGGATGCAGGGCAGTGAGAGATGATGTCATCTCCCTGCTCCCCTGCCCGCTGGCTTCCTGATTGGCCAGCAGCCCTCAGACCCTAAGCCGCCCAGCTGCCCCCCCTCACTCGTCCACTCACCAGCACTCAGCGCAGTCACCAGCAGAACCAGCCGCACTGGCACCCACGGAACCGGCCGAGCTGGCACCCGCGAAACCGGCCGCGCTGGCACCCATGAAACCGGCCGCGTAACCGGCTGCGCTGCCACCCGCCGGCCGTATTCTTGGAGGGGGCAATTGCCCCTTTGCCCACCCCCCTGGATCCGCCCCTGGCTCTGAAAGCATCACCTCCACTAGCTAGGCCCCTGGCTTGATTCCCACTGACGTTTCCCGATTTTTCACCTTTCCCGGTTGGTGAGAATACTGCTTTGGTACTTGCTTCAGTTACTCGCTGTGGTCCCTGGTAATAAGGTATATAGTGCCTTACTGGTGACGGCTTCCCCTCTACCTCCGACCATGACAGGTTCTCTGGCCACAGAACCGTCATTTTTGGTTGGATTGCAAGCTGCAATTCCAACTCTGCACTGCTCTCTTGCTTCTGGATAGGCCCTCACACAGCCTAGCAGCCAGATGTGCCCAGGATGGGCCCAATCTCTGGCCTAGCAGCCCAGGCAATATGACACACATCCACCCAGATAGCTGTCCAGGTGGCACAGAACATAGATCACTTGACCTCACCTGTATATATAGGCTCTCTCAGCAGGCCAAGGGATTCAGGAAAACCCCTACACATTGGCTGAGATACCCTTCTCATATCTAGTACCACCAAGTACCCGGCAACTTAGTAGTAGAAGAGAAAAGTGCAACAAGGCCAAACATAGGGAGAAAGCAATAGATCTCTGTACATTAACCAGGATAACTACTCCTGGCAAGTAAATTTGTGAGGAGCTCCCTGCCTAAACTACAGGGTGCTACACAACTATATGGATCAGACCAAAATAAAGGACAAATGAGGGTGATCGAGGGACAGAGGGACATTGCTCCAAATTAGGGACAGTCCCTTTGAAATCAGGGACAGTTGGGAGCTATGGTATAAGCATTGCTCTGTTTACATTCAGCATGTCTGAATCTGCACTGTAACTGCAGACATAAAGTTTGAAGTAAGAAGACACCTGTTCCACATGTCTGATTCAGTGTCTTAGCGAGACCATACATTATCATTTTTGTGCATTTAATCAGTGGAAGCCTTAAACTACTACAGGCAAGTAGTCTCTGCATACATTTTAATATTCTTTGCTAAGTTCTATTGCATGTAATTCCCGACAGCCAATCGTAAACAATATAATGTTCTCAGTCCTAAACCAAAGTCAAGAGAGGCCAGGAGTACAATCCCAACGTCATAACGGAGGGCCGGCGTCACAGGAGTTAGGTACCTGGGGCATTAGGTACCTGAGGTTAGGGAAGCAGGGGAGTGCAGTGGGTGATTGAGGTGGGCAGAGCCCTGGAGGGGGAAGTGATGTAAGATGAGGAAGGTGGGGGCGGCATCAGTCTGCAAGGGAAGAGAGAGGAACAACTTCCCACCCTCCCGCCCTACATGTTGTGGTAATTTTTTTGTTGGTTTTGGGGACTGGTGCGTCCCTGAGAAAAAATGGTGCATCTGGCAGGGTGCAAGATCCTTTTAGGTCATATGGGCACTTAAAAGGTATGGTAAAGAAACACGTCTGAGGTACGGCTCCCAGTTGGTACGGGTACCTTCTAGTTGTCTCCGAGTCGGTGTTACGTGACTGGAGGCCTTAGAAGTGACTAGCAGGTACAATTCTGGTTTATGCCTATTGGGACCTTGGGCTCCATTATCGTCATTAAACTGTATCTTATAGTATGTTTAAAAGGTTATTGATATGTTAATTATTGGTTATTTATATATTTGGTTAATAAAACGGCTGCTACAGTCAATTTACCCCAGTTATGTGTGTTGTGGTCATTAGAGGAAAGGGGGTGGTTTTATTGGCATAGCAGGTAAGAAGCTATGGTAAATACCACATTCATGTGCTTTCCATAATGCTTACAAACATATGCAGACATTGCCTGGTCTAGCAGTTTGTGGTCTCCAGTGATTACACATTGCTCCTTTTGTAGTTCAAGACAGTGAAGATATGGAATCAAATAAGTACAGTATGCAAAGTGGATGTCTTGTCTATTGTTCATACAGTGCAGGCACAGACAGGCTCAATGTAAAAGTACACCAGTTGTTCTTACAGTGTAGACCCAGACAGGCTGAATGTACAAATCTAATGATCCTATGATACTAACTCCCAAAACACAGTGAAAAAATACAAAAGTTGTATTTGCAAAATTTGCATTCCCAGTTATTTTAAAAGAGTTAATGTGTTCTAAAAGTATAGTCATCTTTTAGAGAAATGGTGCTATGGGTCAAACTGTCAATAGAGTTCTTTAATAAACAGCCATTACCATGTAGCACAATTGCACTGGCATGCCTTGTTTTATTTAATGTAGATTCATTTTTGCAGAGAACATATTTTTTTTTCTGATTTAATGTCATTACCATAATATAATCTGAGAGCAGAAATGCTAATCAGGCACACAGTAAATGAACTACAAATTTGTTTTTAGACTTTTATTTGACACAGTGAGCTGGCAAGTCAAATCGTAGCATTATCTGGCTAAGTATGCAGATTTTGATAAACGCATTAGTAAAGTACACAAACAACACAGTTGTAAAACATTAAGCATATATTGTATATAGCTGGAACAATGTAACATATGCTATAGTATGGTAGCTGGTAAAATGTTAGGGTTCCCAGATCTTCCAGGTATAGCAGTGCTCAGTGTTTCTGGAGGAGAACTTGCAACCTGAAGAGAACACGATAATGATATTCCCAGGCATGGCCTGTTGTTGTCACTATCAGGAAGCCAGGCCAGGCCAATGATGTCCAGTCATGTCTAAAGCGTGTGCATGTAGACCATCAAACTTTTCAACACAGAGGAACCCTTGAAATAACTGCTAAAAATGACTACATCTACAACCCATGATACGTTAGTGTAATGGTCAGTGGGAAGAATGCTTCTTAGCTACATAGATCAATGGTGTTAGTGGGATCTTATCTAAGGGGTAGAAATTGCTCATTGCTCAAGAAACCCCTAGAAACCTCTGGAGGAATCCTAAGGTTCTATGGAACCCTGGTTGAGAAATCCTGATGAAGACAGAAAGTGTCAGTGACGACTAACGTTCTTTAGCCCTTGACTACCCTGACCTAGACGACTATCTACAATTATACTCTTTCTACCTATCGAGACAGACGATATCAAAAAATCTGACTATCGAAATGCAGTTTTTAAGCTTCATACCCTGGAAAATATATGAAGGACAGATGCATTGAGAGACTCGGCCTACCAATACAAAGTGGAGACATATAAAGTTGGTGAAATACCAGTACACTCTGTTAATTACTTCTACAAATGTTTGCTATGTATACACATTGTCAGTTCATTTCTATGATACTTCTGTATTTTCATTTTATTTTCAATAAAATTCTTTCATGGAAAAAAAAAAAAAAGAAAGTGGCAGAAAAAGGCTGAAGGTGATCCACAGCACTGAATAAGAATGAAAAATAGAAAATATAATTTTATACAAAAACAAAATGGCGATTGTTTATATTGCACAGCCCCTTAGCAAATTAAATGCTATTTAATTAGAGTTAAGAGTTTGGAGCTACATTAAAGCTAGGGATGAGCCGAACACCCCCCGGTTCGGTTCGCACCAGAACTTTCGAACGGACCCCAAATTCGAACGAACGTTAGAACCCCATTGAAGTCTATGGGACTCGAACGTTCGAAATGAAAAGTGCTAATTTTAACGGCTAATATGCAAGATACTGTCCTAAAAAGGGTTTGGGGACCTGACTCCTGCCCCAGGGGACATGGGTCAATGCAAAAAAAAGTTTTAAAAACGGCCGTTTTGGCGGGAGCACTGATTTTAATGACGATTAAAGTGAAAAAAAAAAGTGAAATATTCCTTTAAATATTGTGCCTGGGGGGTGTCTGTAGTATGCCTGTGAAGTGCCACGTCTTTCCCGTGTTTAGAACAGTCCCTGCACAAAATGACATTAAACGGAAATAACACCATTTAAAACTGCTTGCGGTTTTAATGTTATATCTGGTTCCTGCAATATGGTTGAAAATCATTGAGAAAAATGGCATGGGTAGCCCTCCCTGCCCATTACCAACCTATTTGGGTCTTGTACGCATATTAAGGGGAACCCTGTACCCATATTAAAAAAAGGAAATGCGTGTGGCCCCCAGGCCCTATATACTCAGAACAGCAGTATACAGGCGGTGCAAACAAGACAGGGACTGTGTAGGTTTGTTGTGTTAAGTTGAATCTGTTTGTAATTTTCAACTGGTACATTTTTAAAGTGTAGCTCCAGTCCAAAAAACTATTTTTAAGCTTTTTGGAAAACCTAGGGAAGGGTTATCACCCCTGTATAATTTGTTTTGTCGTCCATCTTTTTTCATCTCACTTGCTGTTGTCTCCTTCCGTTTGCAAGTAGGAGATGTTTGTAAGTTGGATGTTTGGAAGTAGGGGCCTGCCCTATATGCTCTACAGAAATGGCGGAACAAGGTGTTGGTTTTGCCACAACATTGTAAGCCCTCAAAGTGACTCTTGGTGGGCGCTGGAGCGCCCTGCTGTGAACGATTATATCAAGAATTGTAATTACATGCCATTGTTGAACAGTAGTAGAAAAATTGACCTTTGGTGGTTGTGGTCCTCACCGTTACTCTGGGTGGGCACAGGAAGGGGCCCTCCTGTGAAATATTATATCAAGAATTGTAATTACATGTCCCTGTTAAACAGGGGCAGAAAAATTTGGCCTTAGGCACTGCTGCTGGTGCCACCACACTGCAACCTCTTCCATATACTCTAGTTTTATTGCAGGAATTAGCCCTGCTGCAAAGCATTGCATCAAAAATTGTACTTAAACGCCCCTGTTAAACAGGGGCAGAAAAATTGGGCCTTAGGCACTGGTGCTGGTGCCACCACACTGCAACCTCTGCCATATAATTACAAATGACATTTGTTCTGCCTATGAAGCAATAAAATATTAATTTAAGTGGGAGTTTAATGTAGTGGTACTGGAGAAAAGAAAGAAGAATGCAATAGGAAAATAATTAGAATGCATAATTTGCTGGATCCATTGGGCTCCCAAAATGTTTTCTCTACCTCTTCATTATTTGACTTAAATACCCACTATCTTTTTCTATTAGGCCATTTCCCCTTTACTGTGTGAAGCCAGATATACCCACGTAAATCCCCAAACTAGATCCCACATCCTCACTGTTAGGAGTACCACCGACCCAGGGGACCACCAGTCTCCTCCAATCCTCTCTGCTGACGTCCACCTTTTTTTTACCATAGCCCATCCAATAGGAAGTGGCTACAACAGGCAGGGGTGTGGATTTTATCTCTGAGAGGGGCTTTAAATGAAAAGTATAACATACAGTGGCAGTGCGTCCGTAAAGGGCGCAGGAGCGCTGCCCCCTCTCTTCTGTCACCGCTCTATCACCATAGATAGATTCATGCCTTGCATGAATCTATTTATAGTCCCCGCTGACACCCCCTATTCAGGTGTCTGGCCCCTTTTCTGGCGCTGGGCACCTGAATTATAGTGATGTTTTTTTTTTTTTTTTGGAAGCACCTGATTAGAGCCGTAGACTCTAATAGGCACCCAAAAAGGTGAACAGCGGGTGCAATGCTGTGCGTTTGCTGCTCACTCAATTGTTTGTTAGCAAAGCGAAGGAATTCACTTTGCTAACACTGAACCACCTCTCAGCCAATCAGGTGCTCGGGTCTGTTATCTGTCACCTGATTGGCTGAAACATCAGACGCTGTGATTGGACGCCTGATAGAGAGGACGGAAGAAGACATCAAGGAGCACGCAGGACACCGCCACTGACCCGCTGCGAGACAGGCAAGTGCCGGGGTGATACACACTGCCAGCATTTGATGGGGCACAGTTGCAGCGGCAAATGATGGGCACACTGGCAGCATTTGATGGGGCACAGGAGCGGCAATTGATGGGTACACTGGCAGAAATTGATGGGCATACTGGCAGCAATTGATAGGTATGGTAGTTGGCACAATGGCTGCTCTTGATGGGCACAGTAGCTGCCTTTGATGGGCACAGTGGCTGCGTTTCATGGGCATAATGGCAGAATTTGATGGGCACAGTGGCTTGCGTTTGATGGCACAGTGGCTGCATTTGATGGGCACAGTGGCTGCATTTGATGGGCACAGTGGCGGCGTTTGATGGGCACAGTGGTTGCATTTGATGGGCACAGTGGCTGCGCTTGATAGACACAGTGGTTGCATTTGATGGGCACGGTGGTGGCAATTGATGGGCACAGTGGCTGTGGTTGATGGGCACAGTGGTTGCATTTGATGGGCACAGTGGCTGAACTTGCTGGGCACAGGGGCTACGCTTGATGGGCACAGTGGCTGCGTTTGATAGACACAGTGGTTGGGCTTGATGGGCACAGTGGCTTAGTTTGATGGCACAATGGCCGCAATTGATTTTCTTTTTTCAGTTTGTTTGCGCCTCCCCAAAAATTTTGAGCACCAGCCGCTAGTGGCACCAGTAGCTGCGTTTAATGAGCACAGTACTTGCGTTTGATGGGCACAGTGGCTGCGCTTGATGGGCGCAGTGGCTGCGCATAAAGATCAAGTAGGCTTTGTCCATTTAAGGGGTACATGAGACAGCATTTGCAGAGCGATCCAATTGATTGATATTGCAAAATCCTACTCTAACTCAGCACGCACTATCTCCTAACACTACTGACTGCAAGCTCTATTATAAAAGATAGATCACTAGCTATATAGGTGAGGTGAATATAGCGGTGTATACTGCGGTCAGGGCACGCAAACAATAACCACTACACAACAGCAAGATAGAAAATCGGCCGAAAACGATCGGTGTGTACTGTGTTGAAGGTACACAGAACACCCACTGCTTCAGACGCCAACACACTACACGAGGCCGCCGCGATGGCGGCCTTATATAGTGTGGGGCGTGCACTACACAGCCTGAGCTATGATTGGCCACAGGCATCCTGCCTGTGGCCAATCATGGCTCTCCTCGCTGCTGGCGCTGCGATTGGCCAAGCATGCGGGGTCACAGTGCATGCTTGGCCAATCATGAGCCAGCAATGCACTGCGCCATCGCACACGAATTTGACGCGAACGGACCAAAATGTTCGGATTTCGCCGAACGGACGAACAGCCAATGTTCGAGTCGAACGTACGTTCGACTCGAACACGAAGCTCATCCATAATTAAAGCTGAAGTTTTAGACATTTTACATAGTTACCAGTGGCATCGGGAGGGGGGGGGGGGCTGAGGGGGGATGGAGCCCCGAGTGGGCCCCCAAAAACCTTGGGCATTCACAACTCTATTATTAGCCCCAAGCCTGAGCGGGGACTGATCTGACTCTGAGCATGGCTGAGGGGATTTTTTCATAGTGACGCGGCCGCATTGTAATTCCCGCCTTCTGGAGACTGCAGCGCCTATAATGGATGTCCCACTGGTCTAATGCCGGGACCACGGAATGTGTGTCGTCCATCATAGGTGCTGTAGGCTCCAGAAGGTGGGAATTACAATGCGGCCACATCACTATCAGAAGTCCCCCCCTTGGCGCTCGGGCAGGCGGCTCTCCTCTTCTGGCTCTGGCTGTGTACTGTAATGGGCGCTCCGCACACTACAGCTAAGCTGCAGGAGGAGGTCACCTGAAGTCTGGTCACGTAGGTCAGTGTATGTTAGTGTGAGTCAGGTAGGTCAATGTGTGTCAGGTAGGTCAGAGTGTCAGTGTGAGTCAGGTAGGTCAATGTATGTCAGGTAGGTCAGTGTGTGCCAGTGCATGTCAGTGTATGTCAGTTAGGTCAGTGTGTCAGTGTGGGTCAGGTAGGTCAGTGTATGTCAGGTAGGTCAGTGCGTGTCAGTGCATGTCAGTGTGGGTCAGGTAGGTCAGTGTAGGTCAGGTTGGTCAGTGTAATGGTCAGTGTGGGTCAGGTGTAATGGTCAGTGTGGGTCAGGTAGGGCAGTGTGTCAGGTAGGTGAGTTTAGTGGTCAACATTGATGGGCACTGGTAAGCCAGGCAGCAACCAGCAAGTGAACTTCCCTGGTCTTTTTGCCACCTAGCAACGCCCTGATAGTCACAATAGCCCAGCTTGGACATCTTGGTGAGTGGTGACAAAAGATAAATATAAGTGACTGTCAGTTCAGGTATGAATCGGATTGCACGGGTGTGAACACCCATGCGATTTGATTGTGGTACGGACCAAAAAAGGTTCTTGCACAACTTCGGTCCGATTGCGATGCAAATTCAGCCATACAATCTGTATGGCTGAATTTGCATCACACAGACATCGCATGTGATTTGCACTGCAGTGCATTGACTCACATGCGAGGTCGCACAGAGCACTGGTGTGAACCGAGCCTCAGTCTGAGAGTGGCAGATTGACTAGTGGGTGAGTATCTGTCATCTGCTTGATTGCCAAAGTCAAATGGTAAAACCACCCCAAAAATAACCTTCACCAAACATTGCTTGTAGCAGAATATGCATTCTTACGTATCCAGGCCCTGTGTAACATGTTATTTCTGAAAGACTTCTTCAGGACCACTGACAAAGTCTTGATTACTTAATGTGTAGGGCAGGTCCTGGTTGTTGGTTCTTCTCACCTCTATCAGCACTGAACGCTTGCCATAGGACACTTGCAGGTTAAGTGGCGATAGAACCCTATTCCCTCCATCTGTATATACCATCCAGCTGCAGTGTGTTCCTCCTGGCATTTAGGTGCACCTGGGAGTTACAGGCACAGTATCCAGCCCTGCTGCAGGAAGCCTGTCAAAGTCTATAGGAAGCTGCAGCTGGACGGGCCTGAACCCTATACTGAGTGGTACCAGCATTCAGGGATGAAGGTCCAGAACACAGAAGACCTTCGTCCCTGAAAGCACAGGGCCCTAAAAGCCTGTACAGCTCTTGTTGATTAATAAGAGACTATATTTAATTCCTGTAAAAATCCAGGAAATAAGGGCCCATAAACAGTGTCCTTTCAGTACCATATATTTGCTGTGATAATTAAAGAAGACTTGAACTGTGGAAGCTGTGTCCAAAACACAAGGCACACATAAGACCAGTTACCAGTATTGCCTGTGGTCTACCGGCAGCTGATCATTTCCTTTTTAATAACTTATCATGCCTTTTTCTGCACTTTGTAACTGTACGGAGGTGACCATCTTGTTAAAGGCAGGGCTTTGCTTCCACGTGTCAGAGCTGTACTGCTGATGACTGGTGATCTGACAACTGGGGGAGATATAATTAATAAGCAGCAGGAGAGGTACATAAAATACAGAGCCACAAAATGGAGGAAGAAGAAACAGGGCAGAGTAAATAGGGGTCAACACATTATTTCAAATCTTACTCCAAATCTTTTGGGACTTGCAGTCACAGGCGGCAATGTCTTATGCCGCGTACACACGACCAGACTTTTCAACAGCAAAGTTCTGATGGGACAAAATTGCCAGACAATTCGATTGTGTGTGGGCTTCATCAGACCTTTGCTGTCTAAAAATCGGACGGACTTTAGGTTTAAAACATGTTTCAAATCTTTTCGACGAACTAGAGTCCGGTTGAAAAATACATTCATCTGTATGCTAGTCCAACGGACGAAAACCGACGCTAGGGCAGCTATTGGCTACTTGCTATGAACTTACTTATGCTAGTCACCTTTAAATCCGTCGGACTTTGGTGTGCTTGTGTGTGGCCAAGTCCGTTCATTAGGAAAGTCTGTCGGGGAGACCATCGGACTCAGTCCGTCGAAAAGTCTGGTCGCGTGTACGCGGCATTAGATATACAGGTTTGAGTCACAAGGCGCAGAGTTGCTATGCATAGAAAGTGCACAGCTATTTTTCTACAGAAATTACTATGTTCCCTATAACATAAAAAAACTTAAGCAGGCCATATATTATGCAAGAAAATTGCTCACTTCCCCCATTTACACAGTTAGCGTTGATGGGGGAATCCTTTCTGCTGAGCTATTGTATTCTGACAGCAGGAGGTTTGTTAGTCATCAGAAATCAGAATACAACGATGGTGGCAGTAATTGAACGAACAAAAAACTCGGCAGGCTGGTTGCACTGAAGTTGATTATTAGATTGTACTGAAGTCAATCAGCCTGCACATGGATGGATCAAAATTATTCTGTGGCCGGCTTTACGCTCTGAGTTCAGGTTTACTTTAAAAAGAGATACATTTTGACACTGGAGCTTCAGAGAGGCAACTGGAAATTCTATTGCTACGTTATAATGAAATTATGTACATTCAGAAGAATCATATTTTTTCATGTATTGATTGCAATTTCATACCAATGACCTTTCCTTTTATCTTAATGCACACTTTGCTACCATGAAGTACAGCTTTTAGATATGTGCTGTATATTCATCCATATAATTCCATAACTGCTTCCATTACTCAAACCTTCCATTCCTGCATAAATATTAATGTACTCAAATGATTGATAAGAAATGTTGCAAACAAATATTAGTCATACTATGGTGACACAAAGTACACAACAACAATACTTTTATGATAGATGAAATTACGTTGCATAGGTTGTCAGAATGACGTATTTGTGTCAGTTACTTGTTGACTTAAAATCTAAAAAAAAGTACATTTTCTTTGTATAGTTGTGCAAAAAATATTGGCAAAACTTGTGTTTTCAGAGTAACCACAGTACTGATGTAGAATATATTGACAGAGGAGTAAAATACCCACAATACTAAAATACTAAAATATCTCATTAGTTTTCATGACATTGATACATATTATGAATTTAAAGAATGGCATTTGAGCTGGTGCCAATGTATTGGGTAGGAATTGGCACCTCCAACCTATATCTTTGGTGGTTTCTCTAATGCCGTCCAGACTTTTTGACAGACTAGGTCCAACGGATGTTGGATATTACGATCGTGTATGGGCTCCAGCTGAGTTTTTTTCCCCAAAAGTCAGAAGGATCTAGAAATAAATCTTGTTTCAAATCTTTCCGTCTGACTTGAGTCCGGTCGAAAAATCAGTTCGTCTGTATGCTAGTCCGATGGACGAAAACCGATGCTAGGGCAGCTATTGGTTACTGGCTATGAACTTCTTTATTCTAGTTCCGTCGTATGTCATTAGTTCAAATCCATTGGACTTTAGTGTGCTTGTGTGTGGCCAAGTCCATTCATTCGGAAAGTCAGTCGGGAAGACCGTCGGACCTAGTCCAAAGTCGGGTCATGTGTAGTTAGGTTAGTGTATTTATCTTTGTCTGGCAATTGCCTTGTCTGGTCTTTACTGTTATCCAATGCAAAGGGCAGCTACATGGCTGCAGTCTTTGGGATTTCCCCATTAGTGACAGCTGACTGATAGGCATTGGAACACAATGAAGCTCCAAATCATGAAGTGGAGTCCAGCATATGAGACTGGGTCAGGTAAAAGCAAAGCATAGTCAAGGAGCCAGTTAAAATGTATGTTGCAAACAGATGAAACAAAGTATTGAAGCAAGCATGTAACCAAGTGCAACAGACAAATACCTTATACCACATGTCACATAATTATCAGCTAAAATGTTGACAAGCACTAACAGGCATGTTTGCTTGGGTACTGTGCCAGTACCCTGAGCCAGATTTAAACCTGAACTCTAGGGAAATAAAAGGATTGACCCTTGCAGTGGACCTACCCCCATATTGCAAGTGTAACACTGGGCATTTTTACTGAAGGTGCAGAACTCTATTTACCCACAAGTTGGCAGCATTCAATACTTTGCCCTGCCATATCCCAAATACAAGTGCTCAGAACATTCTGGGAGATGTAGTCTTGAAGGAGGACTTTCCATACAGTAAAACTGAAGTCACAACTATAAAGCCCACAAACACCAGCTAAGGGGGGTGATTTTATAAAAGAAAAAACCCGGAAAGGAGTCGGGGGCAGTTGGAGAGAGACGTGCTGAACAATAAAGGTGAATGGGTCATGCTGTGCTGACTTTGATCAGGCTGGACTGACCTGCATTCAACAGGGCCAAGTGGAGCCATAAGGATGAACTGATAAGCACAGTGCCAAGCTGCCCCGAAACCACCACAAGCTGAACCTGTCTAGATGGCTTTCAAAGGAAACCAAGCACTTACCTTCTCCCAATTCCCTGTTCACAGTGTATTTCCACCTACATCGCCCTGCTGATCTTAAAGGGGCACACCCACTGACTAAGGATAACATGTCATTTGCATGCCCCTGAACTTTTTCATCTCACAAAACACAACAGCTTATGCATGCCAAAATTAAAGAACCTCATCTAAACCATCAGGAGCTAACATTCAGAACTGTTTAGATTTTGTGGCCTACCTGGAGGCAGATTTGGGTTGAGAGAAGTGTGTCAAACTCTCAAGCCTAAGTCTAGTTCCTTAAGTCCAGAAGTCCTCAGATAAACTAGTCTGTCTCATATTTTGGTAATTTCACTTGAGTCATAATCTCTTCAATGGAGGGCTACTGTTTATGCTTATTACTGCAGTGCATACCAAATTCACCCCTAGGGATATCTTAGTTATTGTATTATATTTTGTATGTGTTAATGTTGAACTATTGTTGTACTGCACGGGTGCTCAACCTTTTGAAGAGCAAGTTCCTCTTACAGTAAGTGTGATTTGATAACCGGTCACGGGCCACTATGAAATGAAATGGTTAGGAATTTGCATATTTTTTATTTTGAACAGCATAATGAACCCTCTTGCAGCTGCTGAATGCCGGTGGGAGGGAGAGGAGATCACAGATGGAAAATGGAGAGGATCAGTTCCTATATATGCCACCCATAAAGGCCCTCCTGTCCAAGTGTAAAACAGAATGTGGCAGGGAGGCTGCATAGGCCCCCTGGAGCATGGGGCAGGGTCACCATTGTGACCCTTGAACCTACATCAGTAGTTAGGCGGGTTTGGTAAAAACATGTCTCAACTATGGGGTTTTACTGCCCCGAAACTGCAAATGTAAACTAGCCATTACTTTACTGAGCCCCCTATAAGGCTGCTTTTACACTAATGTGCTGCAGTTTATCCGTACCGTAGGTGCAGCACAGTGCACAGTGCACCTGTGGCTGTCCTGCGAATTAGCTGTGCTTTGCCATACATTTCTAGTATATTTTCCAGATGTGGTACACTTTCAGAAAGTGCACCTAAACTCCTGCATTCAGAAGTGTTGGTGTTCTTTTAGAAAGTGCACCAAAACTGCACG
This sequence comes from Lithobates pipiens, assembly GCF_037356315.1. Lineage (NCBI taxonomy): Eukaryota > Metazoa > Chordata > Amphibia > Anura > Ranidae > Lithobates > Lithobates pipiens. Next base: position 514,702,452 of record NW_027507764.1, on the reverse strand, counting down.
AAACCCGCAGGATAAAATAGAAGTGCACTTCCCTGGTTTGAAGTCGAGAGCCACATCAAAAGGCTCAGAGGGCCACAGATTGAGCACCCCTGATCTACTGTGTTACTTTTCTACCTTGGTTTGGCAATACAGATTGTTTATCTTACAACAACCTTTGTGTGCTATCCCTTTGTGACTACTGGGAGTTCCCAGCTAAGGTATTCTGGTGGTGTAAGTGAGAGGGAGGCTCTAGCTAGGGCCAGAGAATAAGCAGAGGTCCTAAAACTACCAGGGTAGCAGTTAAATCTTCATTTAAGAGAAATAGGAGAACATAAAATACCTTATCCCTTCTTTAATTTAGTGATGCAATACTTTTATGTTCTCATAGTCAAAGTATACGATATTGCTAGCTATTAATGCAGTAACCTTTGGCAGCCAACTTCGAATACATTTTGTACTACTTTGAATTCAGAGTGAAATTAAATTAGTTGTTAAGGGTTACTCCTAAGAATTAACACTTAGAAAAAAAAATTTTTTATGTTGCTTAACCACTTGCAGACCGGACCAATTTGCTGGTCAAAGACCAGACCCCTTTTTGCGATTCGGCACTGCGTCGCTTTAACTGACAATTGCGCGGTCGTGCGACGTGGCTCCCAAACAAAATTGACGTCCTTTTTTTCCCACAAATAGAGCTTTCTTTTGGTGGTATTTGATCACCCCTGCGGTTTTTATTTTTTGCGCTATAACCAAAAATAGAGCGACAATTTTGAAAAAAACACATTTTTTTTTACTTTTTGTTATAATAAATATCCCCCAAAAATATATAAAAAAACATTTTTTTTCCCTCAGTTTAGGCCGATACGTATTCTTCTACATATTTTTGGTAAAAAAAATCGCAATAAGCGATTATTGATTGGTTTGCGCAAAAGTTATAGCGTTTACAAAATAGGGATAGTTTTATAGCATTTTTATTAATAATTTTTTATTATTATTTTTTTTACTAGTAATGGCGGCGATCAGCGATTTTTATTGTGACTGCGACATTGTGGGGGACCCATCGCACATTTTTGACACATTTTTGGGACCATTGTCATTTATACAGTAATCACTGCTATATAAATGCAGTGATTCCTGTGTAAATGACACTGGCAGTGAAAGGGTTAACCAGTGGGTGGCAGTGTAGGGGTTAAGTGTTCCTAGGGGTGTGTTACTAACTGTGGGGGGGTTGGGCTTTCATTTAGTGAACACTGATCTCTGCTCCAATCACATGGAGCAGAGATCAGCGTCACTAGTTGCTAGGCAGAATGGAGAAATGTTGTTTACACAGCATTTCCTCCATTCGGCCACTCCGTGAGACGATCGCGGGGATGCCCGCGGCGATCGAGTCCGCGGGTCCCGCGACCGGACTCACGGGGGTCCCGACCAGTGCGGCATTGAATATTGGACGTACCTGTACGCCAATATGCCTGCCCGTGCCATTCTGTCGACGCACTTCGCCGTGCGCTGGTCGGGAAGTGGTTAATAAACTGTATTGTAATTGTACTGTCTGACCTTATGTTGTAAAGCGCTGCATAAACTGTTGGCGCTATATAAATCCTGTATAATAATAATAATGAGAGGAATATGTCGGCTGTCATTGTTGACCTCCTTCTAATTATATGAGTTTCCTGACCGTCTTGTCAATAATCTCCAAGTCCCTGACTTTGGAAACCGGTATTAACAAACCCTGATCAATGACTGGTAATCCAATAAAAATTCTAAAGACAAAAACGCATTGAAAAAATGCATAAACACGCATCATAAAGCATGTCAGCGCACAAAGGAAATGCATACTTATGTATAACAATGCACTTACCAAACACAAAAAAAAAAAAAACCTCACCTCTGCACACATTCATAGATCTCAGTGGGCCCAAAGCCATTTAGACACAAAACCTGCAACCATGGGGCATAAAAACCAGTCCATCTCCACTCAAGACTATAATATAGTTTTCAATCCACTTATTTTAATATTTAGTCTCCCTCTATATAAGCCAGCTGATGTAATTTATGCTATTCATAAAACGAGGACAGGCATTAAATAACGTCAGTTCAAGTCTTCTACAAATATTAAGACCTCAGTTGCATTTAATATTTAATTTAGAAAATCCCTCTGTATAACAGGTCAGATTCAAAAAGAATTTTACAACAAGTTCATTGAAACTTAAAGGTTCGTAAGGAATAACAGTGATATTGCCTTGTAGCACAGCGTTAATTTAATATTCTGCCATTTTAACAGCATTAGCTAATGTAGAAAATGTTTTCTGACGCTGAGCACGTTCCTTAGGTTTCATTTTCTTTTACGCTCGGCAGGATTACTCATTCATACAGTCAAATAAAAAGGCTTTAAAAACCCCATCTAAGTATTGCTAAATATTGTCCATAAAATGTCCATTGTTGACTACTGAAATATTTATTTTACTTCCTGTTTGTTGACTTGTAAATGTTAATGTGACTTGACTGGCTCTATCTCTGTGTATTTGTATCGGGTCATAGTTGTTAAAGTGTCTGAAGAAAACTCTGATTTATCCTGTTTTCCATGCCAGCCATTCAGACTCTTATTGCCCATGCCTGCCCATCATACTTTCATTGCCCACACCTACTGATCATACTTTCATTGCCCACACCTGCCGATCATAGTTTCATTGCCCACACCTGCCGATCAGACTTTCATTGCCCACACCTGCCGATCAGACTTTCATTGCCTATGCTAGCCAATCAGAATCTCATTATCCATGTCAGCCAATCTGTCTCTAATTACCCATGCCATCTAATCAGACTTTCATTACTCATGCCTGCCAATTAGACTCTCATTGCCCATGCCTTCCAATCAGACTATCACAACCCATTCCTGCCAATCAGACTCTCATTGCCCATGTCTGCCAATCAGATTCTCATTGCCCATTTATGCCAATCAGACTCTCATTGCCCATGCCTTCCAAACAGACTATCACAACCCATGCCTGCCAATCAGATTCTCATTGCCCATACCTGCCAGTTCGGCTTTCCTTGCCCATGCCAGCTAATCAGACCACATTACTCATGCCTGCCTATCAGAATTTCGTTACCTATACCTGTTAATCAGAATCTTATTGCCCGTGTCTGCCGGTCACGCTTTCATTGCTCATGTCTGCCAGTCAGACTCTCCCTTGCATTCTTCTGTGTTGCACTGTTAAAGTAGACACACATGGGAAGATTTTGCTACTGTACCCACTTACCATAACCACCTCCATGATTACTAGCTTGCAATTAGGGATGAATTGCTTCACATAGGTGTAGCGCTACCCCTGCAGGAGCCGCTGGTAAATATGGATATCTCCCATCCTGCACAGCCAGGCACACAAATTTTCCACACGTTGGAGTCAGGAATTAGTCCTTGCAGCTTTGTGTTTGTATTTTCATTAGGGGAGTTGAACTCAGGGGATAGGGTTATTATGGGATGCCCACTTGATCAACACAGAGATAAATCTCCAGGGACACAACTATATACACACAGTATATACACTTCTCCCCTTCTACCTCCAGCACAAGCTTGTCCCTGACTCCAAAGGGCATCTGCTACAGATCTAACTGGATCTAGGTTGGATCATCCTATCAGTGCTAGTTGGTCATGGGAGACGTAGTTCTACAAGGAATGAATGGGGGTGCTGGGATAAGGGTCTGGTGTGGATTTTTGGGGGGGGGGCTATGTGATTTTTTTTTTCATTTTTGCGCAGGGTTCCCCTTAAAATCCATGCCAGACCTGAATGGTCTAGTATGGATTTTGGGGGGGGAGCCCCTACACCATTTAAAAAAAAGTGCGCAGGGTTCCCCTTAATATCCATACCAGGCCTGAAGGGCCTGGTATGAATTTTGGGGGGGACCTCCACGCAATTTTTTTGGTTCAGGTTCCCCTTAATATTCATACCAGACACAAGGTGCCTGGTAATGGACTGGGGGTAACCCATGCCGTTTTTTTCAATGAGTTTTACCTATATTGCCGAGATCCGACAATTCACTACAGCTGTGATCAGTTTTAAATTGGGTTGCCACCTTCACGGGATTCCCCCGGACAGTCCGGATTCTCAATCATCTGCCCGGTTTTCAGACTCTCTGAAACCCGGACAGACCATTCAGGCAAGGGGAGCACCATTAGCATATTTGTCACTGTGGAGACAGCAGCAGTGTCACTGCTTTTCCACAAATACATTGTGCTGGTGTTTACCCCCACCATCCCCTCTGCACTCCTCTCCTATGCATGCTACCCCCACCATCCCTTCTGCTCTCCTTTCCTATACATGCTGCCCCCACCATCACCTTTGCACTCCTCTCCTATGCATACTGCCCCCAGCATCCCCTCCGCACTCCTCTCCTGTAAATGCTGCCCCCATCAGAGTTCTACAGAGGTAATGAAGTTAATGTACTACTGGCTTGAAGAAAAGGTGGCAACCCTAGTTTTAAATGACTTCTTTTTCCTTTAGAAACTTCATTTTGCTGTCAGACTGTTCTAAACACGGGAAAACTGTGCCACTTTACAGGCATACTATAGACATCCCCCAGGCACAATATTTAAAGGAATATTTCATTTTTATTGTGTCACTTTAAGCATTATTAAAATCCCTGCTCCCAAAAAAAGTCAGTTTTTAAAACTTTTTTTGGATTGATGCAGGTCCCCAAACACTTTTTATGACAATAACTTGCATATAAGCCTTTAAAATGAGCACTTTTGATTTTACATGTTCTTGTCTCATAGACTTTAATGGTGTTCGTGTGTTCGTCCGAATATATTCCCTGTTCGCAAGTTCTGGTGCAAACCGAACCATGGGGTGTTCGGGTTCATCCTTAATCTAGACCAGTGGTGGAACTACTGCCATAGCGACCCACGTGGGTGCTATGGGGCCCATATCTGAGTGGGACCTAGGTTGGATGAGGAATGCATACTGTACTTGCCAACTTTTTTTTCTCCTTGCTGCGTTCTTTCTCCGTCGCCATTTTACAGAAGATCAGTTAAGGAAGAACCAAGAGGCGGAGCTCGGGTGGCAATAGAAATGGAGCTTCATTTCTATTAGCTGCTTTCTTGCCACCCAGGCTCCGCCTCCTGGTTCTGTAATAGGTGCGTATACCAGCACAGTGAGTCCTGAGTGGCGCTGAGACCCGATGGAGAGTCCTGGGTCCCGGCACCGCACTATCCCTGTCTGACTGAGACTCAGCTGTCTCTCTCACTAGCTGCCTCCTATCACATCTTGCCACCTGTCAGAGAGTCAGTGACACAGGGACCCCCTTTCCCCAAAGCACCCCCCCATGTTGAGGGCACGCAGCCTGGTATGGCTCAGGAGGGGGGCTTTTGCTCGTCCCCAGCCCCTTTCCTGACCGGCCAGGCTGCATGCTTGGATAAGGGTCTGCTATGGACTTTGGGGGAACCCCCATGCCATTTTTGAGGTGTAGCTCTTCCCCTTTAAATCCATACCAGGCGACGGGGCTCGCGAGGTATCAATCTCGCCGATAGAGGCTGCGACATTGACTTCCTTCACTAGTTCCGTCTACCTGGAGCCACGTTCAAAATGAACGGACTTTACTCTGTGTGTGGGCAAGTCCGTTCATTTCAAAAGTCCAGTGGACTAGCACACAGACAGGTGGATTGTCCGTCAAAACTTCTTTCTAAGTCCGCCGCACTTTTGGGAGCAAAAAGTCAGCCGGAAGCCCACACACAGGCGGATTGTCTGGCGGACTCGCTAAATCTTGAAAACCATTTATCATTTTCCTTCCACTTCACAATTACTGTATATGCCACTTGTGTTTTGTTCAATTTTCATTTGGTGATCTGACCAGCAAGTCTGTTGTTTTTCAGAAGCACAAACTCTCCAGCAGAATGTATCAGTTTACATGCCATAGGACATACCATTTAACACAGGGGTGACTAAAACGATCAGCTTTTATTTATTCATGTAAAACCTTTATCACAATAGGAAAACAGTTATTGTTACTGATAATAAAGTGTGAGCTTGAGTTTGGCTTCAATTAGTTAGTGTAATTAAATCTGTTAATACATTTAACAATTCCCTCCCCCCAGAGTGACAATGCTGCTGTCTGCTGTGCCCCCTGTTCGCCTTCATCCAGAGTGGGGGCACTCTAATACAGGAGGTGTGTTAATGGCCAGATCATCCTGTAAAAATAGAGGGGAAAATGTGACCACCACATCCAATAACTGGTAAAATTAAATATTATACATTTTTGGTTTAGGGTTTAATGCTGCTTTAAAGTTTGCATTTTATTCAAACATCCAAACAGTGAATGTTCAGCTCAAACTTGTGTTCAAACAGAACATTCGGCTCCTTCCCACTTACAATATAAAAACTGGACTGCTTTCTATAGTGCGTATTAGCATCTTCCATTAATTACGTGGAGGCCCTGATTAATTCCTCCAATAATACTAAATAAGAAATGTGCTTATTTCTGAGCTTTCAGCAGCCCATTGGGCAGAGCACGGGAAGATGGAGATAATTCCATTTCACGCTGGTCCTGTTCAAAGCCGTACATCATGCAGAGTTTATGAAAGGGTTCACTACAGGCACAGGTGCCCAAGCAAGAGACACACTTCACATGAAAGGGATAGAAACTTCTATTACACTTACAAGTAACATATCAGTCTGCCTTGCTATGTATCATTGTTGTAAAAGAATAATCCTCAGATAGGTATGACTGATAAGAAATATAGAATTATACAATCGTGCACGCACAAAGTGTCCAATAATTGTGTGTTTGAGATAATAGACAAGTTATGTGCATGCTTTCTGTTCTGTCCCTGTTTGTGTGTGTAGCTCGATATGCAGCTAAACCCTCCTATGCTGCAATAAGCCAGACTGAGTGTCATTTTAAAGCTTGATTAACAAAACAGGGTGGGTGAAACTATTGAGAATAAAACATATACATATAATCAGGTATCCTTGAGTTTCCCAGATGAGGGAGACACAGGAGTGTAGGGGATTTTTTCAAAGGTGCTGATAACAGTGATAAACAAAATAAAGATATTTAAAAAAGTTAATTTTATTATTCCAGCGAAGGACAGGACACATACCCACCAGGGTTCAAAGAGCGCTGCTCACCCCGGTATGCATATTTAAAAAAGGAAGAAAAACTCCCCCAAGTGGTGTTTTTAGGCAGCAAACACAAAGAAATAAGATGAATGACCTCTATAAATATAATAATTTATTAAGATAAGAGAAAAAAAAACTTCATAACATAATAGTTAAAACATGAGCAGCACTGTACATTTCTTATATGTAATTGTACAGCGTTGATAGGACATAATTGACTGTTACATTGTATCCGCGTATTTCTTTTCTTTTTTATTATGCAATTCCCACTGGAGCTCATGTTTTAACTATTATGTTATGAAGTTTTTTCTAATTTTATTATTCCATAGAAAAAACATTCTAATAACATGTATACAGTGCTGCCAAACTTGTCATGCCCTCAACAGAACCCAAGACGGTGGTGGGATCAACGCATTGCACCCAGATGTGGGCTTCTTCAGGATCCACTTGAGATTCATATATTTAAAACATCAACGGCAAATCTAGTGGAAAAGGTCTGTACAGCTTTTTTGATGTCTCTCTTGTGGATATATAACACAGCCAGCTGATACAACCTTGACCCATATTTTCTGATTGGTGGTATCCCATCTAAGGCTGTGACCACGGTCGCCTTCAAAAAATTGCTGCTAGAATAGGGTTGGTTGTTATGAGCAACTCTGACTCTTTATCAACATTTTTATGTATAGGGGCTAAATTGGATAAACATGTAACAGAGCTTAACTGTATCTTAAAAATTGTTTCATAATTGATTTAAAAATCTTTTCTCTGCTAAAGCCTAGTTCTAACTATTTTCCTGATACATTTCTGACAGTTTTATTTTCTCTATGAACCCAGTGGAACATCCTGCCATTGGCTGTACACAATATAGTAGGGGGAAGTGAGTGCACTACTGGGACAGGAATACAGTACAATAAAAACAATCTTAGCCCTTGTACACACGGTAGGACATTCCGATGGACAATGTCCGATAAGACCGCGTTGTCGGATAATCCGACAGTGAGTCGGCTCCATCGGACTGTTTCCATCAGAGTATCCGACGGACCAAGTTTTCCAGCTGGGCTATAAAATTTTCCGACAACATGATCCGATCGGACTTTGTCCGATCATGTGTAAAGAATTCCGATCGGACAAAGTGCCACGCATGCTCAGATCAAATTCCTAGACCAAAGCTATTGGCTACTAGCCTGAACGTAGTCCCGTCTTAACGAAATAACGTCATCACGTTAAGTACGATGGGATTTTCTGACAACTTTGTCTGACTGTGTGTATCGGACGGATTTGGTTGTCGGAATGTCCAACCGTGTGTACAAGGGCTTAGAAGTTCTGCTCCCTTCTAGAAATGTTTTTGTTTTTCTTTGTATCCATATTGGGGAGAATTCTCTATACTTCCTGTCCTGACAGGAAGAGAGGGGAAATTTACTAAATGGGAGACTACTAGTAACGAGAATCTAAAAGGGTCTCTACCCCTTTCCATTTCTATTGAAAATGAAATAAAAATATTTGAATGGTCAAAACGATGTGGATGCTGGACACTCCTCTAAGGTTTTCAATTCAGGTGAACTAAGCCAGCTCCATAAGTTATTGTTTCATGGGTTTGGAGTACTCTTGGGATAAACTGGAGCTTTGTCTTCTAGTCCATTTTCAGTACTTGACAACATAAATGCTCCTTTTCACAGAATAAGCACAAATTCCCACAGACATAATTCAAAATCTTGAGCAAAGCCTTCTCAGAAGAGCAGAGACTGGTTGATTGCAAAGGAGGGACAGGGGCAGCTTCTTATTAATGCCCCTAGGTCTTAGAATGGGATGTTCAATGAGATCATATAGGTGTGGTGAGCAGATGTTGCAAACTTTTGGCTATATAGTGTAGATGTACATGTAAGTAAATCCATGATTAGCAGCTACAAGTCCATAAGGTCCCCAGGCTTGGGAGCCTCACCAGGAACTCAGATTGGGCTCTTATCAACCCCCAAAGGGGTGATCTCTCCAGCAGAGTAACCAGCTACATTTTGGCAGTTTTTCCTCAGGGAATGACCCAGGGACTTGGAGGCAGCCCCTTTTATGTTGGTTGGCCTGTAGGGGTGGTAACCCACCTGAAAATAGTGAGAAAAGCATTAACTCTTACAATATAGTTACCCCTAGCGCTCAGGTCAACCTGAGGACACAGGAAACACACAACCATTGAAGCATTTGGCATCTGGCTGGCTTAACTAACATGAGAAAATGAGTACAGACAGGGTAAACAAATGCTTACACAGGCAGACACATAACTTCTTGTGGGCCAACATGCTTTACTGCTCCTTTTGACAATGCCACTTCTTTGGGTCTGCCAACCTATGGAGATCAAAACACTTGTAAATGGCTGATTTGTTATCGTAAAATGTGTTAAGAAAATAGGTTATTACACTGAAGTGGAGATCTTGCTCAGGTGAGTAATCTACACATCAGACCTCAAAGATAAAAATGGTAATAATAATTCAGAATAGGTGCCTACTGATTTTACACTGTTTTCCATTTATCAATAAAGGGAAGCTACCTATGTGTATTGAATATACAGCTGCACCTGGGGAGAAAATGTATCTTCTTATCAGCCCTCAAAATTTCCACCTGTCTGCTCACATTTGGCTAGTGGAAATTAGCTGAGTGTGGAGCAGGGGTGGACTAGACCAACAGTTTCCTGGCTGATCGCTTATGGCAGAAGGGGTGTAGCCTTTCTTACAGGACACCCAAGCCTCGGCCAAAAGTTATCAGCCAGGAATCTGTCAGGAGGAGAGTCAGCCGGATCACACAGAGCAGGGATCACCCGCTGTGACACAGCTTGGAGATTAAATGCCAGCCAATGTCAATCAAAGTCCTGCCTCCTGGACAGGCTGCTATGATAGACAGCACACTGGTCCAATGCCAGTCCAGGAGGTGGAAATTTGTTTGACAGCTGGCGTTTCATCTCCAAACTGTGTCACAGCGGGAGATCCCCGCTGTGTGTGATCCGCCTGGCAATGCTCCTGATTCCTCCCTGTGATCCCTGCTGCATTGATGGGCACTAACGAGGTTGCATGTATGGGCACTGATGGGCCTGCACTGATGGGCACTGATGGGCTGCATTGATGGGCACTGTTATGCACTGAGGAGGCTGCACTAATAGGCACTGTGAAGGCTGCACTGATCGGACACTGTTAAGCTGCATTGATAGGCACTGATAAGGCTGCACTGATGAGGTGGGACTGATAAGTTGCATCAATGGGGCTGCACTGATAAGACACTGATAGGCTGCGTTGATAGTCACTGATAAGGCTGTACTGATGGGCACTAATAGGCTGCATTGATGGGCACTAATAGGCTGCACTGATAGCCACTGATGAGGCTGCACTGAAGGCCATTGATGAGGCTGCACTGATGACCACTGATGAGGCAGCACTGATGTCCATTGATGAGGCGGCAATGGTGGGCACTGGTAAGCTACACTGATGGGCACGGATGAGGCTGAACTTATAAGGCAGCACTGATACGCTGCACTGATGGGCACTGATGAGCCTGTACTGATGGGCACTTATGAGGCTGCACTTGTGGGCACTGAGGAGGCTGCACTGATAAGGCAGTACTTCTACGCTGCACTGATGGGTACTGATGAGGCTGCACTGATGGGCACTGATGAGGCTGCACTAATAAGGCAGCACTGATACGCTGCACTGATGGGCACTGATGAGGCTGCACTGATGGGTAGTGATATGCTGCACTGATGGACACTGATTTGCTGCACTCATGGACACTGATAGACTGCACTGATGGGTACTGATATGCATTATGTTAATATTGTTAGGCCGCGTACACACGCGGGGACTGTTCGCTCAACTTTGTCCGTCAAACAGTTTCAGCGGACAGTCCGCTCAAAATTAGCATGGACGGACTTGCCCACACACGACGAACGAACAGTCCGCTGAAACCGTGCGCGATGACGTGAACGGCACGTACGACGGGACGAAAAATACGACGTCCTATACACTGCGTGTAAATCCTTTCTGAGCATGCGCGGAACTTAGTTTGACGAACAAGCCTACACACGAGGGGACTGTTCGCTGAAACAGAGTTTCAGCGGACAGTTTTTCGGAATTTCCGAAAAACTTTGTTCAGCAGACTGTCCGCTGAAACTGTCCGCTGAAAGCCCACACACGAGCGGACTGTCCGCCGAAACACTGTTCAGCGGACAAAGTTGAGCGAACAGTCCCCGCGTGTGTACGCGGCCTTAAAGTTGTTGTTGTTAATATTTTTTTTAACTGTATTATGCATAAAACTTTTAACAGTGTTATTGCATCAGATATTTATGAGGGTGTGTTTAGGGACAAAATTAGGGGAGGGGTAGTGTAGGGGTTGGTTGGGGCAACTGGTGGCGAGTAACTCTAAAGGCCTGGATAGTAGCTCAGGACTTGAAATTTTGAGCCCTGATCCTATAACAGGGGTGTAAATGTAATGTACAGTACAAACTACATACTTCCAAAGCTTCTGAGATAGGAGAGGACATCTCTTAGCACAGTATGTTCAGTCGAATGAGATATTTCTGTCATGCCTCAAATTACATGAACCATGCTGAAGAAAAGCACAAGAATTATCATTTGAAGCAGAACTAACGTTGAGATACAAAAATTGCTAGGGGGTAGATCTTTTTCACAGAAGAAATTTTGTATGTTTCATCTGAAAAATACAATCATACCCTTCCTCCTAGCAGTTTTATTTTGTGTACACTGACTGTGAAAAATGTGCAATGCAGTATAGACTCCCAGCCCATTTCCTGCATATGCACGATGCCAACAGTGGAGCCCAGTGTTGGGATTAGGGATGAGCCGAACACCCCCGATTCGGTTCGCACCAGAACCTTTCAACGGACCGAAAATTTGCACAAACTTTAGAACCCTATTAAAGTCTATGGGACTCGAACATCAAAAGTGCTAATTTTAAAGGCTGATATGCAAGATATGCAACAGACAGCACCAGCAATAAGGGGTATCTTCAGGTGTATAGTGTGCTGGAGGCACACAACACCCACTTTAACTCCTGCAGATGCCTATATTAGAGAACACCAGCAATAAAGGATAGATACAGGTGTATACTGTGCTGTGCTGGAGGCACACAACGCCCACTAACTCCTCCAGATGCCTATATTAGAGAACACAAGCAAAAAAGGGTAGCTACAGGTGTATACTGTGCTGGAGGCACACAACACCCACTTTAACTCCTGCAGATGCCTGAGAAAAGAACACTGTCCCTGCCTATCTTGCTCTTTCCCTGCACGCCGGAACACACTACACAAGGCCGCCACGCTGGCGGCCTTATATAGTGTGGGGCGTGTACTAAACCCCCTGAACTATAATTGGCCACATGTATCCTGCCTGTGGCCAATTATGGCTCTCCTCGATGCCAGCGCTGTGATTGGCCAAGCATGCGGGGTCACAGTGCATGCTTGGCCAATCATGAGCCAGCAATGCACTGCGATGGCGTAGTGCATTGTGGGCCGTTCGTGCCACAGGAATTTGGTGCGAATGGTTCTGAATTCGCTGAACAGACGAACGGCCGATGTTCGAGTCGAACACTGAGCTCATCCCTACTTGGGATAATGTAACTCCAGCATGCATGCACAGATAAAATGCTGGACCCCCAAACATTGCTGGAGAAGATGGATGGAAACAATAGAGGGGGCAAGTAAACATGTCAGGGCAGAAAGAGAGCAGACTATTTGGAAAGTATTTCATAATGAGCAAGTATGTGATGCATACTTACACATCATGGTAAGAGTCCTCCACAGCTGGTGATTCAGTCCTACTTTAAAGTGATTGTAAAGGTTATTTTTTTATTTTTTTTTAAATAACAAACATGTTTTACTTACCTGCTCTGTGCAATGGTTTTGCACAGAGCAGCCCAGATGTTCCTCTTCTCCTCTACCTGTGCTCCTGGCTCCTCCATTCCCACCAAGCTGCAAGCAGAAGGTTTTTTCTTTTACCTTACAGCATATAATACAGTAATGTAAAAAAACCTTCTGCCCTTACAACCACTTTAAATCCTCTGGGGATTTTCTCACCATTACTATTCTTCTCATTAGTGTTTAAGCTAGCACTTACAATAACCTCAAGGATTGATGAAAACTGCAGTTCAATAGAAATAACTTAAGTAGTAAAATAGTATATTTGTTTATACAGATCTCTGTACCAGAACAAAAAATGGGGAACAAAGGAAATCAGTTACACAAAAATTACAAAAATCTCCCCCTCCATACCCAAATGAGGGACAGTTGGGGTCGATTTACAGTTTTGGTTTTAGAGCATTTTTAATATTTGACGGGACTGTCTGTCAAATGCGACAGGGGGATAATTTTTGCTGGGCTACTAAGAGAAGCATCACAGCCGCAGCATGTATACAATCCCATATGTCTGATTTGGCTGCTTAACGTGATTGTAAATCCTCACCTTGTAAAACAATCCATTCAGTTTAAAATACAATTGAAAGGCAAAACGTGTGTATAGATACAAAAAAACAATAAAAATATTTTTACCCCCCTCCCTTTTTTTTATAAGTGATCACATTTCCTCTCTTCTCAGTTGGAGGAAGGAAAAACAGCAGCAGAGGATAGACCTCTTGATATAGTCATAAGTACAGTGAGGAAACGCATTGAGGCGGAGCCTGTGACATCATTACATTCATGTAGGAAGCAGTTCATGAGCCGCTGAGGACACAGCGCAGAGGATCTGCGGATGTTTCAGTGATCCAAAGATTGTCCATCTTTATCATACAAGCACTTTACCTGCATGCACCAGGACAGTGAGTTTACATTAAGTTAACAGTAGGGACTTTGCTAGAACTTTAAGTTCTTCTTTAAAACAGAAATTACGTTTTTTGGGGGATTTTTTAAGTCTGCACAAGTGACGGGCATTACTTTTCAATTGGATGTGCCCCTTGTGCTATTGGCTTAACTCTTGAAGCAGAAGCTCCCGATGTTGAGGGGGTAAATACAGCCCCTGTACCTACCATAGGCACTCATGAAGAGTGCTGACTATGCCCATCCTTACCATGATCCTCATTCATCCATCAATATTAAGCACTCTTTGAATGGAGGAGGTGGACCTTATTTCATACGGCCATCCTCCATTCATAGAGGACTTTGACAGGCCTAAGACATGTCCAGCAGAAGTATTACCACTCAAAGATTACTCCTACAGGCATACGTGGGGGCAGAGAAATTAAGATTTCAAATAAGCAGGCGCCATCAGCACAAGGGATGCTTCTCATTGAGCCTGGCAGGCCGCAGAAAAAGAGGGGGGACACAAGAGCGCCCCCCTTGAACCGTGCAAGGCCACATGCCCTCAACATGGGGAGGGTGCTTTGGAGTAGCCTCCCAAAGCACCTTGTCCTCATGTTGATGGGGACAAGGGCCCCATCCCCACAACCCTTGCCCGGTGTTTGTGGGGGTCTGCGGACGGGTGTCTTATCGGAATCTGGAAGCCCCCTTTAACAAGGGGACCCCCAGATCCAACCCTTATGCTGATTAAAAAAAAAAAGTCTGCTTTAAATGTGACATGGCACAGCTGGCGTTAACTGTACTGCCTCCTGATTTTTCAGTTACATGATATATGGCCGCAACGGAATATATATAGTACAATATGCAATATTCCACAGCAACCCAATCAGGCATTCTCTTCAGAACTGCTAAAAGACGGATTACCGAATGCTTTGAGGTATTAAATTTTTTTTGTACTTGGTGTTATTATATAACTCTCCATATTGCTTAGATAGGAATGGGTGTTAATTAATAAGTCACTAACAGATAAAGTAAGCTGCACACACATCCTTCACATGTCAATACAAGTTAAAGACAAGATTTTTCCACTGACTACATTCGCGGTGTCACAATAACAAAAGAGAGGCTGCAGAGCGTGCGCATACACATATCGGCTTAATGAACAATCACAAAAGCTTCATTGAAATTAGCAAATACGTATAATTACCATCTCTGTCCTTGAGCAATTACCATTTGTGGAGCAAAAACATATTTTCCTCAGAAATGGAAATGAATATAATGGATTCATAATTCAGCTATGCCTTTTGCACAATGGCCTCTTACCAAGAATGTAATCAAATTTTGTTATTCCTGGCAGCATTTCACCACTTTGTAAAATTCACTATTCCATAACAAAGTATAATCGCCTGTAGAATCCTTCAATTCAGAAACAGTCACATTAACAATTAGTGAATTCGCTAAGGGCGATTCGTTGAATGCAAATAACGTTTATCAAGCACAAAGACAATCAGAAACCCACCATGTGCTTCATAAAAAAATTGCATAGCAATTTTTTGGGTTCTGAATTTTGGGATTTGTATCTAATGACAGGGGCGTAACTATAGGGGGTGCAGCAGTCGCGACTGCAACCGGGCCCTGTGATGCAGGGGGCCCATGCAGCCCCCTCTACATATGGCCGGCAGCAGCATAGGCAGCTAGGGGTACCAGTGCACCATGCACACGGGTGGCTGGAGGTGGAGGGTGACTAGCAGAGCTCCATACTCGACTATCGCACTGGCTGCTCTTTAGTTGTGCATTCCCCGCATGACCTGTGTCCTCGTCCGGCTCCTCAGAGTACCCCTCTCCTGCTCCATGCATTGCCACTCAGTCCGATGTCTGTTCTCCCCAGCCAGAGTCCCGCCCCCCCTTAGTTCGGCCCACACTGCACTGCATACTTCTCCCAGGTAAACAAACTTTAAGCACACAGATGCAGTGCAGCCCTATGAGATTCGGCTCCCGGAGGACACTGCAGGCTTGTCTGCCAGCCCCCCTCCTCCCCCATCATACACAGATGATGAAGGGTCTTTTTGGGAGATATGCTGATCGCCCGTCCAGCACACTGGATGGAGGCCAGGCCAACATGGATGAGTGCACGGCCTACAGCTTGGTCATGGTGAGTGAGATCCCCTCACCATTACATACCCCCTCCCTTCTCACGTGGGGACAGGGACCCCCACATCCCTTGGGGAGAGGGACCCCTTCTCACCTGGGGGCAGTAACTTCATCTGCCCTGGAGAAAAGGACCTCATCTCTTCTGGGGACAGGGACCCCATTCTGTCTAGGGACAGTCCCCCAATGGGGCACCTAAAAATAAAAAATAAAATAATAAAAAAAAACTACTGATACCAGTGGTGGAACTACAGGACTCACAAAGGTCATACCTGTGACCACGCCCTGGTGTTCCACCGCCGGACTCGGAGGGAAGGGCCCTGGCTGGGGTTCAGGGGGGCCCTTCATGGTTTTTTGCATGGGGGCCTTGAAGGTTCTAGTTACGCCACTGTCTAATGATCTAAAAAAGCACTCAGTTCTTTATCTCTATTATGAAAGAAATGTTGGGACATCCACTACTGCCTTGCTTTTAGGGCTAGTTTACACTTCCTTCAAAACAAGGCTTTGGACATGCTTTGTTAAAGGTCTCTGAATGCCAGTCAAAGCTCATGTCACTAAATAAAATAGTTAGCTTATAGTTATATTTACACCTTGCTTTTACTTTGTACTTTGATGAGGCTTCGGTGGGGCTTCAATGAGGCTTTGGTGGAGCTTCGATGAGCATTTGGTGGGGCTTTGCTAGGGTTTTGGTGAGGCTTCATGGCCTCGTTAAGGCTTTGGTGGGGCTTTAAGCGAGCTTTGCCATAGACTCCTATGGAGGCTTTGAAGACGCTTTGACGCACCACTTGCTTTGGCTTCAACACACATTAAAGCACCTACCACTTCACATGCTTTTATGATGTGTTTTTAATGCTTCAGTGGTGCTTCGATGGAGCTTCTGTGGAGCTTCGATGAAGCTTTAGTGATGCTTTAGTGAACCATAGGTGATGCTTCCGTGATACTTTGTTGAAACTTTGTTGAAGCATGACAGATGCCCTGTGGGTGTGGATCTCTCATTCCTGCAATTTCCCCAAAACAAAAGGAAGCTATAGCCGAATTAAAGCCTCTCAAAAGCCGCAGGTGCTTCAAGAGAGCTTTGTCATAGAGTTCTATGGAGGCTTTGAAGACACTTTAAAGCACCACAAAGGGAACACATCTAAAGGGATGCAGGCCCAGCAGCTTTCCTCATTAGTGCCCTGCAGCTGCCACAGCTGACTGATAATTATGAAACCACTCCCATTAGACCCACTCAGCCAAGAGACACAGGCAAACACAGAGGGATTTCTTCAGAATAACAAAAGGTAGAAATCTGCAACAAAGGATGTTATAATCCTTGCAATATACATAGATCACCCAGAGAGGAATGTTTTTTTTCTCAACAAAAGTGGAGTTATACTTTAACCGATTCCCGACAGCCTCACGTCGATATACGTTGGCAGAAGGGCACATATAGGCAAAATCACATACCTGTACGTTGCCCTTTAAGAGGTCGGTGGGGACGCGCACCCGCGGGAAGCTCCGTGAGTCTGGTCGTGGGTCCCACAGACCCGATCGCCACGGGGATGCCCGCGATCGCCTCATGGAGAGGAAGAATGGGGGGATGCTAAAGTGAACAAGCATCTCCCTGTTCTGCCTAGCAACAGTGACACTGATCTCTGCTCCCTGTGATCGGAGCAGAGATCAGTGATGTGTAAAACACAGCCACACCCCCCACAGTTATAAACACGCCTCTAGGACACACTTTACCCCTACACTGCCACCTAGTGGTTAAACCCTTCACTGCCAGTGTCATTTACACAGGAAGCAGTGCATTTGTATAGCACTGATTGCTGTATAAATGACAACGGTCCCAAAAATTTGTCAAAAATGTCTAATGTGTCCACCATAATGTCGCAGTCGCGATAAAAATATATCGCTGCCATTTAAAATATACATATATAAATATATAAAAAAATGCCATAAAACTATCCCCTATTTTGTAAACGTTTATTTATTTTTTTACCAAAAATATGTAGAAGAATACGTATCGGCCTAAACTGAGGAAAAAAATAGTTTCTTTATATATTTTTGGGGGATATTTATTATAGCAAAACGTAAAAAATAATGCGTTTTTTCAAAATATACGTTTATAACACAAAAAATAAAAACCACAGGAGTGATCAAATATCACCAAAAGAAAGCACAATTTGTGGGAAAAAAAGGACGTCAATTTTGTGTGGGAGCCACGTCGCATGACCGCGCAATTGTCAGTTAAAGCGACGCAGTGCCGAATCGCAAAAAGTGCTCTGGACAGGAAGGGGGTAAATTCTTCTGGGGCTGAAGTGGTTAAATAGCCGTTCAAGCAGTTCTTCGCCTTCTAGGTAATTTTTTCTCCTCCTCCCTCTCTTTAAATAGTCTTATTTTTGTTTTTTTCTTTTCTCTTTTTAAAGTGTTTTCTTTTTAAAATGCACTTTGCATATCCCAGGAGGCACTGCATCTTTATTCAGTAAGGAGGAGGGCGTACCTTATCAGAAGATCCACCTGGACACGTCAAAGCTGGGGCTTACTGATGATGTCACAACAAAACATGGCAGCGCAGGAACAAGCTGTGACAAAACAGAAGAGGATCTCAGTGGAAGTCTTCAGTAAAGTTAGTGCACTTTGCTTTACACTCCTGTGACCCATATTCAGCCAACGGTGGGTTAAGTCAGCTGTGAGCGGACATCACTCAGCCAGTTTAGGCTCTGGAGAAAACCCCACTCTCTGACCGGCAGCTGGCTCAGCTTCTCGGCATGCCACTCAGAGGCTGAGCCAGCCACTCCTGCTCCCCCCCACAGCCAAGCACTCCAATGACAGTCACGGCTCTCTGCTCTGAAGACTGTGAAATGAGCAATCAGTGCTTTTTGATCATTTGATCATCCAGTTCTCTGTCTTAGATGTGGCCAGGGGCAGATGCAGTATTGGACCAATGTTGCATCCACCTAGGTGAGTATGAATGTTTTTTTTTTTTTTAACTCCCATACTTCTTTTTTAATCGTAACATCTTCTTAAACTAAACTTAACCTCCCTGGCGGTACGATTATTTTGGATTTTAGGTGCTAAAAGCGGTACCATTATTTTGCATGAAAATTTGGCGTTTTATATTGTAGTCCTGTAATTCTTAGGAATAACTCTCTTAAATCTGTCCAAACCAGAGTCTAGCAGACATCCCGGGTATGATAAAGTTTGAAAAATTAAATCATAAATTATAATATAATAAATAACTATAAATAATTGTACCAAATAATAATATAACAATAATAAAAATTATTCAATAATGTAATCAAATCAAAAACACTGAAATTTGCTCAGTTGCAGAATTGTCACTGTCATTACTTTTCAGTATTTGATGACGGATCTCCGCACAAATCGCTATCGCTCAATTCTGCGAGTGATTACAATTTATTATCGCTGTTTTCTAGCTGGTCTAAAACCATTTTTGATGTAAAGTTACAGTTTGGTTGCTATGGACACTCTCCAGTTTCCAGGCATAAAGAACAGTTTTTATTATATAAAACTGCATGCAGGACACTGGGCAGACCACTAGGGACAAAGGGGATGTGAAATTTTTACATACAGCAATGTAATCTGTAAGATTACATTATAGTGTATGTATACTGTGTGTTTCACTTTTTGAATTTGGCGCCGTTCTCCATCCCCGTGCGTCACAGCGCTCGCAGGGAACGGAGATCGGCTCCGTGATAGATCGAGCGAGACACGGCTCGCTCGTACAGCGGGGAGACAACGCTGGATCCGAGGGAGAAGGGAAGTAAATATCCTCCTGGATCCAGCGATGCAGTCCCGAGTCTGGCTCGGGGTTACCGCTCTTGGTATAAAAATTCCACCCCGAGCCAGACTCGGGAATACCGTCAGGGGGGTTAAAGTGGATGTAAACCCACTGTCATTGTTTCTAATTTAATAACATAGGGCATATCTAAAACGATATACATACTTCCTGTATGTATTCTTACCTGTCATAATTCACCCCTTTAGCTTAGTGGAGCCCTGCAATATTCCCGAATCTTTGGGTGGATCTGCTGTCCAGTGGACAGAGTCATGACGTCAGAGGACTCCTCCGCCCACCACTACACTCCCCTGGCCAGCCAGCATTGCGAGGATGAGCCTCGCGCCAGGGGAGACTAAAGTGCACGCACAGGAGTGGCAGAGTGCGTTCTGTGAAGAGACAGAGCGCGCTCATGGCCCCATGTCACTCCTGCGCATGTGCACATACTCCGCAGCCTACAATGAAAAGAGCGGGGGTGGGAATTACACATAATGCCTCTCTAAGGCTCGTGCATGAGATATGTAAATCACCTGTCACTCACAGCATGGGGGGGGGGGGGGGGGGGAGAACTGGCTGATATTTCTGTCTGTCCATTTTTATCTCACTGAAAAAAGATAAGAGGATTGCTCAGAGCTGGATTAATGCTTCTTGGCAAGACTGGGCACAGATGACATGAAATCCTATACTGTACACGTTACAAGCCTTAATTTTTTTTAAAAATCAGGTTTACATCCACTTAAAAAAAAATATTTCACCCAAAGTTCTGCTTTAAATGGTTGAACCAAAAAGCTCTTTTGGGAAATTGTGTCATCCAATATCCAGGCCAAATTTTAATCCTAGAGTCGACACGTCAGTGAACCTGAGCCGGTCTACACTAGCATATCAGTTAGGCTAATAAAAGAACAATGTACAGTTCCTTAAAAAGAAAACTCTACTTCACAGTATTTAATAAATTGCTACAAATTGGATATATATAAAATAAAATCAAACAACGTTAATTAAACATATTATCCTGATTTCTTTATTTTAGGAAATACAACATTATATCTGAAAGGTAAACCACTCAATGTGTGCTCTCTGGAGGATAATAAATTGCTGGCATGAAATAAGAAATAATTTAAAACGTCATTAGTGTCCTTGGTTGCTAGGAGTATGTACAGAATAATTGTCCTCACAAATTTGGATTCAAAGCATTTTTTATGTATCTATAATATATTCTAAACAATGTTTTAGAATTTTATGTTCCATTTGTTGTAATTCAAAAGTACAGTATATAAAAATAATTAAACTATAAGATGTTGTTTATTTGGTCAAACAATCGCACAACATCCTTTTTCCCATCAATATCTATTTATCTATTTTCCTGGCATCGGTACTAACTTTACAGCTCATTTTTTAAAACATTTGTGTGTGTATAAGGCCTTACAGGAGTGTTTGGCAGCTCTGTACAATAAGATTTTGGAATTTAGGTGACAACTGACGTTGAAGCGTTGAAGTTATGGAGATAGACAAAGGAAAGTGATGTGGACCTTGTCACTTGGTAATAGCACTGAATAGGGATGAGCTTCGTGTTCGAGTCGAACATACGTTCGACTCGAACATTGGCTGTTCGTCCGTTCGGCGAAGTCCGAACATTTTGGTCCGTTCGCGCCATCGCAGTGCATTGCTGGCTCATGATTGGCCAAGCATGCACTGTGACCCCGCATGCTTGGCCAATCGCAGCGCCAGCAGCGAGGAGAGCCATGATTGGCCACAGGCAGGATGCCTGTGGCCAATCATAGCTCAGGCTGTGTAGTGCACGCCCCACACTATATAAGGCCGCCAGCGCGGCGGCCTTGTGTAGTGTGTTGGCGTCTGAAGCAGTGGGTGTTCTGTGTACCTTCAACACAGTACACACCGATCGTTTTCGGCCGATTTTCGATCTTGCTGTTGTGTAGTGGTTATTGTTTGCGTGCCCTGACCGCAGTATACACCGCTATATTCACCTCACCTATATAGCTAGTGATCTATCTTTTATAATAGAGCTTGCAGTCAGTAGTGTTAGGAGATAGTGCGTGCTGTCTGCTCTGTACCCAGTACATACCGCTATATCCACCTACATAGCTGTTCTCTATTTGAGCCCACTTGCCATCTGCAGGAGTTATTGGAAGTTGTGTGTGCCTCCAGCACAGCACAGTATACATCTGTATATACCCCTTTATCTCTGGTGTTCTATAATAAAGGCATCTGCAGGAGTTAGTGGGTGTTGTGTGCCTCTAGCACAATATACACTACCCAACTGCTTTTTTACCCAACTCCCTTCAGGCCATTACCATGTCTGGAAGGCCAGCAAGGAGAGGCAGACAGGCGCGAGCCGATAAAAGAGGGCAAGCAGGCTCTGTGTCTAGAGACAACAGTGCTGGTCGTGGACGCGCTGCATTGTCATCAGCACGTGGCCATGGGACACGCTTGTCCTTCTTTTCGGCAGCTGGACATGTTGAACCGCAACATGCCAACGACTTGGTAGAGTGGATGACCAAGCCCTCTTCATCCTCCTCATCCTCTCTCACCCAGTCTCAGGGTACTAGCAAAGCAGCTGCCAACGCATCGTCTTCCCTCCTCTCAATGTAATCATCAGTGACTCCTTCCCTAGACCCACCACGTCCTCCTGAGGAGTCTCCTGAACTCTTTGAGCACAGTGTTGGGTACATGCTCCAGGAGGATGCCCAGTGTTTTGTGGGCTCTGATGATGACACTCAGCTAGAGGAAGGCAGTAGCGTGAGCGCAGAGAGAGGGGATGCTCAAGAAGGACAGCAATCTGGCAGTCATGTTCCACAAGCTGCAGCATACTGCCAGGTTTGCTACAGTGATGAAGAGGGAGGGGATGATGAGGGCACTGACTCCACGTGGGTGCCTGGAAGGAGAGAGGAGGAGGAGGAGGCACATGTCCAACGAGGCAGGATGCCCTCAGGGGGCCAGCTTAGGGGCAGCACACCGACTGAATCACACCGCAGAGCTCCGCCTGTGCAGAGCGCTGCCTCTGCGCGTTATTCTAAAAGTTCTTTGGTGTGGGCCTTTTTTGAGACGAGTGCATCAGATCGCACCGCTGCTATGTGCAACATATGTCTCAAGCGTATCTCACGTGGCCAAAACATCAGCCGCTTGGGCACCACATGCTTGACCAGACATATGTTGACCTGCCATGCAGCTCGTTGGCAAGCGTACCTCAAAGACCCACACCAAAGAACAAAGCGGACCTCTCCTTGCTCCTCATCAGCTGGCATCTCCAACCCCACTAGACCTTCAGTCCTCTCTGAAACCTGCTCTGAGAGGAATTAAGGTGTAGAATTAGGTGTGTCACAGCCAAGTGCTTCCGGGAACTCTGCTAGCGGTACACCCACGTCCGATTATAGCAGGCAAATGTCCCTGCCCCAGCTGCTGAACCGGCGGAAGAAGTTCACTCCCAGCCATCCACATGCCCAGCGGTTGAATGCTAGCTTGGCTAAATTGCTAGCACTTCAACTGCTGCCTTTTCAGTTGGTAGACTCGGCCCCCTTCCGTGAGTTTGTACAATGTGCGGTTCCTCAGTGGCAGCTCCCCAAACGCCACTTTTTCTCACGGAAGGCGATTCCGGCTCTCTACCGGCATGTGGAAGGCAATGTCCTTGCCTCGCTGGACAGGGCGGTCAGCGGTAAGGTGCATATTACCGCTGACTCATGGTCCAGCAGGCATGGACAGGGATGTTACCTGTCTTTCACGGCCCATTGGGTCACTCTTCTGGCAGCTGGGAAGGATGCAGGACAAGGTGCAGTAGTGTTGGAGGTTGTTCCGCCACCACGCCTCCAAAATGCTACTATTGGTTGTGACACACCTCTCTCCTCCACCCCCTCCTCTTCTTCTTCCTCCATGGCCTCTTCCAGTGCTCTGTCCTCAGAACCAGCGGTGCTCCGTAGGCGTTCCAGGGGCTACGCCACTACGCAGGCAAAACGATGCCATGCCGTGCTTGCGTTGGTTTGTTTGGGGGACAGGAGCCACACTGGGGCGGATGTTTTGTCAGCTCTGCAGGGGCAGGCCGAGAGGTGGTTGACGCCACGCCAGCTTAAGCCAGGAATGGTGGTTTGCGACAATGGCACCAACCTCCTCTCCGCCCTCCGACAGGGACAACTGACCCATGTGCCCTGTGTAGCTCACGTCCTTAACCTGGTGGTGCAGCGGTTCTTGGGCAGGTACCCCGGCTTACAGGATGTCCTGAAGCAGGCCAGGAAAGTCTGTGTGCATTTCCGCCGATCATTTAATGCCTGTGCTCGGCTGGCTGAGCTCCAAAAGGAGTTGAACCTGCCCAAGAACCGCCTTATATGTGACATGCCCACCAGATGGAACTCAACATTGGCCATGCTGCAGCGGCTGCACACGCAGCAGAGGGCCATCAATGAGTACCTGTGCGACTACGGCACCAGGACAGGGTCAGGGGAGCTTGGTTTTTTCTCACCACGCCAGTGGGGCATGATCAGGGATGCATGCACTGTCCTGTCACCGTTTGAGGAGGCCACAAGGATGGTGAGCAGTGACAGTGCATGCATCAGTGACACTGTACCTCTTGTCCACCTCTTGGAGCATACGCTGCGTGGAATAATGGACAGGGCACTTGAGGCAGAACAGAGGCAGGAAGAGGAGGACTTCCTTGCCTCTCAAGGCCCCCTTTATCCAGACAGTGTTCCTGCTGTGCCACCCATCACACAGGAAGAGGATGAGGAGGAGGAAGAGGAGGAGGAGGAGGAGGATGATTGTGTCAGCATGGAGGTGGAGGCTGGCACTCAGCATCAGCAGCAGCAGCAGCAGCAGCAGCAGCAGCAGTCTTGTAGGGATGATTTACAGTCCCAAGAAACACGTGGACTTGTACGTGGCTGGGAGGAGGTAGCTGCGGATCATGTTGTCCTTTAGTGACCCAGAGGACTCCGGACCGAATGCCTCAGCTAACCTACGCTGCATGGCCTCCCTGATCCTGCAAAGCCTGCGGAAGGATCCTCGTATTCTTCGGATCAAGGAGAGGGACCATTACTGGCTGGCCACTCTCCTTGATCCACGGTACAAGGGTAAGGTTGCCGACCTTATCTTGCCATCGCAGAGGGAGCAGAGGATGAGACATCTCCGGGAGGCCTTGCAGAAAGGTCTGTGCAACGCGTTCCCAGAGACTGGGAGGTTACAAACTCCTGGTCCTGGACAACGTGTTGCTGAGGCATCGGTCAGAAGGAGCGGTGGAGAAGGTGGCCGTCTGACTGATGCTTTCAGACAATTTTTTAGTCCGCAGCCCCAAGGTATGATCGGTTCCAGCACCCATCGCCAGCGTCTGATTTACATGGTGCAGGAATACCTAGGGGCAAGGTCAGACATGGACACCTTTCCCACCGAAAATCCTCTGGCTTACTGGGTCTTGAGGATGGATCACTGGCCAGAGCTTGCACAGTATGCAATTGAGCTACTGGCCTGTCCTGCATCCAGCGTTCTTTCGGAACGCACCTTCAGTGCTGCTGGTGGCTTTGTTACCGATCACAGGGTGCGCCTGTCCACCGAATCAGTTGATCGACTGACCTTCATCAAGATGAATCAGTCTTGGATCACCCACAGCTACCAAGCACCTGAAGCTGATGTAACAGAATAATTTTTTTTTAAATATCACATCCCTTCAAGACTGCCTATGCTGATGCTGAGTGACTGTCCTGTTATGTTGATTGTCTATCCTCTTCCTCCTCCGCTGATATGTTGGAAGAACATTTCTGGTTCTGGTTGATGCCATCAGCCCAATTTTTCTGCCCCTGTTTAACAGGGGCGTTTAAGTACAATTTTTGATGCAATGCTTTGCAGCAGGGTTAATTCCTGCAATCAAACAAGAGTATATGGGAGAGGTTGCAGTGTGGTGGCACCAGCACCAGTGCCTAAGGCCCAATTTTTCTGCCCCTGTTTAACAGGGGCATTTAATTACAATTTTTGATGCAATGCTTTGCAGCAGGGCTAATTCCTGCAATAAAACTAGAGTATATGGCAGAGGTTGCAGTGTGGTGGCACCAGCACCAGTGCCTAAGGCCCAATTTTTCTGCCCCTGTTTAACAGGGGCGTTTAAGTACAATTTTTGATGCAATGCTTTGCAGCAGGGCTAATTCCTTCAATAAAACTAGAGTATATGGCAGAGGTTGCAGTGTGGTGGCACCAGCACCAGTGCCTAAGGCCCAATTTTTCTGCCCCTGTTTAACAGGGGCGTTTAAGTACAATTTTTGATGCAATGCTTTGCAGCAGGGCTAATTCCTGCAATAAAACTAGAGTATATGGGAGAGGTTGCAGTGTGGTGGCACCAGCAGCAGTGCCTAAGGCCAAATTTTTCTGCCCCTGTTTAACAGGGACATGTAATTACAATTCTTGATATAATATTTCACAGGAGGGCCCCTTCCTGTGCCCACCCAGAGTAACGGTGAGGACTTATAGTGTTGTGGCACCAGCACCACAACCACCAAAGGTCAATTTTTCTACCACTGTTCAACAATGGCATGTAATTACAATTCTTGATATAATCGTTCACAGCAGGGCGCTCCAGCGCCCACCAAGAGTCACTTTGAGGGCTTACAATGTTGTGGCAAAACCAACACCTTGTTCCGCCATTTCTGCAGAGCATATAGAGCAGGCCCCTACTTTCAAACATCCAATTTACAAACATCTCCTACTTGCAAACGGAAGGAGACAACAGCAAGTGAGATGAAAAAAGATGGACGACAAAACAAATTATACAGGGGTGATAACCCTTCCCTATGTTTTCCAAAAAGCTTAAAAATATTTTTTTTGACTGGAGCTACACTTTAAAAATGTACCAGTTGAAAATTACAAACAGATTCAACTTAACACAACAAACCTACACAGTCCCTGTCTTGTTTGCACCGCCTGTATACTGCTGTTCTGAGTATATAGGGCCTGGGGGCCACACGCATTTCCTTTTTTTAATATGGGTACGGGGTTCCCCTTAATATGCGTACAAGACATAAAGGGGCTGGTAATGGGCAGGGAGGGCTACCCATGCCATTTTTCTCAATGATTTTCAACCATATTGCAGGAACCAGATATAACATTAAAACCGCAAGCAGTTTTAAATGGTGTTATTTCCGTTTAATGTCATTTTGTGCAGGGACTGTTCTAAACACGGGAAATACGTGGCACTTCACAGGCATACTACAGACACCCCCCAGGCACCATATTTAAAGGAATATTTCACTTTTTTTTTCACTTTAATCGTCATTAAAATCAGTGCTCCCGTCAAAACGGCCATTTTTAAAAACATTTTAGGCATTGACCCATGTCCCCTGGGGCAGGAGCCAGGTCCCCAAACCCTTTTTAGGACAGTATCTTGCATATTAGCCGTTAAAATTAGCACTTTTCATTTCGTACGTTCGAGTCCCATAGACTTCAATGGGGTTCTAACGTTCGTTCGAATTTGGGGTCCGTTCGAAAGTTCTGGTGCGAACCGAACCGGGGCGTGTTCGGCTCATCCCTAGCACTGAATCTCCTGCTGCTTTCTGCAGCTTCTTGTCCACATATATTGGGATGATATCTCCCTCCTCTTCCTTTCCACCCTGTCTGCTGAAATCCCCTCTGCTGTGTGGCTCTCGGCCCACCCCTGCGGGGAGTGGATTATGGCTTTTACATGGGAGGTCATAGGGACACCCAGGGCGCCTATCTAATTGGGAGCTTTCCCTTTGAGGTGCCCGTTGGTATGACGGCGCTCCGCGTTATGTGCCGGGAGACTGTCATGTTTGGGGAGGGGACACATCGGACTGGTTTGTGTCATCTACCTAAACGTTCCCCTGGTAACCAGCGAGCACCGCTCGGTGGATTACAGAAGGCTCACTGTGTCTACAGTGGCCTTATGGGAAACATAGTCCGATCTGCCCTTCCCCTTCTCCCGGACATGCGCAGTGCCGCCTAAGATGTCCGCATCGAACTGACGACGTCAGACGCCGGCTCGATGGGCGGGAGCTTAAAAGCTGAGCGCCATTAGGGGGAAAGTACCGGCGGACACGCTAGGCTTATCCCACACACCATCGAACGCTACATGTAAGTAATGGACACAGACGCTACAGATCTCTATCTATTGATATATTTATAAAGCAAATTAATACCTCCTCTTTACATATTTATAGGCACTCAACGTATGAGGACTAATTTTAAAAGTGCCATTGTGTATTGCTGCGTTTTCCAACTTGGGAATCTATTTACCCCTATTATCTGACTGGTTCATTGTTTATCTCCAGTTCTGAGACCATAATAGTAAGTATAGACATGGTATAAATGTTTTACACTTTATCTAATTGCTATTTGCTAATTAGGGGATGTCTTTAACCCCTAATATATTATTACTTGGCAATAAAGATATATTTTTACCGTAATTGTTGCAATCTATACTTCCCTTATTGATTATTGGGACCTTATTGAATTGGCCTGATTGCTATAGGCTTTTTGGAAGGACCGTTCCCCTTTTCCTTCCCCCTCCCCTTCTTTCCCCCTTCCCTTAGCTTCTTCTCCCCCCCCATCCCCTTTTTTTTTCTCTCTACTAATTTAGGTGTTTAACAACACCTTGTACCTTGGGTATATTTTTAAGAATTTTTATTGTATCTTTTACCACCACCCAGATTGGTTCCCGTCTATGCCCTCCTAAGCCGTTCCACTCCACTGATTGGAGGGGTAGTTCTGTACACACTTTTTCCAACTTGTGAGGTGTTTCATTCATTGGACGGTGGATTTGAAGGGAGGGTAAGCCCATATGAGGACCTAGATGTGGCAAAAAAATTATTAAATTATGTTGTTTTATATTGAATGCATTAATTGTAAACTTGCCTGTGTTATTGTTTGTCATTAGCTTGCATATCCCCTGAGGAAGCTGTTGCGAAACATGTCGGGATAGATGACTGTAAGCTTTTTACCACCTTCTGTACTATGTGGACCAGTTTCTCTTGCCACTTTGTAACTATGCAATGATTGCAAATGTGCAAAAAAATTGTAATAATTAATAATAAAATCAATTGTTTTATGTATTGAATTTTCTTATTGTTGTACCTTCAATATACCAGCACTGCAAAAATCCCCCTTTTTCCTCTCTCATATATTCTTTATGTTCAATAATATATTTAACAGATCAAAAAGCACCAAATAAGAAAACGTTCTTGTTAAGAGTTACAGTGCATACCCTTTAAAGAGGAGTTTCAGGTTAAGCAATTTTTACATGCTTTCCACTGGTTCAAGTTTGACCATTGCAATTATGTACAGTATATACCATACCTGTGGGATCCTTGCAGAAGCTGGAAATCAGTGTGATTGGCATCGCTATGCCAGTGACTAGGATATGGGTTCCGTGCAGAGTGGCTGCCTTGCTGCATTGTGAACACACAGCTGTTCAGCATGGGCACCATTCAGAGAGTGATTGCATTTTCTCCAAGTATGTAAAGTGTTCCTATTGGACAAGGTGGAGATTGTGATTCTCCATTTTGTCCAATCAAAGAATGTCTTGAATACATTCATAATGTGCAAAGTGATCTTATATGGCGTCCATGCCAAGTGGCTGACCTGTATTTACAATGCAGTAGGCCAGCCGCTATACATGGGATCTGGGATGCTAGCGGAGCTCACTGGAGTAGCATGCCAACTACACTAATTTCCAGATTCCACAGGGATTCCACAGGTAGGGTATACACATATCCACATTGGTCCAAGCTGGTCCAAGATGTAAAATTGCCATAAGAAAACCTTTCCTGAAAGGATTACAAAGGTAGCAATTGCTGACCTCCTTTTTGAAAAAAGACTTGCAAAGCCTAAATTTGCGTTCTATAATTAGCAATAAAGTCCAATTTTATTTTTTTGCATCCTCATGACTCGGGGAAACCCTTGAGTCTGGGGCCCCAGATAGCCACCCATTCTGTCCTTTTAACCCCTCAAAGCCTCTCCCACAACCTATTAAGGAGGTCATAAATGTACAAGAGTTAGGACTGCAGATAATACCAGCGTGCCTTGGAGCGACTCTGCAGCTTACGCATGTGCAAAATAAACCCCTGTTTTTAGTGCAAACTGTTAGACAGGATGATTTGGTTGGTTGCAGACTGGTTGGTGAGTTGAGCAGGGAATTTTCTTCATTTTGTTTTTTGCATGAGTTGCCCTTCCTTGCTGTCAAGGCGAGTTATAGGTGGGGACAGTGGCCATTAGTTTGCTACTTTTCCACAACCCACCCTTCTAGAATAACCAAGATACATAACTATAATAAGAGGAGTGGGAAGCTGAACATTATCTAATATTAGCTGCTACTAAACAACAAGTTTTCAATGGCATTTAGTAGCAGGCCCTGTTATTTCTTCGCTTTCTCTTATCCCGTTTCCTGTTAGTAGAGTTAATTTTCATCACTGATTAGTTTATCTTTTGACACCATGATATTTAGAGAACTGCAGTTTTTTTCTGTACCATTATCCAGAAACAGGAGAGAGTTCATCAACTCACTGTCATTAAAATATGTATGTTTTCACCCTTGTGAGCTAAATACTTAATAGAGACTGTTTGTTATTTCAAAGCTGATGTATGCTAATATTCCAACTCAGTGCAAAACATTTGACATTTAGTTTTCACTCCCTTGCCACTTTACTGTGACTAATTAATATGTTAATGAGTGTTTCTCTGCTTCACGTAATCCGTCCTATCTAAAGGAATGAAATTGAAAGAGCTGTGATGTAGGAGGGGTGGAATTTAGGTAGAAATATGTGTCTCTTTTAAAGGTAATTGAAAAGACTTGTAAGATGACATCAATTGAACATTTTAACAATTTGAAAGTGTTCTGTTCTCATATCACATAAACAACACTGCAGAGTACATAATAATAAAACATTTTAAAGAATATTTTCAGCCCCTAGTATATATATTTTTTTAATCAACAAAAAAAGGTTTTTATTGATCAGAACACAAGGCATTACATGATATGTAAAACATATGCATAACATTTAATTACATATAGCGAGGGTATCAGGAGTCTTAACTTTTTCACAAAAACATAAAGTGACCATAACTGTAAGATTAGTACTGTTGTCATACTCCCATACAGAGAGGGCTAGTATATTTTTTAGTTATGAATAAATTGGAGATTGGTTATAATTTCTAATTTCTAAAAAACACTAATCAGCTCTGTCCAGTTAAGAAATGTAAATAGGTTGTGTCTGGAGTTCTGTATCAGAAAAATTGTCGACTTCATCTTTTAAGATGTGTAGCACTACCTCCTCTGGATATTAGGTTCCCCCTTCACCAGCACAGTCAAGCAACACACATTTTCAGCAAGCACTCCATAGTCAATAATCCAGTCCGTGAGGTTGGTTTTGATCATTTATTGAGGGAATGTAACTCAGATGGGGTTAGGGCACCCAGCTACTTTCTCCCTTTTTGGATTTGGGGGGTGAATGGGTAGAGGTTACTCAGTCCTTTTAAATCCTGCCACATGGTAGTGACTTCTGTCCACTGTGCAAAGGCCTCCCACTGTACTGCGTGGCAGGGAATCACCAGGATGAGACTAAAAGGGGTGAGGGAACCTGTCGGGACCTGTGTTTAGAACTAAAGCGTATAGTTCTGGTGTCCACCAGCGGGTGTCTCCCAGCAGATGGACCATACAGGTAATTAGGACGCACGTGATAGGACTGCTGGGGGTGTATAAGCCCGCCTTGCACTGAGGTCCAGTGCTTCAGTATTTTCCCTGCAAGCCGTGTCCCTGCCTGAGCCTGATCTGTTCCTGTTCCTTGTATCCTGATACGGAGACCTGTCCCCTGCAACCTGCTTCCCTTGTCTCTTGTCTTTGCTTGTATTTCTCATGTGTGTTCCCCCCACTTATATATAAGTTAGTTAGGTTATTTACTTAGGGTTTTCATTGTTACATTTATTTTCCCCCTTCTCCTTCCAGGACAGCTGACTTAGAGAGATGATTGGCTCCGCCCTCTACAGGAAACACAAATCCGAAAGGGTTTAAAAGCCCCCCTCCCTTCTCTTGCACCTCAGTTTGTTTTGTGTTTCCAGAACCCTCCAGGAGTACAATGTTTGTGTTTTTTGGTTATGGTGACTGTGGTTATTGGACCCCCTTCTAGCTACTCAGAACGGGTGTGCCTGGAGTCTGTGGCCATTTCTAGAAGGTGTTTCCCCCCCTATGCTGTACTTGAATGAATGAATGAATGAAATACTTATATAGCGCACAATGCGAACTGAATCGCCTCTAGGTGCTGTGGCGAGCTTTGATCATCTGCTAAAAGAGGAAGGTCTTGAGTTTTTTCCTAAAAGCCAGGTGATTTTCTTCCAGGCGGATGTTGATTGCCTTAAGTATTATTAGACGACTACCAGAGCCCACCTATCTGTCTGTAGCTGTTCCTGAAGCCGAGAAGCGATCACGCATTGGTGCAGTTCGAGAGGTCCGAGAGTCCTAAGATGGCAGCTTAACTTATGGTATATGGGATCTTTGACTTCCTCCTGTTGGCGTCTGATGATGCACTTCTGGTGACACGGCAAGAGGGCGTATAAACCGTAAGTGACGCGATGCACTTCCAGCCGCAGAATTCATTTTTCCTGGGAGCTAGTCAGATGGTGAAGGGAAAACGCTGCTGTGAGACCCCCAGTAGTGGGACTATGGATTCACTATAGGTCCTTTCTAGGTCTCAGAAAAAAAATATAAAAATACACTTGAATCCACTCGTCAATCTACCCAAATTATTGAAGATCAAAAATTGATACATCAATATGACGGGCTCTCTCCCAAGAAGCAGAATTGGTATACACAAAAAGAGAAGGGGGTGAGGGGATACGGGGGATGGGAGGAGCCGCTGACACGTAGCAGCCGCCGGAGCGGCGTGCGTCCTCTTCCCTCGCCGTCCCCGCCTCCCGCCTTCCGTGTCGTCCGCACCGCCTACCCGCCGTCAGCTGTTCACCTGCACGAGACAGAGCGGACGCTCCAGGTGAAGACAGCGCAGAGAGAGCGGGCAGAGAGAGCGTTCCCTTGTGAAGCAGGGACACAACGGTAGGACAGCAGCTATGTGCGGAGCCCTGCACCCCCCCCCCCTCTCCGCTGAGCCGACCTGACTGCACGGACATCTCTACCCCCTCTTGCGTAGGTAAGATCACGGATCAGATGACAGTGACAGAGCAGAGGAGCAGCGGAGCGGTGAGGTGAGCAAGTAATGGGGATGAAAGAAGGGGGGACGGACAGCTGATCACCTGTTTACCGCTACTTACTAAAACTGACTAAAATTATCGATGAAATGGTTTCTTTTTGAAAGTGATAAGGCGTATAGTTATAATCCTCCTAATGACTGCTATCAATGTGACGCTCACTACCAGACCACCGGATTGTTATTAATGTTGTCTGATCAGTCGGAGATAAACCCTGCAGGATGAGAAGTAGTGTGAGGTGGATGGATATATGAAGGGCAGACAAACAGCTATGCAGTGTGGAGTTTTCTTTTTCTTTTACATACATCTCTCATACAGAGGTACAAAGTAGCGGGGTCGGTTAGCGCTCGCTTGCGACTAGCTGCCCTTTTGCCTATATTTGTCCTGCTCTCTCCGACAGCGGATCGGCAGGTAGACACAGGTGGTGAATGCTGGAGTTGATTCGGGAGTTGATCTACGGCCTGTACCTGTGGCTAAAAAAAAAAAAAAGGGGGACAGGAAAAGGAAAAGGAAAAGGAGGGTGAATCCTAGTGCGTTGCCTGGGTGGAGAGTCAGACTGGTGCCTTCTGCTCGTCACCCGTTGACATACTGGCATAAGGGGGAAGAACTACACCATTGTGCGCTGCCTTACTCTGTGAAAGAAGGAACGGGGAAGGGGAGAGAAGGTGGAGGAAGGGGAAAGAGAAAAAGAAAGAAAGAAAGAAAAATCTCCCATGCAAAATAAATCTCTTCAGCACCCCTCCCTAATTGATAGAAGTGCCCCGCTCCCAGAAAGTGACTTAAGCAACCTGTACCCCACAAGAGTTATAGGAAAAGAAAAAGGACTTTAGCTTTGAAAAAGGTCTTGAGTTTTGGAGCTGACCCACTACAAAAGGAGTATGCGGGGGAAAACTAATAAAAGGGGGGGAGCGGGACCTACTAGTCCTGGGGGGATACAACGATATCTGGTGGGGGAGACAAGCACGATGGAAAACAGCCAGGAAACCCCCAGCCAGAAGACATTAAGAAAATCAGGCGCGGCCATCAGTAAAACTATGGAGACGGGAGAAGGGCGGGGAGTGGAAAAGCCTAAGGACTTATGCCCAACTCGCACTAGGATGGGGGGGGTTAGCTCCCGAGAAGATGACAAGGTTAAAAGAAGGGAAGAATCGGGGAGAAAAGGAGAGGCCCCTCCCCAACCCGAAACTCAACCCGAAATTCAATCCGAATTAGAAGGAGACCCAGTGTTGGCGGAGCCACAAGCGACCCTGGGTATGTTGAAAGAGATATTTACAGAGGCATTGACTAAAGTGGAAACTTCACTTAAATTCGATATAGCTGGGATAAGGGCGGATATTGGTCTAGTACTAGGAAGGGTGGAAGAAATGGAGGAAAGAATGAATGGGTATGAACAGAATCTGAGGGACCTAAGAGAACAAGTGAAATCAGCCCAAAAAATAAATAGAGCGATCCTATATAAAATCGAGGATCAGGAAAATCGCGGAAGAAGGAAAAATTTAAGGATAAAAGGTTTGGAAGAAAAATTTAAAAATGAAGATCTCCCCAAGGTGATGCAGGACCTGTTCAATCCCATTCTAGGAAGGGCGGAAGATGAAATACTAAAAATAGATAGAGTGCACCGAGTCATTGGATATCGGCCCCAAGCCACAGAAAAACCAAGAGATGTAATAATCAGATTTCATTTTTACGAGGAAAAGGCGCTAGTACTGGAGAATATCCGAAGGAAGGACAAGATTGTGTTTCAGGAATCGGAGTTACAGATATTCTCAGATCTGGCGGGGGAAACATTGAGGAGAAGAAGGCTTCTTAAACCCCTGACAGATCTGATGAGGTCATTAAATGTTCCCTATCAATGGGGATTTCCAGCATGTCTTAGGGGAAGGAGAGACGGCCGCACTGCAGTATTAAGGTTCCCAGAGGACTTAACGGACTTCTGTAATAGGTTAGAAATCCCCCCACCAGCAATATCAGGATGGGAGGAGGGGATGGGGAATAAAGGAAGCAGTGGGGCTATGCAGTGGTCTCGGGTCGGGGATAGGGGGGGGAGAGATGGGGTATAATCACCATCACTGGGGGGCGGGATGTGGGGGGAGGGGGGGGCGCGGGTGCTTTGATAGGCTGTGAATGAGGCGGTCCTCCCAAAGAAGGCTAGGCGGGCAAAAGGTGACCTGTGGGTCACCGGGACACCTATGCGAGGAACAAAAACGGAAATTGTTCACTCCTCTGAAGGGAGGAGGGGGGGAGGAGGGAGGGGGAGGGTTGGGGAGGGAGGGGGCTGGAAAGGGGGAGGGAGGAAGGGGGGGTGGGAGGGGGGGCAATCTCTCTCTTAAACAGGGGGTATATACTCTCTCTCACGCTCTCTCGTCTCCCCCTCCTCTCGCTCCCCACGTTGACCTCCGGCGGGGAGGGAGCTTACGCCCCCCCGGCGGGGGGCGGGGGGAGAGGGGAGGGGATGAGGATGAGTGAGATATGACAAGGTTTAAATTGATAACATACAATGTGAGGGGTATAAGTACTCCCCAAAAAAAGTTCAGAGTAAATAAGGAGCTAGAATTGTATGGGGCGAATGTGATCTGTCTGCAGGAAACACATATGTCACACGAGGCTAGAGGGAGATTGACATCTTGGAAGTTCCCTACATGGTTCTATGGTGACTCTACTACACGCTACGCCAGGGGGGTAGCAATAGGATTCGAGAGAAGTGTCAGGTTCGAAGTTGAGAAACAAATGGCCTACCCGGAAGGGAGATTTCTGTTCATAAGGGGAAGAATCTCGGATGGAGTATACACTTTTGCGAACATATATTCCCCAAATAGGGACCCAGATAAATTCTTAAGGAAGGTCCTGGATTTATTGGCAGAGTTCAGAAAAGGTAAATTGATAGTGGCGGGGGACCTGAATATGTGCGTCGACCCTCGGGTAGACTCCTCAGCGGGGTCCCCCCGATGGACGGGGCTCAGATATAAAAAGATAAAGGCTATGCTTTTAGAATTTCAGTTAGTCGATGCTTGGAGGATTAAACATCCAAATAGCAGAGACTATACTTTCTATTCATCGGTACATGGGACATTTACACGAATCGACTATGTACTGATTGAACATCAAATGCTCCCAGCACTCAAAGATACAGTAATAAAACCTATCTCCCTGTCCGATCATGCCCCAGTTATGGTACAGCTGGAGCTAGCAACAGACCAGGCCAAAAGAGAGACATGGAGATTAAATGAAGCGCTAATACAGGACCCAGAGACTAGAAGTAGGATCGAAACGGAGCTGGAAGAGTTCTTTATAAGAAATGACTCCCCAGAGGTTATGAGGAGTACGATCTGGGAGACACATAAAGCATTTATAAGAGGAATTTTAATAAGCATTGGGACAGGGAAAAAAAGGAAATAGGGAAAAGGCTACAAGAGTTAAATAAGGAGATTTGGGAATTGGAGCAACAAACAAGACCAAAGGGGATCCCAGAGAGAGTAGAACTAAAAGATAAGAAGCTAGAATTAGAAGGACTCATGGAGAAGGAAAGGGTGCGAGTCAACCACTGGGCAGAGAGTATAAGATACCAGGAGGGGAATAAATCTGGGAAATGGTTAGCGAGAGTAGTGCGGGAGAGAAGAAATGTGTCCTTCATATCAAAAATAAAAAATGAAAAGGGGGAAATGAAGCACTCTACTCCTGAAATCGCAACGGTCTTTCATAGCTATTATAGCCAGTTATATAAGGTAGGACAGGGAAAGGAGAAAAGTAGGAATAAAGAAGATACTATCGAGTACCTAACAGGAACAGAGTACCCTACAGTCCCAGAGGATGAGTTAGAGAGGTTAGAGGCCCCGGTAACGGTAGACGAGGTGGTGCGGGCAATAAGGGGGATGGCAATCGGGAAGAGTCCAGGCCCGGATGGGTTCCCAATCCTTTATTATAAAAAGTTTGAAAAAATACTGGCGCCCAAATTATGCGAGTATATGAACGCAGTCGCAGAAGGGGAAGAACTGAGGGAAGAAGCATTGATGGCTTACATAACTTTGATATTAAAGGAGGGGAAGGATCCAACAAACCCGGGGAGTTATAGACCGATCTCTCTTCTGAATACGGACGTGAAGATATTTTCAAAAGTGATAGCAGAAAGGCTAAAACCATTACTACCCCAATGGGTCCATAGTGACCAAACGGGGTTTGTCATGGGAAGAGAGGGTAGGGATAACTGCCTTAAAACCCTCATGTTGATTCATGGAGTGGAAAGCAGCGGATCCCCGGTCGCCCTGTTATCTGTGGATGCTGAAAAAGCATTTGACAGGGTAGACTGGGGCTTCATGTTTGAGACCTTAGGATATCTGGGATTAAAAGAAAAAACATTGCGATGGATAAAAGCATTCTACTCCCACCCGACGGCAAAAATAAAAATTAACGGTAACCTTTCCCCGGTAGTAAAGTTATATAATGGAACCAGACAGGGGTGTCCTCTGTCCCCAATGCTGTTTGTTCTGGCCTTGGAACCCTTGTTGGTCTCGATCAGGAAAAATGAAGATATAAGGGGAGTGAGAATTGGTAGAGAAGAGTATAAGGTGTCTGCGTATGCAGATGACATATTATTCTATGTTTCAGAATTCAGGGTGTCTCTCCCAAATATAATTAAGGAGATCCATAGATATGGGATGTTGACAAATTTTAAGATTAATATGTCAAAAACTGAAATTCTGAACATAACAGTACCTAAAAAAGAACAAGAGGAACTCCAGAGCTCTTTTCCCTTTATTTGGTGTAGGGATGAGCTGAGTTACCTGGGGGTAAGAATTACGCCCACATTGTCATCCATATACGCGGCCAATTATACATATATATTAAATAAGGTCAAAGAATGTATTAAAAGTATGAGATATAAACCCTTGTCACTAATAGGGAGAGTAAATGCGTTAAAAATGTTCATTTTACCAAAATTGACATATATGTTCCAAATGATTCCAATAAAAGTTCCGCAGGAGTTCTTCACGAAACTTAAAACTCTAACTTTAAAATACATATGAGGACGTAGGAATCCCAGGATTTCTTATGCGACTTTAGAAAGGGGGAAAGTAGGAGAGGGGTTAGCAGCCCCAAACTTCAGAAGATACTACCAGGCAGCAGTAATTTCACGAGTGGTGGATTGGGTGTATGACAAAGGGGATAAAGGGTGGGTAAATATAGAGAAAACACAAAGCGGAGTTAATCTAGGAAAAAGGATTTGGATACCACGGGATTTTCGCGACTTGGGGAGTAGCACTAACCCACTAACTATTAATTTGTTTAAAACATGGGATAAAGTGGGAGAATCAAATCACTGGCAGTATAATTCACCTCTAATTTCTTTATTAGACACAAGTTTTTTTAAACCAGGGAAGGAGGAATTTGTTTATTTCACCAGATGGGCAAAAAAGGATGATATTTCTTTGAAAGATGTGATGAATGGGGACAGATTTTGCACTTTAGGAGAAATAAGACAAAGATGGGGATGTAGGAACTTAGATAGCTGGAGATATGCACAAATTAAACATTTTGTTCAGACTCTGCCTCGGCCACTCCGAGGGGCAGGAGATCTCAGACCGATGGAGAGAATGCTTTCAGACCCGAGCTGCAAGAAAAAAAGTATGTCCAAAATTTATAAAATCCTACAGGAGGAAGAGGAACCAGGGGAACCACTATTCCTGAAAAAATGGGAAGAAGAGCTGGGCACCGTGGGGGATGAGGAACGTAGAAAGAAGATCTTAAGAATAGCAGGTACAATATCTAGGGACAATATGTCATTAGAGATGTCATTTAAATTAATGGCAAGATGGTATGTTGTCCCACAAAGAGCGCATAAGAGTAGAGCAGGTATATCAGCACTATGCTGGCGGGGCTGCGACAAGGTGGGAACCTTTGCACATATATGGTGGGAGTGTGGAAAGATTGGCCCATACTGGGAGAAAATAATAGAAAATATTTTCCGAATAACAGGGGAAGAGGTAAAGAAGGAACCATGGACATGTCTGTTTCACGACACTGACAAAACACTGGGGGAATACAAAAACTCATTGATTCCTCACTTATTGATTGCAGCAAAAAGCCTGATCCCAAAGAGATGGGGCACTCCCGAACCCCCATCTATGAGGGAATGGTTAGGTAAAATAGAGTGGGTAAGATCAATGGAGGAATCAATATCTAGAAGAGGAGACCAAGTGTAAAACTTAATTTAGTAAGTGGGGAAAATGGCTGGAGTTCAAGAAAACAAGGGAATATCTCAGAATGAGTGGATTCGAGGGGAAATGAGGGTGAGAGCGGGAGAGAGAGATGGAGAGAGAGAGAGGGGAGGGAGGGGGCGAGGGACTGGGGGGGGGGGTCGGGGATAGATATTGAAATGGAATGGGAAGCACACTTTTTGTAATATATTTCTTCTTTGAAACTTTAACAAAATAAATAAAGAATTAAATAGAGGAAAATGTTAAAAAGGTTTGCATGTGATGTGAAAATAGCACTGCGATTAGGCAAAATGGTGGCGATAAGTAGAAGGGAACTAAAGTAACAAGGGCGCAAAGTTAGCCACAATTTGTTGAAGAGAGATTATGGCGTGCTGTATACTGATGCAAAAAAAAAAAAAAAAGAGAAGGGGGTGAGACCATAGCGGGCTCACGACTGCTCGCAGTGGGAAAGGAAGCAACAAAATAATTGATTTTATTTTAATCTTCAAAAGGTAAACTTTATTGAAAAGATGCACAAACGTCTAGAGGGGAGTACCACAGGTGTTACACAAATCTTCACCTGTGAGGCCCATTCCTCCACAATGCCACATTATCAAATTAAAACATAAAAGCTGTAACTAGCCTTTCTAGGTCTCAGCTGTGCAGTTAGTTCCACAGGTGGCGGCCTACGGAAGAGGGTACTTGTCAAAATGGATGCTTATAACACCCCTGGAGATGATGGAGCACCCTGTCAGGCTAGTTCATTGGCTGCTTCGTCTTCTAATTCTGCTCCCAAGGTATGTACCTCTCCTCTTTTTAATGAGAGCGACTGGTGTTTTTTTATATATGCAGGATTTGTTAGACTGGAAATATTTTTTTTCTTTTTCAGACTGACCATAAAGAAAAAGTGTGGGAATTGCAGGACTAGATTACCAGATAGCACTAAAAACCTACTATGTGATAACTGTATTTCACAGGCAGCAGGATCTGGTTCTGTTACATGCTTAAAAGAACTAATGTCTACTATGAGGGAAATGGCCTCTTCCTTCCAGTCCTTTACTTCTAGGTTTTCAGGAGTAGGCCCCTCCACTTTAAAGGCTGTTAACTATTCAAAGGGAGTCTTCTGTTACTACTAGGGCCCTCCCTCCTTTGGAGTTAGAAACCTTGAGTTCACAAGCAGTCTCTGACCTGGAGGAGGGGAAGAATTCAGCCTCAGAGCCTGAGCCCCCTCCTTAGACTCTAATGAAGTTCGTAGCTCAGGTCGTTACCTCTTTCTGGTGGAGGAAGCTGATGAACTTTTAAAAGCTATTTACACATCTGAACATTTTGAGGAACCTGCTCAGGCCTCTTCTGTTCAGGACAAAAGGTACAAGGGGTTGAAAAAACGTAAACCTAGAACTTTTCCTGTTCGTCTGTCGTTATGAGACATAATACTGTATGAATGGAATGAGCCTGAAATGAAACTCTTTCTCTCTAGGGAGCACAAGAGATGCTTTACTTTTGACACTATTGAAGAGGGGGTGTTCTTTAAATGCCCTAAACTAGACGCTCCCCTATCCCAGATCTCCAAAAATTCAGACCTCTCTTTTGAGGATTCAGGGGTCCTCAAAGATCAGATGGACAGAAAAGCTGAGTCCTTGTTGTGTAAAGCTTGGGACTCATTGGCCTTTGCCCTGAGTACTGCACTGGCCGCCACATGTGTAACAAGGAACTTGGATGTCTGGGTCAAACGGTTGGATCGTCTACTTTCCTAAGTGCTAAGTCAGTAGCTTTTTTGGCGGACACTGCGACTGATTCAGTGAAATCCATTGCCAGAACCTCTGCCCTTTTAATTCAGCTAGGTGTGCAATATGGCTTAAATCCTGGGAGGGTGACATCACATCTAAAAATAAATTATGTAGAATCCCCTTCGAAGGAAAGCTTTTGTTTGGCTCTAATTTAGAGACAGTTTTGACGTGCTCCTCTGAGAAGATTAAGAAATTCCCTGAAAAACATAACAAATTTCGTAACAAGAAACCTTTTCATGGCCCTCAGGGCAAGCCCGATTTTAAATCGGGCAAAAATCAGGCTAAAAAGA
Source organism: Lithobates pipiens (assembly GCF_037356315.1). Taxonomy (NCBI): domain Eukaryota; kingdom Metazoa; phylum Chordata; class Amphibia; order Anura; family Ranidae; genus Lithobates; species Lithobates pipiens. Next base: position 514,661,192 of record NW_027507764.1, on the reverse strand, counting down.
AGTGGTCCTTTAATAGAGACAAGGCCAAGGTTGGAGCACTCTTTACTCCTGCAGCCCATTCCAAGACCACTCAATGACGCCAAGCCGAGGGCAGGAGGAAGGCCATCCCTTTTTTTCAATCAATGGGAAAATATTACAGAAAACTCCTTTGTCCTTTAGATAATAGGGTCAGGTTACAGGCTGAAATTCAGCCTCCCCCCACCCTGCAGGTTCGTTCTCACCCGGATCCCGAGAGAACATGTAAGGAAATAGGTGATGTTAAATCTAGTTTCCCAGTGGGAATTAGAACAGGCAATTGTGCCAGTGCCAGACAATCAAAAATTCTAGAGGTTTTACTCTCACCTGTTCCTTGTCCAGGTTTCGAATGATAATCAATTTGAGCCTGCTGAACAGGTTTCTGGTGTTCGGAAAATTTAAGATGGAAAACATTTACACGTTGAGAAATCTTTTACTCCAAAAAGCTTATATGATTACTCTGGACCTCCAAGATGCATACTTTCAAGTACAGATTTGTCTAGAGCATCAAAAGTTTCTAAGGTTTGCCATCCTAACACAAAATGGTCCGCATCTATGGCAATTCAGAACCTTGCCTTTTGGTCTCTCGCCAGCCCCCAGATTATATACAAAAATGATGGCAGAATTCATGGCCTTCCTAGGACTACAGGAAGTTTTGATTGACCTCTATTTGGATAACTTCCTAATTTTTGCACAGGATCAACAGAAATTAGAGAAGGATTTATCTCTGATTCTCCAGACTCTTCAGAGGTTGGGTTGGAAAATCAATCAGGAAAAGTCGTCCCTGATCCCCTCTCAGTTCCTAACCTTCTTAGGTTATCAGATAGACACAGTAAGTCAGAAAATGTTTCTGATAAGAGAGAAAGTGGAAAAAATGATTCTGTCAGTCCAAACTTTCCAATTACTTCCACAGACTTCTATACGTCAGATTATGCAGTTGCTGGGTTAATGACGGCAGCAGTAAGTCTCAACAACAACTGTTGGGAGTTGAATGTGGAAGGCTTCAAGGAGATCACATTGAAATGGGGTGTCCCAGAAGTAGATCTGTATGCATCCAAACAGATCACGAAAGTGGAGGCATTTTTTCCCATACAGGGGGAGAGGGAGTCCCTACGGATGGATGTACTGACCTTCCCATGGACCTTCGGGTTTGCGTATGCCTTTCCTCCATTTGCTCTACTACCCCTAGTAATCTGAAAAATCATTTGGGAATAGGCAAAGGTGATTTTTATAGCCCTTGATGGCCCAGGAGGAGCTGGTTTTATCACTAAAAGTGCTGTCGGTGGGTCCTCTTTGGACACTTCTGGAGCGCAAGAATCTCCTCCTGCAGGGCCCAGTTTACCATCCAGGTTGTCAAATTTACCATTTGACGGCCTGGATGCTGAATGGCGCATCATACAACTGAAGGGTTGTTCAGAAAAAGTTGTCGACACTATACTAAGTAGTCGTAAATTAGTCACTAGAAAGATTTACGGGAAAATTTGGACGATTTTCAGGTCCTGGCAGAGGAGGAGAGGGAGTGACTCTTTTTCTCTGCCTTCTGTCCTGGATTTCCTCCCAAGTGGTGTTGACAGAGGGTTGTCAGTTAGTACCTTTAGAGTGCAAGTTGCTGCTCTGTCAGTTTTCTTGGATAAGACGCTTGCTGAATACCCCTTGGTTAAGAGATTTCTCTTGGCATGATCTAGATCCACCCTGAGGTTACCCAAACAAGTGGCCCCCTGGGACTTATCCCTAGTCCTCAACGCACTTACCAGGGAACGTTTAGGGCCACTAGAGGGAGTTACCTTAATGTGGCTTACATTAAAGATGACTTTTCTGTTAGCTGTGACTTTAGGTAGAAGGATCTCAGATTTGGAATCTTTATCTTGTAAAGACCCATTTTTGAGAAACCTGGAGGACAGGGTAATTATAAAGCCAGATCCCCTATACCTGTCCAAAGTCTCTACCTCTTTCCACAGGTCACAGGAAGTGATTCTACCCAGTTTTTGCAGTTCTCCTAAAAATAAGGAAGAAAAAATGTTTCGTTTTCTAGATGTTAGAAGGTGCTTGCTCCATTTTTTTGAAGTGTACTAGAGAATTCAGTAGTTCCTCTCTGCTTTTGATCTTATTTAGTGGTCCCAAGAAGGGTACTAAGGCATCCAGAAGTTCCATTGCTAGATGGATTCGAGACACTGTTGTCTGGGCATACAGATTCTCCAATCAGGCCCCTCTTGAAAAAGTCAGAGCCCATTCTATCAGATCATTAGCTACGTCATGAGCAGAACGAGCAGGAGCTTCATGCCTTCATCAAACACTATAGAGTTCAGATGCTCTCCAGCCAGGACCTTTCCTTCGGAAAGAAAGTTTTACAGGCTGTGGTCCCTCCCTAAGGTCTTGCTTATCTTGCTTATCCTCTCTAAGTAAGCTGTCCTGGAAGATGAATGTAAACTAAATTTTGTGCAGCCATTACTACAGGCATGGTCAGATATATAGCACTTACCCTCTGGCAGCTTGCAACAACCCATTCCTGCTGCTAGATACCTGCCTGCTCAAATGTCTCTCTCTCCATCACCCACAGCAACCACAGTTGCAACCCAATATACCCTGCTATCAACTACATGTCAGTAACCTGTTTTCACCTGCTGCACCTACCCTGCCTTTAACCCATCGACATCTTCTCCGTTGCCTGTAACAATCCCACAAAAACCCCCTCAGGAACTGCTCCCTCTTTTTTTACTATCCTCCAGCTCTTCTCTTCCATCAGCTGCACCCCCTATTTAAAGCTCTGCATCCACATCTAGAACTTCAGTGGCTAAACCTAAAAAGAAACTGAAGTTTTTCCCAACCCGAACAATCCTGCCACTATCCAATCCAATCCTGCTTCCACACCAGCCAATCTGTTCCAGTCTGCCTCCACACAAGCCTCCGCACAAGCCAATCTGCTCCAGTCTGCTTCCACACCACCTGATCTGTTCCAGTCTGCTTCCATGATTTACTGGTGTTGGTATTGGATGTGTGTCATTTTCTTAATAAACATATTGTTTACTTATTCATCTGGTCCTGATTCCTTAAGTTGCAGCCAACTCATCTGACCACCCTTGCTGGATGCCTGCATGTGGTACCCCTGACAGTCCCTCCCTGATTCCTTCTCCTCTCTCCTCCCAGCACACCATCCACTACTACTGTACACCTTCTGCCTTAGACAGAGCCCTTCCCCCAGCACAGGGGCCCCCTCCAGGCCTCTGAATCCTAGATTCTCTCCACCACATGGCCAGGCTCTAAAAAATTTTAGGATCCATCTTCCCACCTTCTGGGCCACCCTTGCCCAGAGATTGGCAGAGATTCCTTAAATATTCAGTCTCTCATCTCCATACCCAAACCCACTAAGTTCTGGAACTTAGTAGAAGCTTTCAGAAGCCAGGGGGAGACTCAGCCTGCAGAGCCTGAAAGCTAAATTACACTTACTGTATTTATCGGTGTATAACACTCAATTTTTTCCCCTTAAAATCAGGGAAAAATCATGAGTGCGTGTTATACGCAGATCCCTCGCCATTTCTTTGCTTCTCTGCCATTCTCAGCGGCTTTCAGAAAGCTGAAAGCCACCGAGAACGGCCGAGTGCAGCCGAAAATAGCCGAGAACGGCTGAGTGCGGCCCAAAATAGCCGAAAGCCACTGAGAACGGCCGAGAGCGGCCGAGAGCTACCGAGCAAATGACTGACAAGGCTGCAAATGACTGACAAGGCTGCAATGCAAGGCTGCAAATGACACTGACAAGGCTGCATTAATGGGCATTTAAATGTAATTTTTTTTCCCTTATACTTCCCTCCTAAAAGTTTTTTTCTCCTAAACTTGGGGTGAGTGTTATACGCTGACACATGTTATACGCCAATAAATACGGTAACTTCACCTGACCCCAACTGAACTGATTTCACAGACTAAAGTGAAGTTTAACTAAATTTGCCTAACTGTACACAAGGGCAAAGCTAATGTGACCCCAATGCTGATGGAGAGGGGTCGAGGAGGGGAAAGAAGGAGCAGGCAAAGAAAGAGCAGGCAATGTGCTCCTTATCAAAAAATGACGACATTGGTTGTTTGGACACCGGCATCTGGTTGCAATGCTGGCTTTGTGTAACAAAAAGGCAGGCAGAATACACTTGCTGGCTTATGGACAATTGTTGGACAATTTGGTCATTGTTTAGGCATTTTGCCAAGGATTACCTGAAGAACCTTGAAGGCACCCTGGTTAAAAAAGACTGCCTAAATCAATGTTTCATACATTTTACTAGGTGGTGTTCAACCATTTCTATCTCTGCCAAATCCTAAAAACAAGCCATATACAAAGAAAACCAACTATTCTCAACCAGGAGGCTGCCAGAGGTTTCTTGAGCAAGGGGCAAATTCTGCCCATCAGATATGTTCCTACTGACACTAATAATCTTTTTAGCTATCTGTAAGAGAAGGATTCTTCCAAAAGACCAAGTGTAAGGAGTATTCTTTCCACAAACAATCATACTAATGTATAGTGGACTATAGATATTCTAATTAGTAGTTGGGGATTTACAGAGATGAGAAAGTTATTTCAAGGGCTCCTTCATGTTATGTCTTGTGCACATGGTCGGACATTCTGAAGACAAAATCTGTTGGATTGTTTCCAACAGATTTTGGCCCCAACTTGTCTTGCATACACACAGTCACACAAAGTTTTTGGAAAATCCGATCGTTCAGAACGAGGTGACGTAAAATACGTACGACAGGACTATGAAGAGGCTAGTAGCCAATAGCTTTTGTCTCGTAATTTATTCTGAGCTTGCATGGTACTTTGTGCGTCGGAACTGTCTACACATGATTGAAATTTAAACGATCGGATTTTGTTGACGGAAAATCTTGGATCCAGATCTCAAACTTTGTGTGTCGGAAATTCCGACAGAAAAAGTCTGATGGAGCCCACACATGATCGGAATTTCCAACAACACAGTCTGATCACACATTTTCCGTCAGAAAGTCCAACCGTGTGTAGGGGCATAAGAAAGCTTGAAAAGCACTGTTTTGATATTTTATAACAGATGCCTTCATTACTTGCTTGTCAATGTTGGTGTTTATTAGCTAACCTTTACATTGCAGCCTCTTTGATGGCTATGCAGTAAGCCTTCTATAACAAACACTTCTGAGCAGTACTGATAATAGAAACCAACATATAAGCTGCTAATCTATACATGATGTCCTTGGTAATCATAAAAGGTGTGAAAAATATCATGAAATATCATGAAATAAAAATAACCACTATTGTGCATAAGTTTCATGCAGGTGTGGAAAATGAAATTCAAAGAACTTCTTTGCAAGAGATTATAGTACTACCATCACCATATAACAGAATCGTGACTAGTAAGGAATCCACTCCAAAAACAACTGATTATGACTCAACTCAACCTCAGATATCTGTGTTATCAATATCAAACAATAGACTAATGCCAATTAGGGGTGAGCTGAGTGTTCGAGTCAAACCCATGTTCATCTCGAACACCGGCTGTTCGCCCGTTCGGCGAAATCCGAACATTATTATGGGCCATTCGCGCCAAATTCGAGTGGCGCGTTACAGCCCATAATTCACTGCAGCATCGCAGTGCATTGCTGGCTGATTGGTGGTGAATTGGTGTTGTTGTTCTGCTCCTGTACCACAGGCAGCTGCAGCAGTTAAGGTCGGTGTATTGTGCCACATGCACAGTGTACACCTGAATCTACCCCAATTGCTGGTGTTGTTCTGGTCCTATACCACCACCAGCTGCAGCAGTTAAAGTCGGTGTATTGTGCCACCTGAACAGTGTATACCTGAAGCTACCCCAATGGCTGGTGTTGTTTTGGTCCTATACCACAGGCAGCTGTAGCAGTTACAGTTGGTGTATTGTGCTACCTGCACAGTGTGCACCAAAGCTACCACAATTGCTGGTGTTCTTCAGATCCTATACCACACACAGGCAGCTGCAGTAATTACAGTCAGTGTACTGTGTCATCTGCACAGTGTGCACCTAAAGCTACCCCATTTGCTGGTGTTCTGCTGATCCTATACCACAGGCAGCTCCAGTAATTACAGTTTGTGTATTGTGTCATATGCACAGTGTGCACCTAAAGCTACCCCAATTGCTAGTGTTTTTTAGATCCTATACCACAGGCAGGCAGCTGCAGTAATTACAGTCCGTGTACTGTGTCATCTGCACAGTGTGCACCTAAAGCTACCCCAATTGCTGGTGTTCTTCAGATCCTATACCACAGGCAGGCAGCTGCAGTAATTACATTCCGTGTACTGTGTCATCTGCACAGTGTGCACCTAAAGCTACCCCAATTGCTGGTGTTCTTCAGATCCTATACCACAGGCAGGCAGCTGCAGTAATTACAGTCGGTGTACTGTGTCATCTGCACAGTCTGCACCTAAAGCTACCCCAATTGCTGGTGTTCTGCTGATCCTATACCACAGGCAGCTGTAGTAATTACAGTCGGTGTACTGTGTCATCTGCTCAGTGTGCACCTAAAGCTACCCCAATTGCTGGTGTTCTCATCTCCCTGCAGGCCATTAGTATGTCTGGAAGGCCAACAAGGAGAGGCAGACAGTCACGAGCCAATAAAAGAGGGCAAGCAGGCTCTGTGTCTAGAGGCAACAGTGCTGGTCGTGGACACGGTGCATCCTCATCAGCAATTGGCCATGGGACATGCTTGTCCTTATTTTCGGCAGCTGGACGTGTTGAGCCGCAATATCAGCCGCTGAAGACTTGGTAGAGTGGATGACCAAGCCCTCCTCATCCTCCTCATCCTCTCTCACCCAGGCTCAGGGTACTGGAAAAGCAGCTGCCAATGCGGCTTCTTCCCTTGTCTTGATGGCATCAGTCACTCCTTCCCTAGACCTACCATGTCCTCCTGAGGAGTCCCATGAAACGTTTGAGCACAGTGTTGAGGACATGCTTCAGGAGGATGCCCAGCGTTTTGAAGGCTCTGATGATGATACCCAGCTAGAGGTAGGCAGTAGCGTTAGCCCAGAGAGAGGGGATGCCCAAGAAGGACAGCAATCTGGCAGTCATGTTCCACCAGCTGCAGCATACTGCCAGGTTTGCTCCAGTGATGAGGAGGGAGGCGATGATGAGGTCACTGACTCCACGTGGGTTCCTGATAGGAGAGGGGAGGAGGAGGAGGCACATCTCCAACGAGGCACAATTCTCTCCAGGGGCCAGCTTAAGGGCAGCACATCGACTGAATCACACCGCAGAGCTCTGCCTATGCAGGACGCTGCTTCTGCACGTTATTCCAAAAGTTCTTTGGCGTGGGCCTTTTTTGAGATGAGTGCATCAGATCGCACCACTGCTATTTGCAACATATGTCTCAAGAGTATCTCTTGTGGCCAAAACATCAGCCGCCTGGGCACCACATGCCATATGTCGACCTGCCATGCAGTTCATTGGCAAGCGTACCTAAAAGACCCACACCAAAGAACAAAGTGGACCTCTCCTTGCTCCTCATCAGGTGGGATCTCCAACCCCACTATACCTTTAGGCCTCTCCGAAACCTGCACTGAGAGGAGTGAAGGTGTAGAATTAGGTGTGTCACAGCCAATTACTTGTGGGCACTCTGCTAGCAGTACACCGATGTCCGATTGTACCGGGCAAATTTCTCTGCCCCAGCTGCTGGACCATCAAAAGAAGTTGACTCCCAGCCATCCACATGCCCAGCAGTTGAATGCTAGCTTGGCTAAATTGCTAGCACTTCAACTGCTGCTTTTTCAGTTGGTAGACTCGGCCCCAATGTGCGGTTCCTCAGTGGCAGGTTCCCAAACGCCACTTTTTCTCATGGAAGGTGATTCCGGCTCTCAACCGGCATGTTGAAGGCAATGTCCATGCCTCACTGAACAGGGCGGTCAGTGATAAGGTGCATATTACCGCTGACTCATGGTCCCGCAGGCATGGACAGTGATGTTACCTATCTTTCACGGCGCATTGGGTAACTCTTCTGGCAGCTGGGAAGGATGCAGGACAAGGTGTAGTAGTGTTGGAGGTTGTTCTACCACCACGCCTTCAAAATGCTACTACTGGTTGTGACACACCTCTCTCCTCCACCCCCTCCTCTTCTTCCTCCATGGCCTATTCCTGTGCTTTGTCCTCGGAACCAGCGGTGCTCCATAGGCGTTCAAGGGGCTACGCAAGTACGCAGGTAAAAAGATGCCATGCCGTGCTTGCGCTGGTGTGCTTGGGGGACAGGAGCCACACTGGGGCAGATATTCTGTCAGCTCTGCAGGGGCAGGCTGAGAGGTGGTTGATGCCATGCCAGCTTAAGCCAGGAACGGTGATTTGCGGCAATGGCACCAACCTTCTCTCTGCCCTCCGACAGGGACAACTGACCCATGTGCTCCGTGGGGCTCACATCCTTAATTTGGTGGTGCAGCGGTTCTTGGGAAGGTACCCGGGCTTACAGGATGTCCTGAGGCAGGTCAGGAAAGTCTGTGTGCATTTCTGCCGGTCATATAATGCCAGTGCTCAGCTGGCTGAGCTCCAAAAGGAACTGAACCTGCCCAAGAACCGCCTAATTTGTGACATGCCCACCAGGAGGAACTCAACGTTGGCCATGCTGCAGTGGCTGCACACGCAGCAGAGGGCCATCAATGAGTACCTGTGCGACTACGGCACCAGGACTGGGTCAGGGGAGCTCGTTTTTTTCCCCCACGCCAGTAGGCGGTGATCAGGGATGCATGCACTGTCCTCTCACCGTTTAAGGAGGCCACGAGGATTGTGAGCAGTGACAGTGCATGCATCAGTGACACTGTACCTCTTGTCCACCTGTTGGAGCACACGCTGCATGGAATAATGGACAGGGCACTTGAAGCAGAACAGAGGCAGGAAGAGGAGGACTTGCCTCTCAAGGCCCCACACAGGAAGAGGAGGAGGAGGAGGGGGAGGAGGAGAAGGAGGAGGAGGATGATTGTGTCAGCATGGAGGTGGAGCCTGGCACTCAGCATCAGCAGCAGTCTTTTAGGGATGATTTACAGTCCCAAGAAACCCGTGGACTTGTACGTGGCTGAGAGGAGGTGGCTGCGGATCATGTCGTCCTTAGTGACCCAGAGGACTCCGCTAACCTACACTGCATGGCCTCCTTGATCCTGTAAAGCCTGCGGAAGGATCCTCGTATTCAGCAGTCAAGAAAAGGGATCATTACTGGCTGGCAACTCTCCTTGATCCACAGTACAAGGGTAAGGTTGTGGACCTTATCTTGCCGTCGCAGTGGGAGCAGAGGATGAGACATCTTTAGGAGGCCTTGCAGAAAGGTCTGTGCAACACTTTCGCAGAGACTGGGAGGTTACAAAATCTTGGTCCTGGACAACGTGTTGCTGAGGCTTCGGTCAGTCACAGAAGGAGCGGTGGAGAAGGTGGCCTTCAGACCGATGCGATCAGGCAATATTTTAGTCCGCAGCCCCAAGGTATGCAGACACTCATTACTGTACCACACTCTACCCCTTTGCAAACAAACTGCCTCCTGCTACAGCTAAATATTGCAGATTTTAACTCATCAGTCCAGGGCACCTGCTGCCATTTTTATGCACCCCAGTCCCCATGTTTTTGTGCATTGATGAGTTGCTTAGCTTTCTTTCAACATCCTATATGGGAAAACATAGGAACAGGGTTGCAGACAAATGGCAGCAGGTGCCCTGGACTGATGAGTCAAAATCTGCAATATTTGGCTGTAGCAGGAGGCAGTTTGTTCATAAGGGGCTGGAGAGAAGTACAATAATGAATCTCTACAGGCAACAGTGAAGCATGGTGAGGGTTCCTGCATGTCTATGAAGACTCATTGGATGTATGGTGTAATCTTGGACTAGGCCAGAAACCAGCAAACCCTTGAAAAATGCTTAAAAAAAAGGTTAAAGCAAGTAAATATAATATACCTTCTTTAATATCTATTTACTAATGCTAGCAGCATAAGGATGTTGATGTTAATTGTTACGTTCATGTTGATTGAAATAGTTTAGTCATGCTCTAAGAATCTTATGAATACATTTTAGAGCATATTCAGGTCTGTGATTATTCTGTTAATGTGACATTGCACACCGTAACACGCCTCAATAAAATGGTTTCCCAGGGCTCTGGGTTAGTACATGAGCCTATTAAGCCACATCGCTGATTTTATTGGGTCCCTAAGGCCCCCAAATATTTTTGTTAGAGGCATGTGTAATTGGTCCCCTGTTAACCCCCCCCCCCTCCTTTTTTTTTTTTTTTTTCTTTTCATGTATTTACTTTGCTACCCTGTGATTGTTATGTTTAATTGCAAAACTTAAAAATAAATACCATAAAAAAAAAATCTATCTATATATATATATATATATATATATATATATATATATATATATATATATATATCTAATTAAAAAGCAAACACTGCAATAATGACTGGTGAATTGGTCAGATGATTTATAGTTACATAGTAGGTGAGGACGAAAAAAGACACAAGTCCATCAAGTCCAACCTATGTTTGTGATTATATGTCAGTATTAAATTGTATATTCCTGTATGTTGCGGTCGTCAGATGCTTATCTAATAGTTTCTTGAAACTCTCGATGACCCCCACTAAGATCACCGCCTGTGGAAGGGAATTCCACATCCTTGCTGCTCTTATGCCACGTACACACGAGCGGATTTTCCATTGGAAAAATCTTGGATGGTTTTGCTGACGGAATTCCGTTCAAGCTTGGCTTGCACACACGATCACACAGAAGTTTGCTGAACTTTCAATCGTCAAGAACGTGGTGACGTACAACATTATGACCAGACGAGGAAATTAAGTTCAATGCTTCTGAGCATGCATCAAATTGTTTCCGAGCATGCGTAGGAATTTTGCGCGTCGGAATTGCTACAGACGATCGTAATTTCCGATCTAAACTTTTTCCGACTGAAAAATTGAGAACCTTCTCTCAATCTTTTGCTGGCGGGAATTTGGCCAGCAAAACTCTGATGGAGCATACACATGGTCGCATTTTCCGACCAAAAGCTCTCATCGGCCTTTTGCTGACCAAATTTCTGATGTGTGCATTACAGTAATGAACACTATACGTAGTTTAAGGTTAAACCTCTTTTCTTCTTATTTTAATGAGTCTTGTTAAACTCCCTTCTGCGAAAAAGTTTTATCCCTTTTGTGGGGTCGCCAGTATGGTATTTGTATATTGAAATCACATCCCCTCTCAAGCGTCTCTTCTCCAGAGAGAATAAGTTCAGTGCTCGCAACCTTTCCTCATAACTAATATCCTCCAGACCCTTTATTAGCTTTGTTGCCCTTCTTTGTACTCGCTCCATTTCCAGTACATCCTTTCTGAGGACTGTTGCCCAGAACTGGACAGCATACTCCAGGTGCGGCCAGACCAGAGTCTTGTAGAGCGGGAGAATTACCATTTTATCTCTGGAATTAATCCCCTTTTTAATGCATGCCAATATTCTGTTTGCTTTGTTAGCAACAGCTTGGCATTGCATGCCATTGCTGAGCCTATCATCTACTAGGACCCCAGGTCCTTTTCCATCCTAGATTCCCCCAGAGGTTCTCCCCCCAGTGTATAGATTGCATTCATATTTTTGCCACCCAAATGCATTATTTTACATTTTTCTACATTGAACCTCATTTGCCTTATGTGATTCCTCCTTTCCTTGAAAGGTGGTGGGATAAGCCTAATTACAGTGAACCTGGGTTTCTTTTAGCTTCCCTAACATGCAGGCAGCCTTACATTTAGCTTCTCTAACATGCAGGCAGCAGGAACAAATGAGCATCATGATCATTCGGTATACTGAGTCCCTGGAGTTTTGAATGCTCTGTATAGGTAAATGTTCATGAACACCTGATCATCACAGCTATATTTTAGACATTCCATCCAAGAAATGGCCATTAAAGTATAGCTAAAGGTAAAACTTTTTTTTAGTTTTGGTTAGAGGGGAGAGAGATTAGAACACCTGTTAGTTTTTAATGCTGTATGTGCTCCCATTAGGGAGATTCGCCCTCCCTGTTTGACTTGTTCGCCATTATCATTGAAAGTGAAAGTAAAACAAAATCCCATATTTTGTGTAGTAATAGAGGGGAAATAGTTCTGGTGACCTGGTTGTCTCCAAGCGATTCCCTTAATTTGCATATATGTTCCTGTCACTTCCTGTGTTGGCTATGGCGTATCTCCCAATTTTTTGAGATGGGACCAAGGAACACCTATTAGAAAGTAATTAGGCAAAGGACACATCCCCTGCCATGCCCCCTTAACCACTTGAGACCCGCGCTATAGCCGAATGACGGCTACAGCGTGGACCTCCTTTGCCGGGACTACGTCTATTGACGTAGTCCCGTGCACGAGCGGCCTGCGCGCCCCCTGAGGGGCGCGCTCTGTGATCGGCGAGTCTATGAGACTCGCCTGATCACCGATCCGAGCAAGGGGTCGATCCCGACCCCTTATCACGTGATCAGCTGTCAGCCAATGACAGCTGATCATGTGATATAACGGAGCCGGTAATCGGCTATTATTCCTCCTCGCGCTGTCAGCGCGAGGAGAAAAAAAAAGAGCCGATCACCGGCGGCCGTGATCGGGACATCAGTCCCGATCACGGCCAGCCCTGCCAGTGCCCACCTGCCCCCTGCCAGTACCCACCTGCCCCCTCATCACTAAACATAATTAAAAAATAAGTGCCCCCTGTCAGTGCCACCCAGCAGTGCCCATAGTGCCACCCAGCAGTGCCCACAGTGCCACCCAGCAGTGCCACCCAGCAGTGCCCACAGTGCCACCCAGCAGTGCCCACAATCTACCTCAACAAAGGTGCTGGACCCCAGTGCCACATATCCATGCCCATCAGTGTCATCTACCAGTGCCCATCAGTGCCCAGCAGTGCCGCCCATCAGTGCCCAGCAGTGCCAACTATCAGAGCCACCTATCAGTGCCCATCAGTCCCATCTATCAGTGGTACCTATCAGTGCCCCTTAGTGCCACCCATCCGTGCCACCCATCTGTGCCACCCATCTGTGCCACCCATCCGTGCCATCTTATCTGTGCCCATCTTTGCCCATCAGTGCCGCCTTATCTGTGCCCATCGGTGCCGCCTTATCTGTGCCTATTAGTGCCGCCTTAACTATGCCTATCAATGCCCACCAGTGCAGCCTATCAGTGCCCACCAATGCAGCCTATCAGTGCCCACCAATGCAGCCTATCAGTGCCCACCAGTGCAGCCTATCAGTGCCGCCTCATCAGCGCACTTCAATGAAGGAGAAAAATGACCTGTTTGCAAAATTTTATAACAAACTATTAAATATGATTTTTTTTTTTTGCATCTTTTTTTGTTTGTTTAGCAAAAAATAAAACTCCGAGCTGTAATTAAATACCACCAAAAGAAAGCTCTATTTGTGGGAAAAAAATTATAAAAATTACATTCGGGTACAGTGTTGTATGCCCGCGCAATTGTCATTCAAAGTGCATCAGCGCTGAAAGCTGAAAATTGGTCTGGGACTGAGGGGGGTTTAAGTGCCCAGTAAGCAAGTGGTTAAGGGAGAATTATACAAAAAAAAAAAAGGTTAGTTGAACCCACAAGTGCTTTTTTAAACCACTGCTATTCCTTTATATTGGCTTTTGAAATTTACAAATGCAGCAATTTAGAATTCGGATGAAAGGTTTAGCACCAGGAAACACTTGCATTTTATATACAACTATATAGATCAGACTAAAATGAGGGACAAATGAGGAGGAAAGAGGGACAGAGGGACTTTATTCCAAATCAGGTACAGTCCCTCAAAATTGGGAACAGTTGGGAGCTACAGTATGGCTATGGGATAGGAAGTGAAAGTACATCTCTCTAATGAGACAAAGAGGACAAAAATACACCTTACACCTTATGACCCTCCCCTACTCTATCTAAAATGGGAAAAAACAAGTTTTGCCTAGAGTTCTACTTTAATATAGAGTTGTACCCTCCTCCCCCTTTGCAGCTTCAATAGAATCTACTCTTCTACCCTGTTTCCTTGAAAATAAGACCTAGCGTGATTGTCGGTGATGGCTCCAATATAAGCCCCACCCCCCCCAAATAAGCCCTAGTTAAAGTCCTTGTAGTTCTTCTTTTCAGGGTAGGGCTTATTTTCGGGGAAAGAGGGTAGGGCTTATTTGGAGGGTAGGGCTTATATTGCAGCCATCACTGACAATCACGCTAGGTCTTATTTTCGGGGAAAAAGGGTAGGAAGTCACCACAATATTTTAGAACGTGTCTGTAGGAATTTGTGTCCATTCAGGCAATAAACCATTTGTGAGGTCAGGTTCAAATTTTGGACAGGAAGACCTTCCCCAGTTACCACAATTAAAAGTCCACATTTGTCTAAAATTTAAAAATACACTTCAATCCTTCCTTGGAGACGTAGAGACATAATCCTTTGGAGGAGTGGCAACAAAACTTCTAGCGATATAGTATATGCAAATAGCAACATTAGCTACAGACGTCACACTTGCTTGCCCTCATCCCACAACAGAAAGTACTACAAAGTATCAAACCATACATACTGCCACCTCTATGTGTGTCTGCCAGCAGCAGCCAGTCCATAAGAAGCGCAGGGGCGTCACCCCCAATCTCTATGCGGGGCACCAGACGCATGGATTTCTATGAGGGTTTTTTTTTCCTTTTGAAGCACATGATTAGAGCCGGAGGCTCTAAATGGCTTCAAAAAGTTTGGGCTTGGGGCCCGAGCTCACCCACTGACATTAGCAAATCAACATTCGCAATTGTCTTCCTGCTTCTCCTCCTGGCCAATCAGGACAGAAAGCGGGTCTTAAGACCAGATTGGCCAGGGGGGAGAAGCGACCTGATTGGCCAGGAAGAGAAGCCACAGAAGCTGCTGTGACCTGGATGGGGTAAGTACAGGGCTGGCTGGTGGGCGATCGAGCAAGTGGGCTGGAATAAATGTGGGGCTGGTGGGCGAGCGGGCTGGGGTAAGTGCGGGGCTGGCGGGGCAGCAGGAGTGGGGTGGAGGGTTTGTTTGCCCACCCCCCCCAAAAAAATGGAGCACCAGCCTCCACTGGTACCTGCTGCAGTTAAATTGAGTACAGGTTCACTTTATTGTAGCTACAGTGGAGCTAATAAAACCTTATCTAAAAATGAATAAACTGGACTTTGTGACTTCTGCAAAGTTGTAATGTATCCTGAGCAGATTTACACATACAGTGAATGTTAAGGAGATTTTCTTTACACTTTTAGTGCAGTAACTGAAATAGTTTTATACTTTAAAGCCGAAGACCGGATTTACTAGCCCTTAATAATATTTTTAAATTGGCAAATAAGGCGCAGTATTCTTCTTCCACTTTTTGAGGAGTCTTTTATTGTATCTGCTTAACACAATTGATTTTAAGATACACTTAACACATCACAGAAAAAGCTCTTCATTTTCCGCCTCTCTGAAGCCTGGAGACAGAAATACGATTTTCCAGGAACAGTACCTCGCCTAGGAACCCATAACTAATAGATCTTACAAATAAACTTGTTATATAGAACAAGGGAGAAATAGATAGCTTATTAGGAATATATATCTAATAAAAATGTATGCACTGGTTTATCAGGTTTGATTGTAATGTCCAGTAGGCAAGCGCCATACAGTTTATCTTCACAAACGGCAAAAGAAAGATTATATTTTGTTGTTCAACAAGTAATACCGATCACATCCTGTCACTTGCAACCATTAGTGGTTGTAAAGCCCAAATATTTATTACGTTTAAAATTTTTATTTTTTTTAACCACTTAAGCCCCGGACCAAGTTGCAGCCAAAGGACCAGGCCCCTTTTTGCGATTCGGCACTGTGTCGCTTTAACTGACAATTGCGCGGTCGTGCGACGTGGCTCCCAAACAAAATTGGCGTCCTTTTTTTCCCACAAATAGAGCTTTCTTTTGGTGGTATTTGATCACCTCTGCAGTTTTTATTTTTTGTGCTATAAACAAAAATAGAGCGACACTTTTGAAAAAAATGCAATATTTTTTACTTTTTGCTATAATATATATCCCTAAAAAATATATAAAAAAACATTTTTTTTCTCAGTTTAGGCCGATACGTATTCTTCTACATATTTTTGGTAAAAAAATCGCAATTAGCAATTATTGATTGGTTTGCGCAAAAGTTATAGCGTTTACAAAATAGGGGATAGTTTTATAGCATTTTTATTAATATTTTTTTTTTACTAGTAATGGCGGCGATCAGCAGTTTTAATTGTGACTGCGACATTATGGCGGACACGTCGGACATTTTTGACACATTTTTGGGACCATTGTCATTTATACAGCAATCAGTGCTATTTAAATGCACTGATTCCTGTATAAATGACACTGGCAGTGAAGGAGTTAACCACTAGGGGGCAGTGTAGCGGTTATGTGTGACGTTATGTTTTTTTTTTATTGTAGGGGGGCGTGGCCTGGCATGTGACGTCACTGATCGTCTTTCCCTATAAAAGGGAACAGATGATCGGTGACAGCCACACCAGGAAGCACGGGGAGAGGTTTGTTTACACAGACCTCTCCACATTCTTCAGCTCTGTGACCCGATCGCGGGACACCAGCGGCGATCGGGTCCACTGGTCCCGCGGCCACGGTCACGGAGCTCAGGACCGGCGCACTCCCGGCCCACGGCTGGGCACTTAAAGAGCCACATACAGGTACGTGATTGTGCCCAGCGTGCCATTCTGCCGACGTATATCGGCATGAGGAGGTCCTTAAGTGGTTAAGGATCATACTTGCCTAGGTGGATGCAGCATTGGTCCAATGCTGCATCTGTCCCCCGCTGGGATTAAGACTGAGAACTGAACGATGAAACACCGCAGATTGCTTGGTTCTCAGAGCTCCCTGAGCTGAGCTGATGACTGTCAGTCCCCACCAGTGGCGGCCCGTCCAATAGGGGCACCCAGGCACCGCCCCCTCTCTCCTCGCAACCCCCCCATATGCAATGGATAGATTAATGCGTAGCATGATTCTATCCATTGCCGCCATGGCCACTCCCTATTCATGCGTCCACCCCCTTTTAGGTCACCAGTCGCATGAATTACAGTGACCAAGGTTTTCTTTTTAAGCACCTGATTAGAGCCAGAGGCTCTAAAAGGCTTCAAAATAGGGTGGGATCAGGTAACAGAGAGTGCGCTCCAATCCCACCCAGTTGTGTTACAACAGCGAATGAATATTCACTGTTGCAACACTGATCCTCCTCCCGGCCAATCGGGTAGTAGGTCTGATACCCATCACCCAATTGGCTGAAAGGACAGGTGCTCCTATTGGACACCTAGGAGGAGGGGAGGAGGCGGTGGAAGTGAGGAGGACAAGAGCGCATGCATGGATGCCCGGTCCCCACCGCTTTTCCTCGGATGCCCGATCCCTGCCACTGCACCTCGGATGCCCGCTCCTTGCCGCTCCTCAGACGTCTAGATGAAGTAAGTTCTGGTGGACCGACTGGCAGACAGCAGTGGGGGGTTTGAGTTGCTGCGGGGGGGGGGTTCGGTTGTTTGCCGCCCCCCAAACAAAAACCCACCACCTGCGACTGGTCACCACTGTCTTTTCTGCCCCCCAAGCTCACGGTAAAAAAAAATAAACTTGTACACTTACTTTAAAATGTAGGTCCACTTTTGTTAAGGTATATATAATTGCTAATAAAATCAAATAAGATTTACAATATTAATATAATTTAAAAAGTTGTTTTCAAGATTTTTAATTGAGATAATATGCAATGATACTGCCATAAAGGTTTTTGTTAAGGTAATTCCTGTTACTGGAATGAAAATAGAAGGGAAATTTTCTAAAGGGCACCTCTGCCTATTAGCCTAGAACTGTGGTCGCCAACCTTTCGGACCTCACGGACCACTAAACTCACCATTTTGAATCCCGCAGACCACTAACATTAATTTTACATGGCTCTCTGCCCCTCTCCCCCTAGACTACATTGCTGCCTTATACACACAATGCTTCGACTCTCTGAACTCTGCATCTCACTGGATCTCACCTCCTTATCCAGTCATGTGCTTGAGGGCTGTGCTCCCTCCCACAGTCTTAAAGGCGCTGACATTGAAAGTCCCCTTCTTCTTCACCTCCCATGCTCTGCACTACTCCCGGTACCTCCCTCTGAGTTCACAGGAGCCAGAACTACAGAGGAGGCAGTGGTCATCAATGTGCGCTGACAGTATTGACTGTCAACGTGCATTGAGAACAACACTGAAAACAACATTGGGCGGTATACATCTGTCACAATGTTGTTTTGCGGCAGAACCCCTGGGGACCATCAACATTTTCTCATGGACCATTAGTGGTCCACGGACCACTAGTTGGCGACCACTGGCCATGGGCATTATTATGTGTTATCTTTCACCTCCCATTAACTTTTATGAAGCTTGGATTTAGCAACCAAACTTCAGTAGTGTCAAATCAAACCCAGGTATGTGTGGCTCATCCATAGTATTCACATATACATCATTAAATTCGATTTTTTTAATGCATGCACTAAGCACATGAATTTCACTCTGTGTCAGCCTCCTGCAGTCCAAGTACAGAAGAATGAAGAATTGTTCTGCAGTGCTCATATAATGACAAGGAAAATGTTGATAGGAGGAAAGTGCAGAGTGACAGATAGATGAGCTCATAAGTCTGCAGCTTTTCCTTTTATTGTCCAATCATAGGCTGGGGAATGACAAGACCTGTAAATGTTACTTATCCAGTTTCTGGCCACCCCATTGCAGATTTACTACTACAGGGTAGCCACACTGTGCAGGATAACATATATATGTAATCCTGCACTTACAGGTATCGGGCACGAGTGTACGCCACCGCCAGCTTGCTCCCACTCTGATTTTACATGCGGGAGCTGATCAGCGGGTCCCGTGGACCTCATGTCTGCCGGCCCCAACTAATCGTTCAAAACACTGACAGAATGGCAGTCTGCCTATGTAAACAATGCAGATTGACATTCTGTCAGTATAAAAACATGGATCCTGTGTTTCTGTAAACCAGAAACAGCGATCCATGCCATCCACTAGTACAAGCACCTCCCCCACTACACTGTAACATTAGCTAGGCACACAGTTAAAGAGGAAGTAAAGTATAATTTATTTATTTTTTCTGACCTGCAAAAGTAAAGGCATAATGTGCTAATGTGCATACTAGCACATTATGTGACACTTACCTGCAAACAAAGCCCTCGTTGCCACCGTGGGAGGCTGCATCCATCCTCACCAGTCTTCCTTCCGGGTCTGCAAACTCCGGCTGTGTGACTGGCTGGAGTGGCGTGATGTCACTCCCGCGCGTGCAGCCACGGCACAGGGCTCTGAAGAAACATCAAGGGTGACCGTTCCTTTGGAGCGCATGCGCCAATGATGTAATCAGCTGCATATACAGTAAATATCTCCTAAACGGCACACGTTTAGGAGATATTTACAGTACCTATCGGTAAGCCTTATTATAGGATTACCTATAGGTACAAACAATACATGGAAGTTTACTTCCTCTTTAACCCTTTGATCGCCCCTGATGTTAACCCCTTCCCTGCCAGTGTCATTAGTACATTGACCACTGTAATAATGTCGCTGTTCCCCAAAAAAACTGTCAAAAGTGTCAGTTAGGTGTCCGATTTGTCCGCCGCAATATCGCAGTCCCGCTAAAAGATGCTGATCGCCGCCATTACTAATAGAAAAAAAATACCATCGTTTGTAGGTGCTATAACCTTTGCGCAAACCATTTTTTACCAAAAATATGTAGCATTATTTATATATATATATATATATATATATATATATATATACATATATACACACACACATATATATATATATATATATATATATATATATATATATATATCAAAAGACAGCTATATTTATGGGAAAAAAAAGGACATACATTTTACTTGAGTACAGTGTTGCATGACCGCGCAATTGTCAGTTAGAGTAACGCAGTGCCATATCATAAAAAATAGCCTGTCAGGAATGGAGGGGGGGGCAGTGTTATTCTCAGCACTGAATGAACAGAAACATACATCCCTTGTAAAACTGTCCCCTACTATGTATTTCATCATTGTATGTTGCTGTTTGCCTGGAGTCCGTCTTTAAAACAAAGGATTAGTAAGTACATTTTCTAAAGATTTCTGTGTTGACTGACATTTTCTTTTAGGAGAAAAACACAGATTCAAAATTACCCTTGCAATGCCCCGCTGTGTTTTGATTATTAACAGATTGGAAGTCACTGCTTTTCTAGCGTAATGTACAGTAATCATAGTAAATTGGGAGCATTAGTTTCCCTGTAAATAAAGTGAGCCAGCATGTAGTACATCAGTCAGATACAAAATAGCAGGATGAGGTACAATTATTAATTATCAAGCTTAAACCATCATGTAGATCGATATAGAGAAGTATCCAGGGAGCAGCACATGGCAAGCATGTTATATAAATGGCAGTGATTTGCCTAGGAGCAATATTGTTGTACAACAAGCAAAGTATTCTACCAACAGAGACACATGTGTCAGATAAGCAGTAGGTCACTGGTGGACTGGTCATTACTGGTTTCATATACAGTAGTACTTTTACATACCTCCCAACTTTTGAACTTCAGAATGAGGGACACTTGAGGGAGGAAGCTACCGATGGCGCGATACGTGCACTGCGGTAAAAGTGGGTGTGGTCAAACTCTTAACAGTTGAAGGGGTTTAATGGACGATGTTAAACAAAACTCCTTGGTTTCCTTGTACCTATAAAATATGCTTTGATTGCTGTGCCACCAGAAAGAGTCTCATGGACACATATAAACCCCAGCACAATCATTTAAAAAAATAAAAAGCTTCCAACCCTCTCTCCAGCCACCCCCTCTACGACCAATGGATAGATTCATGCATTGCATGATTGGCTGAAAGGACAGGCACTGTGATTTGACGCCTAATGGGAGAGGATGGGAGGAGACTAATGGAGTACACTACTCAGAGAACATCGCTTACCGCTGTCACCCACTGCCCCACCGAGACAGGGTAAGTGCTGGGCAGACAGCAAGTGTCCAGGGGGTCACAGTGGCAGCATTGCATGGCACAATGGCAGCATTCGATGGACAGAGTGGTAGCATTTGATGGCACAGTGGCTGCGTTTGATGGACAGAGTGGCAGCATTTGATGGGCACAGTGGCAGCATTTGATGGGCACAGTCACAGCATTTGGTGGGCACAGTGGCAGCGTTTGATGGGCACAGTGGCAGCGTTTGATGGGCACAGTGGCAGCATTTGATGGGCACAGTGGCAGCATTTGGTGGGCACAGTGGCAGCGTTTGATGGGCACAGTGGCAGCATTTGATGGGCACAGTGGCAGCATTTAATGGCACAGTGGCAGCCTCTGATGGGCATAGTGACGGCATTTGATGGGCACAGTGGCTGTGTTTGATGGCACAGTAAGGCTGCAATTGATGTTCTTTTTCAGTATATTTCAGTTTGTTTGCGCCCCCCCCCCCCCAAAAAAAATAATAATTTTGAGCACCAACCACCACTGGCTTCCAATATAAATGGTTTTGCATAAACTAGGGAAGTGTGCATTTTACAAAGTGTGGAAGGATTCAGGAATGCATTAAGTACAGAGTGAAGTGTTCAAGAGTGTGCTGTGTACAGTGTGCAGTGTTCAGTAGTGTGCTGTGCAGGGCCGCTGATAAGCCAGTACAATTGGCCCTGTTGTACCGGGCCCAGCCAGCAGGGGGGGCCCGGGCAATCTGAGCAGAGAATGATAGAAAAAAATATATATATTTCTCCAGCCAGCACGAGATGAGTCTGACCACCGGAGAGGTGAGGAGCGGCAGGCGCCACTCAGAGGCTGGAGAGGAGGAGGAGAACACTTTCCAGACAGTGAGTAAACTCAAGGCAGGGGTTGACTTCAGTTTAACAGCACCGACGGCAGGTAGCCTGCATGTGTGACTTGCTCACATTCCACTCACATCTCTACTCATGTCCCTTGTGTCAGTGAGGAGATCAGCACCATGGAAGCCTCTCCTACACGGCTATCTACAGATTTTTGCCTCCCAGCAGGATGTCAAAGCAATTGGTCTGCTGCTCTGTCACTCAGAGCTGCACCGCCTCCTGCTGACCTCCAGTCTGTGCAGGAAATACAATGTGCAGCCTGGAGATTTAAATGTCTGCTGAAGCAAGAGTGGTAAGAGCCAGTGGCCTCACTTGTTATAGCTGTACACTCAACCCTGTTTACCATCAATGGTGTACTGTGATGGAACATGTGGGCAGAGGGGTGCACTGAGGGAACACATGTGTAGCGATGACACATATGTACATGAGGGGAAAGCAATGGAACATGTGTACAGTGACAGAACATGTGTGCAGAGCTGTACAATGACAGAACATGTGTGAAGAGGTGTACAGTGATAGAACATGTGTGAAGAGGTGTACAGTGATAGAACATGTATGATAAGGTATACAGTGATAGAACATGTATGATAAGGTGTACAGTGATAGAACATGTATGAAGAGGTGTACAGTGATAGAACACGTGTGAAGAGGTGTACAGTGATAGAACATGTGTGAAGAGGTGTACAGTGATAGAACATGTATGATAAGGTATACAGTGATAGAACATGTATGATAAGGTGTACAGTGATAGAACATGTATGAAGAGGTGTACAGTGATAGAACATGTATGAAGAGGTGTACAGTGATAGAACATATGTGAAGAGGTGTACAGTGACAGAAGATGTGTGCAGAGGTGTACAGTGACAGAACATGTGTGACGAGGTGTACAGTGATAGAACATGTATGAAGAGGTGTACAGTGATAGAACATGTATGAAGAGGTGTACAGTGATAGAACATGTGTGAAGAGGTGTACAGTGATAGAACATGTGTGAAGAGGTGTACAGTGATAGAACATGTGTGAAGAGGTGTACAGTGATAGAACATGTGTGAAGAGGTGTACAGTGATAGAACATGTGTGAAGAGGTGTACAGTGATAGAACATGTATGAAGAGGTGTACAGTGATAGAACATGTGTGAAGAGGTGTACAGTGATAGAACATGTGTGAAGAGGTGTACAGTGATAGAACATGTATGATAAGGTATACAGTGATAGAACATGTATGAAGAGGTGTACAGTGATAGAACATGTATGAAGAGGTGTACAGTGATAGAACATATGTGAAGAGGTGTACAGTGATAGAACATGTGTGAAGAGGTGTACAGTGACAGAAGATGTGTGCAGAGGTGTACAGTGATAGAACATGTGTGAAGAGGTGTACAGTGACAGAACATGTGTGAAGAGGTGTACAGTGATAGAACATGTGTGCAGAGGTGTACAGTGACAGCACATGTGTGAATAGGTGTACAGTGATAGAACATGTGTGCAGAGGTGTACAGTGACAGCACATGTGTGAATAGGTGTACAGTGATAGAACATGTATGAAGAGGTGTACAGTGATAGAACATGTGTGAAGAGGTGTACAGTGATAGAACATGTATGATAAGGTATACAGTGATAGAACATGTATGAAGAGGTGTACAGTGATAGAACATGTATGAAGAGGTGTACAGTGATAGAACATATGTGAAGAGGTGTACAGTGATAGAACATATGTGAAGAGGTGTACAGTGACAGAAGATGTGTGCAGAGGTGTACAGTGATAGAACATGTATGATAAGGTATACAGTGATATAACATGTGTGCAGAGGTGTACAGTGACAGCACATGTGTGAATAGGTGTACAGTGATAGAACATGTATGAAGAGGTGTACAGTGATAGAACATGTGTGCAGAGGTGTACAGTGATAGAACATGTATGATAAGGTATACAGTGATAGAACATGTATGAAGAGGTGTACAGTGATAGAACATGTATGAAGAGGTGTACAGTGATAGAACATATGTGAAGAGGTGTACAGTGATAGAACATATGTGAAGAGGTGTACAGTGACAGAAGATGTGTGCAGAGGTGTACAGTGATAGAACATGTATGATAAGGTATACAGTGATAGAACATGTGTGCAGAGGTGTACAGTGACAGCACATGTGTGAATAGGTGTACAGTGATAGAACATGTATGAAGAGGTGTACAGTGATAGAACATGTGTGCAGAGGTGTACAGTGATAGAACATGTGTGAAGAGGTGTACAGTGACAGAACATATGTGAAGAGGTGTACAGTGACAGAACATATGTGAAGAGGTGTACAGTGATAGAACATGTGTGCAGAGGTGTACAGTGACAGCACATGTGTGAAGAGGTGTACAGTGACAGAACATGTATGAAGAGGTGTACAGTGATAGAACATGTGTGCAGAGGTGTACAGTGATAGAACATGTGTGAAGAGGTGTACAGTGACAGAACATATGTGAAGAGGTGTACAGTGATAGAACATGTGTGAAGAGGTGTACAGTGACAGAAGATGTGTGCAGAGGTGTACAGTGATAGAACATGTATGATAAGGTATACAGTGATAGAACATGTGTGCAGAGGTGTACAGTGACAGCACATGTGTGAATAGGTGTACAGTGATAGAACATGTGTGCAGAGGTGTACAGTGACAGCACATGTGTGAATAGGTGTACAGTGATAGAACATGTGTGCAGAGGTGTACAGTGACAGCACATGTGTGCAGAGGTGTACAGTGATAGAACATGTATGAAGAGGTGTACTGTACTTCATATAATGGGGGGCCCCCTGTGTGTCCTGCGAACAGTGTACTCATAATGGGCGACCCCCTGTCATGTCATGTGGATGGGGGAGATTTAACTCCTTATATTGAGACCCCTGTGTGTCCTAACTCACTGGGAAGCAGCCAGGGCTGGGGCTGAAGGAGGGACCAGGGGCAGGACCAGGGGTGGGGCTGAAGGAGGGACCAGGGGTGGGGCTAAAGGGGGCCCCGTCAGGTGGGCTGTAGGGGGCCCAATGATTTCTATCAGCGGCCCTGGTGCTGTGTATAGAGTGCAGTGTTCAGGAGTGCGCTGTGTACAGAGTGCAGTGTTCAGGAGTGTACGATGTACAGAGTGTAGGTTTCAGGAGTGTGCTATGTACAGAGTGCAGGGTTCAGGAGTGCGATGTATAGAGTGCAAGGTTCAGGAGTGCGGTATGTACAGAGTGCAGGGTTCAGAAGTGCGCAATGTACAGAGTGCAGTGCTTAGGAGTGTGCTATGTACAAGTGCAGGGTTCAGGAATGTGCGATGTACAGAGTGATGGGCGCACTAGTGTGTTATGTACAGAGTTCAGTAGTGTGTTAAGTACAAGGTGCTGGGATCTAGAGCGCGTCATGTACAGAGTCTAGTAGAGTGCTAGGCACAGTGTATGGTTCTGCAGTGCGTTACGTACAGAGTGCAGGAGAGTGCTAGGCACAGTTTATGGTTCTGGAGTGCATTACGTACAGAGTGCAGGAGAGTGCTAGGCACAGTGTATGGTTCTGGAGTGCATTATGTACAGAGTGCATGGTTCTGGAGTATGTTATGCACAGGGTTCAGGATTCTAGAGCACTACGTATAGAGTGCAGTTATTCATCCACATCTCACATATCACTATTGCCCCTCTCCTCAGATATAACCTCTGCACCCCAACCCACACACATTTTGACAAAATGTATTTTTTTTTAGCTAATTGCTTTGAAGTCAGTTGCGGAAGGTCAAAATTAAAGCCCAGTACACAAGGGCAAAATGTCAGGTGGCATCGGCCGGTTCATTATAAACCGGCTGACATTCGGCCCGTGTGTACTGGAGTCAGTCAGACAGAAGTTGGTCAAATGGGGCATGACCAAAAAAGGTCTACTGATCGGCTCTGAATCAGTGCTTTCAGCGAATGGCTCCTCCTGAGCTGTCAGTTTTTTTTAAGTACAATGGTATTTTACCAGTTCCCGTCCAGCCTTTTGTACAATGGCGGCTGGGTGGGATCGCTCTTGTTCTGGGAGGATGTCATATGACACCCTTCTATTCTTGCCATGGGGAAAGGTGGGGAGCCTCGGACACAGCGCATCACTGATTAGGGTAAAAAGCCAATGACGTTGGCTCCTTACCTAGTGATCAGCTGCCTCCAATTAGAGCTGGTCATATGTAAACAAATGGCAGTTATCAGCATTTCCTTTCCTCAGCGCTGTCACTGTCTTTTACACTGATCATCCATGCCCAAATTATCAGTGCAGTCCCATCAGTTCAGCATATCAGTGCCCATCAGTGTAGCATATCAGTACCCATCAGTGTGGCATATTAGTGCCGCCTTTCAGTGCAGCCTCATCAGTTCTACCTATCGGTGCAGCTTATAAGTGCCGATCTGTGTTGCCTCATCAATGCCCATCAGTGCCACCACCTCAGTGTAGCCTCATCAGTGCAACCTTATCAGTTTCCATTAGTGCAGCCTCATCAGTGCCCATCAATGCAGCCTATCAGTGCCTATCAGTGCAGCCTATCAGTGCCCAACAGTGCAGCCTCATTAGCGCACATAAGCAAAGAAGAAAAATACTTATTACTTATAAGTGCCCTGTGAGGATTAGGGGTGTTTAGTTTTGCAGCTGCAGTAGAATCTTAATAATACTCTGTTTTATTTTATATTACTTTTTCTGAAAGGTACCCATGTGAAATCAGGTGCTTCCAAGGGGATTACTGTATTGGGTATTTTCTTGCGGGTTTAATTACTTTGTTTGTATGCCCTTGTAAAACTGTATATCCTAATGTGAGTTAATTGCAAGTTTTAGTTGTGCTTGTCCTGCTGAGGTGGTACTCCATGGGAGGTAAAGGTTAGCTCTGCTGGCTAGATTTCCCCGGGCTTTTTGGAGACGTATCACCCTTTGCTGCACCATCAGCATTCTTGCACCATCGGCATTCTTAGATATTGAGTGGTGTGTACCACTATGTTTGCATTAATTGTATTGATTTTTTATACATTCCCTCTACCAGAGTTTACATTTTAACTGTCATTGTTAACATGCTATAGTTGCTATCAATAAAATTAATTCTTTAATGCACATATATTTTTACTTTAACTTTTTGCTGCCTAGAAAACCCCAATCTGGGGGACCCTTCCCATTTCTTGGATATTAAGGGGAACCCCGCTCCCAAATTTAAAAAAAATGGCGTGGGGGTCCCTTAGGCCACCAGGCACTATATACTTTGAACAGCAGTATATATACACTATACAGCCTGCCCTATATACTTTGCAGAAAATTGTGCCTTAGGTGTTGGTGGTACCAGAACACTGTTACAATTGTTGGGTGCAGGAATGGGCCGTGCTGTGAAATATTATATCAAGAATTGTAATTACATGCCCCTGTTAAACAGAGGCTTAAAAATTGGGCCTTGGACAGTGGTGGTGGTGCCACAACACTGTAACCACTCACAGATACTCTTGTTGGGCACAGGAAGGGGACCTGCATTGAAATATTGTATCAAAAATCGTAATTACATGCCCCTGTTAAACGGGGGGCAGAAAAATTGGACCTTGGACGGTGGTGGTGGTGCCACAACACTGTAACCACTTAACAGATACTTTTGTTGGGTGCAGGAATGGACCCTGCTGTGATATATTATATCAAAAATAGTAATTACATGCCCCTGTTAAACAGGGGCAGAAAAACTGGGCCTTGGGTGGTGGTGCCACAACACTGTAACCCCTCACAGTTACTCTTGAGTGCAGGAACGGGCCCTGCATTGAAATATTATATTAACATTTTTAATTACATGCCCCTGGGGCAGAAAAATTGGGCTTTGGGTGGTGGTGATGGTGGCCTAAACCAAAAATATTGTTGGAAACTAGCTTCATCAAGATTGAGGAGGAATAGGATAGTCAGCATAGGGATCCCACATCCATATCATATGCGCACGTAATGACTAAGTGAACATGAAGTGTGCAAAATGCATTTACCCAGCATTCCAATGCCTTTAATTTTTGGGATATCCAAATAAAGAGGATTTTAATCTACAGTGGTGTGCAACCATTTCTTCTAATTCCATAGCATATTCAATCAGTTAAATCAGCATCAGGTGCTTGATAGCTGCTGATCCAAGACTGATTCATTTTTTATGAATGTGAGCCTATCAATGAAGTCTCTGGACAGGCACACTCTTTGATCCATTACAAACCCTCAAGCAGCACTGAATGTGCATTCAGAAAGCACTCTGAATGCAGGACAGCCCAGTAGCTCAATTGCATTTTGAGCAAGTTCTAGCCAGTGGTCCATCCTCAAGACCCAGTAACCCGGTGGATACTCTGTTGGAAATGTCTTCAAGTTTGCTCTTGCCCCTAGATATTCCTACACCATGTAATGCAGATGCTGGCGATGGTTGCTTGAACCGATCAGACCTTGGTGCTGAGGAGTGAAAAATTGTTTAAAGGCATCGGTCAGCCGGCCACCTTCTCCACCACTCTTCCTATGACTGAACGAGCCAACCGAGCACTGGCATTGTATGACTGACGTAAATTACCACAGACTTTTTTCTGGCCTCAGGAGATCCTGTAAGTCTGGGTACCTGCTCAAGAACTGGTACATCACCAAATTCAGGATATGTTCCAAACATGGAACATGAGTCAAGTGTCCCTGTCGGAGGGCGGAAAGAAGGTTGGTGCCATTGTCACATACATTCATTCCTGCCTGAAGCTGGCATGGATTCAACCACCTCTGGGCCTGCCCCTGCAGAGCTAACAGAATTGTTGCCCCAGCATGGCTCCTGTTCCCTAGGCAGACCAACTCAAGCACCGCATAGCATCTTTTATCCTGACTGTGTAGCAAAAGAGGCCATAGAAGAAGAAGAAGAGGAGGGGCTGGAGGAGACAGCTGTGGCAGAATCACCACTAGCAGTTTTTAGGCGGTGTGGTGGATCAAGCTACAACAACACTGAACCCTGTCCTGCATTCTTCCCATTTGCCAGCAGAGTTAGCCAGTGCACCGCGAAGCAAAGGTAACATCCCTGCCCGTACCTGCCAGACCATGTGACAGCGGTAATATGGACCGCCCTGTCCAACGAGGCCAAAACTTTGCCTTCCTCATGCCGCTAGAGAGCCGGAAGGGCCTTCCATGAAAAGAAATGGTGTTTTGGAACCTGCCACTGAGGTACAGCACATTCCACACATTCACGAAAGGGGGGCGAGTCTACCAACTGAAAAGGCAGCAGTTGCAATGCTAGCAATTTGGCCGAGCTAGCATTTAGATGCTGAGCATGTGGATGGCTGGGACTGAATTTATTTTTACGGTTCAGTAACTGGGGTAGGGAAATTTGCCTGCTAAAATCAGATGGTGGTGTACTGCTAGCAGATTGGCTGTAAGTACTTGGGACACCTATGGCTATACCTTCATTCCTCTCAGTGCAGGTTTTTGAGAGGGCTGGAGGTATAGTAGGGTTGGAGATCCCAGATGAGGAGCAAGGAGAAGTCTGCCTTTTTTTTTATGTGGGTCTTTCAAGTGCAGTTGCCAACAGACTGCATGGCAGTTCGTCATATGTCTGGTCAAGCATGTGGTGCCCAAGTGGCTGCTGTTCTGATCAAGCTTGATCTGCCTCAGACATAGGTAGCAAACAGCAATGGTGCGATCTGCTGCACACGTGTCAAAAAAGGCCCACACCAAGGAACTTTAAAAGTCAGCATGGAGTCAGCAGTGCCCTGCACCTGCGGAGCTCTGCGGTGTGATGCAATAGCTTGGCTGCCCTTAAGCTGCCCCCTAGAGGATATCCTGCCTCGTTGGAGTTGTGCCGCCTCCTCCTTCTATCTTCTTCAGGCACCCAAGTCACTGGAGTAAACTTGGCAGTATGCTGCAGCTGGAGGATCATGACTGCCAGTTTCTTGTCCTTCTTGGGCACCCCCTCTCTCTAGGCTCAGGTTACTCCCTTCTTCAACCTGGGAACCAACATTGGAGCATTCAAATTGCTGCGCATCCTCCAGCAGCATGTACCTGACACTGTGTGTGTTCGAATAATTCTGGGGACTGAGTGACTGTGGACAAGGAGCCGGTGGAATAGGCTGCTTTGGCAGCTGCATTGGAGGGCAATCTACTCTAAGCCTGGGTGACAGAGGATGAGGAGGAAGAGGATGGCTTTGTTATCCACTCCACCAACTCTTCTGCATGTTCTGGCTCAATAACATGACCAGCAGCAGAAAAAAAGGAAAAGCGTGCTCCACGGCCACCTGCAGAGGAAGCACCATGTCCACGACCACCACTGTTGATGGTAGACACAGAGGCTGCTTGCCCTCTTTTAGTGGCCTGTGAGTACATGCCTCTCCTTGGTGGCCTTCCAGACATGATGTATTTTTTGTTTTGCAACACCACACTACACTTTATTAGATACTGTGTACACGCCTGAAGTGTATTAGAAACTGTACACGCTGTATTAGATACTGTGTACACCGCCTGAAGTGTATTAGAAACAGTACACCACAGAATGCACTGTAGATATAGGGTGTGTACATCCCCTGCACTGTATTAGCAACTGTACAATGGCTGCACTGTATTGTATACTGTGTACACCACCAGAAGTGCAGTAGAAACTGTACACGCTGTATTAGATACTGTGTACATCGCCTACACTTTATTAGAAACTGTACCACAGCTGCACTGTATTGTGTACTGTGTACACCACCAGAAGTGTATTAGAAACTGTACACACTGTATTAGATACTGTGTACACCACCTGCACTGTATTAGAAACTGTACACACTGTATTAGATACTGTGTACACCGCCTGAAGTGTATTAGAAACAGTACACCACAGAATGCACTGTAGATATAGGGTGTGTACATCCCCTGCACTGTATTAGCAACTGTACAATGGCTGCACTGTATTGTATACTGTGTACACCACCAGAAGTGCAGTAGAAACTGTACACGCTGTATTAGATACTGTGTACATCGCCTACACTTTATTAGAAACTGTACCACAGCTGCACTGTATTGTGTACTGTGTACACCACCAGAAGTGTATTAGAAACTGTACACACTGTATTAGATACTGTGTACACCACCTGCACTGTATTAGAAACTGTACACACTGTATTAGATACTGTGTACACCACCTGAAGTGTATTAGAAACAGTACACCACAGAATGCACTGTAGATATAGGGTACACTGGATGCAGAGTATATATATATATATATATATATACAGTACAGACCAAAAGTTTGGACACACCTTCGCATTCAAAGAGTTTTCTTTATTTTCATGACTATGAAAATTGTAGATTCACACTGAAGGCATCAAAATTATGAATTAACACATGTGGAATTACATACTTAACAAAAAAGTGTGAAACAACTGAAAATATGTCTTATATTCTAGGGTCTTCAAAGTAGCCACCTTTTGCTTTGATTACTGCTCCGCACACTCTTGGCATTCTGTTGATGAGCTTCAAGAGGTAGTCACCTGAAATGGCTTTCACTTCACAGGTGTGCCCTGTCAGGTTTGATAAGTGGGATTTCAAGCCTTATAAATGGGGTTGGGACCATCAGTTGTGTTATGCAGGAGGTGGATACAGTACACAGCTGATAGTCCTACTGAATAGACTGTTAGCTGCTTTTTTCTTGCCATAATACAAATTCTAAGTAAAGAAAAACGAGTGGCCATCATTACTTTAAGCAATGAAGGTCAGTCAGTCCGAACAATTGGGAAAACGTTGAAAGTGTCCCCAAGTGCAGTGGCAAAAATTATCAAGCGCTACAAAGAAACTGGCTGACATGAGGAGCGCCCCAGGAAAGGAAGACCAAGAGTCACCTCTGCTGCGGACGATAAGTTCATCTGAGTCACCAGCCTCAGAAATCGCAAGTTAACAGCAGCTCAGATTAGAGAACAGGTCAATGCCACACAGAGTTCTAGCAGCAGACACATCTCTAGAACAACTGTTAAGAAGAGACTGTGTGAATCAGGCCTTCATGGTAAAATAGCTGCTAGGAAACCACTGCTGAGGACAGGCAACAAGCAGAAGAGACTTGTTTGGGCTAAAGAACACAAGGAATGGACATTAGACCAGTGCAAATCTGTACTTTGGTCTGATGAGTCCAAGTTTGAGATCTTTGGTTCCAACCACCGTGTCTTTGTGCGATGCAGAAGAGGTGAACGGATGGACTCTACATGCCTGGTTCCCACCGTGAAGCATGGAGGAGGAGGTGTGATGGTGTGGGGGTGCTTTGCTGGTGACACTGTTGGGGATTTATTCAAAATTTAAGGCATACTGAACCAGCATGGCTAC
This sequence comes from Lithobates pipiens, assembly GCF_037356315.1. Taxonomy (NCBI): domain Eukaryota; kingdom Metazoa; phylum Chordata; class Amphibia; order Anura; family Ranidae; genus Lithobates; species Lithobates pipiens. Next base: position 514,629,051 of record NW_027507764.1, on the reverse strand, counting down.
CACAGCATCTTGCAGTGGCATGCTATTCCATCCGGTTTGCGTTTAGTTGGACCATCATTTATTTTTCAACAGGACAATGACCCCAAACACACCTCCAGGCTGTGTAAAGGCTATTTGACCAAGAAGGAGAGTGATGGGGTGCTGCGCCAGATGACCTGGCCTCCACAGTCACCAGAACTGAACCCAATTGAGATGGTTTGGGGTGAGCTGGACCGCAGAGTAAAGGCAAAAGGGCCAACAAGTGCTAAGCATCTCTGGGAACTCCTTTCAGACTGTTGGAAAGCCATTTCAGGTGACTACCTCTTGAAGCTCATCAACAGAATGCCAAGAGTGTGCGGAGCAGAAATCAAAGCAAAGGTGGCTACTTTGAAAAACCTAGAATATAAGACATATTTTCAGTTGTTTCACACTTTTTTGTTCAGTATATAATTCCACATGTGTTAATTCATAGTTTTGATGCCTTCAGTGTGAATCTACAATTTTCATAGTCATGAAAATAAAGACAACTCTTTGAATGAGAAGGTGTGTCCAAACTTTTGGTCTGTACTGCATATATATATATATATATATATATATATATATATATATATATATATATATATATATGTGTGTGTGTGTATATATATATATATATATATATATATATATATATATATATATATGTGTGTGTGTGTATATATATATAAGATATATATGCACATACATGCATACACATGAGACTGTGTGTGTGTGTGTGTATATATATATATATATATATATAGAGACTGACTATACATATATATATATGTAGCACTGACCCCCAAAGAGCTCCTGTTTTTTTGTTGGGCTTACCGTTACCTCACCTACTCACTGTGTCCGTCTTAAGGGTCCCGTTGTAGAATAGATTAAAGAATATTAGCGCCGACACTTAGTCCTATTTTTCGGTATGTTTATTTAACAAAAGCACACACTTTGCAATAGAGGGGGAGAGGATAAAAGGAATTCAGGTACATTTGTAGTTTTATGGGCTAAAGGTATTTCCTTGATCCAGAGGACAAACGATTTCCACAAGCTGGATCTAGCAATCACCGGATAGGCCTCTCTCACTGACCTAGCAGCCCGTGAGATGCTCGAACAAAGTCTCTGCCACAGACTTGATGAGTTTAAAGATCTGGTTATGCAATCCTCTGCCACAGGAAGGCACAATAAGCTTCTGGTTGCAAAATTAAATAGTTTCCCCACAGTACCTGATTCTTTCTTGCTCGGCCCTTCTCAGAAAAGTCCTCCCCTGGATCCTCCAGTTGCTTTGCTTCTCCCCGCAGGCAAGACAGCACAGGATCATCTCTGGATCAGTAGGCCCCAGAACCTCTGGGCCTACTCTTCGGTTGCAAAGCCTCAGGCCAGCAGGCCCCGAGGCATTAATCAAAGCAGCACACACCCCAGGCCAGGAGGGCCATGAGGTTGGGAAAAATGAACCCAGAAACCTTAAGTACCCTTACCCAGAATGCACAGTGGGTAGATCACTCCCACTGTGCTGTTTCTGAGTAAAGGGGTACCCAATACATTTAACCTGTTGCATTTCTAACACTTACCGGTGGAAATTAGCACAACCCAGCCAAACTGGTACAGAAGCCAGAACTTTAGCATAATTAGTCTGAGACAAACTGAAGCTTCAGACAAACTTAAATTTACAAAAATGATAGCACCGGTATTAAAAATACCAGCACTACACACATTATATATATCAAATACACTGCCACTAACTGAATAACCCGCCTACTTAATCTAACTCAAGCTATCTCCATGCCAGCAACAGTACACACAGCCACCGTGTAGGCAGCCTTATATAGTGTGGGGCGTGGACTTAGTCCCCCCCGAGCCATGATTAGCCAAAAGCACCTTGACCCGAACATCGAGCTCATCCCTAGTTTCTACATGTATTGCTCCAGTTTCTATATCACTGTTATGCGTTATCATGGAGACAGGAGAGCCTTTGATACAGAAAAGTAATTGGTATTTCATTGAAGATGAACATTACTGAAACAAGGAATACCCCGGAGACAAAACATTACACATTTTCCTGTGAAGTGTAAAAATATCAGCCAAAGAGCTTGTTACACAGTATATTACACATTCTAAAGGAATTCACTGTTTTATTACTGCACCACCTAAATGATCCCAACATAGGCTATGTGTGATTTGTGATTTACTGTAGAGGATACTGGAAAATTGGCACTTGTCAGTTTATTGGAAAAATTCATCATATGCAAAAGCAATATGAAAAACAATAGTCCTTGTAGATATATTGTGAAAGCCTAATTGAACATTTATTTTAACCGTTTGCCTACTGGGCACTTTCACCCCCTTCCTGTCCAGGCCAATTTTCAGCTTTCAGTGCTGTCGCACTTTAAATGCCACTTGCACGGTCATGCAATGCTGTACACCAACTACATTTTTATCATTTTTTTGAGACAGAGCTTTCTTTTGGTGGTATTTAATCAGCACTGGATTTTTTGGTAAACAAACACAAAAAGACTGAAAATTTTGAAAAAATGTTTTTTTTCTTAGTTTCTGTTATAACATTTGGTAAATAAGTAATTTTTCTCCTTCACTAATGTGTGCTTATGAGGCTGCACTAATATGCTGCACTGATAGGCACTAATAGGCTACATTCATGGGCACTGAGAGGCTGCATTGATGGGCACTGATAGATGGCAATGATGGGCCCTGGTGAGGCAGCACTGATGGGCACTGATGAGGAGGCACTGATGAGACTGCACTGATATGTGGCACTTATGGGCATTGATAGGCAGCACTGATGGGTGGCATTGATAGCACTGATAGGTGGCACAGATGGGCAGCATTGATAGGTAGCACTGATGGCACTGATAAGCACCAATGATAGGCGGCACTTTTAGGCATTACTGATAGGCGGCACTGATTGGCACTGACAGGCAGCCCTAGTGGGCACAGATTGGCAGCACTGGAGGGCACTGCTGGGGCTGTACTGATAATCAGGGCACTACTGATCAGTGCCCTGATTGTCAGTGCAGATATCCCTTGTGTGAATTTGCACGTTTTTGGCTCTCCTCACACCCTGTCAGCATAAGGGGAGGATTGCCGATTACTGGCAAATCCTGTTTACATCCATGTTCAGCTGTGATTGGACACAGCTGATTAGGGATGAGCCGAACACCCTCCGGTTCGGTTCGCACCAGAACTTGCGAATGACCCCCGCGTTCGTTACGAACGTTCGAACCCCATTGAAGTCTATGGGACTCGAACGTTCGAAATGGAAAGTGCTAATTTTAACGGCTGATATGCAAGATAGTGTCCTAAAAAGGGTTTGGGGACCTGCCTCCTGCCTCAGGGGACATGGGTCACTGCAAAAAAAAGTTTTAAAAACTGCCGTTTTGGCGGGAGCACTGAATTTAATGACGATTAAAGTGAAAAAAAAGGTGAAATATTCCTTTAAATATGGTGCCTGGGGGGTGTTTGTAGTATGCCTGTGAAGTGCCACGTGTTTCCCGTGTTTAGAACAGTCCCTGCACCAAATGACATTAAACGGAAATAACACCATTTAAAACTGCTTGCGGTTTTAATGTTATATCTGGTTCCTGCAATATGGTTGAAAATCATTGAGAAAAATGGCATGGGTAGCCCTCCCTGCCCATTACCAGCCTATTTGGGTCTTGTACGCATATTAAGGGGAACCCCGTACCCATATTAAAAAAAGGAAATGCGTGTGGCCCCCAGGCCCTATATACTCAGAACAGCAGTATACAGGCGGTGCAAACAAGACAGGGACTGTGTAGGTTTGTTGTGTTAAGTTGAATCTGTTTGTAATTTTCAACCGGTACATTTTTAAAGTGTAGCTCCAGTCAAAAAAACTATCTTTAAGCTTTTTGGAAAACATAGGGAAGGGTTATCACCCCTGTATAATTTGTTTTGTCGTCCATCTTTTTTCATCTCACTTGCTGCTGTCTCCTTCCGTTTGCAAGTAGGAGATGTTTGTAAGTTGGATGTTTGAAAGTAGGGGCCTGCCCTATATTATAGCGGTATGTACTGGGTACAGAGCACGCAGACAGCACGCACTATCTCCTAACACTACTGACTGCAAGCTCTATTATTAACCACTTGACCACTGGGCACTTAAACACCCTTAATAACCAGACCAATTTTCAGCTTTCGGTGCCCTCACATTTTGAATGACAATTACTCAGTCATGCAACACTGGACCTATAGGAAATGTTTGTCCTTTTTTTCACACAAATAGAGCTTTCTTTTGGTGGTATTTAATCACCTCTCAGTTTTTTATTTTTTGTGCTATAAAAGAAAAAAGACCGAAAATTCTGCGAAAAAATGAATTTTTCTTCGTTTCTGTTATAAAATTTAGCAGATTAGTAATTTTTTCTTCATAAATTTTGGCCAAAATTCATACTACTACATATCTGGTAAAAATAAGTACAAATTGGTGGATATTATTTGGTCTTTGTGAAAGTTATAGAGTCCACAAGCTATGGTGCCAATATCTGAAAATTGATCACACCTGAAGTACTGACGGCCTATGTCCTTTTTTCTTTTTTTTTTTCCACAAAATTGTCATATTATCAGGTTATTTCACACACACAGCATATGCATACCACAAATTACACCCCAAAACACATTCTGCTATTACTCCCGAGTACGGCGATACCACATGTGTGAGACTTTTACACAGCGTGGCCACATACAGAGGCCCAACATGCAGGGAGCGCCATCAGGCGTTCTGGAGCACCCAGGCCAATTCTGACATTTCTCTCCTACATGTAAAAATCATCATTTATTTGCTAGAAAATTACAGAGAACCCCAAAACATTATATATATTTTTTTTTTTAGCAAAGACCCTGGAGAATACAATGGTGGTCGTTGCAAATTTTTATCTCACACGGTATTTGCACAGCAATTTTTCAAACGCGTTTTTTTGGGGGAAAAAACAGTTTTGTGCTTAAAAAACAAACAAAAAAAACAGTAAAGTTAGCCCAATGTTTGCATAAAGTGAAAGATGAAGTTATGCTGAGTAAATAGATATCAAACATGTCACTCTTCAAAATTGCACATGCCCGTGGAATGGCGCCAAACGTCGCTACTTAAAAAATCCCCATAGGCGACACTTTACATTTTTTTTACTGGTTACATGTTTTGAGTTGCAGAGGGGGTCTAGGACTAGAATTATTGCTCTCGCTCTAACGTTCTCGGCGATACCTCACATGTGTGGTTTGAACACCGTTTTCATATGTGGGCGGGGCTTACACATGCGTTCGCTTTTTTTTTTATTGTTCATTTTACTTTATTTATTTTAGTTTGACATTTTTTTCCCCAAAAATATATTTTTGATCACTTTTATTCCTATTACAAGGAATGTAAACATCCCTTGTAATAGGAATATGGGGTGACAGGTCCTCTTTACAGTGAAATCTGGGGGTCAATATGACCCCACATCTCACCTCTAGGCTGGGAAGCCTGAAATAAAAAATAAAAAAAAGATTCTGGCTTTGATCGTACTGGCGAGTTGGTAGAAGCACCGGAGGGTGGTGAGGGGTGGGGGGCGTCTATGGCTGGGTATTTCAGGGTATCACCGAGTATGGCTGGGTATCTCCGAGTATGGATGGGTATGGCAATTTATGGCAGGGTATTGCAGAGTATTGGCGGGGTATTGGCGGGGTACTACAGAGTAATAGCAGGGTACTGCAGAGTATTGGGGGTACTCCAGAGTAATGGCAGGGTACTGCAGAGTAATGGGGGTTACTGCAGAGTAATGGGGGTACTGCAGAGTAATGGCAGGGTACTGCAGAGTAATGGCAGGGTACTGCACTGCAGAGTAATGGCGGGGTACTGCAGAGTAATGGCGGGTACTGCAGAGTATTGGGGGTACTGCAGAGTATTGGGGGGTACTGCAGAGTAATGGGGGGTACTGCAGAGTAATGGCGGGGTACTGCAGAGTAATGGCAGGGTACTGCAGAGTATGCACTGGTATTGCAGAGTATTGGCAGGGAATTGAGGGGTTAAATTCGGTGAGCAGCGATGTGGGCACTGTAGATGCAGCCCACATCGCTGCTGACACCGATCTCTTTCCCCTCCGCTGTACCGATCGGTACAGAGAGGGGAGGGAGGAACCGGCGTCATAACATGACGCCGGTTTGTTTACAAGTGATCACTCCGTCATTTGACGGAGCGATCACGTGGTAAACGGCCGCGACGAGCGGCCGTTTACCGTGATCCGTGATGCGCCGGGTCCTGTGGACCCGGCGGTCACGGATGCTCTCGAGTGCGCGCCCCAGGGGGCGCGCGAGAGCAGAATTCTGGGAGGCCGTTAATTAACGGCCTCTCAGAGTTAAACAACCGCCCTGAAGCCGTTAATCGGCAATGGGCAGTTGTTAAGTGGTTAAAGCTAGATCACTAGCTATATAGGTGAGGTGAATATAGTGGTGTATACTGCGGTCAGGGCACAGACAACAACCACTACACAGCAGCAAGATAGGAAATCAGCCAAAAACGATCGGTGTGTACTGTGTTGAAGGTACACAGAACACCCACTGCTTCAGATGCTAACACACTACACGAGGCCGCCTCAAAGGCGGCCTTATATAGTGTGGGGCGTGCACTACACAGCCTGAGCTATGATTGGCCACAGGCAGGATGCCTGTGGCCAATCATGGCTCTCCTCGCTGCTGGCGCTACGATTGGCCAAGCATGCGGGGTCACAGTGCATGCTTGGCCAATCATGAGCCAGCAATGCACTGCGCCACCGCAGTGCATTGTGGTCCGCGCGCGCCACTCGAATTTTGACGCGAACGGCACAAACGTTCGGAATTCGCCGAACGGCCGAACAGCCAATGTTCGAGTCGAACGTACGTTCGACTCGAACACGAAGCTCATCCCTACAGCTGATCATGTAGTCAAGAGCCGCCGTGATTGACTCTTTACCCTGATCACAGATCACTGCCGATGCACGCTGCAGGGGGGTACACAGGCAGCGCAAGCGCGGGAGGATGTCATATGATGCCAAAAAAACACAAACGTGCTTAAACACTCCTCAACGCTAGGCAAGTTTAGCGCTTGACCCTTAATTCATTTCAATGGCCAGAATAAATTAATATTCTGGCCAACAGAATGAATAAAGGCCCCAATGCTTCACATGCCCAAATTTGTTTGCAAAATGTGGGCATTTTATATGTGAATGAGGCCTTACAATTACTGCCAGCAACTGCAGAGCTGGACACTTGCTCTCTGTGTGGAAGCATTGGTCTTTCTGCAGAGGTCCTGCAGCACCCCTTATGGATACAGGAATTGGAAAACATTTACACATTTCACTTATGGTTAAAAGTAACAATGTTTATTTATTACAAATCATTGATGAAAAAAGGATTAGGACAAAAATAAAAGACATTTACATAAATGAATGCGATGTGAAAACATGTCTCAGTGACCAACGATACAGTCTGAACCTTGATGGGCTGGCTGAGTTGGTGGGTTACAAAAGGTTTCCTTGGCTTGACAAAAACCCAGAGAAAAAAAATACATATATGTACATATAGGATAACATAATTGTTTATCATATGTTAATCACACATGAAGGGGTTAATGGAGCCAAACCAGAGTAGATCAATTTCTGTTCAACTAGTTTTGCGCTCTGAACACGCTTCTGGAGCTATTTGAATCTAATAGGCTACAGAAAAAATCAGAACAACTACTGTATATGCTACAGATAGTTTATTCATTTAGGCAGAGACAAAGGGCATTAATTGTTTTACAGACATACACATAGACATAACATAACATAAAACCCATTATTCATGCAATGAGTTCTCTATTTACATATGTATATAAGAAACGATGTAAGATATATTTGTCACTGAGTTGGGACATGCAAGGAAACAGGACCTCCACAGGGGATGCCAGGTCATATGAGGCCGCTATGGGGGTGTAGCAACATGGGGTAACTTATCAAACTCTGGTGAGTAGTAAATTTAATTTAATGAAATGCACTTTGATTTTTAAGCAAATATCCATATATTTATTTAGTCATTTAGTCACATGTGTACCCACCTAAGATGTATAAAACATTTGGTATGGAGTATAAACATTCCCTTTAGGTTGTAGATAGGGTGAATGATCGATTTCACAAAATATCTCACTGCACATGGGCATATAGAGTATCTCACAAAAGTGAGTACACCCTTCACATTTTTGTAAATATTTTATTATATCTTTTCATGTGACAACACTGAAGAAATTACACTTTGCTACAATGTAACGTAGTGAGTGTACAGCTTGTATAACAGTGTACATTTTCTGTCCCTTCAAAATAACTCAACACACAGTCATTAATGTCTAAACCGCTGGCAACAAAAGTGAGTACATCCCTAAGTAAAAATATCCAAATTGGGTCCAATTAGCCCTTTTCCCTTCCCGATGTCACGTGACTTGTTAGTGTTACAAGGTCTCAGGTGTGAATGAGGAGCAGGTGTGTTAAATTTGGTGTTATCGCTCTCACTCTCTCATACTGGTCACTGGAATTTCAACATTGCACCTCATGGCAAAGAGCTCTCTGAGGATCTGAAAAAAAGAATTGTTGCTCTACATAAAAATGGGCTAGGCTATAAGCAGATTGCCAAGACCCTAAAACTGAGCTGCAGCACGGTGGCCAAAATCATACAGTGGTTTAATAGGACAGGTTCCACTCAGAACAGGCCTCGCTCAGTGTTAACATCAAAGAATCCAGCTGGGGGTTAGGCCAGCAACATCCATAGCTCTGCAGGTGTTACAAACAAAAAGCACCATTTAGTATTAGATCCGTTGCCAGGCAGATGCATATGTCCCCTTGGGGGGAGTGTACTTACCAATACATGTGGTAGATGATATGTGTCCTATGTTCCAGGATCCCAAAAATAGACCAGATCCTGCCTGAGTGGTGCCAGACACCCCCCCCCCCCCATATATGCTCACCCCAATCAGGAAGCCGGCACGCCACCTGAGTGGCACGTGACGCTCCCAAACTGCCCGCCAGTCCTGCGCGTGTGCCAGGCACACGTTTTATCAATCATTTGTTACCTGCCCTGTGTAATGGTTTTACACAGAGCAGCCCCTTTCCTCCTCTTCTGGGATCCCCTGCCAGCGCACCTGACCCTTTCCTCCTGTCCCTATAGCAAGCAGATGCTATGAGGGCACCTGAGCAGGCTCCCTCCCAAGCTGCTGCTCTGGTTGTACATTCAGATATAGCGGGTAGCTCGCCCCTGCCCCCATTCTCTCCTCATTGGCTTACTGGCTATGATTAAAAGTAGCCAATGGCTTCTGTGACTGTGTCTCAGTCAATGCAGGGAAAGAGACCGGTGCAAGCGTGTACATTGCTGGATTGAGATTGGGCTCAGGTAAGTATTGGAGAAGGGGGGAGGGGGGCTGCAGGGCCGTCTGCACATTTTTGAATGGAAAAACCATCTGTTGGAAAGTCAGAAAGTAAAGGCCAGGAACTGAATAAGGAAAATGGAGATACCCCCTGAAATGGGATTTTGAACCGCAACAACGCTACCATGTTACGTAAAATCAATGTTTATTGGAACATGGAAAATATGATCAATCACACGTGATAATCTATAAAAAACAGAGAAAAAGCAAATGACAGGATCATTCCAAACATATCAACTTAACATGTAGTAAATGTTTTGTTACTCTCCAATATCCGGGAACAATCTTCGGTAACCGACGCATTTCAGGTTCAAGCCCTTCATCAGGCTGTTTATATAGGAGAATCTATATTCGACAGATTGTCTGATAAGTAAGAAAAAACAAATGCAAAGTGTTGTGATATAGACACACAATAGCAAGCATATTGAATGGGAGCCAAACCCATGTTCAAAAGGTAGCTACCAACATAGGACTAGGAATGGGCGAACGGTTCTGCCCAAGCATAGGTTCGGGCCAAATATTCATAGTTAGAATGTTCAATGCACAGCCGAACAGACAGGTCGTTTGACCATTTTTTGCACCCCCCCCCCCCCCCCCCCCGAACCAACCACAATGCATTGTGGCACTGAACAGTGCATTGCAAGCCCTGATTGGCTGAAGCAGCGAATGCTTCAGCCAATCAGGACACAGAGCACTGTCAGAGTTATGATTGGACACTGTCATCATGACTTTATCCAATCATGGCTCATGTGTGATTTTGGCGTGGAGAGAGATAGAACAGGGCTCTGTTCAGTGCTGTTGGTTAGTTAGTGTGCTATACTGTGCTATTTTGCTTCAATCGTCAGTGTAGAATATTAGTTTAGTGTCAGTCTAGGGATAGTGTGAGTGTAGTGAGGAGGACCATCTTTCAGCTTTGTATAGTGTGCAGCTAGAGTAGTGACAGCTCAGATAGTTTCACTGTAGTGTAGTGAGACTATGTCAGTAATCTTTACAGTAGTGTATAGCTAGAGTAGGGACAGTTCAGATAGTGTCAGTGTAGTGACAGCTGAACATCATCTATTTGATCATGTTACTGCCAGCTTAATGTATTTATTTCTGTGTTTGTTACTGCCGCCAGCTTATCGCCATATAGTTTTGTGTGCGTTACTGGCAGTTTAACGCCATATAGTTTTGCGTGCGTTAATGCTGGTTTAACGCCATATAGTAATGTGTGCGTTACTGCTAGTTTAATGCCATATTGTTTTGTGTGCGTTACTGCCAGTTTAACACCACATAGTTTTGTGTACGTTACGGCCAGTTTAACGCCATATAGTCCTGTGTGCTTTACTGCCAGTTTAACGCCATATAGATCTGTGTGTGTTACTGCCAGTTTAACACCATTTACTTCTGTGTGCATTACTGCCAGTTTAACGCCATATAGTTCTGTCTGCGTTACTGTCATTTTAACGCCATATAGTTTTGTGCGTTACTGCCTGTTTAACGCCATTTACTTCTGTGTGCTTTACTGTCAGTTTAACGCCATATAGTTTTACTTGCATTACTGCCAGTTTAACACCATATAGTTCTGTGTGCGTTACTGCCAGTTTAAAATCATATAGTTTTGCATGCATTACTGTATGTTTGGCGCATTATATCGAAGTATATAGTGTATATATAGTGTGTCCGTGGAGTGCGTAGTGTGAGTAATCAAATTAAAGTGCACCAAACACCTCTTTACATTGTTTAAAGTGCATCTACGTACAGATTTCAACTTCTTCTTTACATTTGCTTATGAGCACCACCCCCTTACTCCTAATAATTTCTGGGAGGACAACAAAGAGAGGCAAACATTCCCTTGTCACTGTAAGGGGGCCAGTAACACATGTGTCCACAGGCAAAGGTGGAGGTGGTGGTCAGTCCTCAGGCATGGCATCATTTTATCTGTTTAGTAAGTTTGCCCATGCTATCCTACGTGCTTTCAGAATGGGCATTCAGGGATGCAGGAGGTTTCGTTACTGATCATAGAACACGTCTGTCCACAGACTCCGTGGACCATTTGACTTTTATAAAAATCAATCAGTCCTGGATTACCAGCTATGAAGTCCCTGATGCCGATGTCACTCTTTTTGGGATGTGGAATCTCTGCAGGACTTTGAAGCTGCCTAGCTTTGAGGGCATTCAATCATTTCATGTGGAAGAATGTTTTTAGTATAGATTTCATAGGCACTATTAACATCCAAAGACCAATTTTTCAGCACCTGTTTGACAGGTGCATATATTTGCAATTTTTTACAGCAAGGTCAATTCCTGCTCTCATCAGGAGTACCTCTATAGGGTTACGGTGGGAAGGTGCCACTGACACCCAAAGACCAATTTTTATGCACCAGTTACATCTATCCAAAGTCAAAGTGACCCCAGAATGTATCCAAAAAAAATCTCTAATCTTTTTTCCAGTGCACTTCTTTGTGGCCTCATCATACACACTGACTCCCCAGCTGTTGCTGAGCAAAATAAAGGCAGCTTGCAGGGAAAATGTCATTGTTTTTTGGCTTTATAAATGCAATTATTGCTGCAGCAGATTCTAGACATGGTACAAAGCTGGCACTTTACAGGTAGACTAACGGGACTCCCAGGCACTATATTGGAAGGAATTTTTAATTTTTATGCTTTCACTTAAAAAAATCTAAAAATTACTGCTCATTAAAAAATGAAATTTTTCACAAACTTTTTTTTTATTGATACATGTCTCCCAGGGCAGGACCCGGACCCTTATAACCATTGCATGCCGAATTACTTGCATATAAGCATTCAAAATGGGGGCTTTTGTTATTTTACGTTCGTGTCCCATTGACTTTAATGAGGTTCGTTAATCGGTTCGAACTTTTGCAGTGTTCGAAAGTTCTGGTGCAAACTGAACAGGGGTCCGTTTTGGCCCATCCATACATAGGACAAATGGTGCAATGCTCAAATGTGCAATTGTTCAAGGAAAGACTAAATTGTCACTGCAGCAGATGGCGTAGTTGGAGATTTCTCTGCGGTTCCTGAGCTCAGCCAAAATACCCTCTGAGGAGGTCCCCAAAATAAAGGTCGCAAACATAGGTGAATAAACAGGTAACAGGAACTGAAATAGAGATATAGGGGGGGGGGGGGTCTTGATGTACCCATCTCAGTATAGGTGTACCTTCCCTACTAAGTGAAGTCTGTAAGGGGCTATCGGTCATCGGGCTGCATCTGGTGTGAAAATTGATAATAAATTGTCCTTAAGCAGGCGTAACTGCGGCTAGGGGCTGGTATAGTAAAGTGGTGGTAGATACAGCCAATGTGAAAATATCCTTCATCTACCTGAGACATATAAACAGGCAGTAAGATATATTCAGTTTGGAAAGTTTTTGCTTACGTGGAATGGGATTAAAAGTTATTATGTTATTTATGGTTGTTAATAAAAGGGATGCTATGGCCAAATAAATCCAAGATATGTGTTGTCATAGTGTAGTACCCTCTACTTTAGGTAGGTTGCCAGAGGTAGTTTTTTTTTGTTTTAGCCAGTGCAGGTACATTTAGGCAGGCCTAGCTGTTTGGTTTTGATCTGGGGGCTGGGATGGGTTTGAGAGCAGCAGCAGGTGACTTAAGGTTCTATAAAAGCTGTGCGGAGAGGATTGGAGTGGCATGAGGTGTATCTGGGAGCCCTAATCAATCCCCAACTAGGATTAGCAAGGAGCAGGCCTCCTATATATACCCAGTGTCAGCTGGCTGGGGGAGTGGGGGTGGAAGAACTGAGTGATGGAGTGTTAGGCTGTCGGGGCCCTTGAGGGAGCCCCCTATCTGGGGGGTTCACCTTGGGACAGGGCTCGGAGAGTTGGGTAGGAACCACTCCATACAACCCAAATGAGGGCTGTCATGAACAGGAGCAGGAGAAGACAGCAGGGAGTATGGCCGGGCAAATTATCAGGAGGGATCCATCTGTGGTTCGGTGAGTGACAGGCACAGTCAGAAGATCTGGGAGAGACATGCCAGGAGTGGATGTAGAGCCAGACGAAAAGACTGTGATGTTGATGGCATTAGAGACAGGCTGCTGTAGCCGGGAGGGTTGGCAGAGTCTGATTGGGACCAGTATTCCACCTAGAACAGAGATAGCACAAAGAGACTCTTTTCAATTGCTATTGGTTGTTACACCAAAGGGGACAGCAGATTCTTACCAGAAAATGGGGAATCTTTAACTGTTAGGTCATATTCAGAGCTGGGCCTAACCATGTGCTAGCTGTGTCAGGAATCAAGCATTGTGCAGTAGAGGAAGCAGAGCTGACACATAAGTGATGTGCTGGAAGAGTATGGAGATTGAGAGACTGCAAATACAAATTCCAATCTACATTTCATTCCTTTAAATTCAATTTTCTGGGCATCCCATGTTCCCTTACCCCATCCAAGTTTAATCCCTCAATAAAATAACAAAAACAAAGCTGATGGGCTGTTCATTGTCTAGTGGAGAGTGACTGGAAGTGAATGTTAGGCCAGGCAGGGTGACAGGTGGAACTAGAACACTGAGTGACCCCACGGGGGCACTGTTAAAATTATTTAGGGTAAAGAATGGTATGTGAGTAATAGAGGCAAGGTCATGGCAGCTGCAACATCAACCTTACTTTAGTCATGGGTAGGAATGGGTTTGTAATCTCTTCTATTAAACAATATCGAATGTCATATCTGTGTTGTGATGTCAAAAAAAAAAAAAGTGATACGGATGTTTTTACTTAAAGAGGAAGAAAGCTTTCTCTATAGGTAATAGCTTCTCATAAAGTTTTATTGACTATATATTTTAATTACACTAATCTGTTTTTGATTTACAGTATATATATACAATAAATTATGTTTTTAGTGTTTATAAATTATTGTGTTTGTTGAAAATTTCCCCCGGAGGTACACTTAAAATCGCTCCCATACACGGGTGGTTTTCTTCTGTTACAGCACATATATATAGTCCTTTTACCCACAAAATATTACTCTCAAAAGCAAGAGTCTTAGGGCTCATTTACACTTGCATTGGTGTCTGTAAAGTGATCATTGCTTGTTTGGTGGATTGTGGGTGAGTTACCATGGTAATGGTGATTCCCACCAGAGATCATCAGGGGCGAAAATGTTCTCCTGGAGACTGTAGCAGCTTTTGAATGTTCCTGGTGATCTTACTACACTGTGTCCCATGGGCATTCTGACATCTCATGCATTTTGCCACCCCCTACTTTGGTTGCTAGGGTGCTGGTGTGGCAACCAATTTTGCTCTGGCACAGCTGTCAGCATCCTGGCAATCAATCTTGCTGTGTGTTGTAGGTTGCTAGGATGCTGGCAGGTAGAGTCATTGGTTACTATGGTGCAGGCACATCAGTGTCCTAGCAACAAGCGCAGTAATGCTGCCCTGCAGGTACAGGGCAATGTTACTGAGCTGCATTGAGCATAGAGGGTTCCCCCTATAGACAATCTGGCCTCAGTGCCACCCCAACCACCTGAGCTTGTTATCTCAGTTTGCCTCATTGGCAAGACACTGATTGATGCAACTATTTATGGGACAATTAAAACTAGGAGAGGAGCATAAACAGAGCTTTATTGTCACTAATATCTATACATATAAAAAGAATAGGAAAAAAATGAGTTTAATGCTAAATGACAGAGTTTACTAATTACACAGAAATAGTGTATGAGGCAACGCATACACAAATAGAAGAATGTTTATGTTGCCTTTCCAACAGACAAATTAAAATCAGAGCTAATTTGTGTTAATCTTTGCATTGTTAAACCTATTCTTGCCTATCCATGCGGAGTGACAACTGATTGTTTAATTAGGCTGAATATGTCATGTTACGTGCAAGTATTATTAGTGCACTACACAGCAGGAGCAGGGTGCAAAACACAACAGTGCTAATATAGAGAATACCGTGGGATTCATTTATTTATATAGCATGACATAAAATAATACGCTGTGAACTATACAAACTAATCATATAGTAAAGGTCAGCAGTTCAAGGTAGATAGGCTCAGAAATGTATTTTCTCAACCCCAGAGGGATCAGATCCAGTCCCAAGATATTAACTAATACAATATTAAAAAAAACTAGCTCTTGTACTGCAAGTGATAAATGTAACCTGGCCTGGATAAGAAAATTACAATCCAATCAGAGTGCCAAACAAATGTCCAAGAGACCAAGGTAATTGAATGATACAATTAATTCATAGCAGAATACACTGATGCGTTTCAGGGGTCAAACACACTCCCCCTTCATCAAAGTATAAGAATGTTGACTGCCTAAACGGGCTCAGGTAAGTAGATATAAGACAGACCTGCAGTGTGATTTACTGCTTGCAACAGGTTCAGGGGGGAGGGGGGGCAGGTTAAATCAATGCTAGTGAATACAGCCAAAGAGGGTGTCTGTGAAAATTCTTCAGCCCTGATGAAGGGTGAGTGTGTTTGGTCCCTTAAATGTGTTAAATTTATTCTGCTTTGAATCAATTTTTTCATTCAATTTCCTTGGACTCTTGGGCGCTTGTTTGGTACTCTCATTGGAATGTATGTATGTATATTTTCAACTCTGGGTCATTTTCTTGTTCCTGGAGGTGGTCCCCAATTTGTGAAGTGCTGCCGACCTGGAGGCAGGGTGTCTAGTGACAATTTCAGTCCAGCTCCCTATTTGTTCTTGTGTTTGGTTTGGATAGTTGGCATCTCTCACTTTTGCCTGAATATTGTGATGCTGGTTGGCTTTCTATAGCTGCTTTCCTTCCTTCCCTTCTTCCTTCCTCTATCTATCTATCTATCTATCTATCTATCTATCTATCTATCTATCTATCTATCTATCTATCTATCTATCGGTAGTATCTAGTCACTATTATCTATCTATCTATCTATCTATCTATCTATCTATCTATCTATCTATCTATCTATCTATCAGTAGTATCTAGTCACTATTATCTATCTATCTATCTATCTATCTATCTATCTATCTATCTATCTATCTATCTATCTATCTATCTATCTTGGAATTGGGGTGATTATACTCATGTGGTAGGTACTTTTCCAATGCAATCTGCCAGTCCAAACTGTACTTTGGGGCACGGAAACCCACTTTTATTGAACAAAACAGAAAGTTAGTTGTCCACTTAGGAGTTCTTCCACATCAGCATGAATAGACAACTAAAAATGCTGAGCCACCTGGCTCCCTTGTTAGCAGCGCTCTTCTTACCAGTAGTGTCTACCAATCCACTGTAGTTCTGCTGCCTTTATTGTGCAAGTAAGCACAGACAGATGAATGATGTGTCATAATTGTCCCTTGGCATTCCATGTGTTGCCATCTACCCATTCTTCTGGGTTTCTAATGCTTGTCTTCAGCCATTGGGCAGCCACTGATAGCCTAACTCCAATGCATGGTATCCAAGTAGGGTGTATATATGCTCAGGTGAGCACTCAACTGCAGCCCAGTGTGGGTGCCCGCTCTGGCTCGTCACCACAGGCATCAGAGATAATGAGAAATTGTCCGCACACTTAGATGCCAGTAACAGGCCAGGATGTGGACTGCATGGCACAATGCATGTGCCAAAAGCTCTGTATACTAGAAAAAAAAAATTCTAGGAGAAAGAGAAAGGGTATTTTAACAGAGAAGATAGACAAAATCTCTTCTAGCAAAAACACAAATCTCTTAGCAATGTTTTTCCTGTGCAATACATTTGAATTAAAGATTACAAAACATACATACTTTGTAAATATAGTATACAGAGATACAATTAATTATTGCAAAACAAGAAATTATTTAAAACTAAAGTTCCACTTCAAAATCCTGTCTTTACACCAGTGTTTCTCAAATCCAGTCCTCAGGCCCCCCAACAGGTCATGTTTTCAGGTTTTGCATTATTTTTCACAGGTGATTTGATCAGTTTCACTGCCTTAGCAATTACCACAGCCGTTTCATCTGAGGGAAATCCTGAAAACATGACCTGTTGGGGGGGCCTGAGGACTGGATTTGAGAAACACTGCTTTACACATACATGAACTTTAATGGCATTCCAGGCTTCGTCCGTCGGGTTCAATATTGAGTTGGCCCACCCTTTGCAGCTATAACAGATTCAACTCTTCTGGGAAGGCTGTCCACAAGGTTTAGGAGTGTGTCTATGGGAATGTTTGACCGTTCTTCCAGAAGCGCATTTGTGAGTTCAGGCACTGATGTTGGTTGAGAAGGCCTGGCTCACAGCCTTCGCTCAATTTCATCCCAAAGGTGTTCTATCGGGTTGTGCAGGCCAGGCAAGTTCCTCCAACTCGCTCATCCATGTCTTTATGGACCTTGCTTTGTGCAGAAGAGTTGAAGCTGTTATATCTGCAAAGGGTGGGCCAACTCAATATTGAACCCTACGGACGAAGACTGGGATGCCATTAAAGATCATGTGCGCATAAAGGCAGGAGTCCCAATTCTTTTGACAATATAATCTATCTATCTATCTATCTATCTATCTATCTATCTATCTATCTATCTATCTATCTATCTATCTATCTATTTATCTATCTATCTATCTATCTGTCTATCATTTTTTTCTCTACTTTTCATGCTATGGAATGTTCTATGTATTAAATACATACTATTTAGGGAACTAAACCTCGTGCTGTGTCACGTTACAATAAAATCAATAAAGTGTCAGGGCATATTGAACTTTTGCTGTCATACACATTTTGTTGCTTGGGAACAGCAGTCAGGAATAGCAGCAATGATGCAGCTTCTCAGCATCTGGGGACCATCCACAGTAAAGGGATTAAGGATTGACAGTCAGCTATCACACAGTCCAGTGAAGACAAGCTTCATAGACAAACCGGCCATTTTCACTCTAATTTTTCTTGCTCTATGATGTCCAACACAGGAGCCAATATATAAAACATCAATAAAGGAAATAGAAATGTTCCCTTTAGCAACCAATCAGAATCTGAATCAGTCGTTATATCATTGTTCAGACCCTGTACACAGCTAGCTAAACCCCATTAGGCTAGATCAGCTTATTCTTTATATCTAATGCACAGCTTTGAACAGGTTTTACAACTTAAAAGTGTATTTAATCCTTTTACTGCCGGAGCTGTGTTTGCATTTTATGTACACATCATCAAATATCATTTTAGGGCTGAAGATTCGATTAAACCCCCAAGCAATAAATATTTTCAGAAATCACAGATCCTAAGAATAAAATAGCAACTGTTGCAATTTTTTATGTCACACAATATTACTGCATCGGTTTATCAAGTGCAAATTTTAGGTAATAAATACACTACTGCAAATTTTTGTCAGTTTTGAAATGCAATATATTATCCATTTTTTTTTAAAGTTAATATAAAAGATAAAGTTGTGCTCAGTGAACAGACACCAAACATGTCAAACCTTAAAACTGTGTGCCTGTGAAAGCTTGACAAACTGCAGCGTTTACATGAGTTTACAGTTAAATGTAAGCAATGGTCCTATAATTATTTCTCTCCATCTGGTGTGCATGGCGATGTGTAACAGAATCATCATTTTTGTAGGTAGGCGCCCAGACATGTGATTTTCATACATAGTATGTGCACCTGGGGACGGGCTCAAACATTTTTGGAGGGGTTTTTTAAGTACTTGGGTGTACTTTTAATTGTGTACCTTTTTTTCCACGTAACTTCATTGATATCACATAAGGGACTAATTACCCCTTAGGAGTTATCATGCAATATATTGCCAAAAGTATTAGGATGCCTGCCTTTACACACACATGAACTTTAAAGGGATTGTAAAGTTAAACAATTTTTTTTTTTAAATAACAAACATGTTATACTTACCTCCACTGTGCAGCTCGTTTTGCACAGAGTGGCCCCGAACCTGCTCTTCTGGGGTCCCTCGGCGGCTATCTCTGCTTCCTCCCGCAGGTGCTTTCACGTTCATGCGAGCTCCCTCACATGGTGAGAAGCACCTGCAGGCGCGCTCCTGTGATACAGCCGGCGGCTATAGCCGCTCGCTGTATCACACTGCCTTGCCCCCCGGCGCTCCGTGTCAGTAAATGTGATTGACAGCAGCGCGAGCCAATGGCTGCGCTGCTTTCCATCCATCCACTCCAGCCAATCAGCGGCCAGGCTGAGTGGTGAAGAGGAAGTCAGGGACGAGCGCGGGACTTTCGAGGGGTGAGGTAAGTAAAACGGGGGGCTCGGGGCGCTGGCACTGTCAGATGTTTTTTCACCTTAATGCATAGTATGCATTAAGGTGAAAAAACATTTACCCTTTAATGGCATTCCAGTCTTAGTCCATAGGGTTTCATGTTGAGTTGGCACGCTCTTTGCAGCTATAAATGCTTCAACTCTTCTGGGAAGGCTGTCCACAAGGTTTAGGAGTGTGTCTATGGGAACGTTTGACCATTCTCCCAGAAGTGCATTTGTGAGGTCAGGCACTGATGTTGGATGAGCAGACCTGTCTTGCAGTCTCCACTCTAATTCATCTCAAAGGTGTTTTATCAGGTCATGAGGTCAGGACTCTGTTCAGGCCAGTCAAGTTCCTCCACCTCAAACTCGCTTATCCACACTATATTACCAAAAGTATTGGGCTACCCTTCCAAATCATTTGGTGGAGGGGAGATTATGATGTGGGATTGTTTTTCAGGGGTTGGGCTTGCCCCCTTAGTTCTGGTGAAGGGAACTCCTAAGGCATCAACATACCAAAACATTTTGAACAATTTTTCATGCTCCCAACTTTGTGGGAACAGTTTGGGGATGGTCCTTTCCTATTCTAACATGATTGCGCACCAGTGCACAAAACAAGGTCCATAAAGACATGGATGAGCAATTTTGCGGTGGAGAAACTTGACTGAGTTGAGTTGAAGTGAGTTGAGAGGTATCTTAATATAGCGCGGTCTTACCCTGAAGGGTCCCAACGTGCATAGCAGAGTTCCTGGGAAGAGAGGACCCAGGGACCAGAAGCAGCACAGAGTTGCAGAAGGGTAGAAGAGAGAGATTACACAGGAAAAGCCTGCATGAAAAGTAAAGTCTTCAGTAGCCTCGGAAGACCGCAATAGTGGGAGCCTCCTGAAGCTCGACAGGGAAGCTATTCCATAGTACGGCACCCTGGTGGGAGAAAGCCCAACCACCACACCGGATCTTCTTGGGCACCAAGATGTAGAGGAGACTGGCCTGCATAGACCTGACCTCAACCCGATAGAACACCTTTGGGATGAATGTTAGCGGAGACTGCGAGCTAGGCCTTCTCGTCCAACATCAGTGCCTGACCTCAAAAATGCTCATCTGGAAGAATGGTCAAACATTCCCGTAGACACACTCCTAAACCTTGTGGACAGCCTTCCCGGAAGAGTTAAAGCTATTATAGCTGCAAAGGGCGGGCCAACTCAATATTGAACCATATGGACTAAGACTGGAATGCCGTTAAAGTTCATGTGTATGTAAAGGCATGTGTCCCAATACTTTTGGCAATATAGTGTATGTGACAGGTTCTCTTTAATGAGATATCAGGGGTAGTACAGATCACAATCTATTAGCTTCTTAACAGGTCACAACAGCCAAGGAAAATTACAACATTTTTATCATTTCCAGGTTCTTTCTAGGTGATAAGGTTTACATTTGTAGATCAGCCTTTCTTTGTCTTATGCCCTGTACACACGATAGGATTTTCCGAAAATGTGTGATAGGACCTTGCTGTCGGAAATTTCGACCTTGTGTAGGCTCCATCACACATTTTCCATAGGAATTTCCGTCACACAAAATTTGAGATCTGGTTCTCAAATTTTCCGACAACAAAATCCATTGTCAGAAATTCCGATCGTGTGTATACAATTCCGATGCACAAAGTGCAACGCATGCTCGGAATCAAGCAGAAGAGCAGCTCTGGCTATTGAACTTAATTTTTCTCGGCTCATCGTACATGATGTACGTCACCATGTCCTTGATGTTCGGAATTTCCGACCAACTTTGTGTGACCATGTGTATGCAAAACAAGTTTGAGCCAACATCCATCAGAAAAAATCCATGGATTTTGTTGTCAGAAAATCCTACCATGTATACAGGGCATTAGAGTTCATCCAGAGGTTTCTCAGGAAACGACAATTTCTGCCTGTAAGATAAGTTCCTACTGATGCCAATCATCTTTTTTGCTGTCGATGAGAGGACTGACCGTAAATTTAAAGCACATTCTTCTCATTGACCATCACACTAATGTATTGCGAATTTTAGAAATAGAAATTATTAGCTGGGGTTCTCTGAGTCCAGACATTTATTTCAAGGGTTATTCTGTGCTAAAAAGCTTGAGAAGGCTGGTCTAGGTCAATAAATGTGAAAACACTCCTTTACTAAGGGGCCTCATTTCTGTTCTTCTCTTGGTCATGTAAAAGTCAAGAGATGACGCACATTGAATGTTATGAGGTTCCTTTCTGCATACTGATGTATCATGCAAGCAGTGCCATTACTCAATCTCATCTTCCAGGGAACATCAATTATGTTGATGCACTTATAAAATAAAAAAGGTGGATGTCAAGTAAGACATGAACGTTTCCAACATGAAAGGATTCTCAGATGTTACTCCGTACTGCTCTTTATAGTGAATGTGCTTCTCTGTTTATCCTTGATGCGTGTCCTTTTCAAAAATTCAATATTGCATATTTTGTTACAGTTTAGTATTAAAGGAGGATGTTGTATACAGCTGATGATTATGGAAAAACACTTAGCCTTATAATACTAATAACAGAGTTGCTTTAACCCTTTTTTGGCTAGCATAAGAGTATTCTCAATTCACAGAGCCATAACACATAGGAGTTTTTTTCTTATTATATCCTATTTGTTTGTTTTTTTCTTAAACAATCACATTTTAGTTACCTAAAGACATTGTTGCACAAATCAGATAAACGTATTGCACACATTTTGTTTTCAAATTTTTTTAGGTTTTTAAATGTAAAATTTTATTCAAAATGTATATCACATGTGTTTTAAAGTGATGCTAAACAGGGAAGTAATAATTGTCATAATTAATTTACATAAATCATATACATCATGCCACTGTATTTTATTTTTTGTTTTATATTTTTAATCCTCTAAGTACCTTATTCCTTCACATCTGTTGTGTGGTCCCATAATTTTTCCCTGTTCTTTGGCATCTGCAGGGAAAGATCTTTGGGAGGAGCTTTTATTATCCTGTTGATGTATGCTCTCTACAGTAGTGGTAACCAGTGCTTAATATATTAGGAGGGGGGGGTGACAAACTAGCACCAAGCCCCCCTCCCCCCATGGGAGATCAGGGGGAATGAAGAGCCGGGCTGTTGATTCCCCTCCCGGGCGAACAAGAAGTGTGTCCTGAAACCCGATTGGCCAGGGAGTCCTAAGACTCCCTGGCCAATCGGGCCACAGGAACTTCCTTTCTGATTGGCCAGAAGAAGAATCAGGAAGACAATAGTGGATATTAATTTAACATTGTCACACAAGTGAGTGGGCTCGGGCGCAGTGCTGTTTTATAGCTCCCTATAAATCTTTATTGAACATCAAAGGTATATTTGTGTGCATTAATAGGGTGTAGCTTGAGATGACTGAAACTAGATTTCATTTTTTTCAAACAGCATCTGCATTCAAGGCTATTTTTGTTTACTTTACAGGTATTAGCAATGACATTTGATATATTAAATATTGATTTATATTAAAACAAATTATTTTTGTGAATGCAATTAAGCAGCATACTATGTCCTGTCTCTCTAGTGGCTAGCAATAGGACATGGAGGAGGAGGGTGGGAATGGAGTGTCATTTACCACTGTGTGACTCTATAGCAGTGGTTCTCAACTCCTGTCCTCAGGACCCACTAGCAGGCCAGATTTTGACCAGTTGGCATGATTGGTCCATCAGTGTGAAAGGGGCCTTATACAGTGCCTTGAAAAAGTATACATCCCCCTTGAAATTTTCCACTATTTGTCATGTTACAACCAAAAACGTAAATGTCTTTTTTGGGGATTTTATGTCCTAGACCAACACAAAATGGCATATAATTGTGAAGTGGAAGGAAAATAATAAATGGTTTTCCAACTTTTTTACAAATAAATATGTGAAAAGTGTCGCGTGCATTTGAATTTAGCCCCCTTCAAGTCAATACTTTGTAGAACCACCTTTCACTGCAATTACAGCTGCAAGTCTTTTTTAGGCATGTCTCTACCAGCTTTACACATCTAGAGTGTGACATGTTTGCCCATTCTTCTTTGCAAAATAGCTCAAGCTCTGTCACATTGGATGGAGAGCATCTGTGAACAGCAATTTTCAAGTCTTGCCACAGATTCTCAATCGGATTTAGGCCTGGACCTTAACTGGGCCATTCTAACACATGAATATTCTTTGATCTAAACCATTCCATTGTAGCTCTGGCTGTATGTTTAGGGTCCTTGTCCTGCTGGAAGGTGAACCTCTGCTTTTAAACTTTAAAAGTCTGAGAAGAGATAAATTCCCCTTTTTTTACAACTAGGTGCCAGCACAACTAAGCATGCACAGACATGCAAACAACTCTCATTTTAACTCCCATGCCTTTTTTACCAAGAGTCACAAAAATCTTTAACCAAACTCATACAGGTGTCTTTACAAACCACAAACAATACCATTGTTGATGCAAATTTAAAATGAGTCACAATTTTGTGTGTTTTTTTTATTATTTCCGAATTATCATAATGATCCCAAAAAATTTGATAAGTGTACCAACATCAGAGATCAAAATGTTAAAGATTATAGTGTATTCCTGCGCTTCTAAGATAGAAAACTAAGTTAATAAATTAAATAAATCACTAAACAATGGTTGCAGCAAACCACCGCCAGGGGTGCAAACAAAAAAGCTCAGGAAGAAGAGAGGAAAGAGATCAGGAAAGAGATTGCAAGCTAAGAAAAGATTAAAAGGCGAAGGGATTTTCAATATAAGTGGAATACCTTTGTCACAAGAAGAAATTGGTGTATTGGATAAGGGGCTGAAATATGCTCCTACCAAGAATTTGGACAAAATCGAAACATATATAGGGATACAGAAATATGTGAGAACCTTAAATATTAAAAAATATATAGCAAGTAATCCTATCAAAACACCACTCCCAATTATAAATCAGGATGTTGTACTTAGTGAATTAAGGAATAAGTCAGTGTTCAATCCCCTTATGAATAACAACAAATATGTAGATGTGTTTAAAAAACGTTGTATTACAAGATTTGAAAGAACTTAAAATTAAAAAACGTGAGGAACCAAATTTTGTCAAAAGTGTGATAAGGAAGCTAACCACGAGGAAGGACATCGTTATGCGACCCGCGGATAAAGGGGCGGGATTGTGATCCAGTCGAAATTACAATATAAAGAAAGTATGAAAAATCTTTTGGAAGACAAAAATACATACGAATTATTACTAAGCAATCCGGTATTTAGGTGTAGGAAAGAAATGGAGCAGGTCGTACATCTGAGACTTAAGACAAATATCCTAAACAAAAAGGAGGCAACATTTCTAATTTCTGAGTCATGTAGAACTCTAATTATCTATTCAATACCCAAGTTACATAAGGACAAGACGAATCCACCACGAGACCTATAGTAAATGGAATTGATTCTCTCACCTCAAGAATTGGACAATACATAGATAATAATTTACAGCCAGTCGCGAAAAAGACTAGAGCCTATCTTAGAGGTACAAAGCAGGTGCTACAAATATTAGAATAAGTACCCAAAGAGGAAGGACCATGTATACTGGCAACAGCAGAAGTATCTTCTTTATATACTGTGATTTTACACCATCAGGCTTGCGAGGCTACGAAATGGGCCCTAAGAAAGTTTACTTCTCTACCATAAGTAAAGGAAAAGGGGAAACACCGCGCTATGTCTAACTAGCACAGAAACGTGCAAAAAACAGCTGCCAACACTTCAAACAAACAAAGTTAAACAATATAGAACAACAAATAGTGTAGCGCTAATTTAAATAATAGTGTAATCACAAAAAAATCTGTGTACAATCATAAATACTATAAAAAACAGTGAATAAAGTCCTCTGTGATATGACTGATGCACAAAAAAGTTGTGATGAAACTTCTTCAGAAGAAATAGAGGTTTCACTGATCAAGTGTAACCAAATGTATCAACTTGTCTGAAGAGATCTAAAAGGTAGGTAGAATACTCTTACCAGATATGTTGGACTCACCAGTCTTACGACAGTTGAGTCAGAAACGCTTAGGATCCAGACATAGGACCAGATGGTAGATTGAAGGTAATCAGACCGGATTTCAAGGAGACTTCAAATGACGGAAGACCTTGGGGGGCATCTCTCGGAATGTTCCTCGGAATGTTCCTCAAGTTGTCCACATCAGGTGTAGCTCAGTAGGGATTCCAACCCCAAATGCAAGGGGAGGGGGTTCATGAAAATTGTGACAAAGAAAAAAGAAAGCTCCAAATGGTGCAGGTCAAAAAAATATTAACCATCAGGTTTTATTAAAAGGTCATAAAAATGGACAAAAATTATGACAAGTGATCACAAAAGACAGGATAAAAGCAATGTGGGGTGCCAGATGCAAGCCCGACGAGTTTCGACAAAGAGTGTCTTCAACAGGGTCGAAACGCATCGGGCTCGCATCTGGCACCCCACATTGCTTTTATCCTGTCTTTTGTGATCACTTGTCATAATTTTTGTCCATTTTTTAGATCTCTTCAGACAAGTTGATACATTTGGTTACACTTGATCAGTGAAACGTCTATTGCTTCTGAAGAAGTTTCATCACAACTTTTTTGTGCATCAGTCATATCACAGAGGACTTTATTCACAGTATTTATGATTGTACACAGATTTTTTTGTGATTACACTATTATTTAAATTAGCGCTACACTATTTGTTGTTCTACTTCTCTACCATGCTTCCAAAGAAAATATCTTGTCAAGTGTTTGGACTTTTGTCTGAAGAACAGCTACTTCTGGTATGATCGCAGTTATTACCATCAAAAAACCGGGGTAGCTATTGGAGCCCAGTTCGCACCCAGTGTGGCATGTTTGTTCATGTCCCAATGGGAAGAGGACTTTGTTTATAAAAATATGCCAAAAGAGCTCGTTACCTTTAAGAGGTATATGGATGATATCCTCATTTTATGGAAAGGAGAAACAAGTAGGTTGATCAAGTTCTTGGAAACTTTGAATGAAAATGATAGGAAT
The DNA here is from genome assembly GCF_037356315.1 of Lithobates pipiens. NCBI lineage: Eukaryota > Metazoa > Chordata > Amphibia > Anura > Ranidae > Lithobates > Lithobates pipiens. Next base: position 514,602,486 of record NW_027507764.1, on the reverse strand, counting down.
ATTAAACTATCGTGGTAAATTAGTGAAAAATCAATATCCTTCCTCAACTTAGAAATTATGCAAGAGAACAATCTGCTATATACTAAGACACACTTCAAGAATGTTGATAAAAATAGTTATCTACCAATGGAAAGCTGCCATCACCGAAATTGGTTGTGCAATATTCCGAAAGGACAGCTAATGCGATTGTGCAGGAATTGTTCACATATTCAAGATTTCCGTACACAAGCAGATAAGATTGGTGAAAGATTTATCAGTAAAGGATATAAGAGTGAAGAAATAAGAGCAAACATTCTAGAAGTGGAGAATATGGAACGGGAAACGTTAGTCAAGGATAAACAATTATGAAAGGATAAGAAAAACACAATTCCGATTGTGCTGAACTATAATGTTCAGCACAAAAAGTTAGAAAAGATCATAAAGAAGCATTGGCATATAATACATTCAGACATACACCAACAGGAACTGCTACCTCAGCATCCAAATTTTGCATATGAAAGAGCACCGACACTGAGAGATAAGATAGTGAAGAGTATTCCCGACCCACCATCCAGGGGTCTAACTTTCTTTACAGGAAAGGGATTTTATCCTTGTAAACATTGCTTCGCTTGGACAAGAATCAAACAACCTGTTGAGAAGAAATTTAAGTTTAATTCTACCAGTACCAGAAATACATATGAAATCAAAGATTTAATTTGTTGCAATACTCAAGGGGCAGTAAACGTATTACAGTGTAGCTGTGGCCTTCAATATGTGGGACATACGAAAAGGCTTTTGAGAGTACGAATTAAAGAACATGTAAAGAACATTCTTAGCAGGTTTGATAAACATAGTGTATCTAGACATTTTTTGACCCACCATAACAAAGATCCAACCCACCTTTCATTTTGGGGAGTTGAGCCATATAAAAAACACTGGAGAGGGGGGACATAAAGTGAGAACATTTAGTCAGTTGGAATCCAAGTGGATTTTTATTTTGGATACTTTTTCACCCCAGGGCTTGAATATAGATTTTGATCTCAATTGTTTTATTAGTGATTTTTAATTTTTTTTTGTTTTTTCATGGTAAATTTTTTGTATTTGAGGAAATCATTTCCGGTGTCCCCTATATTTGGAATGTTTTTATCCAATTTTAAAAATGACATAATTTTATGGTACAGTTCTTGTATATGAGAAAATCACTTCCGGTGTCTCCTATATTTGGAATTTTTTCCATTTTAAAAATGTTTTTGAAACATATCCCTTTTGACAAACATACATTTATTTCTTTGCTATTATTCTTGGGAGACTAGTATTATCGTAACTAGTTTAGGGTCTGGTTGATATATATATTTTATATATATATTGTATATTTCTTTTAAGCTAAGTGTGGTTTTAAAACAGCGTTTTTAATAAATATTTTATATGTCCTTGATATATACTGAGAGCTAATGAAAAATGGCTGCTGGTCTCCGATTTTATGGCTGACTTTGTTTCTTCATATATTTGTGTTTTCTCGTGCTCCGGAGATTACCATTAGGAGAGGACATATATGTATGGAACACTACACAGTCTGAGCTTGTTATAATATAATGTAGTGTTCGGCTCTGAGTGTTTTTTTTCTTCTTTTTTCCTTTTTCCATTGGTTTAGTGTTAGACGCCACTGTGTTCGTTTAAGTTTCCAGACTCATGGAAAATGGCCGCGGATGTAGCCTATCTATAATAAGTATAGTCAGCACTGAAATTTATAGAGCTTTAGACACACAAAAAATGGCTGCGAGTGTAGCCTAATCTATTAGAAAATGTCCGCCGCTATGTTAATGATGTAGGTCTTCAAGAAAATGGCTGCCGATCAGCAAAGTGTTTAAGACAAGTCCAAAGGTCACATTCTATTCCCTGATGAAGTCACGTGACACGTGACGACACGTGTAGAAATAATAGGATTACTTTGGACACTGGACACAAGCGCGGTGCTCGTTTTTACATTGCATGTTTCATTTGTGTTTATTGTGAGTACCCCTTCATTTATTTATATGATTGTTTAAATAAACTGGCATACTTCACCATTTGGGGCTCCTTGCTCTTCCCTTTATGATATGATATACCATGGGAGAACATATTGGAAATTTGAGTAGAGCTGTGGCAAAGTGACAGAATCAGCCTCACTCTGCATTAAGGATCCAGCACTTTGGATATTTTTATTTCATTGCTGTTTGCCTTACAACAGTAAGGTAAGGAGCATTGAACCTGTTGGTTTGCGGGCAATTCTGAAAATTTTGGATCACTTTAGTCACATTCAAGTCACATTCAATCTTTTCTACTCACGGACTGGGCATTTTTATATTGCATTTTTATTTTCAGTTTGTGGTTTATTCATTCATGGAGTTTCATGAAAATGCTTTGTGGACTGCTCTATATAGGACACTTATGAATGCACGCTTTTTGAGTGTGGATATATTTGTTTGATCACTTTGCACTTTATACCTATTGCCCATTTATTTGCACGGTTAGTTCTGATTAAGAGACATGTTTCTTGTTGTTTAGGAAGTTTTTTGCGCTTTATATTTATTGCACATTTATTTGCACAGCTAGTTCTGATCAAGAGATGCATTAAGGAATTTTAAATGACACATATATAATAATTTCATTTTTTTTTTTTTTTTATAAATTTTTATTGGTCTATTTATTATTGATTTAATTAATTTACTTTATTGAGTTATTTATTTTTATACCTATTGGAGTGCAACACCATATATTGATTTTTTTAAAATCAAAATGTAATTTGCAAAAATCCGAGGGTAACATCACTATTCTACACTCACACACCAAGAACCATCAAATATCAGCAGAGATCAGGGGTGGTGGAATCCACCTGAATGGGAAAGGCCGCACAATCTTTTAGAGGTAATAATAAGAAAAGACATAGAGGTGGCAGAGGTGGACGCAGAGTCCAACAAAAAAAGAAGAAGGGAGATAGATTAGCAGGGATCTGCAATTTAGCTAAAATTCAGCTGACGGATAAAGAAGATAATATATTAAATGCTGGATTAAAGTGTGCAACCCACTAACCTATCAATAAGTTTAGTGTATCCATTGATGTGCACAAATATATAAGAAACTTTAATATGAAAAGGTATTTTTGAGGTATTGAGTCATTAGAGAACAGGAAACAAGAAAATTAGACCCTCAGATAAGGGGGGGGGGGGTGGTGATATTGGAAAAAAGTTTTTACTACTCCCAATTAACTAATAATTGATGGATAGCAACATTTATGTGGAATTAGATCATGACCCCACTATGAATTATAGGAGGGATTTGAACTGTCTGATAGATTCCGACTATGACAAGCAAGTACTAAATAAAAACGAAAGAAGGTACCTTGTTCCCAGTTTTAGTAGAGTGCCAACGATCTACACATTACCTAAAGTCCACAAGGACCCACAAAATCCTCCTGCTAGACTGATAGTTAATAGTACTGGATCAGTAACCTCCAGAATTGGACAATATCTTGATAATTTCCTTCAAAAAAGTGTAGTACAAACCAAAGCCTATTTAAAGGATACAAAGAATTTTTTACAACTTTTAAAAGAAATATCTATTCCTAAGCAAAGAGAAGTATATCTAGTAACAGTCAATGTTTCATCTTTATACACTGTGATACAACATGATGACACCTTGCTTGCCCTTAATTGGGCATTGAGCCAGAGAGATTACCTACCATGGTTACAACATACATTTTTAGGGATAGGTTTGGACTACTGCCTGTCCCTTAATTTTTTTTGGTACTCTAATATGTTTTACTCTCAGAGGAAAGGCATTGCTATGGGCGCTAAGTTTGCACTGAGTTTATCAAACCTTTTTATGAGTGAATGGGAGGATAGATTAAAGCGGTTGTATAGTCATATTTTTAACTTTGACCTACAGGTAAGCCTATAATAAGGCAATGTTCTGCTTCAGCCGCGGAGCCCGGAAGACACGCCGAGGGAACATGTCAGCTCCCTCGGCGTGGACCGAGTGAAATGCCGGTGCCTCGTAGGTGTTTCAAGGAGGTAATGCGATGCATACTAGCTCATTATGCCTTTTCCCTTACAGGTGTAGAAAAAAAAAAAATCAGCGGGTTTACTCCCGCCTTAATTTATGCTAAACAGAGAAGTGAACTTTTATTTTATGAAAGGTTTATAGACTGTTCTTTATTTTGGTAGGAACTGAAAGATCTCTGGTTAAATTTGTGGAGGATTTGAATCAGAATAAGAACAATATAAAATTGGAGTGTCAATGGAGCAGTGAACAAATTAATTATTTGGATGTCACAGTGATGTTAAGAGAGGAAGGATTTAACTACTAAAGTATTTTTTAAACCGACAGATCCAAATAGCTATTTACCGTTTCAAAGTGGGCGCCATCCAACATGGCTTAAGAATCTACCCAAGGGACAGTTCACAAGAATTAGAAGGAACTGTTCTCGGTATGAGAACTTTGTAGCACAAACTCAGATTATTAAAAAACGATTTGTGGAAAAGGGCTATAAAACCATATTTTTAGATAATGCCATACAAGAAGTTAGCCAATTCACTCAAGAGTTTTGTTTAGCTGATAAGGCAAGACAGAATGATACAAAACAGGAGTGGGGCTTTATCGGTAAATATCATACGCAGTATAGAGAAGTGGAAACAATTTCTAGGATATATTGGCCTATATTAGGGATGGATAAAATACTAATGAAAGCGGTACCCAAAGACCCAGTGTTTAATACAGGAAGGGGCCCTAGTTTGAGAACAAGATAGTAAAAAAGATATTGGATCAACCGACTAGACCTTCAATGTTTTAGGACAAAGCTGGATTTTATGCTTGTCGCAGATGTCTAGCTTGTCGTGGAATTACCAAGTTCGAATCCACAGGCAATAGGAAGTCATTTGCAATTAAGGACTATTTTGTGTAACTTGACGCATGTGGTGTATGCACTACAAAGTCTTTGCAACTTGATGTACATTGGACGTACCAAAAGAACTGTTGGCAAAAGTACATCGGAACACATCAATAATATTAAAATTGGTTATAAAGATCGGGACCCTTCAGTTTTGAGATTTTGGGGTATAGAAAAGAAAAGATGAATCCTGTATGGAGATGAAGCAATAGAGTCAGAGACTTGTCAAAGTGTGGGACGAAGTGGATTTATTTACAGTGCCTTGCGAAAGTATTCGGCCCCCTTGAACTTTTCAACCTTTTGCCACATTTCAGGCTTCAAACATAAAGATATAACATTTTTATTTTTTGTGAAGAATCACCAACAAGTGGGACACAATTGTGAAGTGGAACGAAATCTATTGGATTTTTGAAACTTTTTTAACTAATAAAAAAATGAAAAGTGGGGCGTGCAAAATTATTCGCCCCCCTTGCGTTAATACTTTGTAGAGCCACCTTTTGCTGCGATTACAGCTGCAAGTTGCTTGGGGTATGTCTCTATCAGTTTTGCACATCGAGAGACTGAAATTCTTGCCCATTCTTCCTTGCAAAACAGCTCGAGCTCAGTGAGGTTGGATGGAGAGCGTTTGTGAACAGCAGTTTTCAGCTCTTTCCACAGATTCTCGATTGGATTCAGGTCTGGACTTTGACTTGGCCATTCTAACACCTGGATACGTTTATTTGTGAACCATTGCTTTGTAGATTTTGCTGTATGTTTGGGATCATTGTCTTGTTGGAAGATAAATCTCCGTCCCAGTTTCAGGTCTTTTGCAGACTCCAACAGGTTTTCATCCAGAATGGTCCTGTATTTGGCTGCATCCACCTTCCCCTCAATTTTAACCATCTTCCCTGTCCCTGCTGAAGAAAAGCAGGCCCAAACCATGATGCTGCCACCACCATGTTGGACAGTGGGGATGGTGTGTTGAGGGTGATGAGCTGTGTTGCTTTTACGGCAAACATATCATTTTGCATTGTGGGCAAAAAGTTGGATTTTGGTTTCATCTGACCAGAGCACCTTCTTCCACATGTTTGGTGTGTCTCCCAGGTGGCTTGTGGCAAACTTTAGACAAGACTTTTTATGGATATCTTTGAGAAATGGCTTTCTTCTTGCCACTCTTCCATAAAGGCCAGATTTGTGCAGTGTACGACTGATTGTTGTCCTATGGACAGACTCTCCCACCTCAGCTGTAGTTCTCTGCAGTTCATCCAGAGTGATCATTGGCCTCTTGGTTGCATCTCTGATCAGTCTTCTCCTTGTCTGAGCTGAAAGTTTAGAGGGACGGCCAGGTCTTGGTAGATTTGCAGTGGTCTGATACTCCTTCCATTTCAAAATGATCGCTTGCACAGTGCTCCTTGGGATGTTTAAAGCTTGGGAAATCTTTTTGTATCCAAATCCGGCTTTAAACTTCTCCACAACAGTATTACGGACCTGCCTGGTGTGTTCATTGGTCTTCATGATGCTCTCTGCGCTTTCAACAGACCCCTGAGACTATCACAGAGCAGGTGCATTTATACAGTCTTGATTACACACAGGTGGATTCTATTTATCACCATCAGTCATTTAGGACAACATTGGATCATTCAGAGATCCTCGCTGGACTTCTGGAGTGAGTTTGCTGCACTGAAAGTAAAGGGGCCGAATAATTTTGCACGCACCACTTTTCAGTTTTTTATTTGCTAAAAAAGTTTAAATTATCCAATAGATTTCGTTCCACTTCACAATTGTGTCCCACTTGTTGGTGATTCTTCACAAAAAATTAAAATGTTATATCGACTGTCATAAGGGGAAGGGGGCAATCTTTATGTTTGAAGCCTGAAATGTGGCAAAAGGTTGAAAAGTTCAAGGGGGCCGAATACTTTCGCAAGGCACTGTAACTAATACATTATACCCTAATGGAATGAATATAGAATTGGACTTCAACTGTTTTATTAGTGATTATTAATTTATAGAAATTTCAGATTGTATTGCTATGAATTTTAATAACATCATTATATAATTTAGTAATTCAATGCTATCTTGTTGTATATTAAGGTATGAATATATGAATGAAGATATGAATAATAATGTATATTTTGATTAGTGTGTTTATAAGATTTTAGATAAAATGAATGGTTTGTAGATCACTGCCCTAAGTACTATGTGATATAAGGACCCTTATTAGGGATAAATTATTATTAATTTACAATGTTTTGATAATGAGTCCATACATGCAGAGATTTGGCAAATCCAATCATGCTGGAATCGATTAATTAAGCTCTCATTTGTTAAGGGGGTCATTATAAATGAAAAAATATGCTGTGTAGAGCCAAAAAGTGGTAAAGAATACAGCGGGATGATAGATGAGGGATAGATGAGGGAATACATCCCTCTGTATTCTTTACCACTTTTTGGGTCTACACAGCATATTTTTTCATATATCCTGACCGTTTGCATTAAATTGCACTATTTGACAGCACCGATCGAGGTGGAACCGGATAAACGAAATTGCATCAGTTTATTAAAAGTTTACACCAATGATAAAATATGTTTTGTGCATTCACTAATGGTTAAAAATACTAAGGAACAACTGGTGACATGATGTATAACCCAATCAATTGCAGCATATCACTTCTTGAATACATACAGTATGTTCCAATAGCGTAGAAATCATGTTGTTGGAGGTTGTGAGTGTATGTAGGGTTAACACCCGATGCTCGCGGTATATAAGAGAGATGAGGTGAGCTGTGTGGCCATGCCCTCTGACGAAGTGATGACAAAACACGTGAGGGTGTGACCACGCAGCTACCTTTACAATCTGTTAGCTATCGTCTCAACCTGAGAACGTTGTTTTGTTAGAGATTTGAGGAGTGGTGAGAGACTGATTAGCGATAAGGACAGGATTGTTTTACATGCTTTATATGCTTTTATACTTTGATTTTATTGTAAGTGTGCATTTGTAAGGGGGGGGGGGTTGGAACTGATAAATCTTATTTACGGAATTACACTATGTGCACCCATTTTTTTATTACGAGTGAGATCTAGATGAAAGGATGCAGTCCCAGATGCCAACAATAATCATTACGAGCATTGAAAAGAGTCTGTCTGGTGAGTTCATTACCATAGGAGTGTGCTTCTTCACGCGGTGTGGTAATGGAATCCAGGATTTTAATTGGAACCTACATGAACAAACCAGGGATGGACTTATGATTGGCTCTATTTGTGGACTTTTTTGTTTTTCACACTTTGGGTCTACAATAAGTGTAGTATTTAAGCACTGCTAATGTTGTAGTTTGACTATAGCATATCTTAATTCTATAATTTAATAGTTTATTGTTTATTATAGTTTTTTTTAAATAATAATTATTATTATTATTATTATTATTAAAAAATAATAATTATTATAAAAAAAATATATAATAATAGTTATTAATCTAATTACAATAGAAAATAGAATACGAAAAAATGAATTATCTGAATGTAATCGATTTGTTAAACTCGTAGGTTGAATCGTTTTTCGTTATTTCTGATTTTCACATTTTCAGACTTTTTTTCGGATTTTCGTTCTTTCTGACTTTCTGATTTTAAATTTCTGGATTTTCATTCTTTCTAAAAAAAAATGTTTTCCTATGCATTCATCAAAAGATGCTTCTGAAGGAATGAATATGCCGAATCACGTCCGAAAACGAAATGGGAACGAAAGGAATTAAGTTCTGAATTCGAACCCTGCTTTAAACCTCTTCACAACTTAATCCCTTTATAATTACACACAGGTGGATTCTACTTACTAACTAGGTGACTTATGAAGGCAACTGATTCCACTAGATTCTAGTTAGGGGTACACTTTTCACACTTTTCACATATTTATTTGTAAAACATTTGGAAAACCATTTATCATTTTCCTTCTAATTTACAAATTATGTGCCACTTTGTGTTGGCCTATCACATAAAATCCCAATATAATACATTCAGGTCTTTGGTTGTAACATGACAAAATATGGAAAGTTTCAAGGGGTATGAATACTTTTTCAAGCCACTGTATATCTGTAGAGTTTTTTTTACCTCTCTCCAAAGCATTAAATCCTGTGTCTTTCTGCTGTCTCATTGCTCTGTTATCAGCATGAGAACTTCTGACAAGTTCTCTGTCAAGCAAGATAAAACCAGCCTGAAATGTGTGTTGCTATAAATAGGTTAGCAGAGAGCTTGCCTTGTCACAGCACAGCTGTGCAAGTCTCTGCCTATGTGGAGAGGGGGTGTGTGTCTTTCCTCCAATCAGCTGTCTTGGTTGTATGCCAATAATCCACTCCCAGTGCTGAACTGGAGGAGAAAATCTCTAATGTGATGTGCACTTTCTAAAGAATATATAAAGCTAAAGATATCAATATAAAACTTATGTAGGGAGATTTGTTTCATCCCTGTGTATCATCTGAGGCTGTTCACTTCACTGAGTATGTGTGAGGGTTTACATCCACTTTAAAGCAGGGTTAGGTTATAAAAAAAAATATTCCAAGCTTTGAACATCTCACAGAGCACTGCACAATCCATCATCTGAAAATGGAAAGCGTATGGCACAACTGCAAACCTACCAAGACATGGCCGTCCACCTAAGCTGGCAGGCTGGACAGCATTAATCAGAGAAGCAGCCAAGAAGCCCATGGTAGCTCTGGAGCAGCTGCAGAGATCCACAGCTCAGGTGGGAGAATCTGTCCACAGGACAACTATTAGTCGTGCACTCCACAAATCTGGCCTTCATGGAAGAGTGGCAAGAAGAAAACCATTGTTGAAAGAAAGCCATACGAAGTCCATTTGCAGTTTACAAGAAGCCATGTGGGGGACACAGCAAACATGTCGAAGAAAGTGCTCTGGTCAGACGAGACCAAGATTGAACTTTTGTGGCCTAAAAGCAAAACGCTATGTGTGGTGGAAAACTAACACTGCACATCACCCTGAACACACCACCCCCACCGTGAAACATGGCGATGGCAGAATTATGTTGTGGGGATGCTTTTCTTCAGCAGGGACAGAGAAGTGGTCAGAGTTGATGGGAAGATGGATGGAGCTAAATACAGGGCAATCTTAAAAGAAAAGTCTGCAAAACATTTGAGACTGGGGCACAGGTTCACCTTCCAGCAGGACCACTACCATAAACATACAGACAGAGCTACAAAGGAATGGTTTAGATCACAGCATATTCATGTGTTAGAATGGTCCAGTCAAAGTCCAGACCTAAATCCAATTGAGAATCTGTGGCAAGACTTGAAAATTGCTATTCACAGACGCTCTCCATCCAATCTGACAGAGCTTGAGCTATTTTGCAAAGAAGAATGGGCAAACATGTCACGTTCTAGATGGGCAAAGCTGGTAGAGACATCCCCAAAAAGACTTGCAGCTGTAATTGCAGCAAAAGGTGGATCTACAAAGTATTGACTCAGGGGGGCTGAATACAAATGCACTTTTCACATATTTATTTGTAAAAAAAATTGATAACCATTTATCATTTTCCTTCACAATTATGTTCCACTTTGTGTTTGTCTATCACATAAAATCTCAATAAAATCCATTATGTTTTTGGTTGTAACATGACAAAATGTGGAACATTTCAAAGGGTATGAATACTTTTTCAATGCAATGTATTTTTTAGGTTTTTGGCCTAGATCAAAATGATATATACATCCCAGGAGTCTTCATCGACATTTTTTCTTTCATCTGGAGGAGGGGAGGGGGGGTTCTTGGCTAAGCACACCCTCCTGTCCACATGTCTGGTCTAAGGGCAGATGGATTCCAGGAAGTAAATACTACATGAATAATTAACCCGCCCTTACTCAAGATGGCTAGAAAGGCAAGGGGGTGTTTTCTAAGGTGATATCTCATAAAATACAGCATGGAGGCATAGATGAATGGGTGAGTTTACGTTGATGAATTAAAATGAATTAAATAGCATTTTCAGCTTGTGGTTCTCAGATACAGTTTAACTCTGCTTTAAATTAGTGCTCAAATAGCACCATTTTCTTTACATATTATATTAACAGTACATAAAAAAATTTATATGGTAATTATATATGTTATATACAGTTTTAACAAAAGTAGAATTACCCATTAAGATCTAGCTGCAAAAAAGTGAGTACAGTTTAAAAAGTTTTCCATCACTGCCAAAAGCATTTTTTATGTAAAGATATGACAGTAAGTTGTCCTTTGGTATTTGTATCCAAGGGAACTGGCTTCCTTTACATCCACCCCTATCAGCAAATATCAGCTCTTCTTCTCTTTCAACCTAACATGCCTAAAGTTCTGAGAGATGACCTTTAGCTTCTCCTTCTCTATTTAATTTGCTGCAGACTTGGCACATATACTGCCTAAAAGTAAAATAAACAGCACATTGTACGGTCTCATTAGGATATCTATTTTATTTACTGATTTATATTCCGCTCATATTTTCTCCACAGCACTTTGCAGGGAAAATTGAATGATTTCTGTCTGAACGATTTCTGTATATATAGTACTTAGCAAAGGTTTTAGGTAGGTGTGAAGAAATGCTGTAAAGTATGAATGGTATACAGTGGGTATAGAAAAGAATCACTCTTTAAAGTAATCAATTTTTTTTTGCTTTGCAGCCTGAAATGAAGACAAAGGCAGTTATTGTGTTATTCATCTGTATTTACTAAGTACAACTTATAACATCCAAGTGAAAGATATACTCTAACACCAACATGTCAGAAAAAAAAAAATTGAAAAACAGAATCACTGAGTTGGAAAAAGGATTACCCCCTTTGTGTCAGTATTTTGTTGAACCACCTTTTGCTATAATTTCAGCCTTTAGTCTATTGGAATATGTCTCTACTAAATGTGCACATCTAGATTTTGCAATATTTGCCCTCTTTGCAGAACTGTTCAAGTTTATTTAAATTTGATGGTGACCGTTTGTGGATTACAATCTTCAAGTCATTCCACAGCTTTTCAATGGGGTTTAAGGCTGGGCTCTGACTAGGCCATGAAAGGACATTCACCTTTTTCTCCTTCAACCACTGTGTTCTTTTTTACTGCATGCTTTGGGTCAATGGGGGATATTTACGAAAGGTAAATCCACTTTGCACTTGCAGTGCACTTGGAAGTGCAGTCGCTCTAAATCTAAGGAGTAGATCTGAAATGAGCGGAAGCTCCGCTGATTTTATCATTAAATCATGCGCAAGCTAAAATGCTGTTTTTTTATTTTCCTTGCATGCCCCCCTCGGAGCTACAGCGACTTTACTTCCAAGTGCACTTTCAGTGCACTTTTAAGTGCACTTGCAGTGCAAAGTTGATTTCCCTTTAGTAAATAACCCCGATTGCCATGTTGGAAGGTAAACCTTCTTCCCATTGACAAATTTCTGGCAGAGCGCAGCAGATTTTCCTCAAGAATTTTATGGTATTTTGCCCCATCCATTTTTCTTCTATCCCGACGATTTCTCTAGTCCCTGCTGCAGAGAAACGCCCCCATAACTGGATATTACCCCCTCCATGCTTTACTGTAGGAATGGTGTTATTTGGATGGTGAGCGGTATTGAATTTTCGCCAGACATATCGTTTGGTGTTGAGGACAAATAATTTAATTTTAGTCTCATCTGATCATAAAACCTTTTTTCATGTGGCCTTTTTTCTTACAACCCTCACATACAAGCCCGTTTGTGAATTTGGGATATTGTTGTTACATACACACAATGACCACTCTTTGTCATAAATTCCTGCAACTGCTTCAGAGTTGCTTTAGGCCTTATGGTACTCTCTGATCAGTTTCCTCCTGGTTCTTTCATCCAGTCTGGAGCGACGTCCTTATCCAGGAGGGGTCTGTGTTGTACCAAAAACCTTCAACTTTCTAATAATAGACTTCACTGTGACCGGTTAGTTTTTGTGTGCCGCCCAGGCTCGGGGAAGAGGGAGGTGTACAAACGGGTGCATCTACATCTGCTGCTCAGAGAGATCGAAAGGAAGATGGGTAACCCCTGAATGCTGCGCATCTAGAGAATCCTATGGCGGTGGATGGAGTGGCAACCTCAGCCTGGACTCCGACCAGGCCATGCCCCCAACACATTTTGCTCCACCCCTGAGAGCTTAGTCATGGGAATAGAGATCACACGCATATGGAGAGTATTTAAGCATCATTGGTACTCACTCAAATTGTGTGGAGGGGTAGCAGGTGTATATAACTTCCTATGATTACTATTTGTCAGAAGAAAATCTGTGAGTGCAATAGGAACAAGTATACTACACCCAATACAATAAAGAATATATAAGTGTAAAAAGAAGTGCATAAGCGCTTATACTCCCAATTCGACCTCTAACCACTTGCTTACTGGGCACTTAAACCCCCCTCCTATCCAGACCAATTTTCAGCTTTCAGCGCTGATACACTTTGAATGACAATTGCGCGGTCATACAACACACTGTACCCAAATACATTTTTTATCTTTTTTTCCCACAAATAGAGCTTTCTTTTGGTGGTATTTGATCACCTCTGCAGTTTTTATTTTTTGTTTAAAAAATGTAAAAAGACCAAATTTTTGAAAAAAATTTTTTTTTATATATTTTTAGAAAAATTTAAAACAGGTAATTTTTCTCATTCATTAATGTACGCTGATGAGGCGGCAGTGGTGGGCACTGATAGGTGACAGTTATGGGCACTGATGGGTGGCAATAATGGGCACTGATCAGTTACACTGATATGCAGCACTGCTAGGTGGCACTGATTGGCACCACTGGTGGGCATTGATAGGCGGCACTTATGGGCATTAATAGGTGGCATTTGTGGGCATTGATAGGTGGCACTGTGGGAATTGATAGGTGGCACTTATGGGCATTGATATGTGGCAATGTGGGCACTGTCAGGTGGCACAGATGAGGCATAATTGTCTCCTTCCTCTTCTGGACCGATGTCCCTTTAACATAAGCCGGTGATTGAACTTTTGTTTACATCATGTGATCAGCTGTCATTGGCTGACAGCTGATCACATAGTAAGCGGTCAGGACTGGCCCCTTACTCTGATTGGTGATCACCCAAGTCTCAGTGACTCGGTGATCACATCACACTCCGCGTGTGCCCTGCAGGGTGCAAGCAGGGCGCGTGCACAGAGGAGGACGTCATATGACGCCCTTCCTGAAATTAAGATCCGCGCTGTGGCCGTCAATTTGACTATAGTGTGGATGTCAAGTGGTTACAATTTTTTATTAATGGATTGATTAAAAACTGAGTTTTTTTTTGCTATATATGTGTTATATATAGAGTCCTACTATGTTAGTGCTTTTGTTTGTTCTGATATCTGATTGATGGTTGGCCTTTTGGTACGCTAGACTTCACTGTGCTTCTAGGCATTTGATAAAGCCTTTGAATTTTTTACTGTATCCATCTCCTGACTTGTGCTTGTCCACAACTTTATACCGGAGATCTTTTGAAAGTTCCTTGCTACCCATAGTTGATTGCTTCATTTGCACTACAGGGACTGAAATGTTCCAGGAAAGCTCTTTCCATGCTGAGCTAATCAAAATGACCACAGTTGATCACAGTTGAAAGTCAAATAGCTTTGTGTACCACTGAGAAGATTAGCTACACCTGATTGACAGATTGACTGGTTTACAAATTATCCAAGTGAAAGATATAGCACCAACATGTCATAAAAAAATAAAAAATTTAAATGAAAAACAGAATCCTGAGTTGGACTGGTTTACTAAAATAATTTGTAAACCAGTCCAACTCAGGATTCTGTTTTTCATTTAAATTTTTTATTTTTTTATGACATGTTGGTGCTATATCTTTCACTTGGATGTTATAAGTTGCACAGAGTAAATACAGCTGGATAAAGCATAAACTGTGTCTGTCTTCATTTCAAGCTGCAAACACAATGTGATTATCTTAAAGGGGGTTATTATTTTAAATACCCACTGTATATTTGAATTGTTTATTTTTATTAAATTACAAAATGCAAAGTGAATGAGGGCTTTAAAGTGTTTTTAGTAAAACTTCACAAACATGGGAGTAAGAAAATAACAATATGGTTGTGCCAATTTCACACTGATATACCCTATGATGCCAAATGGATTTAATTTGCATTGAAAAAATTTGCTCATGCACTGATAATAGGTTAACATGACCATGTGGAACACAACATATAAGCTCTAATATTATGGAGATGTTATCACAGATAATCAAAGTTGGCTATTTTCATATGACATCCACAAGGTTACATTGTTTTTGTCCATATTTTGAAGCCATGTATACATAAAGCTATGTACTGTACATGTGTTTGATAATTGCATGTATCTTATGCATTGTGCGACTTGTACTAACAGCCTCCATATTAGGTAAATGTTGCCATGTTGGTAAAGACTTCTATTATAGACCATGCCTGGGGGAGAATAATGCTGCAAATTTGTCAGAGGGATGTTCTTGAGTCCTGCATGTTGTTAAGCACATTGAGGTTATTTTACTAAAACTGGAGAGTGCAAAATCTGTTGCAGTTGTGCATGGTAGCCAATTACCTTCTAGCTTCAGGCCTAGTTCTGAGGAAGGGGGTGCGCCCCCAAAACGCATTAGCTGTATCTTGCGTTCTGTGCATTTCCATGACTGATTGGTTTCTATGCAGAGCTGCACCAGATTTTACACTCCCAAGTTTTAGCAAATCAACCCCATTGTGTTTGCGCACCATCCAAGCCACCATAATTGGCTAGATCCCAGATCGCCATCTTACTCAGACATAACAGAGAAACCTCCAATGTGTGGACATCACTGAATTCCACGTATGAAGAATAATAGTGTGATGTTTAGAGAAGAAATAAAAGTCCCACCATGTGGCCACAATGTCCTTCCCCCAAGCTCACCACAACTTTATTATTAAAAAAATAAAAAAAGTGAAAGTTGGAGCCAAATGGTCATGGAGAAGAAATGGCTGGCTTTTCAAACATTGCACGGGTCTTTGGTAGGATGGATGCCTGGTGCCCAAAATGGAGCCTTATGCTGCCCTTCGCCACTTTCTGTGTGGCACTCTGGGCCCTTGCAGATACTAATCTGTGTACCTTGCAGATATTAATCTGTGTTTTTTATTGCCATGTTATAGTCATGATTTCTAGCAGTCTCTCATAATATGACTCCAGTCTATGCCTGTCTCTTGAAGTATGTCCTCAACAACTCCTATAGCATGTTCACAGTCTGACAGTCTCCTGCAGCAAGTCTGCAGTCTCTGACGAGCTCCTTTATCATGTCTGCAGTTCCTGACCATTTCTTGTATCATGTCTGCAGTCTCTGACCACCTCTTGTATCATGTCTGAAGTCTCTGATCTTCTCATGTACCATGTCCGCAGTCTCTGATCTTCTCATGTACCATGTCCGCAGTCTATGACCATCTGTTATATTATGTTTTCTAGTCTCTGACCATCTCCTGTATCATGCCTACAGTCTCTGGCCATTTCATATACCATGTCTTCAGTCCCTGACTAGCTCTTGTATCATATTTGCAGTCTCTGACCAAATCATTTATCATGTCCACAGTCTCTGAGCATCTCCTATATCATGTCTGCAGTCTCTGACCATCTCCTATATCATGTCTGCAGTCTTTGGTCATCTCTTTGATCATGCATGCCCATAGATGTTGTATCCTGTTGTGTGCCTGCTGTCTCTAACATTATATATTTGCTGTATTTAATATGTGGCCTTGTGGTGATATCAAGGGATGCACCTGAGGCCCCTCATTTCAAGAAGGTTGAACACCACTGGGCTATATGAACAGCTTTACTACATTATCTTGTAAGCATTACAAGAAGCTTAGGGATTCATTGGAGCTAGCTGGACAGTAGCGTACATAAGATCAATACCAGGATGAATCGTTCAGCAGTCATTCCATATTCCTGATTGAGTTCAAAAGGAATTTTTTTCATGTATGCCCAGAGTGTCTCTTTAAGTGAGATGAGTGGAAGTAAGTAATGAACACTGTCTACTTTCATCCAGCCCTATGAAACACACACATACTAAAGTGTTTGTGGAGGTTAAAAGATAATGATGTAGAATCCAGTAATGATGATTCCTAATGACATAAATATAACCCCTGGGGTGATAAGAGTATGACAAAGTGTACTTCCGTATACAGACTTTGAGTTCTTGCTTATTAAGACTAATTATTTCTTAATATTCTATCTCTGCAAATGAGATGAAAACACACAGAAGAGGTGATTCCATGTATTCAATCTATCAAAAGGGACAATGGCTGCCTGTTTGGTTTATTATTTTGTTTTAATATACACACATGATAGTTCTCATATATAGACTGAAGCATAATTACCCAATTTGTGGATCATATATAAGCAGCATGAATTGCAAGGACAGCAGTAGGAGTTTATAACCATCCTGACACTGCCAGTAATAAATCTAATTAATGTCACTGCTACTTAGAAATATTTACTATGTAAAGATACTTTACAGAGCTTCAGGGAGCCTTGGGCATTTTGGGCTGTATTTTCCAACTGTCAGATGAATGTTTTGTATTAAAACTATCAGTATAGCCTAGAAGTGAATGGTTATAAGAACATTTCGATTTCAATTCCATGCAAATCTTAGATTTTTCCCAAAAATAAGCAATGTTTATCCCACACTAAAAGTGCTTCTACCAACATAAACACTTGACAGCAGCACTCACCAATATTTAAACATAAAGATAAATATACCTTAAAGTGGTGTTGCCACCAAAAAAAATTAATAATTGCTTAAAATTCATTAAAAAATTGAAAAAAAAAATTAGATTTTTTTTTTTTTTTTTTTACTCACTTCTAAAAGCCTGTTGCTAGGGGTCCCTCATAGTCTGCATCCTTCATTGTCCGGGCTGGTGACATCACTTCCCCTCGGCGCCGCACAGTCATCTGGGACCTGTCACGTGTCCCAGATGACTGTGCTGCAGCGTATCACGGTGCACGGCACCACTTGTGCATGCGCAGTGGGTGCCCGGCTGTGCCCACAGTAAGAATGCCGGCGCCGCGAGCGGGGAACGAGTGGGGGACTTCGTTCCCCCGCATCACTGGACCCTGGGACAGGTAAGTTTATTTGTAGCTGCTGACTTTTAATTATTATTTTTTTTTTTAGGGGGCACCCCACTTTAATAAAATAACATAAATATGTTGTGCTGTCACTTTAAGTTAAATAGTTGGTAAAGTTGAAAAAAGACACCAGTCCACCCAGTTCAACCTGTGGTCTGTGTGTGTGCTTGTGTTTATATCAATAGTACATTGTATATCCCGGTTGTGATTATTAAGGTGCCCATCTAATAGTTTTTTAAACCATCAATGCTCCTTGCTGATACTACTGCTTGTGAGAGAATTACACATTCCTACCGCTCTGACAGTAAAGAACCCGCTACTCAGTTTAAGGTTAAATGGCTTCTCCTCCAATTTCAGTGAACGGCCGTGTGTCTTTTTAAACACTTTCCTACCATGTATAGTGATATGACGGCAGAAGGAACCCTTTGTCCCTCCGGGCCGCCGTCATAGGATGTCTTTTACTTTCTGAACCTCTAGGGGGCGTGCACCCCACCCGCCGCTTTACTAGGCACCCGATGCGCGTGGCCGCGATGTCCTCCAGGCACCCACGACTGCCCAGTAACAGAGCAGGACTGTGGATCTGTGAGTGTAAACTCACAGATCCATGTCCTGTCAGAGGAGAGGAGACCGATGGTGTGTTCCCAGTACAGAGGAGCACTGATCGGTCTCCTCCCCTTGTGAGTCCCCTCCCCCTACAGTTAGAATCACTCCCTAGGACACACATTTAACCCCTTCATCGCCCATACTGGTTAACCCCTTCCCTGCCAGTCACATTTACACAGTAACCAGTGCATTTTTTATAGCTCTGATCGCTGTATAAATGTGAATGGTCCCAAAATAGTGTCAAAAGTGTCCAAAGTGTCCGCCGCAATATCACAGTCATGATAAAAATCACAGTTCACCGCCATTACTAGTAAACAAAAAAAATGCCATAAATGTATACCCTATTTTGAAGACGCAATAACTTTTGCGCAAACCAATCAATATACGCTTATTGCATTTTTTTTTACCAAAAATATGTAGAAGAATACATATCGGCCTAAACTGAGGGAATTTTTTTTTTTTTTAATGGGATATTTATTATAGCAAAAAGTTAAAAATATTGGGGTTTATTTACTAAAGCCAAATCCACTTTGCACTACAAGTGCACTTGGAACTGCAGTCACTGTAGATCCGAGGGAGACATGCAAGGAAAATAAAAAACGGTATTTTTGCTTGCACATGATTGGATGATAAAATGAGCAGAGCTTCCCCTCATTTCAGATCTTTCCCTCAGATCTACAGCAGCTGTACTTCCAAGTGCACTTGCAGTGCACAGTGGATTTGCCTTTAGTAAATCAACCCCACTGTGTTTTTTTCAAAATTGTCGCTCTTTTTTTGTTTATAGCGCAAAAAATAAAAACCACAAAGATGATGAAATACCACCAAAAGAAAGCTTTATTTGTAGGGAAATAAATCATCAAAATTTCATATGGGTACAGTGTTGCATGACTGGGCAATTGTCATTCACAATGTAACAGCTCTGAAAGCTGAAAATTGGTCTGAGCATGAAGAGGGTGAAAATGCCCTGTACTGAAGTGGTTAAACTAAAAAAAAATTCCGTATGCTAGGGTAACCAGTACGGTATTTGTATATCGCTATCATATCCCCTCTCAAGCTTCTCCTCTCCAGAGAGAATAAGTTCAATGCTTGTAGTCTTTCCCCATAGCTGAAGTCCTCCATTCCATTAATTATCTTTTTTGCCTTTATCTGGACTCTCGCCAGCTCCAGCACATGATCCAGGGCTCAAGTCCTGGGAACGGAGTACCTGTACTTTTTCCACAACAGGAACTCAGTTCCCGTTAGCAGCTGTATCCTGCAAGACTTTGAAGTAAGCGAGCTGTGTGGCAGGTGCTACAACAGCAGCCGCCGTCACAGCTCGCAATAGTAAGTGCCGCACACCTGACCATTCAAGCATTGCCAGTAGGGGGCCCCATGACAGCTTCCGCTTCGATCTACCTATCAATCACAGCTAGCTGACGGGTAGATCAGGTCCCTGCTGCTAAAAGATTGTATTTAGTCAGACCTCTCAGGATGCGCTCCTCCCCGCTGGCCCCTCCTGATTTTCTGTCTCCTCATCTCCACCCCCCCCCCCCCCCAGTCTCCTGCATACTTGCTCTGTGTGTCTCGCTGAATCCCCCCTCCTCTTTCTTCAGTGCCATATGATGAGAGAACCCAGAGGAGGAGCACAGCTATTCTGCTCACAGGACATGCAGGGAGAGAGGTGAGCTGAGGGAGGAACATCAGTTTGGGGTGATAAGCTGAGCACAATACCTGGCAAAGTTTAATGCCAGGAGGGAAGTTTATGTGGAAATATGTGAAGGGTTGGAATAGCAGCGAGTGTTTGTTGGAGCCCTGCAGAGTTTGCAGCCCCCCAAACTAACATACATCTCCTAAGCAGGAACACATCACTATCTCCCCAAGCATTCTGTCCAGATAATGTGCAGTAAATTTATGACCTTTCCGTTTAACCCTGTGTTATCCAAACTCTGTTCAATGAAAAGTGTAAACTCACCACATAAACGCTCTATATACAAAATAACATTCCCCAAGAAAGATCAGAACATGATGTTCACATTTGCATGGAAGCACAATTGAATGAATGCTGATTATTTAGAGAATTACCGTATTTATGTTTATGTTTTTTTTATGTACTAACAGATACGAAAATTGTATGAAAAATACCACTTTTGAAGCATTCGTGCATATGAGCGTATCATTTTTTTTTTTTTGGTGGAGGAGTGGGTCTTGGGGGGGAGTTCCCACACTTTTTTCCCTAGGACTTGACCCTTGAGCACATCCTTCCTGAAGACTGGTGCCCAGAACTGGAGGGCATTCTCAAGATGTGGCCAGACCAGAGTATTGTAGAGCGGGAGAATTATCATTTTATCTCTGGAGTAAATCCCCTTTTTAAAGCGGGAGTCCGCCGGGACTCTGCGTTTTTTTTTTTTTAAAAGCCAGCAGCTACAAATACTGCAGCTGCTGACTTTTAAAATAGTGACACTTACCTGTCCAGCGCGCCCGTGATGTCGGCACCCGAAGCCGATCTCTAGATCGTCACTCGGGTGCTGCCGCCGCCATCTTGGGTATGGGAATCAGGAAATGGAGCCTTTCGGCTTCATTTCCCGGTTCCCTACTGCGCATGCGCAAGTCGCGCTGCGCAATAAGGACGGTCCCCGCTGCCTCTGGGATCTGTGTGTTTCCCAGCAGGCAGCGGGGCACTTGCGGAAGGGGGCGGGCACTTGCGGAAAGGGGCGTAATCTACGCCCCTTTCCGCAGAGAGCTATACCGGAAGTGGGTGCAGTTACCTGGATTATCCAGGTAACTGCACCGGAGGATTCCGATGAGCGGAAGGTCCATTTTAGGGTGGACCTCCGCTTTAATGCATGCCAATATTTTGCTGGGTTTGCTTGCAGCGGCAAGTGATTCATATGAACCCTTCACAAGTCATAAAAGCCAGCTATCAAAGTGAGAGAAACGATAAAATCAACAATAATCATATTAATGTGACCATAAATATATGTAAATTCCCAAGTGCAAAAATCCAGAATCCTCCAATCAGTAAAAGTAATTCTCCTAAAAAACAAAAAAAAGTGTTTAAAAATGCATATTACATTAACCACTTGCCGACCGCGCTATTACCGAATGATAGCTGCAGTGCGGTCGGATAACTCTGGGAGGGCGTACTACGACGTCCTCCCAGGATCCTGATCTCGCGCGCCCCCCTGGGGCGCACACCCGAGAACATCCTTGTGGACTCTATAACTTTCACAAAGACCAAATAATATACACTAATTTGGGTTATTTTTACCAAAGATATGTAGTGGTATAAATTTTGGACAAAATGTATGAAGAAAAATTACTAACTTGCAAAATTGTATAACAGAAACAAAGAAAAATTCATTTTTTTAACAGAATTTTCGGTCTTTTTTCTTTTAAAGCGCAAAAAATATAAAACCCAGCGGTGATTAAATACCACCAAAAGAAAGCTCTATTTGTATGAAAAAAGGACAACAATTTCATATAGGTACAGTGTTGCATGACTGAGTAATTGTTATTCAAAATGTAAGAGCACTGAAAGCTGAAAATTGGTCTGGTTAGGAAGGGGGTTTAAGTGCCCAGTGGTTAAGTGGTTAAATCCTACTTTGTTTGGTCTGACCATGCATTACATGGTAAAGCTTTAAAGTCGAATTCCAACTTTCTTTTAATTAGAACTAAATGGAATAATAAATTCCAACACAGATCATACCTCTGTACAGGCATGCCCCACTTTTAAGTACACAATGGGGTTTATTTACTAAAGCTGAAAAGTGCAAAATCATGTTCACTTCTGCATAGAAACCAATGGGCTTCTAACCCCGGCTTGTTCAATTAAGCTTTGGTAATAAAACCTGGAAGAGCATTGGTTTCCATGCAGAAATGAGTCTGATTTTGCACTTTCCAGCTTTACTAAATAAACCCCATTGTGTACTTAAAAGTGGGGTATGCCTGTACGATGTTTCTCTGTTGTCTGCAGATCCCCGATATGTTCTGGGTTTAGTTGTGGCCTTGTATCATGTGACACTCTGTATATCCTGCTAATAGACTCTGTCCCTTCCACAGCCACTTCTTGCAGCAGCTAGAGCCTGTAGCACTCCCATATGTAGCCTTTCAGACTTTGAAAATGATGTATCTTCCTTCACAACTCTGATGGTGGGTGGGAATGAATACATTCTAATTAGTATTCAGTTCAGTCCAGTCACACCTATCCCAAGTCCCATCTAACAGATCCCAGCATTATTCAAAAGCAAATAGGAAACACCTTCATACAACGCCTATACTGAAAGCTAGCTGTGCTGCTCATGGGCAGGATTGAATGGATCACAATTAGAATTCCATCCTGCCCAGTTAAATATGCCGACCAGTGTGACCAGGAAAAGACCCTCCCCTAAGATCCCGCCCTCCCAGAGTCCTGCTCTCTGTGAAGTGATTAATTTACATATGAAGGAAACACCTTTACAATAACCTCCTATAGCTCTTCCTCTGTAGTCTTGCAGTAAGCCATTATTCTCTAGCAAGACAAGAGGAGATATGACACATTTACACCTTTCACTACCTACATGAAGGCCCAGAAACACCCACAGTAACCCTAGGATCCACCCATATCAGCTCCCAGAACTGGTAAAAGTAAGTCCCGCA
Organism: Lithobates pipiens; assembly: GCF_037356315.1. Taxonomy (NCBI): domain Eukaryota; kingdom Metazoa; phylum Chordata; class Amphibia; order Anura; family Ranidae; genus Lithobates; species Lithobates pipiens. The sequence continues at coordinate 514,579,304 of NW_027507764.1, read as the reverse complement.
GCTCGCCCTGAAACTACAGAGGGTCAAAGGGTCATGGGACATGTAATATCAGGACTGGTAAAGGAAGGAAACAGGAAGTCAGAGAATGCTGAAATTCAGCAAGGAGGAGGAGTGACATCACAGACACAGAAACCTGCTGTATGCAGCTAAAGGAGGCAAGTTTCAAACAAACTGACAGTGGGGTTGTGACTCATTTACATGCACAATGCATCTGTTTTTGGGGAGGAAAAGCTGGAGTTCTTGATTTCATGCACGCGGTTTAGGGCATGCGTACACTGCTCTTACTGTGATTGGACACAGTGGGAGTCGATCAGCGGGTCCGGTGGCCGCGATGGCCTCCGCGACCCGCTGATCGTTCACAGTAGAGACGGATCAGCCGTTTGCCTGTGTAAACAAGGCAAACAGCGGATCTGTCAGGAAGAGAAAGAGAGAGCTCCTGATTTAGCTAAGCTGAATCACGGATCTCTCTTTTCCTTCAGTGTAACACTGCCCCCCACAGTAAGTAAGTGCCTCCCTAGGGAACATTTAACCCTGTGCTTGCCCTTGGTGTTAACCCCTTCCCTGCCAGTGCCATTTATACAGTAATCAGTGCATTTTTATAGCTCTGATCACTGTATTGGTGTTGCTGGTCCCCAAAAAGTGTCATTCAGTGTCAGATTTGTCCGCAGCAATGTTGCAGTTCCGCTAAAAATCACAGACCGTTGCCATTACAATAAAAAAAATAAAAATAAAAATAAAAGTTCCTAAATCTATCCCGTAGTTTGTAGATACTATAACTTTTGTGCAAACCAATCAATATACGCTTAATGGGATTTTTTTTACCAAAAATATGCAGAAGAATACATATTGGCCTAAAGAAATATTTTTTTTTGGATACGTATTATAGCAGAAAGTAAAAAAAAATAATATATATATATATATATATATATATATATATATATATATATATATATATATATATATATATGTATATATATATATGTATATATGTATATATATATATATATATATATATATATATATGTTTTTTTTTTTAAATTGTCTGTTTTTTGTTTGTTTTAGAGCGCAGAAAAAGAAAGCTCTATTTGTGGGGGAAAAAAGGACATCAATTTTATTTGGGTACAGTGTCACACGGCCAAACAATTGTTAGTCAAAGCGACGCAGTGCCGTATTGCAAAAAATGGCCTGGTCAAGAAGTGGGTAAAACCTTCCGGAGCTGAAGTGGTTAAGGAGGTGGAGATCAACCTGAACAACATGGGAGAAGTCAAAGATCATCCGACACAGTGTCGCTTCCTTACACCTCATTTAAACCTCTAATTGCCATACTAACGTGTAGCAATCGCGTGTGTAGCACTAACCCCCGAAGGAGCTGCTGGTTTGATGGGGCTTACCGTTACCTTCTTCTCCTCAATTTGTGTCTAAGGCAGGGGTCTAAAACTGGCGGCCCTCCAGCTGTTGCAAAACTACAAGTCCCATGAGGCATTGCAAGGCTGACAGTTACAAGCATGACTCCCACAGGCAGAGGCATGATGGGACTTGTAGTTTTGCAACAGCTGGAGGGCCGCCAGTTTGAGACCCCTGGTCTAGGGGTTTCCCGTGGTAGATGGCCCAGTAACTTGAGAGACTGGCGACAGATCCGCATAAAGGGATTTTTATTGCAAAAAGGTAGACAACGAACAGTCTCTTAAAATAGGATCAGGAAGGAAGTTCAGGTACTCTTAGTGTCAAAGTCAATAATGAAGGACTTGCTTACTTTGACTAAATCCAGAGAATAGCCATTCACAACTGGATGTTCACTCAGGTTGCATAGTCCCTCTCTCACAAGGCTTAGCAACCAACAAGGTGCTTTACTCAGGAACAAGTCTCTGCCACAGACGTTGTTGTAGAACTTCAGGAAACTAAAACTTGTGTAACACTCATGTGATACCTGGATCTTTCAGCCAGCTTGGCCATACCCACGAGACAGGATTCACTTAGGTACGTCAGCCCTTCCAGGCTCTTGCTAAGAAGCCAACCCATACGTGGCCTTCTTCTGAAGAGTCCTCCCCTGGATAGCTACGAAGTTACTGGGACTCTACAACTACCGGAGATGACACCGGACCACCTCAGAATTCTTCTTTAGTTTCCTTGCCTCGGGCTAGCCAGCCCCGAGACAATAAGTCGGGTGGATCTACACCCCAGGCCATAGCCTTCCTGGGGGCTGGTCAGAAGGACCAGGACCATGGAGTCAGAACGTACTTCTGGAACCTGCAGCATATACAGTAATAGAAGTCTATGGCTAAGTGCAACAAATCATCAGGAAAGCTGCAGGTAGATGTGGGTAAACTGCAGCGCATCAGTGTGAAAGCAGCCCTATACAATTATGCCCAGTGTATTGCTTCACACTGTCATGAAGATCTCTTCTTTCCTGCTGCTGGCACCACTCTGGAGACTGCTAGCCGAGATAAGAGGTGGAGTGCAGTTGGTATAACTCTGCATGGGACAGGAGCCAGCACTACAGAGGGGGCATTAGCTTATGCGGCTCATGCTCCCTACTACAGCTCCAACTTTACAAGTAGTCCCTCTGTATTGCACATTGTTTGAAGCACTGGGAATGGTGGGTCAGCAAGCCCAGACCATGATCTACCAATCACCTGTCCATAATCTACTGGTTGCTGACCCCTGGACTAAAGGCATTTTTTTTTTTTTTTAGTTTAGGATAGAGTGAAGAGGGATTAGAACTACTATCAGGTTTTTATTTCTGTAGCCAATATAAAGGCATAGTAGCAGTACATAAAAATCCTTGTGGATTTAATTAACCTTTTTTTTTGGTTAATTCTTCTTTAAGGGGGTATGGCAGGGGGCGTGTCCTATGCCTACATATGTTTGTTAGTAGGTGTCCCTCATTCCCATCCCAAAATGTTGGGAAGTATGTATTTGTCATTTTTACTCTTATGCCGCGTACACACGATCAAACAAGCGGGTGGAAAAGTCCGGCAAACTCAAGTCCGCTGGACAATCCCCCCATGTGTAGCCTCCGGCATACTTTTTTTACCCAAAAGTACGGCGTACTTAGAAAGTAGTTTTACACTCCAATCTTCCCGCCGGACTCGCATTTCGGCGGACAATCCGGCCGTGTGTATGCCAGTCCGCCGTACTTTTGAAATGAGCGGACTTTTCCCGCCCAGAGAAAAGTCCGCTCATTTCGAGCGGGTCTCCAGGTAGCGAAGGAGACGTCGCTGGCCCCGCCACCTGGTATGGACTTAAAGGGGAACCCCAACGCCAAAAAAAATCGGCGTGGGGGTCCCCCCAGGTCCACATCAGATCCTTGTCCGAGCACGCTACCCGGCCGGCCAGGAAAGGGGGGGCGAGCGAGCGGCCCCCACTCCTGAGCCGTACCAGGCCACGTCCCCTCAACATGGGGGGTGCCTTGGGGAAGGGGGGGCCGCGCAGCCCCCCCACCCCAAAGCACCTTGTCCCCATGTTGATGAGGACAAGGGCCTCTTCCCGACAACTCTGGCCCTTGATTGTGGGGGTCTGCGGGCGGGGGGCTTATCGGAATCCGGGAGCCCCCTTTAATAAGGGGGCCCCCGGATACCGGCCTCCCACCCTATGTGAATGAGTATGGGGTACAATGTACCCCTACCCATTCACCTGTAAAATAAAGTACAAAAAAATACAACACACAAGATAAAATATACTTATATAGGGACAAGGGGCGGGGTCTTCGGTTGATGTCACATGGGTTGATGTCACATGGTGACCCCGTCCCCTTACGATGTCACAGTCCCGGAGGATGCTGGAACTGTCGCCATGTGACATCAACCCATGTGACATCAACCGAAGACCCCGCCCCTTGTCCCTATATAAGTCGCCGCGTGCCCGGTCCCCGTCATTGTGAGCGGAGGACTCGGCGAGGCAACATATGAAGAAGAAGAAGAGAAGAACAGAAGAACGGAAGGCGGCAGCGGCGGCGACGACAGAAGACTGGGCAACCGCCTGTAAAAGAGCTAGAAGAAGGCGCGGTGGCCCGGCAGAAGATACGAAGAGGGGGACAAGACCCCCCAAGTCGGAAGAGGCCGCGGCAACGACGAAGAAGAAAGCCGGGCTCCTCCGCTAGCAAAGGAGCTACAAGAAGATAGCGGAGGAGTCCGGCGAGAAGACCCCCGAAGACGGAAGACCCCCGGAGCTGTGCAATAAACTATTTTATCTTGTGTGTTGTGTTTTTTTTTGTACTTTATTTTACAGGTGAATGGGTAGGGGTACATTGTACCCCATACTCATTCACATAGGGTGGGGGGCGGTATCCGGGGGCCCCCTTATTAAAGGGGGCTCCCGGATTCCGATAAGCCCCCCGCCCGCAGACCCCGACAACCAATGGCCAGGGTTGTCGAGAAGAGGCCCTTGTCCTCATCAACATGGGGACAAGGTGCTTTGGGGTGGGGGGGCCGCGCGGCCCCCCCTTCCCCAAGGCACCCCCCAAGTTGAGGGCACGTGGCCTGGTACGGCTCAGGAGGGGGGGCGAGCGAGCACTTTTTCAGCAGACTAATACGGCGTACTAAGTCCGCCGTACTATCCGCCCTACTTTTGAAATGAACGGACTCGCCCACACATGCGGAGGAAAGTCCGCTCATTACGAGCGCGTCTCCAGGTAGGCGGGGCCCGCGAAGGATACGTCGCTGGCACCGCCGCCTGGTATGGACTTAAAGGGGAACCCCAACGCCGAAAAAAATCGGCGTGGGGGTCCCCCAGGTCCACATCAGACCCTTGTCCGAGCACACTACCCGGCCGGCCAGGAAAGAAAATGGGGATCTCCATGAAGAAGTCACATGACGTAACGCATAGGGAGTGGCCAGAGGACGAACCGGAAGTAGAGTAAGACGGGCGGAAGTCGCCATTAAACCCTCTTCCTGATTGTGTTTGTTTTTTGCAATTAAAATGTGAGAGTCTTTACTGCTTCTTAATAAATCTACCTGCTGTTTTTTAAACTACTACACTATGGAAGTCTCCTGTTTTTCTCTCTCCCCTCCTCTCTCTTATTTTGAGCCATACATTGTGGAATAAAAGTGAAGATCCATATTACCTATTCTATAAGCTGGGACTGGCCCTCTAGTGGCGGAATTGTATTACTACATCCCTCCTTTGGATTGCCTGATGGCTATTATTTATGAATGAAATAAGAGAATCCTGGAGTTTGTTTGATTTGCTTATTCACTTCGTTTGAAGGTGAGAGTTCTGGGAGCCTTGAGTAGCGGACATTCTATCATTATTCTATCATTGATCCCTTCTCCATTTTTTATATTTTTATCCGTGCTGTTTTATGGACTATATTTTTCACTGCATTATATTTATGCACATATTTATATTAGTTTGAATTTGTGTATTTTATTTGAGTGGCACGATTTGCGCAGGACTCACCCCTCTATATTAACCACTTAAGGACCGCAGCATGGCAATGTACGTCGGTGCAATGGCACTGACAGGCACAAGCACGTACATGTACGTGCTCGCCTTCCAGCGGGTGGGGGGTCCGATCGGACCCCCTCCCGCTGGATGCGGCGGTCCGTTTCTCTGCAGGAGCGATCTGGGATGAGGGGATGGCCGTTGGTTTCTGGCCATCCCCTCTCGATCGCTCCTGGCGAATGAGAAGCTTCCTCCCACTGTGTATAGTAAACACAGGCAGGGAGGAAGTGATGTCATTCTCCTCGGGGCGGTCTTATCGACCGGACTACGAGGAGAGGACACAGTAAGTGTGCACCAACACTACACTAACACATAGGCACACACAGGCACACAACCCCCCCCGATCACCCCCCCGATCGCCCCCCGATTTTCCCCCGCCCCCCCCAGTCACAGTGTCATTGATTGCAGTGATCATTTATTTACTGATCACTGCATTCAGTGTCAGTTGTGACAGTAAAAACTGTCAGGGCAGTTAGTGTTAGGTCCAGGGTAGCCCCCTACCACCCCCCAATAAAGGTTTAACCCCCTGATTGCCCCTAGAGTTAACCCTTTCACCCTCTTTTGCCAGTGTCACTAAGCGATAATTTTTCTGATCGCTGCATTAGTGTCGCTAGTGTCGCTAGGTAGCTAGTTATTTTTTTAGGTTCACCGCCGGGTTTTTATAGCGCTAGGTACCCCGATATACTACCCAATAATGGTTTTAACCCCCTGATTGCCCCAGTTAACCCTTTCACCCCCTTTTGCCAGTGTCACTAAGCGATAATTTTTCTGATCGCTGCATTAGTGTCGCTAGTGTCGCTAGGTAGCTAGTTATTTTTTTAGGTTCACCGCCAGGTTTTTATAGCGCTAGGTATCCCGATATACTACCCAATAATGGTTTTAACCCCCTGATTGCCCCTAGTTAACCCTTTCACCCCCTTTTGCCAGTGTCACTAAGCGATAATTTTTCTAGGGCTTAACGATTGTTCAATGGCTCCCCATGGAGAGATCTCTGTATCCCGAAACCACTTTTTGAGTTGAACGAGTATCGATGCCCTATAATAGTCTAGAAGTACTGGGTAACCCACACCTCCTGCATTTCTATGTTTCATCAATTGGGTCTTCGAGCACCTAGGCCTTTTAGATTGCCAGACATAGTTAGTAAGGATGGCGTCTAGTTTTTTTAGGTGTGTGGGTGAAAGAGGTACAGGTAGTGTACGAAAAACGTATAGAATTTGTGGCAGGAGGAGCATTTTAAAGGATGCCAATCTCCCCGACCAAGTGAGTTCTACTTTAGAGATTCGGGTGGTTTCCTTAAGCAACTGGTCGGAGAGCAGGCGGTAATTTATATTAGCCAATTCCGTTGGGTCGGCAACTATCCTGAGACCTAAATAAGTAATGCCATCCTCGCTCCAGGTATATGGGAGTGAGTTTTGTAAGGAGTTCCTGAGGTTCGTAGGGATATTGATCGGTAGGATTAAGGATTTGGAATAATTTATTTTATAATATGAAATTTGGCTAAAGTTCTGTAGAACAGAGTGGGCGGAGGGTAAAGAGTGTGTGGGGGCGTCTAAAAATAAGATGACATCATCCGCAAATAAATTAATCTTGTGGGAAGTGTTATGAAAGGTAAAGCCTATTATATCTGGATGTGATCTAATTTTTTCCGCAAGGGGTTCAATAAGTAAGTTAAAGATGGAAGGCGAGAGAGGGCATCCCTGTCTTGTGCCATTCGTGATTTTAAAAGCCTGGGTTAATGTGTTGGAGGTATATACTTGGGCAGAAGGTGACGAATAAAGGGCTAGAATAGCCGATAATATGGGTCCAGCAAAACCAAATTTCTTAAGGACATGGACCATATACCCCCAATGTATCCTGTCGAACGCCTTCTCCGCATCCAAAGAGAGGAGCAGAGAAGGCGTCCGACAGGATTTGGCATGTTGGAGCAAGTCGATAACTCTCCGCGTAGCGTCAGAGGGTTGTCTGCCTGTTGTAAAACCTGATTGGTCAGGGTTGATTAAGGAAGGGAGAATGTCTAAAAGTCTCAGGGCTAAAATTTTTGCATAGAGTTTGACGTCAGTGTTTAGGAGAGAAATAGGGCGGAAATTTGAGGGGGTATCTGGAGTTTTACCAGGCTTAGGGATTGTAACCACATATGCTTTAAGCATCTCTGGAGGAAAGGAAGCGTTCAGAATCGCATTGGAGAAAACAGCTTGTAAAGTCGGGGATAGTAGTGTCTTGAAAACTTTATAGTAGTCGTTTGGGAGGCCGTCGGGTCCTGGAGATTTGCCTAGGGGCAATGTATGGATAGCCGTTTGAATTTCCTTCACTGATATAGGGGCGTTTAGAGATGTCAGCTGTGCATGGGATAGGGTTGGGAGTTTAAGATTTTGTAAAAAGGTCTGGATATCATCTTCCAGGGGTTGAACTGTATTGGGGTCTTTGTCGATATTGTAGAGAGAGGAGTAGTATGTGGCGAAGGCATCTGCTATACCCTTAGGGTCCGAAATTTTGGCACCCTCAGAGGTATTTCTGATAAAGGGGATTCTACTGCGTGTCCTATGTTCTTTCAGTTTGTTAGCGAGTAATTTCCCGGCTCTATTGCCATATGCATAATGGTTAAGTCGTAAAGCTTTGATATATTTGTCGTGAAAACTTATAAGTAGTCCCCTCAGTTCATAACGGAGAGCCGTCAACCTGTCCGCCAGAGGAGCCCCAGGAGTGACCTTGTTTTGAGCTTCAACATTTTTAATTTCTTGAAGCAGAGAGTCTAGTTTGGCTGATCTTTGTTTTTTCAGTTTCGAGCTAAGTTGTAACAATATACCTCTCATATATGCCTTGTGGGCACACCACAAAGTCATAGGGTCAGAGACAGAATTGGTGTTGATATCGAAAAATTCCTGCAATGTTTTTGTTAAAGAGGTCACAAGACTGGGTATCCGAAGCAGACTGGAGTCGGCCCTCCACACAAAATCACCCATCGGGGCATCCCTCTCCGCTACCACTATTGAAACCGGAGCGTGGTCTGACCAAGAGATATCATGGATAGCGGAGGAGGATGTTGCCCTTAACAAGTTTCTATCCCCAATAATCATGTCAATACGCGAATACGTGTTATGCCTGGCTGAACGGAAGGAGAAGTCTTTTTCGCCAGGGTGTTGACACCTCCAAATGTCATATAGTTCTTCTGAATGTAGAGTGGACTGCAGTGTAGGTAGAGGCCTTTTGGATTTGGAAGTAGTGTCAATAGTGTAGTCCGAGGTGATATTGAAGTCGCCCCCAATTAATAGGGTACCTTGTTTCACTGCGGCAACTTTTTTCAACAGCCTTTTAAAGAATCTCAACTGACGAGAATTAGGGGCATAGAGGCTGACTATTGTATAGAGCTTACTATTAAATTCTCCAATGACAATAACATAACGGCCTTCTGGATCGGCGACAAGAGACTTAAGAGTGAATGTTACCGAGGCACCAATAACAATAGCAACACCTTTATGTTTATGTGGCACCGAAGCTTGAAAAACATGGGGGTATTTCCTGTGTTTAAGTCTATGTTGGTCCTGTGGTGTGAGATGTGACTCCTGTATGCATAAGATGTCGGCTCTCAATTTACTGGCCTCTTTCCAAAGAGCAGCCCTTTTAGCCGGGTGGTTAAGCCCATGTGCATTAAAGGTAACAACTTTCATCATTTGCAAAAATCACAAGGGAAAGATAAGAGTAGGCATACCAGTGTACTATTGCGCGGATAGAGTTCATCCGATGTCCAGTTGTGGAGGTGGTCTTCAGAGACAAGACGAGAGATCCGGAAGAAACGGCAAAGTCCATCCTGGGAAGAAAAGGTGGAAGAGAGGGAGCAGAAGAAAAAAAGAAAAAAACAGCCGGTGGGGGAAAACAAATCTGAAATAGCTGTGCACAGAGAAAAGAAGAAAAAACTCAGAGCTATAACATGCTCATTACTAAGAAAAGGGCCTTGTGCATGGGCCCGTGGCAGAATTACTGCACTAAATGTCATGGGGTGTATAAGCACTCGGTGGCGTACGTGCTGTTAGAGCCGGGTGATCACATTATTAGTGGAATTTTGCAAGGGAGAGATCAAGTGTGTCTCCTGGAGGAGGCAGCTTTGTGTTTTCTGGACACGACCTGCCAGGTCTTACTGATATCCAGTGAAGGCGGTGAGGAAGCGTGTGCCTCAGGTTGAGCTGGGAGGATGTCCCAAGTGCGGAAAAGCTGTAGCCCTTCTTCCAGCGAATTCACTACAGTCACCTGTTCGTCTTTGGTAATGAGCAGTTTAGCAGGGTATCCCCAGCGGTATATAATGGCATGGTTGCGCAGGGCCTTAGTAATGGATACCAGGGCTTTGCGTTTTTGCATGGTATACTGAGACAAGTCCGCAAAAAGTTGGACATTTGCATAGCATTCAGGCGGTTGCTTGTTTTTGCGGTAAGCAGACATAAAACTTTCCTTGATATGGTAAAAGTGTACCCTCATGAGGACATCTCTAGGGATGTTGTCTGGTAGGTGGGACGGCTTGGGGATACGATGGATCCTATCGATTACCAAGCGCTCACCTTATCGTCGTTCGCATCCACCGACAGCCTGGGTTTGGACTTCGCCGGGCTTCGGGATAGAGGAGTGGAGACATCTGGGGGATCGCGGCGAGCGGATGCTCGGGATCCTGGGCTAGGCGTGGAAGTGGAGGAGCCGCTGGATGTGGGCGACGGAGCGTCTCCGGCGCCATCTTGGAGTAGGCCTCGGTCTTTTTGCGGGAAGAAGTGTTGTAGTTTCTGCAACTGCGAGACTCCCTTCCTCTTCTTGGCCATGGCTAAGGAGTGAGGGATGTTTCCCAAGCAGGTGGTACAAGAGTGGGGTTGATTCGCTCTCCGTTAAGTGTTGTTTTCCCGGACTCTAGCACGGAGCTAACTGCCTACACGTCCATGCAGTAGCTCGGTAGCCACGCCCCCCCCAAGCGATCATTTTTCTGATCGCTGCATTAGTGTCACTGGTGCCGCTAAGTAGCTAGTTATTTTTTTAGGTTCACCGCCAGGTTTTTATAGCGCTAGGTACCCCGATATACTACCCAATAATGGTTTTAACCCCCTGATTGCCCCTAGTTAACCCTTTCACCCCCTTTTGCCAGTGTCACTAAGCGATCATTTTTCTGATCGCTGCATTAGTGTCACTAGTGTCGCTAGATAGCTAGTTATTTTTTTAGGTTCACCGCCAAGTTTTTATAGCACTAGGTATCCCCATATACTACCCAATAATGGTTTTAACCCCCTGATTGCTCCTAGTTAACCCTTTCCCCAGCGATCACCGTATAAGTGTCACTGGTGACGCTGGTTAGCCAGTTAGTTATTTAGGTTCCCCGTCAGGTTTCTATATAGCGCCAGGGACCCCCATATATTACCTAATAAAAATTTGAACCCCCTGATTGCCCCTAGTTAACCCTTTCACCAGTGATCACCATAAAAGGGTTACGGGTGACTCTGGTTAGTTAGTTTGCTTTTTATAGCATCAGGGCACCCGCCATTTATTACCCAATAAAGGTTTAACCCCCTGATCACCCGGCGGGTGATATCAATTAGGTTTTAGGGTCAGGGTCTGCGTCGCCCCAGGCAGCGCTAGGTTAGTGCCAGTACCGCTAACACCCACGCGCAAAGCATAAACCTCCCGTAGTGGTATAGAATCTGAACAGATCAATATCTGATCTGATCAGATCTATACTAGCGTCCCCAGCAGTTTATTGTTCCAAAAAAACGCATTGTTAGCAGGATCAGCCCAGATACCTGCTAGCACCTGCGTTTTGCCCCTCCGCCCAGCCAAGTGCAGTATCGATCGATCACTGTCACTTACAAAACACTAAACACATAACTACAGCGATCGCAGAGTCAGGCCTGATCCCTGCGATTGCTAACAGTTTTTTTTGGTAGCGTTTTATATTTAAATCTGGAAGGCAGTGCTTGGATTTCGGGGTCCCGTACACGGCTAAGCTCCCAAAAAGTCCCCCACATGTGGTATCCCCGTACTCGGGAGAAGCAGCAGAATTTATTTTGGGGTGTAATTTGACTTGTGCCCATAGCATTTGTAAACAATATATCATTTAGTGACAACTTTTTGTAAACTTTTCTTTTTTTTTTTTTGGTGTCATTATTCAATCACTTGGGACAAAAAATAAAATATATTCAATGGGCTCAACATGCCTTTCAGCAATTTCCTTGGGGTGTCTACTTTCCAAAATGGGGTCATTTCGGGGGGTTTTGTGTTATTTTGGCATTTTATGGCCTTCGAAACTGTGATAGGTAGTGAGGAGTGAAATCAAAAATTTGCACCCTTAGAAATCCTGAAGGCAGTGATTGGATTTCGGGGTGCTGTACGCGGCTAGACTCCCAAAAAGTCCCACATATGTGGTATCCCCGTACTCAGGAGAAGCAGCAGAATATATTTTGGGGTCATTTGGGGGGAGGTTTGTACTGCCCTGCCATTTTAACACCTCAAGAAATGAGATAGGCAGTCGTAAATTAAAAGCTGTGTAAATTCCAGAAAATGTACTCTAGTTTGTAGACGCTATAACTTTTGCGCAAACCAATAAATATACGCTTGTTGACATTTTTTTTTACTAAAGACATGTGGCTGAAATTTTTTTGCCCTAAATGTATCACTAAAATTGAGTTTATTCGATTTTTCTTATAACAAAAAGTAGAAAATATATTTTTTTCCATTTATATCGCAAAAAATAAAAATCGCAGAGACAATCGAATACCATCAAAAGAAAACTCTATTTGTGGGAAGAAAAGGACGCAAATTTTGTTTGGGTACAACATTGCATGTCCGCGCAATTACCAGTTAAAGCAGTGCAGTGCGAAATTGTAAAAAGACCTCTGGTCCTTAGGCTGAAAATTGGTCAGGGGCTGAAGTGGTTAAGTGACCCATATCATTCCTATTACTATGCCATCCCACAGTACCTGTGCAGAGGGGTTGTTGTAAAGTCTTTGTGGTTTTCTCTCATATGTCACAGCTCTCTAGCAATTCCTAAATAGCTTCTGTGAAAACTGTGTAAGGATAACTTAACACAAATTTGTGGTGGTGTTGAATTGTAAGTCTGTTTTAACATTTTCACTGGCAAATTGTACACTTGCAGAGCACTTGAAGCACAAGTTCAGTGGACACTTTTCCAATTTGTGACAAATTTGTTTGACAAATCTCTAGCAAGAGCAAAGTTGCAGTGGGGAGTCTACATCAAGAGCTCTGCAAGTCTACAGCATGGAAATTCAGCCACAATGACCCCTGTGGTGGGATGACTATTACACAACATAACTGAACCAGAACTTGCAGTTGACTTGCAGAATGTTTGCAAAAAAAGTTAATCTGGTCATGCAATGTGGAACAAACTTGTGAAACCTGGCAAGTCTGGAAATAGCTTAGCAAATCAGTTTTGGGCACCAGTTCTAAAAAAGGAAATCGGGGAACTGGAGAAAGTGCAGAAAAGGGCAACCAAACTGATAAGAGGCATGGGTGAGCTCAGCTATGAGGAAAGATTAGAGGAACTGAATTTATTCACTCTTGATAAGAGGAGATTAAGGGGGATATGATCACCATGTATAAATATATAAGGGGTCCATATAGTGAACTTGGTGTTGAGTTATTTACTTTATGGTCAACACTGAGGACAAGGGGGCACTCTTTACGTCTAGAGGAAAAGAGATTTCATCTCGAAATATGGAAAGTTCCTTGACAGTAAGAGCTGTGAAAATGTGGAATATACTCTTTCCAGAGGTAGTTATGGCCAGCTCAGTAGATTGCTTCAAGAAAGGCCTGGATTTTTTTCCTAAATGTACATAATATAACTGGGTGCTAACATTTATGCCCCGTACACATGGTCGGAATTTCCGACAGAAAAATTCAGACGGTAGCTTTTCATCGTATATTCTGATCATGTGTATGCCCCATCAGACTTTTTACGTCGAAAATTCTGACAGAACTAGAAAGAGAACATGCTGTTCCGACATACCAAAAACAACGCATGCTCTGGAGCAAGTACGAGACTGAAGCTATTGGCTACTGGCTATTGAACTTCCTTTTTCTAGATGTTGTACATCACCACGTTCTTGACGGTTGGAATTTGTTGTGAGCGTGTGTACGCAAGAGAGCTTCAGCCGGAATTTCCATCAGAATTTCGCCGGAAAAACCTTCAGAGTTTATTTCGATGGGAAAACCGGTCGTGTGTACAGGGCATTATAAGTTGATCCAGGGAAAATACAATTGCCTCTTTGGGATCAGGAAGGAATTTTTTCCCCTGCTGTAGCAAATTAGATCCTGCTTTTCTGGGGGGGAGGGGGGGTCGCCTTCCTCTGGATCAACTGTTGGTATAGGATTTGATATATGGGATAGTATGATATATATTTTTTTTTTTTACGGTTCAACTAGATGGAGTTCTGTCTTTTATCAACCTCACTATGTAACTATGTAAGTGATTTTCAAACTTGCAGCACAATTGCTCGATATCTGGGATCTTTACCTTCAAAACCAATTAAAACATTCCTCCTTTCCTGACTGGCTGGGGGAATATAGGAAGCAAAATAAATTTTTACAGGAAGTTTTCACAGCTGCTGCCTAAGGATTGCTAAAGAGCTGTGGCATTAGAGAGTGGGCATTAAAGAGCATACATCAGCCTCTATGTATGTGCTGTGGCATGCCATAGCAAGATACATAGCATCGGAGTCCGTTATCTCAAGTTAAATTTTATTTGGTGCACTTAGCAATTGGGTCACTATAATAGTCTGCTACTGGGGAGACGTGATCTATCTTGATCTGGCCATGGTGAATGATATCCAATCCGTTAAAGACCTTGCCATTTTCTCCATCTTCCTCATGGAGGTGATACCCATACCTATTGATATAACCCAAAGTGCCAGAGTATATAATGGCAGCAGGATAGGCAATGCAGAGTGAACTTTTTTCTAAAGAAAACAAAACAAAACAAAACTCTACTACCTCCAGAGGCAGGGGACTAGAGCTGTCATTATTCTGTCTATTTGGAATACTGTGAGATAGACACTTCATTTTCAGCTGTCAGTAGAGGCAGAACATGTAGTAAAAATAGACCTGTTTTATCAGTGTATACATTTTCACTTTACTTTATTTATGATATCCTTTGTCTCTTGGATGTCATTTACACAAGCCTGTCTGTCTCCAGAACTTCGTATTCTTTGAGTGCGTGGGAACTGATTAAACTTTGTGCTGTACAGCGCAACTCCTGTAGACCTGTCTGTCTAGCAGGCATGAGAAACATCCTAATTTTTACCTAACTCATCCCACATATTCCCTGTATCACTTTGTATTTTGCATAGATTCAGCTGTCCTGTCACTAGTCATTAGGCAGGTTTTGCTCGGATTTTTTCGGTGGAAAGGTTTTGCATGAAGCCATGGTCATAATAAATGGTAGATATGGCATCATTATGACCACAAAAGACATTTTACTTTCTTCTCTTATAATAAATTATATTCCTGCTGTTTTACATAAAAAGCAATAGTGATTTTTTTTCTTTCATGAAAAAAAAAAAATGTGATGAACCCCGCTTGTTTTAGTGCAAATTTAAAGCATATCTTAACCCAAAACCATAAAGTTAAAGCACACCTTCACTTGAACCCAGGATTGCCAATTATCAGTACATTTACTTAGTTCATGGAAATCTGTGATTTTTACAGCTGTCTATACATATCAGGTACTGATAATTTGTGATACTGTGTTGACTTTTTAAAGGGGTTGTAAACCCTCATGCTTTTTCACCTTAAAGTGTAAGTAAACCCTTCTATAATTTTCAGTCAAGGAAGCTGCCATCTTGGCCTCTAATGATTCTTCAACTGCCATAATGCTGCACATGTGATCAGTTATGAAACCAGCCATTGGATGGTTTGAAAGTTTGGTTGAGAGCACAACCAATGTGAAAGTTAGCATTTCCGGCATGCCGGAAATGTAAGTGTTTTTTTAAATTGGGTTTACTCCCACTTTAATGCATTCTATGCATTAGGTGAAAAACCTTCTTTGGTGCCACAGCCCCCCTGAGCCCCCGTTTTGCCTAACTAACCCCGATCATTCTCTGGCCAGGAACGAGCACACCAGCTCAACCTGGTGTCTCGTTTCTTGATTGAATAGATTAATAGCAGTGCAGCCATTGGCTCCCACTGCTGTCAATCAAATCAAATGATGTGGCGCGGGGGGCGGGGCTGAGTCCTGCATTCAGTGTGAATGGACACAGATGTGGGACTCGGGAGCGCGCCTGCATGGGTGTCCACCAGGGAGTGTGCTTCTCAAACGTGGATAATTGATATGGGGAGGAACCACCAGCAAAAAGACCCCAGAAGAAGATGTTCGGACCACTTTGTGCAAAACGAGCTGCACAGTGGAGGTAAGTATTTTTTTTTTCAGTTTTAAGTTAAAGCAGGCAAATTACTTGTTATGGGTATTTTCAGTGTTTCCTATATGGTGTTTATACTGTTTAACCCCCTTATGGCGGGAGGACATTCCCTGGTCTCAATGGTTATACCAGAATGATGCCCCTCACAGCTCACTCTCTCCCTCCTCTCCACAGCTCACCTCCCCCTCACAGCTCACCCTCTCCCCAGTTCACCTCCCCTCACAGTTCACTCTCTCCCTCCTCTCCACAGTTCACCTCCTCCTCACAGCTCACCCTCTCCTTCCTCTCCACAGTTCACCTTCCCCTCACAGCTCACCCTACCCTCCTCTCCACAGTTCACCTTCCCTTCACAGCTCACCCTCTCCCTCCTCTCCACAGTTCACCCCCCCCCCCCCCTCACAGCTCACCCTCTCCCTCCTCTCCACAGTTCACCTCCCTCTCACAGCTCCCCCTCTCCCCCTCTCCACAGTTCACCTCCCTCCTCACAGCTCACCCTCTCCACAGTACCAGTATCCTCATCAACTAAGTGGGAACCATTGGCAACAAGCTGCAGGTAACCAGAAAGAGGCATAGGAAGTCAACACTCAGCAAGTCCTACTGGGACAGTGCTACACCATACATCATCCTTCCTTAAATTTCCTTCCTTCCTTAATTTTATTATTCAGGGCTTACTCCCATAGTCCCCTGCCAGGTAGGGGAGAGCAATCTAAACTTCTTACAGCTCTCTCTCTCTCTGGTGGTACCAAAGAGTCTCTCCAAGGAAGATGACCCCAATCTCTGACTTCTTTCACCTTATGAAGGGGCACCCTACATCATCACTCCACAATTAGGAAAAGTACATTTCTCACCTTCCTACAAAGTACTCAACAGTCCCTGGAGTTCAGGGCGGTCTTCCCACTGCTGCTTCGCTCTCCTGTAGGGCCCTGGCACCAACATCTTCAATTTGGGAGCTGTGCGTGACTTCCTGAGGAATCACAGTCAGCTCTCCACTGTGCAAGTGCGTGTGTTGTAGTGAGACAGTATGCATGGTGTGTCCTAGAAGGCTTCCAGTGGGGATGTGTGACCACTCCCATTAAAAAAAGAAAGCCTTAAATTTGTTAGGGGAGGGGACGAGAAGGAGGATGGGTGGTACTTTCACTTTTGAGTGAAGGTCCACTTCCATTAATAAGACAAAATTACCGCCCATTGCAGTCTGTTGTATCCTCCAATTTTTTGACTTTTCTTATCTCTAGTGCTCTTCGCCCGGTAGCCATTTTTTGAAAGGGCAGAGGATTCTCTCCCCCATTATTTTCTAGAGGTATAATCCCCCCCCCCCTCATACAACGAGTAGAAAAATCTGAGAATCAGAAAAATCCCTTGAGCCAGTATGACATCCCTGATTTTGGTCTTCTACATCTGTGTTTGCCAAAAGATTTATCAGGGGTACCTATTTGCAGTCAGTGCATCCTTCAGTACATATTTGAATCCCCAAGAGAGATACCATAGACCAGGCATGTCCAAAGTCCGGCCCGCGGGCCAATCACGGCCCGCGGTCCGGTTTTGAACGGCCCGCCTGGTTATTTAAACATATACAGTGGTGTGAAAAAGTGTTTTCAGTGGTTTGGATTTTTTTTCACCTTTTAATAATAAACACCTTCATTTACAAATTGCATTTTGTGTTTACTTGTGTTGTCCTTGACTATTGTTTAAATTGGTTTGATGTTCCGAAACACTTAAGTGTGACAAACATGCAAAGGAACAGGAAATGAGGAAGGGGGCAAACACTCTTTCACACCACTGTACATCTTTTGTGGCCCCCGGCGATCTCCCAGCGCCGGGGTCACAAAAGATATATAGTCCAGCTGCCTTGGAGGGAGGAGGCAGGACGAGTGCCGTGCACACAGGCTGAGAATTTCCTGTGTACATGGCAGCTGTAATAGGAAGTCCCATCTCTGCCATTGGACGACTGTTCTGTCCATCAGAGGAGGCGGGACTTTCTCTTAAAGGGGCCGTTGTGTAAACAGGAAATTCTCCTGTAGGATGTCTTTGGCGCTCATCCTGCCCTCCATGGCTGCACTGATGGTAATGGTGGCTGCATTCCTGGCAATTGCAATTGTGGGGCTGCATTCCTGGCAATGGTGAGTGAATTCCTGGCAATGGTGGCTGCATTCCTGGCAATGGTGGGTGAATTCCTGGCAATGGTGGCTGAATTCCTAGCAATTGGGGGTGAATTCCTGGCAATGGTGGCTGCATTCCTGGCAATGGTGGCTGCATTCCTGGCAATGGTGGCTGCAATGGTGGCTGCATTCCCGGCAATAGTGGGTGCATTCCCGGCAATGGTGGGGCTACATTCCTGGCAATAGTGGGTGCATTCCCGGCAATGGTGGGGCTGCATTACTGGCAATAGTGGGTGCATTCCTGGCAATGGTGGGGCTTTATTCCCTGCAATGGTGGGTGCATTCCTGGCAATGGTGGGGCTGCATTCCTGGCAATGGTGGCTGCATTCCCGGCAATGGTGGGGCTGCATTCCCGGCAATGGTGGGGCTGCATTCCCAGCAATGGTGGGGCTGCATTCCCGGCAATGGTGGGGCTGCATTCTGGGCAATGGTGGGGCTGCATTCCGGGCAATGGTGGGGCTGCATTCCGGGCAATGGTGGGGCTGCATTCCATGCAATGGTGGGGCTGCATTCCTGGCAATGGTGGGGCTGCATTCCTGGCAATGGTGAGTGAATTTCTAGCAGTGGTGGGTGCATTCCTGGCAATGGTGAGTGAATTTCTAGCAATGGTGGGGCTGCATTCCTGGCAATGGTGGGTACATTCCTGGCAATGGTGGGTACATTCCTGGCAATGGTGGGCACTGCATTCCTAGCAATGGTGGGCACTGGATTCCTAGCAATGGTGGGCACTGCATTCCTAGCAATGGTGGGCGCTGCATTCCTAGCAATGGTGGGCGCTGCATTCCTGGCAATGGTGAGTGAATTTCTAGCAATGGTGGGGCTGCATTCGTGGCAATGGTGGGCGCTGCATTTCTAGCAATAGTGGGCGCTGCATTCCTGGCAATGGTGGGCGCTGCATTCCTGGCAATGGTGGGCGCTGCGTTCCTGGCAATGGTGGGTCTGCAGATGGGCACTGACCCTTATTTTGCTTCAGTTCTTTATTTAAAATTACATTTTTCTTTTCCTGAAGCTTCCCTCTTAAAGTGAAGGTGCATGTTATACGGTGTATCCAAATAATACACTTGAATTCATCTCTTCACCACACACAGCCACAAAGGCATGAGAATTCTTGTTGGGTAGTGTATTAGTGCTCGGCCGAACACACTTAGACCGAATTTTAATGGTTCAAAGAATGTCAGGCAAAATGGTCGGCCCTCGAGCATGTTCAGTTCATCAAATCTGGCCCTCTTTGAAAAAAGTTTGGACACCCCTGCCATAGACTGTTACAAGCACGTCTCAGGGCAATCATTATAGTGTAATTTCCAGCTACAGTAATAAAGATGTTTTGTAAAGTTTCCTTGTAGCAGAGATCTCTTAGAATTCCTGGGAGAAATTTGTATTGTTACAGCGAAATGTCAGCTGTGAGTTTAGATAAATGGTGAGGTCAGGGAGAGACGATTATTATACATGACATTTCTGCATTGGCCAGTGTTAACCTTTTGTTTCTGTTGGCTTAACTCTCAGCTCTGAGATACGGCCCTGTAATAAAATTAGAAAGTTTCCACTTTATCTAATATAAAAGTGTCAAGAAACTTTTATTTTTTTTGTTGAATTTTTTTATTTAATCAAATGACAAAATCCATATCATCAAAGCAGTGGAAATGTAAGCATTAACAGTATAACATAGTATAGAACAGTATGACATAATATAAGAGACAAACATTGAAACTGCACGTGTCAAACTGCACTATTCGAAAAAAAAAAAAAGGTTCTATGCATTCTGCCCAACTAGTTTTCTCTTTTTCTAAAATCTAGAGAAGTAGACAGTAGAGCCATGAGGATATGGAGAAGAAATTGAAGAAAAAGAGATTAAAGAGATTACAGATAAAAAAAAGTAGTTGAAAGGAAATGAGGAAACGTTGGGGGGGGGGGGGGGGGGGGTAATCAAGGGATGAGGAGGGCAAAAAGGGCAGGGATGCGAAGAGTGTCTGAAAGGCTTGGAATATAGTTTCATTTCTGTTGGAATCCATATGTCTCTCAGGAGAGGTACCAGATGAATTCAGTCGGCACTATCGTTTGCAAAAAACGCTTGCCCCTTGTCAGAAGAGAAGATGAACAAATTCCATAAGGTCCAAGTTTTAGAATATCGGTCATGTTGGTGTCTTAATGAGAGCACAAGGTCTTCCGTTTTGTTTATTTCCTTTGCTTTTCTAAGCCAGAGATTAATGGCCGGTGGGTGTGGAGATTTCCAGTTAAGAGGGAGCGCCAAGAAGGTAGCGGATAACCGACTTCGTATACATTTTCTCCAGAATGGCAGAGGCATAAAGAAGAAAGAAGGCTGGGTCACCGTGAATTTTAGAGGGGAGGGGGTTAAAAACAAACACATTTCATAAAAAATAAAATAAAAACAAAACCCAACCCTTTTTG
This sequence comes from Lithobates pipiens, assembly GCF_037356315.1. Lineage (NCBI taxonomy): Eukaryota > Metazoa > Chordata > Amphibia > Anura > Ranidae > Lithobates > Lithobates pipiens. The sequence continues at coordinate 514,558,906 of NW_027507764.1, read as the reverse complement.
TTTGTATGGATGCCTTAAAGGGGAAGTAAACCCTGATGGGTTTACTTCCTCTTTGATTTCCTGCAAAGGTAAAGCATAATGGACTACTATGCATCGCATAGTAGTCCATTATGTGTCACTTACCTGACACAGGAGCCAGCGAAGTCACCGCTGTCCCCTGTAGTTCCGAGCATCCATCTTCTTGGTGGGTCTCCGTGGGTCTTGCTGCTCCGGCGCTGTGATTCGCCGGAGTAGCGATGATGTCACTCCCGCGCATGCGCATGGGAGCCCACACTCGCGGCATATCACCGCGATCTGCGGCTTACCCAGTGTGCCTGCGTGCCGCTGTCTACAGCGCATGCACCATAGACAGTGATGGCTGTCTTCAGGTAAATATCTCCTAAACCGCATAGGTTTAGGACAGGGGTGTCCAAACTTTTTTCAAAGAGGGCCAGATTTGATGAACTGAACATGCTCGAGGGCCGACCATTTTGCCTGACATTCTTTGAACCATTAAAATTCGGTCTAAGTGTGTTCGGCCGAGCACTAATACACTACCCAACAAGAATTCTCATGCCTTTGTGGCTGTGTGTGGTGAAGAGATGAACTCAAGTGTATTATTTGGATACACCGTATAACACGCACCTTCACTTTAAGAGGGAAGCTTCAGGAAAAAAAAAAATTAATTTTAAATAAAGAACTGAAGCAAAATAAGGGTCAGTGCCCATCTGCAGACCCACCATTGCCAGGAACGCAGCGCCCACCATTGCCAGGAACGCAGCACCCACCATTGCCAGGAATGCAGCGCCCACCATTGCTAGAAATGCAGCGCCCACCATTGCCACGAATGCAGCCCCACCATTGCTAGAAATTCACTCACCATTGCCAGGAATGCAGCCCCACCATTGCTAGGAATGCAGCGCCCACCATTGCTAGGAATGCAGCGCCCACCATTGCTAGGAATGCAGCGCCCACCATTGCTAGGAATGCAGTGCCCACCATTGCTAGGAATGCAGTGCCCACCATTGCCAGGAATGTACCCACCATTGCCAGGAATGCATTGCCCACCATTGCCAGGAATGTACCCACCATTGCCAGGAATGCAGCCCCACCATTGCTAGAAATTCACTCACCATTGCCAGGAATGCACCCACCACTGCTAGAAATTCACTCACCATTGCCAGGAATGCAGCCCCACCATTGCACGGAATGCAGCCCCACCATTGCAAGGAATGCAGCCCCACCATTGCCCGGAATGCAGCCCCACCATTGCCCATAATGCAGCCCCACCATTGCCCGGAATGCAGCCCCACCATTGCCCAGAATGCAGCCCCACCATTGCCGGGAATGCAGCCCCACCATTGCCGGGAATGTAGCCCCACCATTGCCGGGAATGCACCCACCATTGCCAGGAATGCAGCCCCATCATTGCCAGGAATGCACCCACCATTGCCGGGAATGCAGCCCCACCATTGCCAGGAATGCACCCACTATTGCCAGTAATGCAGCCCCATCATTGCCGGGAATGCACCCACTATTGCCAGGAATGTAGCCCCACCATTGCCGGGAATGCACCCACTATTGCCGGGAATGCAGCCACCATTGCAGCCACCATTGCCAGGAATGCAGCCACCATTGCCAGGAATGCAGCCACCATTGCCAGGAATTCACCCCCAATTGCTAGGAATTCAGCCACCATTGCCAGGAATTCACCCACCATTGCCAGGAATTCACCCACCATTGCCAGGAATGCAGCCACCATTGCCAGGAATTCACTCACCATTGCCAGGAATGCAGCCCCACAATTGCAATTGCCAGGAATGCAGCCACCATTACCATCAGTGCAGCCATGGAGGGCAGGACGAGCGCCAAAGACATCCTACAGGAGAATTTCCTGTTTACACAACGGCCACCTTTAAGAGAAAGTCCCGCCTCCTCTGATGGACAGAACAGTCGTCCAATGGCAGAGATGGGACTTCCTATTACAGCTGCCATGTACACAGGAAATTCTCAGCCTGTGTGCACGGCACTCGTCCTGCCTCCTCCCTCCAAGGCAGCTGGACTATATATCTTTTGTGACCCCGGCGCTGGGAGATCGCCGGGGGCCACAAAAGATGTATATGTTTAAATAACCAGGCGGGCCGTTCAAAACCGGACCGCGGGCCGCGATTGGCCCGCGGGCTGGACTTTGGACATGCCTGGTTTAGGAGATATTTCTTGGACCTACAGGTAAGCCTTAATATAGGCTTACCTGTAGGTCAAAGTGGTTTGTAAGGGTTTACAACCACTTTAAGGTGCAAGTTTTAGTGCTGACAGCATTAACTGAGGTTCCTTGGGCTAAAGATCAGCTTGTTATCAGGTTCCTCAAAATGGCCATTAAGATTCGGCCCCCTGATTTATTCCATGTTTCCAAGGTGGGACCTACTGCTGGTACTGAAGGGGTTACTGGAGTCACCATTTTTTTCAGATTCAACCAGCTCTATGTATTTTATAACTTTGAAGATGGTATTCCTGATAGCAGTGGAGTCGGCTAGGCGAGTTTCCGATATTGCCGGATTTTCCTGTAAAGAGCCGTATTGCACATTTTTCCCATAGAGAGTTGTGTTACTTCCTCCAAATTTCCTGCCAAAGTTCTTTTCTGAGTGCCACTTTAATTGGCAGTCAGTACTTTCAGCCTTTTTACCTTTGGACCCAGAGGAGTCAGAATTGCACAAGTTGGACCTGAAGACCATGTTGCAGAAGGGGCGTGCCAGTCTCTCCAAGGGTCATTTCGTCGTGGGTGGTGAAAACAATTCAGACAGCATACGGCAAGCTGGAGTTCTCCTAAAACTTTCATTAAGCATTACAAGCTGGATGTAGCATCTTCTCAATTGGGTCACATGGGAATTTCTGTTTTATTTTACCCCTGCTGAGTCCAACAGTAAGGCCAGGTACTCCAGGCATTGAGTTGGCACTAACACTGACTTCTTTAGGTTCAAGCACCCAACCAAACTCCTGGAGAGTCTGCATGGTGATTGCTACTTCCTCCCTTAATTCTGAGGCAGAAGGTGCCCTCAGAAGGAGGTCGTCTAGGTAACCCATGATTACGATCCCACATTACCTTAACAGCGCCAGAATTGGAGCTAACACTTTGGTAAAGACTTGGGGTGCTGACGCCAGGTCAAAAGGGAGAGAAACAAACTAGTAATTCTCTTCCCCAACTGCAAATCGCAGAAACCTCTGATGCCTGAGGCATATGGGTACATGTAAGTACACGTCCTGGATATCCAGGGATGCCAGGAAGTCCCCCTGATGGAGTGCAGTGACCACGGAGTGAACTGATTCCACCCTGAACCTTTGCACTTTCCCAAAGCTGTTGAGGGTCTTCAAGTCCAGGATTGGACTTACCCCTTCCTTCTTGTGGACTACAAACAGATTGGGGTAGAATCCCTGAAACCTTTCCAGCGTCGGTACAGGTACTATCATCCCGCGCAGCAGCAGGTTCTGTACTGCCCCGAACAGGGCTTCCTGATGAGCCAGAAGTAGAGGTAGGTTTGAGGGAAAAAATCTGTTTGGTGGACAAGAAAGAAACTCTATCTTGCATCCCGATGAAGCCAGTTTGCAAACCCATTGGTCGGAGAGTAGGGAGGTCCACCAAGCTGCAAACTCCTGAAGACGACCCCGCACCCTAGAGTTGGATGGCGGCAAACCTTCATGCGGTAACATTTTTGCTCACAGACTTGTTTGGCTTGCGAAACCAGGGACGCTCCTGTGCTTCAGCAGGCACCTTGTTGGACTGGGAACACTTACCTGCCAACCCGGGCAGGCAGGCGAAAAGCCATTTCTGAGCAGAAAAAGAGGCCCCTTGCCTACGACGTGGCTCTTTACCCTTCCTGGACTGTGGGAGCAACATGCTCTACCCACCAGTAATATTTTTAATAATGTCATCCAGCGAGGCTCCAAATAGCCTCTCACCTTGGAAGGGAAAATCCATCAGTGCTTTTTTAGATGCCTGGTCCGCAGACCAGCATTTCAGCCAGATCAGGCACCATAGCAACACTGCTGATACTGATGCTCTAGAGAGCAGGGGGACTGTATCCAGGGCCGCATCACAGACATACTTAAGGCCATGCACCAACTGATCTGCCAGTTCTATGCAGACCGTGGAAGACTGTTGCTTCTCCAATTCACGGTGCAACAACTTTGCCCATTCAGTAACCATCTGCCACACCAATGCCGTGGCCAGCAGAGGTTGTAACGCTGACCCCACCGCCATAAACATGGACCAGGCCACTGCCTCTGCCCTCCTGTTGGCAGGGTCCTTGAAGGCAGGAGTCCCTTCTACCGGAATCGTGGTTACTTTATTTATCCTGGATACTGGGGGGGGCTTAACGACCGGGGGAGACGCCCATTTCAGGAGGCTCTCCTCAAAGGGGTAACGCACCGCCATTCTTGGGACTGAAAAGGCCCGTTGCGGGCTTCCCTGTTCCTTGTAGATGAACTTATCCCGCACTGCAGTGATAAGTGCTCATACTAGCTCATATCCTGTGCTAACCCAGACACAGAGTCATTCTCACTGTCCGAACGGTCCTGGTCCACATACTCTGACACGTCAGAACAGGGGCCACCAGTCATCGCGGGGCCCGAGTCTGAATCAGAGCTCTCCCCAGAAGACGGGGAGGCAGGGGCGTTTTTTTGCTCCCCTTGCGCCCGCACGCCACTTCCACCCTGGCAACAAAGGTCTCCAGGACCACGGACAAATCGTCCACAGGCACCGCATTTTTAGCAGGTGAGCCGGTTGCAATAGCAGGGATGGCTGGGAAGAAGTGCCAGCTTCTGACACCATGCTCACCCTCACTCGCCTGCCACAACTTAGCGACTTAAGGCAAGGTAAACAAATCCCACTCTGCTAGCTGCTCACAGACTGAGGGGCCCCTCCGCAGGACTCCCCACCCTGACCGAGTGCTGCACTGTGCTGTCGTTGACCGCTCTGCCCTGTGTCAGTCACAAAGTGCCCAGAGTCAAAACCGCGCTGTTCTGAGGTACACAGGCCCAGCACTAGAGGCAAAAACGCGCTGAGGCTACAAGAAAATGACCACCGGCCTTTCTAGTAAAAAAACACCAAGAAAATGGCTGCCAAACTTTCTAGAAGAGGCTGACAGCACATACACTGCATAAGACTACAGGAAAATGTCCGTGGCCTCAGAAAAAATGGCCACGACCCGCGCGGCTGCCTCTCCTCATGTAAAATAGCCCAAGCACCTCACAGTGAAGAAAAAAGGTCAGTAAAGAAAAAACTGACCCAAACAGCCAGAGCAGCCCTCCGCCAAAGCCCGGAGCCCCCGGCCAGGTATTATCAACGCACCTCATGCCCAGTCACACAGTGGCCCCAGCAGGGGGAGTGAGGAATAGGGAGAGAGGAAAGGGAGAGTGAGAGACCCCCTAGTCGACCTCCCAGGCAATGCCCAGCTGCTCCATCCTGCCGAGGTAGGGAGAGCGGTACTTACCCCTCCTGTCGGGATTGCTGGACACATTCCACCACTGACCCATCACCCGAGCAGTACGGCTTGGCTGTTGGCCACCGCACACTGTGCCATGTACAGCAGTAGCCCAGTCATATGTGGCATATGTGTGCCCCGGAGCATATAGCTCACCGGATGCCCCAGGAGCAGAAAAGGGCATGTTGTGGCCGACCCAGCACGTAGCAAGGGTCTGCTCATGCTCGATGGCCAGGCTGGGGAGACTACAAGGATCTATATCATCCAGCCTGTCACCCAGCCTGGCTGTTGATTGTAGATCACAGGATCAAAATTGCAGAAAAAATGAAAAAAATCCCTGGACCAATGGTCCCCTCAGGGACTCAGATCCTTCTCCTACACTAGGCAGAAAAAAACTGAGATGCAGGAAGCAGGAGGGTGAGGGGTTATAGCCAGAGGGACCGCCACTGGGCGGTGCTGTGCAGTCTTGCTGTTTTTACATGTTTTACATGTTCTGCCTAGTCCTCTCCTGAAGGTGGCGTGATAACCCTAAGGTCAAGAATTAAAGGAGCTGTGTCCGTCAATGAACAAAAGAGAAATATAAAATTGTTATCCATGCTTACCATAATTTGCCTTTTTCCTGGCTCTGCCTCAGGACAGCACACCTTCCCTGGACCGTCACAAGCTATTTACAAGAACACCTGCACTGGGTACTAGACATGTGCAGAGTAAAATATTTTGTTTCGTAATTTCGTCTTCGTCCAAAAAATGTATTTATTTAGTTACTCCCGAAATTAGTTTTTATTTATTTTGTTTTTCGTTCAAAAATTGCATTCGTCCGAAAATCCACATGAATTACGGTCGAATCTGTCTTTGAAGGCTTATGGTGTCTGTCGAATGTATAAAGAAGATTAGACGGAGCTAGTATATAGCATACTTCGTGTGAACTTTAGAACCCTATTAAAGTCTATGGGACTCCAACGTTCAAAATCTAAAGTGCTAATTTTAAAGGCTAATATGCAAGTTACTGTCCTAAAAAGTATTTGGGGACCTGGGTCCTGCCCTAGGGGACATGTATCAATGCAAAAAAAAGTTTTAAAAAGGGCAGTTTTTTCGGGAGCAGTGATTTTAATAATGATTAAAGTGAAACAATAAAAGTGTAATATTCCTTTAAATTTCTTACCTGGGGGTGTCTATAGTATGCCTGTGAAGGGGCGCATGTTTCTGGTGCTTAGAACTGTCCCTGCACAAAGTGTCATTTATGCAGGAAAAAAAGTCCTTTAAAATCACTCGCAGCTATTATGAATTGTCGGCTCCGTAATACAGAGAACACCCATTGATAAAAAAAAAAAAAAAAAAGTGGGGGTCCCCCAAATTCAATTACCAGGCCCTTCAGGTCTGGTATGGATATTAAGGGGAACCCTGCGTCAAATTTTTAAAAAAATTGACATGGGATCCCCCTAAAAAACCATACCAGACACTTTATCCGAGCACGCAACCTGGCAGGCCGCAGGAAAAGAGGGGGGATGAGAGAGCGGCCCCAAACCCTCCTGAACCGTACCAGGCCACATGCCCTCAACATTGGGAGGATGATTTGGGGGTCTGTGACCCCTCAAACCACCATGTCCCCATGTTGATGGGGACAAGGGCCTCATCCCCACAACCCTGGCCGGTGGTTGTAGGGGTCTGCGGGCGGGGGGCTTATCAGAATCTGGAAGCCCCCTTTAACAAGGGGACCCCCAGATCACAGCCCCCCCCCTGTTTGAAATGGTAAGGGGGTACAAAAGTACCCCTACGATTTCACAAAGAAAGTGTAAAAAATAGTTAAATAAGACAAACACACTTTTGAAAAATTCCTTTATTAAAAATAAAAAAAAATAAAAAAAAGATTCCAGCGGTGGTAATCCACTCTTGCTATCCAGCGACGGATGATCATCTCTCCGGGGTCCAGCGATGGCTGATCTGATCCAGCACAGCAAATCCATCCATCTTCTGTCTCCACGGAGGAGACACTGCGGGGATCCCGGTGGCCTGACATTTGTTATATGTGGAGGGGGGGCCACCCATCACCTGACCCCGTCTCCCTCTGACGCAAGGGGAAACCTGGGCTTCCCCCGTGACGTATGGGTGACCCCGCCCCCTCTGATGTAACACAGGTGACGGGTGGCCCCGATAATAACAAACATCAGGCCGCCGGGATCCTTGCAGTGTCTCCTCCGTGGAGACAGAAGATGGATAGATTCACTGTGCTGGATCAGATCAGCCATCACTGGACCCCGGAGAGAAGATCATCCGTCGCTGGATAGCAAGAGTGGATTATCACCGCTGGAATCTATTTTTTATTTATTTTTATTTTTAATAAAGGAGTTTTTCAAAAGTGTGTTTGTCTTATTTAACTATTTTTTACACTTTCTTTGGGAAATGGTAGGGGTACTTTTATACCCCCTTACCATTTCAAACAGGGGAGGTGGGATCTGGGGTCCCCTCGTTAAAGGGGGCTTCCAGATTCTGATAAGCACCCCGCCCACTGACCCCCACAACCACCGGCCAGGGTTGTGGAGATGAGGCCCTTGTCCCCATCAACATGGGGACATGGTGCTTTGAGGGGTCACAGACCCCCAAAGCATCCTCCCAATGTTGAGGGTATGTGGCCTGGTATGGTTCAGGAGGGGGGGGCGCTCTCTCGTCCCCCCCTCTTTTCCTGCGGCCTGCCAGGTTGCGTGCTCAGATAAAGGGTCTGGTATGGACCCCCACGTCAATTTTTTTTAAATTTGACGCGAGGTTCCCCTTAATATCCATACCAGACCTGAAGGGTCTGGTATGGATATTTAGGGGGAACCCTATGTCAATTTATTTTTTTAATTTGATGCAGGGTTCCCCTTAATATCCATACCAGACCTGAAGGGCCTGGTAATTGAATTTGGGGGACCCCCACACTTTTTTTTTTTTTTTTTTTTTATCAATGACTTTTAATGAGTGTTTTCTGTATTACGGAGCCGACAATTCATAATAGCTGCGAGTAATTTTAAAGGACTTTTTTTCCTGCATAAATGACACTTTGTGCAGGGACAGTTCTAAGCACCAGAAACATGTGCCCCCTTCACAGGCATACTATAGATACCCCCCAGGTACGAAATTTAAAGGAATATTACACTTTTATTGTTTCACTTTAATCATTATTAAAATCACTGCTCCCGAAAAAACTGCCATTTTTAAAGCTTTTTTTGCATTGATACATGTCCCCTGGGGCAGGACCCGGGCCCCCAAACACTTTTTAGGACAGTAACTTGCATATTAGCCTTTAAAATTAGCACTTTAGAATCTTTTCTCTCTGTCGAATAGTTTCTCTATATAATCTTGGACTAATAGAGTTAAGGTTAGGCACATTCGACCACAGGTTCTATAGACACAGATTGTTATTGTCAGAGTCACATCGAATCTCCTATTCTATATCGAACTGTTGTAACAATGAAAACTAAAATAAAGCATTTATTTATGTCGGATCTTTCGTTTTTCGGATACTGTGCTTTCGTTATCGTTTGTCAAAACGAAAATGAAAATACCTGAAATTCGGACGAAAATGCATTCGGACGAAAACGAATGCACATGTCTACTGGGTACTGCCTGTCTTTTATCTATCTATACAGGGGTGTCCTGGAGAGTCAAGGGTCGGGATTGACCAGAGGTTGTGCTGTCCTGAGGCAAAGCCAGGAAAAGAAAATTATGGTAAATATGAATACCAATTATCCATTATCTTTTTGGGCCCTTTGCTGCTACTACCTGTTTCTACATAGGATGTATATACTGTTATTATACTCTTCTTATATAAAGATTGTATTACTTCTATACTTGTGTGCATCTATATTCTTATGGTTAATGTGATATGCTAGTTACAGTAGTTCTTTTGTTTCAAACTGCTTTGTTTAGATTACTGAATATTTTCCCATTAAGAAAATCCCCTCTGTTCACAGAGGCCCTGTCATGGGTGATGGCACTGACCACTTTAATATCAATCTCACTTTTCTACCTAGTGAAGGTTCTGGTTCTGTTAATTACCTACAGGTTTAGCTCAATATCCTGTTTGGAGAGTGCGATTTCTCGTAACCACCCAAAAAGAGGTCTACACTAATCTGAGAAGAAGAAATTGCTCACAGCTAAAAAAAAAAAACCCTACCAACCTCTGAAGGAACCATAAGATTACAGGTTTTTATTGCTGTCTGTATTTTCATTGGAGAGATTGATGATGTACTGATGACCATTGTCACCAAGAAAGAATGTGAGGGGAAATCTAAAATCTATGAGTTGTCTTCAAAAAGGAGATAAGGGTAAAACCTGTAATGAGAACACTTGTTTCAGGAATTCTCACGTTTGGAAATGTCATCTACAGTATCTCACAAAAGTGAGTACACCCCTCACATTTTTGTAAATATTTTATTATATCTTTTCATGTGACAACAGTGAAGAAATCACACTTTGCTACAATGTAAAGCAGTGCGTGTGCAGCTTGCATAACAGTGTAAATTTGTTGTCCCTTCAAAATAACTCAGAACAAAGCCATTAATGTCTAAACCACTAGCAGCAAAAAGTGAGTACACCCCTAAGCGAAAATGTCCAAAATTGGACCCAATTAGTCATTTTCCCTCCCGGTGTCATGTGGCTCATTAGTGTTATAAGGTCTCAGGTGTGCCAGCATGGCTGCAGAGGTTGAAGGGGTAGGGGGTTAGCCTGTCAGCGCTCAGACCATATGCCGCACACTGCATTAAATTTGTCTGTATGGCTGTTGTCCCAGAAGGAAGCCTCTTCTAAAGATGATGCTCAAGAAAGCCCGCAAACAGTTTGTTGAAGACAAACAGACTAAGGACATCAATTACTGGAACCATGTCCTGTGGTCTGATGAGACCAAGATAAACTTATTTGGTTCAGATGGTGTAAAACATGTGTGGCAGCAACCAGGTGAGAAGTATAAAGACAAGTGTGTCTTGCCTACAGTCAAGCATGGTGGTGGGAATGTCATGGTTTGAGGCTGCATGAGTTCTGCCGGCAATGGGGAGCTACAGTTCAGTGAGGGAACCATGAATGCCAACATGCACTCTGACATACTGAAGCAGAGGATGGTCCCCTCCCTTCGGAGACTGGGCCACAGAGCAGTATTCCAACATGATAAGAACCCCAAACACACCCCCAAGACGACCACTGCCTTGCTAAAGAAGCTGAGGGTAAGGGTGATGGACTGGCCAAGCATGCATCCAGACCTAAACCCTATTGAGCATCTGTGGGGAATCCTCAAATGGAAGGTGGATAAGTGAAAGGTGTCTAACATCCACTAGCTCTGTTATGTCATCATGGAGGAGTGGAGGAGGACTCCAGTGGCAACCTGTGAAGCTCTGATAAACTCCATGCCCAAGAGGGTTAAGGCAGTGCTGGAAAATAATGGTGACCACACAAAATATTGATACTTTGGGCCCAAATTGGAAATTTGTACTTATGGATGTACTTACATTTGTTTTCAGCGGTTTAGACATTAATGGCTGTGTGTCGAGTTATTTTGAGGGGACAGCAAATTGACACTGTTATACAAGCTGTACACTCACTACTTTACATTGTAGCAAAGTGTAATTTACACAGTGTTGTCACATGAAAAGATAATAAAATATTTACAAAAATGTGAGGGGTGTACTCACTTTTGTGAGATACTGTAACTTTCTGTTGCGTATCTGGGACTTAAAATTAGTAAAATGGTATACAGACTGCAATCAATAATCTGGCAGGGGCTTTACCACTTTAAAAAAAAGTTTGTGCTATAGAAACTTTTTGACACCGTATGCAAGTGGAAAGCTCATCAAAAATGATTGGCTGATGCGTTCTATGTATCCTTTTTGTGGGTATATAAATATCTAGGATAGTTGGAAACAGATTTATAAATAAACATTTCCACTTCGGTAGCTTCTGAATTTACTCACCTATGTGTGTTCATTATATAACTACCAGCGTGGAAAGGTTTTCAGTCTTTAGTAGAGCAAGTCTGTGTCATGAAATCACCCTATTTTCTGAAAGCATTGTTCTACTTCACATGTTAATATAGTAATGGAGTCTTTTCCCTTGACAACTGGCAAGCCAAACTTTAGAAAGTTTTAGTCAAACTCTCATTTGATTCCCTCCTGCACTATTGAAACCTCTGTCAGAGCCTTTCCTATATGACAGCACCACAAACAATAGAGTGAAATGAAGACCAGAGAATTTAATTAATGGGTTTCCCCTGCCTCAGTCTGTGAGTTAAATAATAATCTAGGTGCCATTTAATTGGAAAAGTTGATGCCAAAAACTTTGGATGTGACAAATGTTTGCTATCGTCTCTGATACAAAGAGATCATCCAAGTAAATTAACACATTGAAGCAATTAGAAGGCTGTGAGGAATCCAGGTGGGAATTGATCTGATAGCTGTAATGGAAAACAATAGTTCAAAAGAATTGTTGAAGGTTTTATAAGGAGAGTACACGAGAGACACACATGCTATTTTAAAAGAATTCCTGTAGAAACAAAACGTTCCTATAACTTCTAATTGCAGATATGTTTTGGACGCTTAACTTGACCTGTTATTAACCACTTGAGATCCGCACTATTGCCAAATGACGGCATTAGCGCGGACCTACATTTCCAGGACTACGTCTATTGACGTCGTCCTGGTTACGAGCGGCCTGCGCGCCCCCTGATCGGCGAGTCCATGAGACTCGCCTGATCACCGATCCGTGTAAGGGGTCGATCCCGACCCCTTATCACGTGATCAGCTGTCAGCCAATGACAGCTGATCATGTGACAGAACGGAGCCGGTAATCGGCTATTATTCCTCCTCGCGCTGACAGCGCGAGGAGAGAAAAAAAAAGCCGATCACCGGCGGCCGTGATCGGGACATCAGTCCCGATCACGGCCAGCAATACAGCTGACCACCTGCCCCCTGCCAGTGCCCACCTGCCCACCGCAGTGCCATCCTGAATGAAAGTAAGTGCCCCCCATCAGTGCCACCCAGCAGTGCCCATAGTGCCCCCAGCGCCACCCACAGTGCCACCCACAATGCCACCCACAGTGCCATCCAGCAGTGCCACCAACAGTGCCCACAATCTGCCGCAAAGGTGCTGCACCCCAGTGCCGCCCATCAGTGCCCAGCAGTGCCGCCCATCAGTGCCCAGCAGTGCCGCCCATCAGTGCCCAGCAGTGCCACCTATCAGAGCCACCTATCAGTGCCACCTATCAGTGCCCATCAGTCCCATCTATCAGTGGTACCTATCAGTGCCCATCCGTGCCACTTATCCGTGCCACCCATCCATGCCATCTTATCTGTGCCCATCTTTGCCCATCAGTGCCGCCTTATCTGTGCCGATCGGTGCCGCCTTATCTGTGCCTATTAGTGCCGCCTTAACTATGCCTATCAGTGCCCACCAGTGCAGCCTATCAGTGCCCACCAATGCAGCCTATCAGTGCCCACCAATGCAGCCCATCAGTGCCCACCAATGCAGCCCATCAGTGCCCACCAATGCAGCCATCAGTGCCGCCTAATCAGCGCACTTCAATGAAGGAGAAAAATGACCCGTTTGCAAAATTGTATAACAAACTATTAAAACATGATTTTTTATTTTTATTTTTTTGCATCTTTTTTTGTTTGTTTAGCAAAAAATAAAACTCCGAGCTGTAACTAAATACCACCAAAAGAAAGCTCTATTTGTGGGAAAAAAATGATAAAAATTTCATTTGGGTACAGTGTTGTATGACCGCGCAATTGTCATTCAAAGTGCATCAGCGCTGAAAGCTGAAAATTGGTCTGGGACTGAGGGGGGTTTAAGTGCCCAGTAAGCAAGTGGTTAAAGTGTATCTAAAGCCAAAACTTTTTTCTTTGTTTTGTATAACAACCCTTTCAAATTTTTGATTGCTATCTCCGTCCATGCTAGGAAAATTCACTCTCTTTATTTGTCCTAGCAACCAGAACTAGAACATGGTGGAAAACCCATCATTTTTAATTGTTATTGCCACGGGAGGAGGAAGTATCCCAATTCGCACATTTGCTGAGTCCAATGACAACTAAGGCCGCGTACACACGGGCGGACTGTTCGCCCAACCTTGTCCGCTGAACAGTGTTTGGGCGGACAGTCCGCTCGTGTGTGGGCTTTCAGCGGACAGTTTCAGCGGACAGTTGGACGGACAAAGTCTTTCGGAAATTCCGAAAAACTGTCCGCTGAAACTGTGTTTGAGCGAACAGTCCGCCCGTGTGTGGGCCTGTCCGCTGTACTTTCGAAATGAGCGGACTGTTCCCGCTCGGAAAGTCCGCCCATTTCGAGCGCGTGTACAGGTAGGCGGGGCCCGCGAAGGAGACGTCGCGGGCTCCGCCGCCTGGAATGGGCTTAAAGGGGAACCCCAACGCCGAAAAAAATCGGCGTGGGGGTTCCCCCAAAGTCCACACCAGACCCTTGTCCGAGCACGCTACCCGGCCGGTCAGGAAAGGGGGGCGAGCGAGCGCGCCCCCCCTCCTGAGCCGTACCAGGCCGCGTGCCCTCAACATGGGGGGGTGCCTTGGGGAAGGGGGGGCCGCGCGGCCCCCCCACCCCAAAGCACCTTGTCCCCATGTTGATGAGGACAAGGGCCTCTTCCCGACAACCCTGGCCGTTGGTTGTCGGGGTCTGCGGGCGGGGGGCTTATCGGAATCCGGGAGCCCCCTTTAAGAAGGGGGCCCTCGGATACCGGCCCCCCACCCTATGTGAATGAGTATGGGGTACAATGTACCCCTACCCATTCACCTGTGAAATAAAGTACAAAAAAAAACACAACACAGGGGAAAAAATATTTTATTGCACAGCTCCGGGGGTCTTCCGTCTTCGGGGGTCTTCTCGCCGGACTCCTCCGCTATGTGTGTGTAGCTCTTTTACTAGCGGAGGAGTCCGGCTTTCTTCCTCCCCGCCGCCGGCCTCTTCTCCCGACTTCGGGGGTCTTGTCCCCCTCTTCGGTTCTTCTGCCGGGCCACCGCGCCTTCTTGTAGCTCTTTTACAGGCGGTGGCCCGGTCTTCTGTCGCCGCTGCCTTCCGTTCTTCTGTCGCCGCCTTCGGTTCTTCTGCCGGGCCACCGCGCCTTCTTGTAGCTCTTTTACAGGCGGTGGCCCGGTCTTCTGTCGCCGCTGTCGCTGTCGCCGCCTTCCGTTCTTGTTCTTCCTCTTGTTGTTCTTCTTCTTCTCCAGGCGATGTTGACACGTCGCTCCCTCCGGCCGGAATGCCAGAGCCGCGCTGTGCGGTCACTTATATAGTGACAATGGGGCGGGGTCACATGGTATATGTCACATGGGTTGGTCACATGGGTTGATGTCACATGGGGACTATGACATCGTAAGGGGGCGGGGTCACCATGTGACCAACCCATGTGACATATACCATGTGACACCGCCCCATTGTCACTATATAAGTGACCGCACAGCGCGGCTCTGGCATTCCGGCCGGAGGGAGCGACGTGTCAACATCGCCTGGAGAAGAAGAAGAAGAACAAGAGGAAGAACAAGAACGGAAGGCGGCGACAGCGACAGCGGTGACAGAAGACCGGGCCACCGCCTGTAAAAGAGCTACAAGAAGGCGCGGTGGCCTGGCAGAAGAACCGAAGGCGGCGACAGAAGAACGGAAGGCAGCGGCGACAGAAGACCGGGCCACCGCCTGTAAAAGAGCTACAAGAAGGCGCGGTGGCCCGGCAGAAGAACCGAAGAGGGGGACAAGACCCCCGAAGTCGGGAGAAGAGGCCGGCGGCGGGGAGGAAGAAAGCCGGACTCCTCCGCTAGTAAAAGAGCTACACACACATAGCGGAGGAGTCCGGCGAGAAGACCCCCGAAGACGGAAGACCCCCGGAGCTGTGCAATAAAATATTTTTTCCCCTGTGTTGTGTTTTTTTTTGTACTTTATTTCACAGGTGAATGGGTAGGGGTACATTGTACCCCATACTCATTCACATAGGGTGGGGGGCCGGTATCCGGGGGCCCCCTTCTTAAAGGGGGCTCCCGGATTCCGATAAGCCCCCCGCCCGCAGACCCCGACAACCAACGGCCAGGGTTGTCGGGAAGAGGCCCTTGTCCTCATCAACATGGGGACAAGGTGCTTTGGGGTGGGGGGGCCGCGCGGCCCCCCCTTCCCCAAGGCACCCCCCCATGTTGAGGGCACGCGGCCTGGTACGGCTCAGGAGGGGGGGCGCGCTCGCTCGCCCCCCTTTCCTGGCCGGCCGGGTAGCGTGCTCGGACAAGGGTCTGGTGTGGACTTTGGGGGAACCCCCACGCCGATTTTTTTCGGCGTTGGGGTTCCCCTTTAAGCCCATTCCAGGCGGCGGAGCCCGCGACGTCTCCTTCGCGGGCCCCGCCTACCTGTACACGCGCTCGAAATGGGCGGATTTGCCTCCGCCTTACGTGGGCGAGTCCGTTCATTTCAAAAGTTGAGCGGACTGTTTGGCAAACAGTTCGTTGAAACAGTCCGCTCGTGTGTGGGCAAGTCCGCTCATGCAAATTTTGAGCGGACTGTTTGCCGAAACTGTTTGACGAACAAGGTTGGGCAAACAGTCCGCGCGTGTGTACGCGGCCTAAGATAGGATTTCTCTTCACTTTGGAGACATTTCCTCTCATTTGAAGAGGATGTGAAGAGAAATCTTTCCAATGGGACACCGGAAAAAAGAAGCATGATAGGGGTTTTATCCTTTTTTCTAAAAAATATATAGAAATCGTTTTTATATTTGTCTCAGATTTAGGCATTGGAGGCTGTCAATATGCAACCAAATGCAGCAGATATTCAAGCAACCTAGAAAATGAAATATGTATGCAAACCCTGTTTTAACCACCACCTCTGGAAGATTTAATTTACCTCCCTTCAGGACCACTTGACCAGGCCATTTTTTGCTATATGGTACTATGTTACTTTAACTAACAATTGAGCGGTCATGCCACTCTGTACCTTAATAAAATGTACTGTATATCCTTTTTTCCCACAACTAGAGCTTTCTTTTTTGTTGTATTTGATCACCTCTGCGTTTTTTCTTTTTTCCATATGAAAAAAAAATATATATATATTTTATACTTTCTGCTATAAAGCATATCCAATAACAAAGTTGAAAAAATAAAATGTCTTCATAAATTTAGGTCAATATGTATTCTTCCACATATTTTTGCTAAAAAAAATCCCAATACGCGTATATTGATTGGTTTGTGCAAAAGTTATTACATCTACAAACTATGTGATATTTTTTTTTTTTTTTTTTACTAGTAAGGGTGGCAATCTGCAACTTATATTGGGAATGGGATATTGACACTAACTGACACTTTTGATACTTTTTGGGGACCAGTGACACTAATACAGTAATTGGTGCTAAAAATATGCAGCGTCACTGTACTAATGACACAGGCTGGGAAGGGGTTAACATCATCGGTGATCAAAGGGATAACTGTGTGCCTAACTAGTGTTTATGTGAACTGTGGCAGGTGTTTTTACTAGGGGAAGAGATGGAAGTGCAGGGACACAAATTCCATCCCTTCTCTCCTGTTTGAACAGTAATTTGCCTTGTTTACATAGGCAGCTCACCTTTCTGTTTCTCTGCCTAACGATCGACGGGAGCAGGCGGACATCGGGTATCATGCACCCGCTAATCAGCTCCCACTGTGTGTAATCACAGGGGAAGCGAGCCACTGTTGGCGTGCATGCGTGCCCACTACCCGTTGGATCACGTTTGTATATGTGATCTGGTGCAGAGGTGCCGTCCTGTAGCGGTGAAATGGACCTTAACCACTTCCAGCCCAAGGATGTCATATAACGCCTGATTTTCAGCGGGAACATCTGAATGATGACTGCAGCGCTCCAGGCGTCATTCAGACATCCTCGTTTTCAGTCGGCGATTCTGTGCACCATAAGAATAATTATGGGGCAGTTCCACCGCTTGATCATTCTTACAGGTGACGGGAGGGGACATCCCCCCTTCCCGCCGCCATCAAGTGCTTCTCCAGGTTCTCCCGTGCCATCGGGGACCCAGAGAAAGAATCGGCTGCTACTGGATGAAGACCATAGAAATTTCTGGTGACCACATGGTCACCAAACATCTCTATGACCGTCGGAGGCCCGGACAGCGTTATGAAGTCATATCCGGGCCTCGGTTGTAAATAAAGCTGCGATCATGGCTGGTAAGCATGAGATCGTGAATTTTTTTTTGATCTCATGCTTTCCAGCCTGGAGGAGGGATGTGGGGTCTTATTGACCCCACATCTCTCCATAAAGAGGACCTGTCACGCACCATTCCTATTACAAGGAATGTTTACACCTCTGTACACCTTAATAAGAATAAAAAAGTTCTCAAAAAAATTTAAACGAGAAAGTGTAAAAGTAAAATTAAATACAGTAAAATAAGCAATAAAAAAACAAAAAAAGTAAAGTGCCCCTGTCCCCAGTAGCTTGCACTCAGAAGCAAACACACACATAAGTCCCTCCCACACATGTAAACGATGTTCAAACCACACATGTGAGGTATCAGCGTGTGCATTTGAGCGCAAGCAACCATTTTAGCACTAGACCTCTGTGACTCTAAACTGGTGACCTGTGAAAAAATGTAAAGTGTCGTCTATGGAGATTTTTAAGTACCGAAGTTTGGCGCCATTCAAGGAGCAAAATTTTAAAGCATGACATGTTGGGTATCTATTTACTGAGCGTAACATCATCTTTCACATTATACAAAAAATTGGGCTAATTTTACTGTTTTGTTGTTTTTTAAAATTATGAAACAGGTTTTTTCCCAAAAAAGCGTTTGAAAAATCGGTGCGCAAATACCATGCGAGATAAAAAGTTGCAACAACTGCCATTTTATTCCCTAGGATGTCTGTAAAAAACATATATAATGTTAGGAGGTTCTGAGTAATTTTCTAGCAAAAAAATGATGATTTTTACATGTAGGAGAGGAGTACCAGAATAGGCTAGGTATAGGAAGGTACCTTCCGTGGTTACCTAGTTCACCTAGTACACTAGTAAACCTAGTACAATAGGATCCACTTTAACTTATCCTCCACAGCTATTACCTTTTGTTCCACTTGATCCTCCCTTCTAGACTGTAAACTCTATTGAGCAGGGCCCTGTTGGTGCTAATTAAATCCTGTATTATAATAATAATAATAACTTGTGAGCCACACATCAGGCTAAGATGCTGTGTAAAAAGAAAGACATAGTCCACCTAAAATCAAAATTTACACACAGCGTGGCTCGGCCATGCCTCCTGCTCCCTGCTCACAGCTTTTGATTGACAGCAGCAGGAACCAATGGCTCCCACTGCTATCAGTGCAGACTGTGAGAGCTGGAACTGGGGAAAGAAGAACTGCAGCTCGGCACAGCACTGGGTCCATACAGGACTAAGGTACATGTTTGGGAGGGGGAGGGGGGACAGGTAGCAGAAGGTTTACCTTAATGCAGAGAATACATTAAAGAGGAACTGCAGCCTCCCCCCCCCCCATTTTTTTCCTTGCTTACCTGTCTTCTACATAATATGCATACTCACCTAGACAGCAGGTCCATTGTTAAGCAGCTGAGACCCTCGTCTGTGCTGCCACTGAACTGTTTCGGCGCTCCCATGTTGTCTGCGATAGCTGCTGGCTCTTCTGCCGCCGCTCCTCTTTCCTGAATAGGACTGCACGTCATGCATCCCAGAAGGCATCTGGGGCATCGCGTCATTCGCCTAGGCAAATTCCTGACACCGAGGGCGAGCTGAGCCTTGGATGCAAAAGAAACACCATATGTAAACAAACAAACAATATCGGCACTGTGGAGGGGAAGCAAGATGGGGAGGAGGCGAGTGATGTGGGAGGGTGAAGGTCCGCTTTAAGGTAAAAACCTTTATCTTTTAAAACCACTTAAAATAATAGTACATTTAATACCTCCCATAATTTCCATTATATTAGGTAAAGAAATAAAACAGAGCATATGCCATAGCGTGAGACCATTCATTAGATTAAAAAAAAGTCACAAAGCACTCACATTTGGGATCAAAGATGTATTTATATATCAGAGACAGGCTCCACTCACTGGCTTAAATCTAGAACTATCAATCAGACTGTATTTTCCACCAATCTTCCTGCTAGTACTTTGCATTTCATCACTATTCCTTGCATCCCCTAAAAATGCTTGAATATGAGTTGTACTGTGTGCATAGAGAGGTGAAAGGTAAAAGGGCTATAGAATGTATAAATGTTATCCATCCCTAATTGGTACACTATCAAACAGTATCACTGTGTAAGAATTCTGAACCAAAAGTGTTATTTCTATTCTGTGATTTCAATGGGTATAACCTCAAGTGCTTCCATGAAATAACTTCACCTCCTGCACTGCATTGAGAATTACATTTTGCCTGCTGAGATTGAAGCCTTGGCCCATAGGTTTAGATTACGATAGTTTTAGAGAGCCTGTAATAGGATTAGTTTAGAAGTTATCATTTCTGACACTGGATACAATGAATGAAGTATCTTGTTTTTATGGAAAATGTCATAAGCTGAGAACAAAGCAATGTTCATGAGGCTGGTAGGTATGGAAGCATATAACCCGCAACTCAGGATGAAGAATATAGTTACATGGTTAATAAATTTGAAAAAAGGCCATTGCCCATCAAGATTAAGCTCTTGTAATTCTTGCTGCTTTGGTCCAAAGAAGGGAAACTTCAATTTGCTAATTTTGTTTTAAAAGAGAATAACTTTGATTAAATTTTCTTGTCAAATTTGTTTATTGATTTTGAAAATATAAACATTGGTATACTTAACAAAATATTAATTACATTGAATGATAGTTACAAGTGATTAAAGACTTAAATAGGCTATATGTTATTTGAAAGACTAATGGCACGTACACATGACCGGACTTTCCGGCAGACTAGGTCCGACGGAATCAGTCCGTCGGACAATCCGATCGTGTGTGGGCTAATCCGATCGTTTTTCGTTTAAAAACTCAGATGGACCTAGAAATAGAACATGTTTCAAATCTGTCTGACGGACTCAATTCCTATTGGGAAAACCATGCGTCTGTATGCTGGTCCGACAGACCAAATATGACGCAAGGGAAGCTATTGGCTACTGGCTATTGAACTTCTTTTTTTAGTCCCGTCTTATGTCATCGCGTTCAAAATGAATGGACTTTTGAACGGACTTAGTCCGTTCGTGTGTAGCCAAGTCCGTTCATTCGGAAAGTCCGTTGGGAACTCTGCCGAAAGTCCGTCGGGAAGACCGTCGGACCTAGCCTGCTGGAAAGTCCAGTCGTGTGTATGCGGCATAAGGTGTTACAATCAATTTTAACAATTATAGAATAAAGAGCAACAAAAAATGAAAAAGTTGTTAAACTTTTAGAGTAATGTGTAATAAATAAATAGTATTAATTACTACGAGATTAATTTATTTATAACAGGACATGAGAGCTTACTAACTATTATTGCGTTATAATTGAACATTATAAAAGTGAATGTTTCGCTGCCATTTTGTTATATAAAAAAATAAATATGAGAAGACAGGATAGAATAAGGAGAAAAGAAAAGACAAGAAGTAAAGTAAAGATAAGAAGAAAAAGTCTGGATTAGTAGAGGTTTCTGGGGATTTCTTAGTAACAATATATACATAGTATATATTCAGCAGTTATTCAAAACAAAGTTATATAGTTACCAAGGTCTTAATAAAGCGGTCTCCTTTGATTGTGAAAAAATAAATAAAAAATAAGTGTCAAAATTAGGAGAAAGAAAGTGGGTCACCCAAGGATTCCATATTTTCTCAAATTTATGTATGTTATCATTGGATATGGCATCTCTTTTCAAGAGGATCATGGCTTGATGTATTCTATTCATAGTTTCAGAAAGCTTTAATGATGAGGACTTCCATGCCTTGGTGATGGTCTTCTTTGCAGCCGTGGTAATTTGTAGGAGTTTAAATTGGGTATAGGAGATTTCGGTAGGCTTTAAATTTAGAAGCGTAATTGTCGGATATGGGATGATAGTTTTCTTAAAAAACTTACAGAGCATTAGGAATATTTCTTTCCAATAATTTTTTGCTAGATGACAACCCCAAAAGATATGAAAATGCATTCCTGGATCACCACAGCCATGAAAGCAAAGTGGAGAGTATTGTGGAACAAATTTCACAATCCTAACAGGGACCAGATACCAACGCATAAGTACTTTATAGTTCACCTCTAAGGCTACTACATTTTGAGAAGATAATTTGGTATTGGCCCAGACTTTATCCTATTTGGATGAGTCCATGTGAAAACCAAGATCATTCTCCCATTTTTCCACATAGGAGGGTATTTTTGCATCAGGCAAAGTATTCAGGTGACTATAAAACATTGACATGAGCCCCTTTGAGTGGGGGTCATTTTTATAAATATGTTACATAGATTATCTCTATCCTGTATAAATGGCATACATTTTTTTTTTGATCTGTAGATAATGAAAGAGTTCTGATTCTGGAAATTGATGGCTTTCACATATTTCAGGAAATGTTTTAAGTGAAGTGGTCATTATCAGGTCATAGAGTTGTGTTAAGTCAGCAGAAATCAATTTTTTTAAAGTTTTAGGAGATGTATGAGCTAAGTAGAAAAGTAGATTTCTAATAAATGATACACAAGGTATTTGCAGAGATTGCAGTCCTTTGATTACTTTGAAACTATCTCATATAGAGATTATATGTTTAGTAGTCCTGTTTTTTTATTATTTTATGGTCAGAAGAGGTAGACCATATTAGATTTGGTATGGAGATCGGATCACAGTCGACTGATTCAATCACTACCCAGAGGGGGACCTCGTGTTTCGTGTGATATTTAGGAATATGTGCTATTTGTGCTGCATGGAAATAATCATTAAGATTAGGGAAACATAATCCTCCTTTAAGTCTAGAAAGATAAAGAGTGTGGGTAGGTAAGCGAGATTTTAAGGAGCTCCATATGAATGCTTGTGTTTTACTTTGTAGGTTCCCAAGGAAGTATGCCGGGATAGGAATGTGTAATACATGAAAGTGATATAACATTTTAGGTAGTACAGTCATTTTTATTACATTTATTTTAACAATCCATGATATTGGCAAAGAGGACCATTGTTTAAGAAAATTTGTAATTTTTCATAGTAGTGGAGGATAGTTAGCAGAGAAGATATCAGATAGATTGGGGGTAAGGGTAATACCTAGATATGTGAGGTGGAATGTTGACCATGTAAAAAGGGAGAGATGTTTGAGCTTGTTGTAGTATTTGCGGGAGGAAAGAGACGTTTAAAGCTGTTGATTTTTGTGAGTTTATAATTAGCCCAGAAATGTGGGCAAAGTGATCTAGTTTGCTTATACAGTGGTGTGAAAAAGTGTTTGCCCCCTTCCTCATTTCCTGTTCCTTTGCATGTTTGTCACACTTAAGTGTTTCGGAACATCAAACCAATTTAAACAATAGTCAAGGACAACACAAGTAAACACAAAATGCAATTTGTAAATGAAGGTGTTTATTATTAAAGGTGAAAAAAAATCCAAACCATCATGGCCCTGTGTGAAAAAGTGATTGCCCCCTAAACCTAATAACTGGTTGGGCCACCCTTAGCAGCAACAACTGCAACCAAGCGTTTGCGATAACGTGCAATGAGGCTTTTACAGCGTCCTGGAGGAATTTTGGCCCACTCATCTTTGCAGAATTGTCCTAATTCAGTTACATTAGAGGGTTTTCGAGCATGAACAGCCTTTTTAAGGTCATACCACAACATCTCAATAGGATTCAGGTCAGGACTTTGGCTAGGCCACTCCAAAGTCTTCATTTTGTTTTTCTTCAGCCATTCGGTGGTGGACTTGCTGGTGTGTTTAGGATCATTGTCCTGCTGCAGAACCCAAGTTCGTTTCAGCTTGAGTACACGAACAGATGGTCGGACATTCTCCTTCAGGATCTCTTGGTAGACAGCAGAATTCCTAGTTCCTTTTATCACGGCAAGTCTTCCAGGTCCTGAAGCAGCAAAACAGCCCCAGACCATCACACTACCACCACCATATTTTACTGTTGGTATAATGTTCTTTTTATGAAATGCAGTGTTCCTTCTACGCCAGATATACTTGGACACACACCTTCCAAAGAGTTCCACTTTTGTCTCATCGGTCCACAGAATGTTGTCCCAAAAGTCTTGGGGATCATCAAGATGTGTTGTGGAGAAATTGAGACGAGCTTTGATGTTCTTTTTGCTCAGCAGTGGTTTTCTCCTTGGAACTCTGCCATGCAGGCCATTTTTGCCCAGTCTTTTCCTGATGGTGGAGGCATGAACGCTGACCTTAACTGAGGCAAGTGAGGCCTGCAGTTCCTTGGACTTTGTTGTGGGGTCTTTTGTGACCTCTTGGATGAGTCGTGGCTGCGCTCTTGGGGTAATTTTGGGCGGCTGGCCACTCCTGGGAAGGTTCACCACTGTTCCATGTCTTCGCCATTTGTGGATAATGGCTCTCACTGTGGTTCGCTGGATTCACAAAGCTTTGGAAATGGCTTTATAACCCTTTCCAGACTGATAGATCTCAATTACTTTCTTTCTCAATTGTTCCTGAATTTCTTTGGGTCTCGGCATGATGTGTAGCTTTTAAGGATCTTCTGGTGGACCTTACTGTGTCAAGCAGCTCCTATTTAAGTGATGCCTTGATTGTGAACAGGTGTGGCAATAATCAGGCCTGGGTGTGGCTAGAGAAATTGAACTCAGGTGTGGACAACCACAGTTATAGTATGTTTTAACAAGGGGGGCAATCACTTTTTCACACAGGGCCATGATGGTTTGGATTTTTTTTCACCTTTAATAATAAACACCTTCATTTACAAATTGCATTTTGTGTTTACTTGTGTTGTCCTTGACTATTGTTTAAATTGGTTTGATGTTCCGAAACACTTAAGTGTGACAAACATGCAAAGGAACAGGAAATGAGGAAGGGGGCAAACACTTTTTCACACCACTGTAAGATTAGGAGCAGAAATATGAGGGGAAGACATAAAAATGAATATATCATCAGCAAATAGACATAATTTATGTTGATGGCCTGCTAAATCTATGCTCTTGATTGAGGGGTCTGTACGGATAGACTGGGCAAGAGGTTCAATGAATAAGGCAAATAAGAGTGGGGAGAGAGGACACCCTGACATGTTCCTCTATTTATGTCAAACATGTCTGATTTGTATCCTGCATATTTAACATATGCCTTGGGATTATTATAAAGTGAAGTGACCCAGCTTAGAAAATGAATGCCAAAGCCTCATTTTTGTAGATATCTAATGACAGGAGACACAGAGGTATTTGCCTTGTTTTAGCTGCTTGAATCAATAATGATGTTCTACGAACATTATCTGCTGCTTGTCGTAGAGGAATGAAACCTACTTGATCTTTGCTTATTAATGAACCAATTATATTATTGAGGTAAGACGCCATTACTTTCACTAGTAGTTTTATATCTAGGTTTAATAAGGATATAAGATCTTTACTGGGTTACTAGTGTTTTTATCATGGGGTATTTTTAGACAAATTGGCTTAAAGGGGTTATTTAATTTATTAAGCGCACGTGCAAGAAGCGTGCCAGGTTTATTAGCTTTAGAATTGATGTTTAGATTTATGTAATGTTTTGTCCACCGATTCTGATAGGAATAGGTCAAGATTCAAACTTGCCTTATCAAGGTGTGTTTTTGACACAAGTGTAGGGTTAGCTTGGAAATTTGTGTGGCAGTCACTGAATTATTTTTCTAGTTTTTGTTGTAGTTGTAGTTTTTCTTTTTTAAGGTATGATGCTTGTCGTAAACAGACCCCTCTAAGAACAGGTTTATGGGCATCCCACAATGTCAGTGGGGATATATCAGGAGTATCATTGTTTCCCAGATATTCTTTGATTGCTGATTCTAAGTCAGATGAATGTGATGGGTGTGTGAGAATTGAGTCGTTTATGTGCCATATGGGGTCTTGAGCTTTTAGGATTAAAGAAGTAAAGGTTGAAATTATCACACAATGATCTGTCCAAGTATAAACTTTAATGTAAGAGTTGAGTAATTCTGGTGACATACTTATAGATATTAGAATATGGTCAATACGGGAAAAATATTTATGTGGGTGTGAATAAAAAGAGAATTGACACTTTGAAGAATTAATTTCATGCCAGGAATCTAGCAGTGAATGTTGTTGAAGGAGTCTTTGAAATATTTGAGATTAAGGCTCCATGCACACTGGAGCTCATAAACTGCAGTTTATTGGAGTTTGGGTGTTTTTTTTAAAAGCCCATAAACTCCGCTCTATGTTAGCCTATGTGTCCATGCACACATGGACGTTTTTTAGCTTTAATGAGCAGTGGAGTTTATGGGCTTTTTTCTGAACGCCAGAAATTTGCGTTCAAAGTGCAGTTTTTCACCGCCAAAAAACGGCAAACGCTGATAAACGCTCATAAACGCGATTAAACGCTCATAAACATGCGTTAATTAGTGTTCGGCATTCTATTTTTCAATGCATTGTGGGATTTTTGGAATGTCTAATGTGTATTTTTATAAAAAATGCCCGTTAACGCTAACGCTGTAAAACGCTCATAAACGCTAGTATAAACCACTGTTAAAAGCAGGTTTTTCAAACAAAACACTGGTTGAAAAAACTTGCTTTTAACAGCGTTTTGTACTAGCGTTTATGAGCGTTTATTAGCGTTAGCGTTTATGGGCGTTTTCAATAAAAATACACAGAGGACATTCCAAAAATCCCACAGTGCGTTCCAAACTCCCACAATGCATTGAAAAAATAGAATGCCAAACACTAATAAAACACTGCTCATTTAGGCTCCATGCACACTGGAGCTGATAAACTGCAGTTTATTGGAGTTTGGGCCTTTTTTGTAAAAGCCCATAAACTCCACTCTATGTTAGGCTAGGTGTCCATGCACACATGGACGTTTTTTAGCTTTAATGAGCAGTGGAGTTTATTGGCTTTTTTTTTTGAACGCCAGAAATTTGCGTTCAAAGTGCCGTTTTTCACCGCCAAAAAACGACAAACGCCGATAAACGCTCATAAACACTTATAAACGCTCATTAACACGCGTTAATTAGTGTTTGGCATTCTATTTTTTCAATGCACTGTGGGATTTTTGGAGTGTCCTCTGTGTATTTTTATTGAAAACGCCCATAAACGCTAAATCTAATAAACGCTCATAAACGCTAGTACAAAACGCTGTTAAAAGCAAGTTTTTTCAATCAGCGTTTTCTGCCAGCAAACTGGCGTCCAGAAAAAGCTTTTTTGAGCTTCAGTGTGCATGGAGCCTAAAGCTAAAAAACTTCCATGTGTGCATGGACACATAGCCTAACATAGAGTGGAGTTTATGGCCTTTTACAAAAAACGCCCAAACTCCAATAAACTGCAGTTTATCAGCTCCAGTGTGCATGGAGCCTAAGGCTGCATTCACACCTGAGCGTAGCGTTTTCAAGCATTTTTTGCAGCGTCTTTTGTGGAGTTTTTTACCGTGATTCGCTGGGTTTTTACCGCGTTTTTACTGCGATTTGCCGCGATTTTGTGCAGGGCAAAAGGTCACCAATGTTAAAAGAAGAAAAACGCCCAAATCTGCTCAATTCGAGCGACAAAAAAGGGTCCGGAACTTGTTTGAGCTTCAGGCGTTCGGCTTCAGGCGACATGTAGTGGAGATGTGAACCATCTCCATTGAGAATAATATAATTTTTCCCCTCTAGCGTTTTTTGTAGCTTCAGGCTTCAAGCTACAAAATGCTCAGGGTGTAAATGGGGTCTGAGAGCTGGATACGGTTGGAGTTGGGGGATTATCTAGATAGGGATATAAAACTTGATTTGAGCCACCACATATTAAAAGTGTGCCCATTTTATGTGACTCTATTACTTGTAGCAAGTGAGAGAGGAATGATGTTGGTCTTTTATTAGGTGCATAATAGGAAACAATTGTGAGTGGGTGTCCCAAAAGTATGAGATAGCGGCCTTCTGGATCTTTGATCTGTGTTATGAGGGGAAAAAGGTGTAGTTCGGTGAAATGCTATTAGCACTCCTCTGCATTTTGATTTAGTTGAAGCAGTAAAAACTTGAGGGTAGCATGTCCCAAAATATTTAGGGGTTGAAGTTTCAGTAAAATGTGTGTCTTTAAGGCACACTATATGGGCTTTTGCGGAGGATAAAGATCTGAATACTTTAGTTTGTTTATGAGGAATGTTTAGACCTTAGACATTTAAGGTTAGAACATTTAAAGGAGCCATATATAATTCTTATATAAGAGATATCAATATATTTCTGTTATCAGGTCCGGAATCAGAGAAACCCCAGGGAAAGATTGGATAAAAGAAGAAAGGAGAAGTTGATTATGAGAGAATAAAGAAAGATTAAGAGTCCTATATTTAAAAT
This sequence comes from Lithobates pipiens, assembly GCF_037356315.1. Taxonomy (NCBI): domain Eukaryota; kingdom Metazoa; phylum Chordata; class Amphibia; order Anura; family Ranidae; genus Lithobates; species Lithobates pipiens. The sequence continues at coordinate 514,531,097 of NW_027507764.1, read as the reverse complement.
AAGTTATAATTACTGATCTATACATAAAAATAAAACAATGGCGTACTGAGCCCGCAAATCTGCTAGCTCAGAGGCACAAAGTCTATCCAAGGAGGCGCCTCACACTGTAACCCACGTGGAGGAGAGTCCTGGGACAGAAAAAATTGGGACAGCATTTCTAAAAAAGAGCAGTCATAGTCGATTGAAGGTCAATGATTGACTCAGGTATACCTCATATGCGGAGGTTTGATCAATGTGCCCTATTCTCAAAGTCTTCTAAATGCTCTTGCAGCGTTAAATTTTCATCTTTAAGAGTCTCAAATTCATTGTCATGTGATGGTATATTAGTTTAAATGTCATCCATTCTGTTTTCCGATTCAGCTGTGTGTTGGCCTAAATCATGTATTTCTTTTGTTAGTTTCTCTGTAATTTGGTCAGAGGTCTGCTTTAAAGCTTTCTGTAGCATTTTCTCTATTTGCTTTAATATATTTTGGTGTAATGTATCTGCTTGTTGCGGCTGTGAGCTGGCGCTGTATTCACTGTCTGTGTCATACAGTTCCTGAGGTAAATGCAGCTGTTTCTTGTCAGCGTGTGCTTTAGCTGTGTGAGGAGAATTTGACTGAGCCATATTACAGGAGCCTCTGAGCGTTTTTTTTCCTTGTGGCTTTTCACTTTTGTTTTGCCTCGGGCAGCTCCCAAAACCTTTCTATTTGGTTCACAGGGTATTAAAGAGGAGGGCCGTTTAAAAATAAAAATAAAATTAAAAGTCAGCAGCTGCAAACACTGCAGCTGCTGATTTAATAAGCACACTTACATGTCCAGGGTGCCCGCGATGTCGGCCACCCGAGGCCGACCCGTCCCTCGGCTCTCGGGTCCCGGCGCCACCATTCCTTCTAAGGGAAACAGGCAGTGGAGCCTTACGGCTTCACTGCCCGTTTCCTACTGCGCATGCACGAGTCGTGCAGCGCTTTGTGAATGGGACGCGCTGTGTTCTGGAATACACAGTTCCTAGAACACAGCGCGACCCATTACCCAGAAGACAACGTGACAAGGAGAGAAGAAAGAAGATCTCCACGGAGGAGGAAGAGGAAGAGGAAGATTAGGATTATGTGCCTAGCAACAGGCATTTCTGGTAATTAAAAAAAAATTTTTTTTTTCATTTTTTGTAATTTTTTATATATTTTTTTTTTCAGGGTGGCCCTCCACTTTAAGGAGGATATCAGCATGCTTTTTGTTTAGTTACCCTGCCATTCGGGAATCTGTGGTGGCCGCAAAGTCCTGGGAAGAACGGAGCCTCAGCGGGACATGTCTGTGCATGCACCCCCGCCTTGATTACATTTTATACAATTTGCAGTCAACGTTTTTTGAATAGCGTATTTGGGGTTCTATCGAAAAGGCTTTTAAAGAAGTGTAGTGTTTTAAAATGTTTCTAAAGCCAAAACCTTTTTTTTTTTTTTTGGATAGAGTATGGAAGATTTAGAATATCTGGCAAGATTTTTTTCCTGCCTGTTTCTCTGCTGAGTAGACTGACCCTCTCTATTTGTCCTGTGGACAGCGACCTTTATAATCAAGACTCAAAATTAAGAGAAAGATGGAAAAATATAAGATTTTAGACTTTCAGGTAAATCTTGCAATAGGGACATTTGTTCTAGTCCTCTCACTTTCTATTGTGCTTGCATGACATAAGGAAAACAATACAATGACAGGGGTTTTAAAAACCCACCTCTGGACTATTTTTTAATGCCCCTAGAGGTTTATAAATAAAATAAATAAAAATCTCTGACTTCAATACTTACCTTCACTCCAGAGCTTCACTGTGTACTCTCCTTCTTCACAAGATGTCCCCAGTGACCTGACTTAAATGACACACAAAGGTTTATTTAGTAAAGGCAAATAGACTGTGCAGTTGCCCTTTGCAAAAGCAGTTGCTCCAAAGCTTAGTAAATGAGATCAAGATCCACTTTGCAAAGAATACCCAATGATATGCAAAGAAAATTTGCTTGCACTTGATTGGATGATGGAAGTCAGCAGATCTTCTGCTCGTTTACTAAGCTCTGGAGCAACTGCTCTTGCAGAGTACAACTGCACTTTGCAAAGTGCACAGTCTATTTGCCTTTACTAAATGAACCCCACAGTGTTACTCAACAAAGAAGACTGGAGGAAGACTGAGTGAAAAGTGTCATAGTCCATTAACAAAGGTTACTGTCCCTCCCTAAGCATGGCACCCTGTATTAATTACAGAAAGTAGCACTTACTGCATTGTCCAGATCTGCCTGAAGATGGGAAAAAAAACAAAGGGTTTAGCCATGGAGTCAGGTGACCAGCCAGATGACATCTAAAAAAGGGAAGTTAAAATAATAAAAAAAAAAAACATACTGCTGGGAGAGGCATCAAACTGGAGGACCCTCTGGGTGCATAAAAGCATGGAGCCTGTAGCTCAGGGTTGGACTTACACTGTTACCGATCTATGTCATATGTCAGCAATAGGGGGTTTTATGCACACTCCAGGCTACAGCAACTGGAAACGCATGTATATGTCACAAGCCCACTGTCAGCTTTTAGATCAGTGGTCTCTGAACTGCAACCCTTTGCTTACCTGCATGTGGCCCTTGTGGCACTGTTCCTCCCACCGATACAAGGGACTGTTCCTCCCACTGATTCAAGGCACTATTCTTTCCACTGAAACCAACAATTAACAAGTTAACATTCACCCCAGAGACACAAACAGTGAGGAAATATTCCTCCCACTGACACCAATAATGGGACACCATTACTTTGACTGACAATAGTGATGGGTCACTATTCCTTCCACTGACACCAGCAATGGGGCATAAATCCTCCAACTGATATAATAGTTTGGGGAGTATTCCTCCAACTGACACCAACAATAGAGCACTATTCTCTCTCCTACTGACCACAGGCACTATGTCATTTTTTGTTTACTCCCACTGGCCACCAAGCCTGAGACATTGTCTACTCCCGCTGACCAGTTTGCCCTCCTAAAGCCTGAAGGGGAGTAAACTGACCCTTTGTTTAGTTTGTATAACATTTAGAGAACCCTGTTTTGGATGAAAGTGACTGGTAGCTGTACAGGAACTGTACACAGATCCCCTCTCAAATGGGCACCCGCCTGCCATTTTTCCCAGGATCTGCTATCCCACCTGCAGGTGGGTAGAGGGGAGACAAGCCAGCATTAATGTGCTCATCTTCTCTAGCTAGTCAGAACATGGAAGCAACAAGGATTTTGTCATTTATGGTTTCTCCTGTTACTTTCCCTGAACAGCTGTGGCTGGGTAAGATGCTAATGGAGCATGATTTTCACTCTATTAGTTTCCGTGGAGTGTGGGGGAGACCTGAAGAGTCTAATAGGCCCCTGATGTCTCATTAAAAGATAAGTATGCTATTACTTAGTGCATTATTAGTCCCCTATGTGTTTGCAAAAAAGTTAAGTTAAAAACTAAAGGTACACCCAGGCACTTAACCCCTCCCCCCAAAAATACTTTTTTAAGCCCCCACATACATACATAAATATACATGTCTGGTGCCCCTTCAAAATAAATAATTTATTGCTCTACGTTTTATATATTGCTGCACAGATCAGAGTGAGAGCAATAATTCTAGGTCCATTATTCATACTTTACTCTAAACTGATGACTTGTAACAGCTATTAAAGTGTTGCCTATGGGTACTGAAGTTTGACGCCGATCTATGGACACACATAATTTTAAGGCTTGGCATGTTGAGTATCTATTTACTTGGCACAACCTCAACCCACAATTTTAATGGATACAATGTTTTATTTATGTGCAATAAAATACAACATAGTACGACGTAAAACATTGCAACTACCAACATTTTGATCTCCAGGGTCTCTGCTTTCAGAAAATGTATAATATCTGGGTTTTTTACATAATCTTTGGGCCTAAAATGATTATTTTAACATGTGTGCCAAAAAAAAAAAAAAAAAGGTTTTAGCAGTGAAAGAGTAAACCCCTCCCTAATCTAATCATCAAAAAAAAGAAGAAGAAATATTTAACCAAACTTACACTTAAAACTAAATCTGGTTGTGCTTACAACAGATTAGTAATAAGTGACAAAAAATATTGAGATCTGAATCAGTAAAGCAACTAGCATTTTCAAAAGGGTTCAGCAATAGAAAATACCATTTTTTTCTAAGAACAGGTTTCCTTGAATCCTTCAATGACGTGACACACCTGTATAAAAAAAAATAGTAAGAAATGGGGCTCATTGGTTGTTAAAAATATGAAAATACGTACATATTTCAAAACTTGTTTTTCAACTCTTTTTAACCTTAATTCTATTTTAAAATTGGAATAAAGTTTTGTAGCTAAAACAGCCTGCAATATTTAGTTGTAATATGTGCTGCACACAGCTGGGTGCCCTTCCATTATATAACTATGACAAATTACTTTCCTGTTTCATTAAATTTTGCAGTAAATCAGCAGAATACTAAATGATTATAGAGCATACACACTAAACAACAGCAGAAATCTGCTAAATAATATATACAGCTACAATTATATTATCAGGAATGCGTGCAACTTCCGAATTCCACAAAACAGCAACTCCAGACAAAACTTTTTTATAGCTATATAGTATGGGTTGTTTGGATTTACAGGTGCTTCTACACATATTGTATTCTAAACACATAAAGATTAGGGATGGGCCAAACAGGCCCCTGTTCAGTTTGCACCAAAACTTTTGAACACCGTGAAAGTTCGGACCCGAATAATAAACCTCATTAGTCAATGTCAATGGGACCCGAATGTCAAAAATCAAAAGTGCCCATTTTGAAGGCTTATATGCAAGTAATTGGGCATACAATGGTTAAAGGGGATTTTTTTGTTATACAGTCCACATTAAAAGGTAAGTTGTAGAGATGAGTAAATAAAAAAAAAAGAGGATTATATGGACTTGATTAACAGTTAAATATGACAGTGTCTATTACATGTGTTAAAATTCTGTACAGAGCCTAATGCCTCATACACACTATTAGATTTTCTGCAGATTTTTGTCCTCAGATTTACCCAAAACCATATACTATGAGGTCAAACCTTAATTCCACGTACACATGATTGGACTATCAAGAGTTCGCCGGACAATTCGACCGTGTGTGGGCTCCGGCGGACTTTTTCTTCCCAAAATTCCGGGGAACTTTGAAAGAAGACTTGACTCAAAATTGTCCGCCGGACAGGAAGAAGAAGAAGGAAGAAGAAGGTGGCGGCGACGGCAAACGAGAAGACCGTCCAACGCTAGTAAAAGAGCTGGAAGAAGATAGCGGAGGAGCCCAGAAGAAGAACCAAAGAGTGTGGAGAAGTCGGAAGAAGACCCCCGAAGTCGGAAGAAGACCCCCGGTCGGCAACGACGATGAACGAGAAAGCCAGGTTCCTCCACTAGCAAACGAGCGGCAAAAGAGCAGAAGATAGCGGAGGAGCCTGACGAGAAGACCCCCAAAGTCTGAAGAAGACCCCCGGAGCTGACTAATAAACTACTTTGAAAATCTGTGTTGTGTGTTTTTTTTATTACCACTTTTTCCCCAAAGGTGAATGGGTAGGGGTACGATGTACCCCATACTCATTCACATTGGGTGGGGGGCCGGAATCTAGGGGCCCCTTATTAAAGGGGGCTCCCGGGTTCCGATAAGCCCCCCACCCGCAGAACTCGACAACCAATGGCCAGGGTTGTCAGGAAGAGGCCCTTGTCCTCATCAACATGGGGACAAGGTGCTTTGGGGTGGGGGGCCGCAGGGCCCCCCTTCCCCAAAGTACTCACCCCCCCCATGTTGAGGGTATGTGGCCTGGTACAGTTCAGGAGGGGGGGCGCTCGTCTGTCCCTACCCCTTTCCTGACCGGCCGGGGCTCGCAAGGTGTCAATCTTGCCGACGGAAATCCGCCGGATAGTCCGATCGTGTGTACGCGGCATAAGAGTTTCAATTTGTATGCAATCAGGCAGGCCTTGAAGATTTCATTTATTTGGAGTTTATCCAACTGGCTGGTAGTATTTGCCACATGGCCTTAATTTTGCTATCAATAAAAAGTGTGTTCTAGCATGGGGAAGTAAGACAGTTATTTAAAATAGATCTTTCAGTTCCATGCATGTGTAGGCATAGTGAAAGTGCCATGAATCAATATATAGGGTCTGTTTTTATTGTACTAATGGCTAAAGCTATATTAAACTGCTTTTAGGGGATTCAACTCAAGGGATACACTAAAAACTGAACCATTATAATATTATTCACTCCGCCCCCCCTCCCCCCTTACAAATATAATAATACAGCCTGGCACTGGTGGCCATCATACTTACCTTACACAGACAGCTCTGTTTGGGCCATGCATCCCAAGGAGCTGCCAATGTCACTTCAGGTTTCCATCTGGTCTCTGGAACAGGGAAGCCTGAAGTAACTTGAACAACAAAGCATCCGCCTGTAGTAATACGGTGCTGCTTGGCGTGATGGATTGTGCCGCAAGGCAGGTTAAAAGCTTGCAAATGAAGTGCCTCGCCTGCAATCTCCTAAATGCATAGACGTGGCGATTCCCATAGTGCACTATGTCTATGTGTCTAGCGTCCGAACAGTGTAAAGGACCTTTTTTTCAATTTTTTAAGGGACATTTTTACATTTTTAGTAAAGCCAACCTAAAGATTATCATAGAAAAAGTGTTATATAGATATAAAGATATGAAAGATAGATAGATAGATAGATAGATAGATAGATAGATAGATAGATAGATAGATAGATAGATAGATAGATAGATAGATAGATGGATAGATAGAGTATCTCACAAAGTGACTACACCCCTCACATTTTTGTAAATATTTTATCATATCTTTTCATGTGACAAAAGATATAATATGAAGAGTGTACAGCTTGCATAGCAGTGTAAATTTGCTGTCCCCTCAAAATAACTCAACACACAGCCATTAATTGTCCCGCAGACCCGGCGCATCACGGATCACGGTAAATGGCCGCTGATAGCAACTGTTTACCACGTGAACGCTCTGTCAAATGACGGAGCGATCACAACAACAGACCGGCATCACGTCAGTTCCTTCCTCCCCTCTCTGTACCTATCGGTACAGTGTGAGGGGAGAGGGGGAGAGATTGTTTGCAGTAGCGCTGTTGGCTCTGCAATACTCTGCCCATACTCTGACTCTGCCAATATTCTGCAATACTCTGCCATACTCTGCAATACTCTGCCATACCCTGCAATACTCTGCAATACCCTGAAATAGTCTGCACTTTTCTGCAATACCCTTCAATACTCTGCCATACTCTGCAATACTCTGCAATACCCTGTCATATTCTGTCATGCTCTGCCATACTCATCCATACTCTGCCATACCCTGAAATACTCTGCAATACTCTGCCATACTCTGCAGTACTCTGCAATACTCTGCAATACTCTGACATACCCTGCCATACTCTGCCATACTCATTTATACTCTGCAATATTCTGCAAAACTCATCCATACCCTGCAATACTTATCCATCCATACTGCAATACTCATCCATCCATCCATACTCTGCAATACTCATCCATCCATACTCAGCCATACTCACCTATACTCAGCCATACCTAGCCATCCCATCCACACTCCGCCATACCCACCCAGCCATACTCAGCCATCCCATCCATACCAAGCCATCCACATCCATGGCTCATCCATGCCACATCAGTTCACATGCATGCTACTACAGTGCCTCAAAGTGTAATTAGAAAAATGTATGCCCCTAGAATGCCTGCTGGTGCTCCCTGCATGTTGGGCCTCTGTATGTGGCCACGCTGTGTAAAAGTCTCACACATGTGGGATCGCCATACGCAGGAGGAGGAGTAGTGGAATGTATTTTGGGGTGTAATTTGTGGTATGCATATGCTGTGTGTGAGAAATAACCTCATAATATGACAATTTAGTAGAATAAAAAAAAGAAAAAAAAAAGAAAAAGAAAATAACTTGATTTTGCGAGGAAATTTGGGAAATAATTACAACTTCAAAAACCTCACCGTGCCTCTTTCTAAATACCTTGGAATGTCTACTTTCCAAAAAGGGGTCATGGGGGAGGCTATTTGTACTTTCCTGGCATGTTAGAGTCTCAAGAAATGAGATAGGCCACCAGTACATCAGGTGTGATCAATTTTCAGAGATTGGCACCATAATCTGTGGACTCTATAACTTTCTCACCTACCAAATAATATACACCGATTTTGATTATTTTTACCAGTATATTAACAGTATTGCAGCAGTATACATTTTGGCCAAAATGTATGAAGAAAAATTACTAATTTGCGAAATTTTAATAGAAACAATGACTTTTTTTTTTTTACATAATTTTCTGCATTTTTTGATTTATAGTGCAAAAAATTAAAAACCCAGCAGTGATTAAATAACACCAAAAGAAAGCACTATTTTTATGTGAAAAAAAGGACAAAAATTTCATATGGATACAGTGTTGCATGACTGAGTAATTGTCATTCAAAATGTGAGAGCACCGAAAGCTGAAATTTGGTCTGGTTAGGAAGGGTGTTTAAGTGCCCAGTGGTCAAGTGGAACCCTACGCCAAAATGTTTTTTTTTTTAAATGGCATGGGGGTCCCCCCAAAGTCCATACCAGACCCTTATCCAAGCACACAGCCTGGCAGGCCGCAGGAAAAGGGGGGGGTGAGAGAGCACCCCCCCTCCTGAACCATACCAGGCCACATGTCCTCAACATGGGAGGGTGTTTTGGGGTCCCCCCCAAAATACTTTTTCCCCATGTTGATGGGGACAAGGGCCTTTCCCCCACAACCTTTGCCCAGTGGTTTTGTGGGTCTGCGGGCAGGGGGCTTATTGGAATTTGGAAGCCCCTTTTAACAAGTGGACCCCCAGGTCCCAGCCCCCCTATGTGAATGGGTATCGGGTACATTGTACACAAGTGTCAAAAAAGTAAAAAAGACAGTAGAATGTTTGGGACAATTCCTTTATTAAAAAAAATAATAAAAAATGACCTGCAATGTCCATTCATCCTCGATCACAGCGCCAACGACCAGAGGAAAAAAAAAAACGTAAAAGCTCTGACTTCGATGGGAGGCTCCTACCGTCTGCAGCCTTTTTTCTTTGACAGCTCTAATATAGCTGAGGGCGGGGCCACCCAGTGACGTAAGTGGGTGGCCTCATCCCCTTCTGACATCATATGACATCACGTAACATCAGCTATATAACAGGCTGTCATCGTAAAAAGGCTGCAATCGGCAGGAGCCTCCCATCGAGGTGGAGTTTTTTCGTTTTTTTTTTCTTTTCTTGGTCCACTGTGATCGAAGATGGATTTACATAACAGGACATTTTTTTTTTTTTTTAATAAAGGAATTGTCCCAAACTGTCTCCTGTAATTTTTACTTTTTTACACTTTTGAATGAGTAAGGGTACAATGTACCTGATACCTATTCACATAGGGGGTGCTGGGATCTGGGGGTCCCCTTGTTAAAGGGGGCTTCTAGATTCCGATAAGCCCCCGCCCACAGACCCCCACAACCACGGGGCAAGGTTTGTGGGGAAGATGCCCTTGTTCCTATCAACATGGGGAAAAGGTGTTTTGGGGGGATCCCAAAATACTTGGTACGGTTTGGGGGGTGCTCTCTTGCCCCCCCCCATTTTCCTGTGGCCTGCCAGGTTGCATGCTCGGATAAGGGTCTGGTATGGATTTTGGGAGGGAACCCCCACACCTTTTTTTTTTTTTACATTTTGGCATGGGGGTTTCCCTTAAAATCCACACCAGACTTGAAGGGCCTAGTATAGTTTTCAGGGGGGACCACATGCCATTTTTTTTTAATGATTTGTATATGTATTGCTGGGACCCGGCAATACATTATAGCCGCAAGCAGTTTTAAATTACATTTTTTCCTTTAATGTAATTTTGTAATTGTAAATGTAATTTTGCTGCTCGCATTCATAAAACTACATACGGCCACTATGTAAGCAGCCTTACATAGTGTGGGGTGTGGACTTACCCTGCCTTTAGCCAATCATGGCTCTCACAGCAGACCGGGCTGTGATTGGCCAAAGCATGCAGGTGAAATCGCAGTGCATTGATGGTCTTGCCGTTTATTATGGGCTGTTCCGGGGGCACTCAAATTTCCCACGAATGCACCCTAATATTCTAAATTCAGCGAATGGGCGAACACCTGATGTTCGAGTCAAATTTACGTTCGATTCGAACATCGGACTCATTCCTAATGCGCAATAGGGTTTAGATCTGAAGACATGCTTGGCCAGTCCATCACCTTTACCCTCAGCTTCTTTAGCAAGGCAGTGGTTGTCATGGAGGTGTGTTTGGGGTCATTATCATGTTAGAATACTGCCGTCTCTGATGGGAGGGATCATGCTCTGCTTCAGTATGTCGCAGTACATGTTGGCATTCATGGTTCCCTCAATGAACTGTAGCTCCCCAGTGCCGGCAGCACTCATGCAGCCCCAGACCAAGACACTCCCACCACCATGCTTGACTACAGGCAAGAAACACTTGTCTTTGTACTCCTCACCTGGTTGCTGCCACAAACGCTTGACACCATCTGAACCAAATAAGTTTATCTAAGACATGGTTCCAGTAATCTATGTGCTTAGTCTGCTTGTCTTTAGCAAACTGTGGGCTTTCTTGTGCATCATCTTTAGAAGAGGCTTCCTTCTGGGACGACAGCCTAGCAGACCAATTTTATGCAGTGTGCGGCGTATGGTCTGAGCAATGACAGGCTGACCCCCCACCCCTTCAACCTCTGCAGCACTCATATGTCTATTTCCCAAAGACAACCTCTGGATATGATGCTGAGCATGTGCACACAACTTCTTTGGTCACCCATGGCGAGGCCTGTTCTGAGTGGAACCTGTCCTGTTAAACCACTGTATGGTCTTGGCCACCATGCTGCAGCACAGTTTTAGGGTCTTGGCAATCTTCCTATAACTTAGGCCATCTTTATGTAGAGCAACAATTCTTTTTTTCAGATCCTCAGAAAGTTCTTTGCCATGAGGTGCCATGTTGAACTTCCAGTGACCAGTATGAGAAAGTGAGAGCAATAACACCAAATTTTACACACCTGCTCCCCATTCACACCTGAGACCTTGAAACACTAATAAGTCATATGACATTGGGGAGGTAAAATGGCTAATTGGACCCAATTTGGACATTTTTTACTTAGGGCTGTACTCACTTTTGTTGCCAGTGGTTTAGACATGTATGGCTGTGTATTGAGCTATTTTGAGGGGACAGCAAATGTACATGATTATACAAGCTGTACACTCACTACTTTACTTTGTAGCAAAGTGTCATTTCTTTAGTGTTGTCACAATGAAAGATATAAACAAAATATTTACAAAAATGTGAGGGGTGTACACACTTTTGTGAGATACTGTGTGCATATATATATATATATATATATATATATGTATATACACACACAAACATTGTATATATATATATATATATATATATATATATATATATATATATATATACACACACAGTATACAGTATATCTGTATATCTTTTTTAATATGACATTCATCGTTGAACCATTGTCTAATTTGTTGTAACGCAGGAGAGAAACCTAAAGCCTGTCTACGGCTGAACAAGTTTGTGATGATGTAAAAAATGGTGATGTATTGTCAAGCAAGATAGAGATATGTATTCCTTCCCTTCCATAATACGGATCCAGGTAAGGTTGATATAGAAGGGACAGGATATCTGTCGGTCTTTGTGGCCTTGGCACAGAGTTCACTCAAGCAAAACATCTTAATTTGATAAAACAATTGATTTTCTCCATCCAATACATGACAACTTGTCATTTTAATTAGTGTTCTTTCCGCTGCACTGAAGTCTCTTAATATTATTGTAGCATGACCGATTTCCATTTGAATGTTGGCTGAGACGATGCTGGGAAGTATTAAAGAATGGGCGGAGGGGCTTGTTAGTTTTATCCTTCAGCATTGTAGCAGAATATTGGGAAAAGAATTGACAGACTGTAATTTAGCTCGCAGCCAGGATACTAAACTAGAGCATTCGGAAAAATGGAAGTTTCTTTTAGTGACAATTTTTCAGCATGAAATACTCATACTCATATAGTGTTATACATTTGGATTAAAGTGGAATGCATAAAAAAGAAAAAAACGTACTATAATTGTTCATGTTATGTGAATGTCTGCTATTGTGTCAGTGTAACACATACAGGTATTTTTTCCATCTTTCGTCAAGCAATTAATGCTGATCTGAAAAACAGTATAAGTACTAGACAGCTCAGTCCAGTACTCACTTAGGCCCCTTTCACGTAGGCAATGCTGCTGACTCGCCATCCATGGTGGATTACTTTGTCAGCAGTAGCTGACCTGCGGTTAGCAGGTTATAAGGAGATGATATGTCACCCACCTACGGCTTGCCTGTTTGACATTTGAAATCCTTTCTCTTCCATTAGGCTCGGTTGCAGCATGGCCCCTTGAACTTCTATAGGGCACAGTGACAGACGGTATTGCCTGATGAATGTGACGTGCCCTACATTTTTTGACATGTCTCGATGCAAAGCCTTGTTCCTCCGATAATGAGTATAGAGCCATCCAGCCATTGCTGGGTTTTGTCAGGCAGGTGATGCATGTTAAAAATGTGCATCAATTGCCTGTTTTTGCTGCGCCAACAATGCCCAAGTGAAATGAGCCCTAAAGTGAGTAACATCTAGAAATGGTAATGCCACGTACACACGATTTGTTTTCCCATCGGAATAAACTCTGAACGTTATTCTGACTGAGTTCCACTGAAACTGTCTTGTCTACACAAGATCACACCAAAGTCCGATCGTCAACTCGTACGATGGGAAGTTCAATAGCCAGTAGCCAATAGCTTCCGTATCGTACTTGCTTCCGAGCATGCGTCGTTTTTGGTCCGGAACAGCATACAGATGATCGGTTTTCCCGATAGGAATTAAACGGAATTCCGTTTAAAGCATGTTCTATTTCTAAGTCTGATAAGGCACACACACGATCGGAATATACGATGAAAAGATTCCATTGGACTTTTTCTGTCGGACATTCCGCTCGTGTGTACACGGCATAAGCGGTACCCTGAAAAGAAACAACCTTTTCTTTGGCAATCCTCCTGAAATGTAGCAGTGCACTTTCATGCACATAGAGCCCCATAGCTACAGTATCTCTTTGCAGTGTGTAATCTAAGGCACTGCTGTCCCTGCTGATAGTCTTAGAAGATCTGGGGTGGCATTTGGTGGTACCACTGTAACAAGTCATCAGGATTCTTTTGAGGCTGTAAGGTTGTAAGGCTGACACATCCAGTGGCTGCTCTGTCCTAGGAAAAAGTAAAATGAGTTCTTAGGTGGGTGACCAGTGTGGCGGGGTAGTGTTTACTAGAACTGATCAACTGCAGTTGCCCCCTGCAGCAGCTAAAATCTGGCTTCTCTTCCTCTCCCTCCCGGTTTTAGCTGTTGCAGGGGGGACTAAAGATTATCAGTTCCAGTAAATGCTGCCCCGCCACACCAATCCCCCCCCTTCTGTTCTGGTTCCTCCTCCTTCTGCTGATTGGGCTTCTTTGTGTGCTTCACTTGGCGCCCCCCCCCCCCCCCCCAACAGCCCTTCTGGCTTACTTTTCTCTCCCTTTCAGCTGCTTTTAAGGAGGAACCATTCATGGTAACTACCTGGTATTGGTTAGGCCATCCTTTCCCTCTCTCTGGCTGCTGTGGGGCACACAGGTGGATGTCTCAGGATCAAGAGCAAGGGAAGTGTGCGGTAAATACACTATGTTCCCAAAAGTATTGGGATACCTGACTTTACACGCACATGAACTTCAATGGCATCCCAGTTTTAGTCTGTCGGATTCAATATTGAGTTGGCCCACCCTTTGCAGCTAGACTGAGTATAGCCTCAAGTAAATAGTAGACACAATACACATAAAAGTACCATCATCAAAATGAATGATTGTCAAGAAATAAGGGTTCTAGGAATGCTGTGGCAGTTGCTGAGGCTGCTCCCTTTGCATCTACACCCAAAAATGTTTTGTTATATGGACTATCTCTGTACTTGGTAGAAAATACACAGAAACAATTATAAAAATTACTAATGATTTAATAAAGACAAAAAATTATACAACAAGACATTCACAATATTAAAATCATATACATCGCAATTTAACAAACTACCAACGGGTTGCCCAGTGAGGTCTCTGTTGAAGAGGGGTATAGGAAAATTTCCTCTACCGGTTTTGCGGAGAACCACTTTTTCAGGAGGACAATCTATAGGAAAATAAGATGTTTACATATGATCAAATAACCACAGCAAATAGTACAGTGATACAGCAGGAAATTTACAATGAATCAAACAACGAGGGGATCAGCGTCAGTAGTTTGTTAAACTGCGGTGTATATGATTTTAATATTGTGAATGTCTTGTTGTATAATTTTTTATCTTTATTAAATCATTTGTCATTTTTATATTTTTTTCTGTGTATTTTCTACTAAGTACCGAGATAGTCCATATAACAAAACGTTTTTGGGTGTGAATGCAAAGGGTGCCGCCTCAGCAACTGCCCCGGCATTCCTATAACCCTTATTTCTTGACAATCTATGCAGCTATAACAGCTTCAACTCTTCTGGGAAGGCTGTCCACAAGGTTTAGGAGTGTGTCTATGGGAATGTTTGACCATTGTTCCCGAAGCGCATTAGTGAGGTCAGGCACTGATGTGGACAAGAAGGCCTGGCTCACAGTCTCCACTGTAATTCACCCCAAAGGTGTTCTAGTGGGTTGAGGTCAGGACTCTGTGCAGGCCAGTCAAGTTCCTCCACCCCAAACTTGCATTCTATGCTTGAAAGTAAAAAAAAACTTCTGTGTACAGCAGCATTCCCAGCCTCCCTAATACTTACCTGAGCCAATGATGTGTATGACAGACTCGGCTCTCCGGGGACTCCTCATATGGCTGAGGCATTCACAGCCAGTGAGCCAATGAGCAGAGAGAGGGGGCAGCTTCCAGTGTTCATGTTTCTCTTTAAAATAAATGGTAACAATGGAACAGTTGGAAAATGATGTACATGATAACATTTATGAAATTAAGCTAATTAGCATGATTTGCTACATAAGGAGTTAACCTCTTCTTCTGTCAAAGTAATGCAGATGATGTCATTTTCAAACAACTTGAGTGCATTGCTATCTCTTAGCCGTTGTACACAAGGTCGGTACATTCCGACAGAAAATGTCCGATCGGACCGTGTTGTCGTATAATCTGACCATGTGTGGGCTCCATCGGACTGTTTCCATCGGAATATCCGACCGACAAAGTTTTAGAGCTGGGCTATAAAATTTTCCGACAACATGATCCGACGGGACTACGTTCAAGCTAGTAGCCAATAGCTTTGGTCTAGGAATTTGATCTGAGCAAGCGTGGCACTTTGTCCGATCGGAATTCTCTACAAACGATCGGACAAAGTGCCACGCATGCTCAGATCAAATTCTTAGACCAAAGCTATTGGCTACTAGCTTGAACGTAGTCCTGTCGTAACTAAATTACCTCATCACCTTATGAACGATCGGATTTTCCAACAACTTTGTCAGACCGTGTGTATGCAACACCAGTTTCGGACAAAATCCGTCGGACAAAATCCGACGGATTTTGTTGTCGGAATGTCCGACCGTGTGTGCAAGGGCTTAGATATCATCTAGCTGTAAACTGTGCTGTCAGTCATGGTGGATAGGCAAGGAGCAGTCCACTTTTATGGAGCAGGAAATTGGGGATCTGCTAATTAGCAGATTAGTGTATCACTGAGAAGTGTTACCCCTGCTTTAGGTATGTTTCAAAAGCTGTGGTTGTGATCTCATAAAGCAATCACTTTAGTCTCAGAAAATATGGTTATGCTCCATTGCATAAAGTAGCTAGACCACAGTAAGGCTCAACCCTTTTGAGTCTGGATTCTAACTGTACGTATAAAAAAAAAAATTTCAGGGTTCGTAAAATAAAATACCCTATTGCTAAAGATTTTAATTGGCTAGTTTGTTGACTTTTTTTCAAAATGTTTCACAAAACAAATGTAGCACCCTCACAGGCGAATATTAATTTGCTATTGTTATACAACTCTCCCACCCTTTTTTGAAGCCTATTAGAGCCTCTGGCTCTAATAACTTGCTTCATAAAAAAAAACAAAAAAACATTGCAATCCATGCGTTCGGCGCCCCGCATGTAGATTAGGGGGCCGGATGCATGGATTAGCGTGGCATGGAATAGGCGCCCATGCGCCCATGCGCCCTGCGTTATGGGCCACCACTGCTCTGAAGTATGTATTGTGAACAGGAATGTGTATTAGCCCATGTAGAGTGCACTTTAGGTCTTCCTCACCCTGCTTTACTTCCATTAAGCTGCCTCACAATCACAGATATGTCCTATTTCAACTTTATTAAATAAAGTCTAAATAGGGTCATCTACATTATGTTGTTGCAGTGCACCTATAAAGCATTGGACCAAGCCACCAATATAATATACATTCAACTACTGGCCAAATCACTTGTCAACTTGGATGGTCAGTGATTAAGTGCAGATGGAAGGGGGATGTATGTTCAGAAACAAAGTCTGAAATTCATAAGTGGACTGGTAAATAGATCCAAAGGACCTTCTCACGTTTCCACGACAGTGAATCTGAATAGGCAGTGAGTAGACAGTTTTCATAATACACTAAAATTTATTTTTCCCAAATCTCAAACTCCTACTAAATTAACACACAGCCATGTCTTCTGCACTGGTCTACACACACATAATAAACTTTGCTCAGACTCATACGAAGATTTATAGAAATTAATATCATCCAAATAAAAGTCACAGCAGTGTAATCCACCCCTTGGGAATTCCACTCATTATTATTCCCGGAATTATAAGCAAGAAGTGTAAATTCATGCCAGTTTTTTTCATTCCATGGCAATAGCAAGACACTGTAATATTTATGGGTTTATTAAATTATTTTCTCCTGTAGATTTTACAATAGCTAATTTGTCAGAAATAGGTCCTTCCTTTTCAGTTACTGGTTGTTGTAGTTTTTTTTTTTTTTTTTGATTTGGTCTCATTAAAAGTACATTATAGTCAAACTTTTAGCATTGAAATTAGTAAAACTGATGTAGTCTGCATGCCAAAACCTTTGCTTTTTAATCTTGGAATTGGCTGAGTACACCAAGCCACCTTGCTAAGAAATATTTTCTAGTACCTTGGGGTTTTGTGAAATTTGAATCCTAAAACTATTAATCTGCCCAGAGATTCCCAACAGATCTCTATGCAGATCGCAAAGTGCATCCTGATTAGTTAATGAAGAAAATACTTATATTCTGCTTCTACACCATTAATGATTACAAAAAAATGGTTAGGTTTCATGACACACAATTAAAGAAACCGGTGCCCCCCTATTCCTCACAAGGTGCTTTTTGAAGTATTTTCCTTAACATGGAAATGTTTACTTTATTTAAATAGCTTTTTAAAGTGAAATGCATGGACTTTTTGAAGTAAAGCACATCTGCAAAACATCCTCAATTGTATTGGGAGTTGTTAGGGACCGACCTGCGGCAAAGATGTCCAAGGAAGTGGTTTCTGGTCATAAGCAGTGTGGCTGCCTGTTTGGGGTGCAGTCCAATATCGATCAATAAACTGTAGATTGGACATCACTGGTACATCTTTGGCTCCCACTCTATTGACCCTTCTTTGGATTCCTTTTTAGACCAGCCCATCCCACACTATAGTTGCCTATTATGTACTTTCTTAGCTTGTGGGAGCAGCCCTATTTACCCTAACCTCACTTGTACTCCACCTGCTCTAAACCTCATTGCAAATGTATGACTTTTGGATGAAAACTGCTTGACTCTTATGCCTCATACGCACGGTCAGACATTCCGACCACAAAATCCATCTGATTTTTTATTTTGAAGGATTTTGGCAGAAACTTGTCTTGCATACATACGGTCGCACAAAGTTGCAGGAAAATCCTATTGTTCAGAACGTGGTGACGTAGAACACATACAACGGGACTATGTAGAGGCCAATAGCCAATAGTTTTCGTCTCCAAGTTTTTTCTGAGCATGCGTGGCACTTTGTGTGTCAGAATTCTCTACACACGATCGGAAAAAGTCTGATCGAATTTTGTTGTTGGAAAATTTTAGATCCAGCTCTCAAACGTTTTCCGTTGGAAATTCTGACGTAAAAAGCCCACGCACTTTAAGATTTTTCGACAACATATTCCGATCGGACTTTTTCCATTGGCATTAAGTGAAAACATTTCTAAATTGACCCACTCTATCAGCATTGACACCCTTGGACAAGAAGTGACTTACTGGCAGGATCAACTGGAGAAAACAGAAAGAAAAAGAGAGATAAAACATCTCCTTTAAACACAAATTAAAAAGTTGTTTCATTTTTTTAATGGGGTTTGCACCATTTTAGACTTGGTGATATCCAGGATATCGGGCGTTCACCAAGCAGTGTTATTACCGTACTTCCTTTTGAAAATATGTTATTTAGTAAGATTATTTTCATCTTGGTTACGTTTGATGCTTAGGTTTTGTAGGGCCTTGTAATTAATGCAACAAAATAAAAGCCTGGCTATTATGCCTCTGCAGGAGCTATGCACAGCAGGTAGATCTCATATGTGAAAACTGATGCTGGTAAAACCCAATTAAATACTGCTGGAATGATTCTGGAAAATAGATGTTCACAGTGGAAATAACACTTGGTAAACAGTGACCCCTAAAGGAAAGGTGGAAATATTAAATATTATAGTTTAATATATTCGTTTTAATGTGCATTTAAAGGCAATTTCAGAGAGTTTATTTAATAGTTTACTTTGTTTTAAAGCTGAATTGCAGGCAGATATGAATGATATAAATTAATGGAGCTTTGTATTAATTAATACACCAATATATATGTACAATATAAATAGACCAAACAGACAGTGTTTTTGATCTGTCTGTTGGATGCTCTTGGAGGCCCGTGCAGCTAGCTGTGTGTCCTTGATTTCAACTGGCTGCCTGCACATCTCTGTATGGAAGACCTGTGCACCCTGGGCATCTGAAGATAGCCCTTTGTACATGTGTACGCATTGGCACACTCATGTAAATGAAGCCTTAGGCCATTTCACACAGGCAGACCACCTATGGGGCGGGCGGATGTCAGAGGACATATATCCGCTGTCACCCACCGGCATTTGGTCTGGTCTGCCCACCGGCATCCGACAGATGGGGATACATTCCCCATCCGTCCGGCGGATAAGATGAAAATGGGGTGGAAAGGGGCATGCAGTTAATTTCCATCCGACTGTCCCAGAACAGCAGACTGTGTCCATGTCCACTCTGCATAGCGGAGTAGACAAGGATCTGTCATCCTCCTGTTCATGGGAGATCAGCAGAGAGATCCCCCACTGGGCAGGTTGATCCGCTTGGACAATTTCACCCCGTGTGAAAGGGGCCTTAAAGTGGCAGCTCCGCTGATCTGAATCCCCCCCCCCCCCCATACCATATTTGCCACCTTTCAGGGGGAAGGAGGGAACAGGTACCTGTTTTTGACAGATACCCATCCCCACTTTCGGGACACGGCTCTGCTGTGCCGTCCCTCTGAAGTTCAGCCCCCCTCCTCCTTCCACCGCTGCAAGGCCAGTTAGAGAGCACAATTATAGCAGTTATAATTAAAGTAAGTGTCTTGTTCCCTTTTGTGCAAAGATTTTCAACTAATGTTATGTAGGCCTAATACATATTTCTCATAGGCTCAGGGAGTCATTTATTTATTAATTTATTATTGCAGGAAGCACCTTCAATTTACAGAGCACTTTACATATTAATTATACATTCACATCGTTCCTGCCCTCAAGGAGCTTATCTAATGTCCCTAACTCACATTCACACATACACATATTAGGGCCGATTTAGACAGGAGCCAATTAACCTACAAGCATGTCTTTGATTCAGTTTTCAAACATTTTTTTCTGTAAATGTTTTATTTGCACCAACTTTGACATTTTCATATTAAACCTTTATGTTGAAAAGTGTTAACCTTGTCTCTAAAGCTCTTAATGCAAGCTATAAACAAACCTGAGTCTTGAAGAGCGCTACTGTAAGGCCTCTGAGCAGACCTGTCTGTGGTGGTGGCCGTGTGTGTTGCAGATGCTTATTCTAAAATCATAATTGGTATTGCTAAAAATGACGAGTCTCCCCCGGCTCGATCTTTTAAAACGGGGGTGGTGGCACTTAA
Source organism: Lithobates pipiens (assembly GCF_037356315.1). Lineage (NCBI taxonomy): Eukaryota > Metazoa > Chordata > Amphibia > Anura > Ranidae > Lithobates > Lithobates pipiens. Next base: position 514,510,880 of record NW_027507764.1, on the reverse strand, counting down.
AGGGTTAATTGTGTAATTAGCCCAGTGACAATCACTCTCAGGCTGCTGGCACCTAGATTGTGGTCCTGCAAGCTGGAAAATCTGTGTGCTGGGCGCAGCTGAGGGTGGCTGTCAGGGAACTCACCGTATGTATGCCCGTCCCCGTATAGCAGCAGTTCCTCTTCGTTCCAGGCGCCATGCGCGGTGTCCCCATCAGAGGCGTACGAGTTCCGGGATGAACGGACGTACGCTAATCCGAACATGTGGACGTACGCCAATCCGAACACGTGGAGGCACCCGCGCAAACTGAACGTATGTACGTATTAACGCACGGACGGCCACCTCCACCAATCCTGGCTCACTTCCCTCTATATAAACAGGATCCTGGCCTGACACCAGTGCTGGATCGTCTTCAGCTACTCCTGAAAGACCTGATCGTTGTTCCTGTGACCTTGTTCCTGTGACCTTGCTCCTGTGATCCTTGTTCCTGTGACCTTGTTCCTGATACCCATTCCTTGGATACCCCTTGTTACGATCTCCTGGACTACCACTGACCTCGGCTTGGACTTTCGACTTTGGCTTGCTTCCTGATTCTGTACTTCATTTGCTAGCACGTTACCAGACCCTTGCTCGTCCTTGACTACGCACCTGCCTCTTGTTTCTGTACCGCATTGCCCGCCAGTTGCCGACCTTGCCTGTTATAGACACGCAATGCTTCCTGCATACCTGCTGAACTTCTGCTGCCTACCTCCGTGACCAGTCTACACCTCTTCGTCCGTGAGGACCCAGCGTCTCCAAGGTCTTCAACTTCCACCTGCAGGCACCTGCACCCTTTCGTTGTCCTCACGCTCCCTGTTCCCACCTCCAGGGGCGTGGAGACCGGAACCGTGCGAGAGGCCACCCTCAACAGTCTGACTCCGCAGTAAGGTACGTGACAGTACGATCCAGCCCAAAAACATGGAGTCAGACAGGGGGGCCTCACCCTTGGAAGCTTTGTGCCAACAGATCTCTGCCCTTACCCAAGCAGTTCAGGGCCTACAAGATGGTTACCATCAACTTGAGCAGAGAGTGGAGTCATTAACACCAAACACTGCTGCTTCCCAAGGGGCTACAGCATCCCGGTCCGCCAGTCCGGCAACTTCAGCATCTATGCCTGCAGTAGTGGTGCCATCCCCTGAGCCTCGAGTTCCTACTCCAGAGCGGTTTTTCAGAGATCGCAGCAAATTCCGTGCCTTTCGTAATGCATGCCAATTATACTTTCTGCTACAGCCTCGCACCTTCTCTTTGGAAAGCACAAAAGTGGGGTTCATCGTCTCCTTGCTTCAGGGGGAACCTCAGACCTGGGCCCACCGCCTATTGGAACAGGCCAGCCCTCTGCTTGATATAATGGACTCTTTTCTGAACGAGATGGCTAAATTATATGACGATCCTCAGCGTGCCACAACTGCTGAGGCCAGTCTCCATGCTCTGCAACAGGGTCGCAGACCTGTAGAAGATTATGTGACGGACTTTAGGCGGTGGATTTCTGATACTCAATGGAACGACGCCGCCCTACGCTACCAATTCCGCATTGGACTTTCCGAACCCTTAAAAGACGAGTTGGCCCGTATCGGAGTTCCCAGTTCTTTAGAGGACCTCATACAGGTATCAATCCAAATCGACCGCCGTCTCAGGGAATGGAGATCTGAAAGAATTGGCCAGATTAGTCCCACTTGGATGTTACCCAAGGTTCCGAATCATCCTCCCATTTCCACACCTGCTCCCATCTCCGAAGCTCCAGAGCCAATGCAATTAGGATTGCTTCGTTCACCGTTGTCTTCAGAGGAAAAGCTACGCCGACGCCAGAACAATCTCTGCCTTTATTGTGGGGAAGCTGGTCATTATGCAAATACATGTCCAAATAAGATTCGTAAGTTCAAAAACTCATCTCTTGTATCCAATGCATTACCTCTGACAAGATCAATTCATATTGCTGTCCCCCTTTCCTTACAGCTTCCAGAAGGAACACTCCAGGTTCAAGCTATAATTGACTCTGGCGCCTGTAGCTGCTTCATTGACCATGCTCTCGTTCTGCAACACAGCATTCCATTGACACTCAAGCAACGCCAACTCTCCATACGGTTAGCAGATGGATCCAACATCAGATCAGGTCCCATTACCCATGAGACTCAACCATTGTCCGCCAACATCCTATCCGATCACCAAGAACTACTCCGCCTGGATGTCATTTCTTCACCACTATTCCCAATCATTTTGGGAATGCCCTGGTTACAAGCTCATAATCCCCAAATAAACTGGATAACCGGTGAGGTAGTGTTTCGGTCCACTTACTGCCTCCAGAATTGTATCAAAATCTCACACCACCTGGTCCCGGTCATTGCCTGTTCAGGCCCTACATCTGAGCTCCAGAGACTGGTCCCAACCACATATCATAATTTCCTAGACGTGTTTGACAAATGAAAGGCGGACACGCTCCCTCGGGTCTACAATTGTCCAATCGAGTTATTGCCTGGAGCCGAAATTCCGTTCGGGAGGATATTTCCCCTATCGGAACCTGAACTTCTGGTCCTCAAAGAATACATCGATGAGAACCTCAAGAAAGGATTTATTCGACATTCTTCTTCTCCAGCCGGTGCTGGAATATTCTTTGTTGAAAAGAAGGACCATTCGCTCCGCCCATGTGTAGATTACAGGGATTTGAATAAAGTGACGATTAAAAATCGCTATCCCCTTCCATTGATTCCAGAATTATTCCAGAGACTTCGATCAGCAAAAATATTTACAAAGCTGGATTTACGAGGGGCCTATAACCTAATCAGAATCCGTAAGGGGGATGAATGGAAAACGGCTTTTCGGACACGTTTTGGCCACTTTGAGTATCTGGTCATGCCATTCGGACTCTGCAACGCACCAGCTACTTTTCAACATTTTGTTAATGATATTTTCAGGGACTTTTTGGATTTGTTTGTAATTGTTTATTTGGATGACATTTTGGTATTTTCAAACTCTCTAGAAACCCATCGTGATCATGTAAAACAAGTTCTTCTGAGATTAAGGCAAAATGGGCTCTATGCCAAAGCCGAGAAGTGCGAGTTCGAACGTCAGACCATTCACTTTCTTGGTCTGGTGATATCAACAGAGGGAATAGAAATGGATCCTCAAAAGGTTTCAGCCATTTTATCCTGGCCACCTCCAACTGACAAAAAAGGGGTACAACGCTTCATTGCATTCTCCAATTTTTACAGGAAGTTTATCAAAAACTTTTCCAGTGTTATAGCCCCCATCACGCAACTCACCAGCAAACAAAACCGTTTTCAATGGTCCATCGAGGCTCAAGCTGCGTTCAATAAACTAAAAGGACTATTCACATCGGCCCCAATACTCAAACACCCTGACCCTGCTCTACCTTACACTCTGGAAGTGGACGCTTCAGAGAATGCTGTAGGCGCCATTCTGTCCCAACGCCAAGGGCCTAAGTTATTAATGTATCCTGTAGCGTTCTTTTCCAAAAAACTAAATACGTCGGAAAGGAACTACGATGTGGGAGATCGGGAACTTCTGGCAATCAAATTGGCTTTAGAAGAATGGCGGTATCTTCTGGAGGGGGCAACACATCTAATATTGATCTATACAGATCATAAAAATTTGGAATACCACAGAACAGCCAAGTGTCTCAGGCCCCGGCAAGCAAGATGGGCTCTTTTCTTCTCCCGTTTTAATTTTCATATAACCTACAGACCAGGATCCAAGAACAGTAAACCTGACGCATTATCCCGTATGTTCTCTGAAACTGAAGCCTCATCCCCTCCAGACACTATTTTGCAAGCTGGGAACTTTTTATTAACACAAACCAGTTTTCTATCACAGGTTCGGCAGTCATCTCGAGGTGCATCAGTCCCTCCAGATACTAACCTCCAAGAAAAAGATGGTCTCCTCTGGCGAGGGAGTAAGCTATTCATCCCTCAAAACCTTCGCACCTCCGTTCTACAGGCTTGTCATGACTATCCCCTGGCAGGTCACTTTGGGGGTCACAAGACTATAAATTTAGTTCAAAGACATTTCTGGTGGCCAAACCTTGCAAAGGACTGCAGAAACTATGTTAGCTCTTGTTCAACCTGTCTCCGGAATAAAAATAGCAAAAATAAAGCCTGGGGATTGTTGAGGCCATTACCTATCCCTGAAAGACCATGGGATAAGATCGCAATGGACTTTATTGTTGAGCTTCCTCCCTCTGAAGGATTCTCCTCTATCTTCGTAGTGGTGGATCGCTTTTCCAAAATGGCACACTTCATTCCCATGAAGGGAACTCCATCTGCAACTGAGACAGCCAGAATATTCATTAGAGAAATTGTTAGACTCCATGGAATTCCCGGTGATATTGTCTCTGATCGTGGAGTCCAGTTTATGTCAAAATTTTGGAAGTCATTGTGTGAAGCTCTGGGTATCAAATTAAATTTCTCTTCAGCCTACCATCCCCAAACAAATGGGCAGACCGAACGCACTAATCAAACGTTGGAACAATATTTACGTTGTTTTACTTCTTTTTCTCAGGAGGATTGGGCCTCATTACTACCCTTGGCAGAATTTGCATTCAATAACTCTACTCACTCTGCCACAACCCAGTCACCATTCTATTCTAACTATGGTTTTCATCCCTCTTTCCTGCCAACATCCATACTGGATTCTCCTGTACCAGCCGTCCAGGATAGGCTTAATTTCTTTGTTACCAACAATCAGGTACTTAAAGAAACCCTTTTCAAGGCACAGGAGGACGATAAAAAAAATTTTGACAGGAAAAGAAGGGGAGAATTGGATTTAAAGGTCGGTGATCGTGTATGGCTTTCAACCGCAAACCTGAAACTGGCGTGTCCCTCTAAAAAATTGGGACCCAGATATTTGGGACCTTTTCCAATTAAAAAGAAAATTAATTCAGTGGCCTATGAACTTGAACTTCCCGGCTCATTCAAAATCCATCCTGTATTCCATACTTCTCTACTTAAGCCTGATGTACCTAATTCCTTTCCAGATCGGGAGCTAGGCTCTCCAGAAGCTATATTGATAGATGGGGAGGAGGAGTTTGAGATCGAAGCCATTTTGGACTACAGGAAACATCAAGGACAAAACCAATACTTGATTAAGTGGAAAGGCTTTGGTCCTGAAGAAAATTCCTGGGAACCCAAAGCAAATCTTCATGCCCAGAGGCTTATACAGGCTTTTCATCACTCTCAAAGGTCGGTTCAAAGGGGCACCCGGAGGCTGCCCTTAAGGGGGGGGCACTGTCAGGGAACTCACCGTATGTATGCCCGTCCCCGTATAGCAGCAGTTCCTCTTCGTTCCAGGCGCCATGCGCTGTGTCCCCGTCAGAGGCGTATGAGATTCGGGACGAACGGACGTACGCTAATCCGAACATGTGGACGTACCCCAATCCGAACACGTGGAGGCACCCGCGCAAACTGAACGTATGTACGTATTCACGCACGGATGGCCACCTCCACCAATCCTGGCTCACTTCCCTCTATATAAACAGGATCCTGGCCTGACACCAGTGCTGGATCATCTTCAGCTACTCCTGAAAGACCTGATCGTTGTTCCTGTGACCTTTCTCCTGTGATCCTTGTTCCTGCGACCTTGCTCCTGTGATCCTTGTTCCTGTGACCTTGTTCCTGATACCCATTCCTTGGATACCCCTTGTTACGATCTCCTGGACTACCACTGACCTCGGCTTGGACTTTCGACTTTGGCTTGCTTCCTGATTCTGTACTTCATTTGCTAGCACGTTACCAGACCCTTGCTCGTCCTTGACTACGCACCTGCCTCTTGTTTCTGTACCGCATTGCCCGCCAGTTGCCGACCTTGCCTGTTATAGACACGCAGTGCTTCCTGCATACCTGCTGAACTTCCGCTGCCTACCTCCGTGACCAGTCTACACCTCTTCGTCCATGAGGACCCAGCGTCTCCAAGGTCTTCAACTTCCACCTGCAGGCACCTGCACCCTTTCGTTGTCCTCACACTCCCTGTTCCCACCTCCAGGGGCGTGGAGACCGGAACCGTGCGAGAGGCCACCCTCAACAGTCTGACTCCGCAGTAAGGTACATGACAGTGGCATTGTTATGTAAGTGACAGTGTGGTGTGAGGTTGGCCGGTCCTTCGTTGTGAGTTAGCGAGGAGGGCAAGGATCGTCACATAATGCCCTGTCTTCCACCTCCTCTCCCTCCAACCTCCTAACAGTTACATATAGAAAACCTTCACCACCTCAACCCTTCTCTTCTCTACTCTGCTACTGATCAGCTCTATGACAAAATCTCACCCCTGTCTTACCCCACTTTCATCTACAACAGCTCACCGTCTTCCTCCCTAGACAAGCTTGCCCCCCTCACTACATGCAGAATTAGGCCCTGACTTTCATTAGGAGATCGTCACAGCGGATTCACTGCAAGAACTTAGCTCTGGGAGCTGCAGCCCAGAAGTTAATAAATCAACCTGGTCATTAGTAAGAGAGCAATTGCGCACCTTTGCAAACCTTTCCTTATTACTTCACTGGGGCACTGTGTACAGACACCCTTACCTTGGGAATACTTTACTGCACCTATATTTGAATACTGTACATAGACATCTTTAGCTTCATCCATTCCAAGAAATACCATTGTCTTGTTACTGCACCTTATTGGATAAAAGGAATGAGCTCCGACTGCCAGTGAAGACTATCAGGCCTGCAACATGGACATTGCTGTCATCACTGCTTAAAGGGCCCTCATACCATTCCTATTAAACTTGATCTCTCATTAGGATTTAAGGCTAAATAGTCCGGCCTGGGTTCCCCCTTTAGAAGTTTTGCCGGAACTAATGTTTAACCCTTGCTTATCCTTTCAGGTCATGTTCAAGTGGTATTACTTTGTACATATGTGTATATAATATACTGCTATCACCAAATTATCTTAACATTTGTCATTGTAGAGGAATTCCTCTGCTGAGCTAGTACTGTTACCCAAAGCTCAGTGGATCTATTACCTCCTCTGTGTAACAATAGTCCAGTAAATGTTAATAGCATACAAATGCACTGAGTTGTTTGACTTATTACTTTAAGGTGGTGGAAAGATGTCTGAACTCAGAGTGTCAGGTGGGTTCGAATGTTCACAAGGTCATGGCGCAGCAGATGAGCAGGTAAATCCAAGAAGTCCCCAATGGGGTCATGCTACACAAGTTAACATTGACAGTGAAACAACTAGTGATCAACCAGTGTTAAAAAATAATGAATATAGGTACATCGGCGTGATCCAATAAATTAATTGGCGACAAAATATAGTACAATGTTACTAAAAAAGTATTAATTATGGGGGGGCGTGGCCAGGCACTGGAGCGAGATGGCTGCCTAGAGAGAGAGCTCTGCCATCCAAGATCACGAGTAAGCACTCAGCATCAGCTATACCTCATCCCACAAGTGGCAAGATGATGGGTAGGAGCCAGTCCACTACCCGCTCTCAGATGGAACCAACAACCCAGCTGTGTAGGAACAAACAAGCTCTTTGCCTTTTCTATGTCTGGCAGATCTTCAGAGTGTGGCCCTAGATATAAAAAGTGCACTAACGACGGCAGCTGTGGACCTTAAAACAGAACTGATAGCTGTGGCCTCATGTGTGGAGCATGTGGAGTCAGCCGCCATGACACACGGCACAGCCATACACCAGGTACAACATGCAGTAAGAGTGCAGGGCCAACATCTCATTGACATGCACAGACATTTGGAGGATCTCGACAATAGGGGCTGCAGGCGCAATCTCCATGTCAGGGGGATCCCAGAGTCTGTAGAGAGTCCCCAATTACAAGCTGAATCCCCCTGAATATGGTCTGGGCCATATTCAATACCCTGTTGAGTAGACCACCAGATGCGCCAGTCGAGATGGAGAGGTGCCACAGAGAGCTGAGGCCAAGGGGCAGAAATACTGATCCACCCAGGGACGCTGTCTGCTGCCTGGTCAGCTTTAATCAGAAGGAGGAGACCCTACACTTAGCCTGCAACCACATACACCTGGAACATGAAGGGGCACGTATCCAGCTCTTTCAGGACTTATCTGCCATCACTTTACAACACAGGAGGGACCTCCGCCCTCTCCTACAAGCACTGCGAGAGAGACACATTCCATATCGATGGAAGTTCCCATTCTGCCTCCAAGCGACAAATGGAAATCGCATGGCCCAACTAAGAACACCAGCTGATCTGCGACCCTTTTGCGATACCATAGGAATTCCGATGGTCCCGCTACCGGATTGGTATGGAGCTTTTCTGCAGCCGGAACCCTGGATTCCCACCCAGCCTGGAGACACGCAGAGGACGTAGAGAAGCAGACAACGTTGCCGCAGACCCTCAGCTAATTCACCACTGAGACGCCGGGAGGATATGGAAACTGATGAAAGACCACACGTTTTGCCATCGGCTGCTAGGTGCAAAACTGACAACTGAGTTCACAGAAACTGAGAGGAAGAGCTGTGCAGCTGTTTGATCCTGTCCCTAAGATGCTTCTAAACTTATCCTGCAAGGTAATCTGGATTCCAACCATACGCTTATGGCTTATACCCTGCGAATGACTGACACAGTATTTCCTGGCACCTGCTCAGGTTTTTGCCTAATCACAGTGGTACCCACTACATCTAGTCACCACTGAGGGAAGTGACCTCTTTTATACGTTCCAGGAACTGATACAGACTCATGTAGTACTGCCACCAGTGACTGAGACAGGTTCTTACCAAGGACCCTCCAACCGGGTTCTATGCAGAGGTAGGTGACCATCATTTCCGGGTCGGGTTCAATCACTAGGAGAACTCTTCCACACAAGGAGACAGCTGAGCTGTGGGAAGATGCGTGTCCCCCCCCCTTGCCACACTGACTCCTTAGGCTGTTTGTGGGCAGTTATTGCATGTGGAGATTGACAATTCTCGGCTTATAGCTAAAAGATTTAGTTAGTAGTGGCAGCTATGGACACTGTGCTCTTGATGCCACCCCAGTGCCAACTAAATCTCTCACCCTCCCCCTTATGTTCTGTTTTGGACTTTTGTTCTTGTTTTTTTTCCTTTTTTTTTCCTTTGGGGGATGGCGAGGATCTAGAACTGCCAGTCTGGTTTTGCAGGCCTTACGAGGACAAGCCAGGAATTTTTGCGGGACACCACTACCACTTGCTTAGGCTTTGGGGATAGGTGCCAAGTATAGCTCATCAAATCTCAATTCGGTTTTGTGTTTGTTCCTTTTTTACTGTCATGCATTATTTCACTCCCTTATACAATACTGTGATGGCTTAAGGGTAGCTCTGAGGATGGTGAACTCCAACCCATACATCCATGATGGAGTCTGGCTGTGGGGATGGACAGCTCAGAGGTCCCGGGGTAAGGGGAGACCCTTACGCAGTTCACATTAGCCAATACAGGTCAGAGGGGCTCTCACATAGAATGGAGGTACAGGGTTATATATCCTGCTCTATGCGAGTATTTGCAGGGATTAAAATAGATTCTAGATGCCTGAGGGACATGGGGGCTCCCGACCCCCGGATTTATCATAGAGCTTGGTGGTACGGGACACGGGGACTCTGACGTTTCAAGTGGGTCAATGTGGAGGCAGCTGGATTGTTAAAATATTAAAAGGTTAAAAGTGTTAAATGGTATCAGTTTGCAATGTTATCTCTCCATTTTATTTGGTCTTTCTGCAGGTAGTCATATGCAACAAGACAACATGTTGGTATAGGGTGCTACTCCTGACCTGTCAGGGCTCTCCAGTTCGCTGGGGGGGGGGGGGGAGGGGCCAGGGCGGATCCTTCTCACCCACTGTGGGGGAGGGGGGGCGCGGTGTCACTCTACCCAGCAAAGCCAAGGTTTGTCGTTAAGCTCCATCTTGGATCTTTGGATGGCAGGAAGTATATATTTTCCTGTTTATGTGCTTGGTGTCTTCCCCACCTCAAGGAGGCAGGTATCCCCCTTGAAACTTGCCGGAATAGCCTCACATCATTATTCCTTTTTATCTCTGCCCTTACCAGGTTACTCAGCTGGACTGGTATTACCTCTGGTTCTTTTCTGGCGAGCCCCAGTTAGGGAAGAGCTCTTTAGTACTGGGGTTAAGCCTCTCTTGGATTACTGACAAACCCTGAATATTTGTCCAGACTGGGCTTAACCTTTACTCTTGTTCTTTTTCTTTCTTGTTAATTCCCCCTTTCCTCTCTTTCTCCACCTTTTCTATTTGTGTCTTTACCCTGGCTCTCATCGCCACAGAGTTCAAGAAACCCATATTTGCAAGAAACCCACTTTAAATCAGGCTCCACGCCTCCCTTATCTAATAGCCGATTCCCGGAGGTCTATCAAGCGACCTGTCCTGACTCTAAAACCAAAGGGGTTTCTATAGTCCTTGCAAAATCATTCCCATTACACCTTACTGACAAAGTCATCGACCCAGAAGGCAGATTTCTCTTTCTAAAAGAAAAATCGACCAGTGACCTTGGCGAACATCTATTGCCTCAACTCCAGGCAGGTAACCTTCCTTAAAGAAGTCCTCTTACAGCTCACCATGTTTCAGACGGGCCTTTTGATACTGGGGAGAGACTTCAATATGGCCTTAGATTCGCTCCTTGATACCTCCACAGGTTCCTTATCACTCCCATTTTCTTCATTACGCCAGGTCAAGGTTACCCTTGCCTCCCTTGCTCTTCACGACACCTGGCGAACGTTATACCCTCAGGGGAAGGACTACACTTTTTTTCCCGCCTCCACATAACCGCTACTCGAGGTTAGATTACCAGTTTATACGTCAGGCAGACTTGACCTTCCTACAGGGTACGACCATAGAGAATATGTTACTCTCCGATCACCACCCGATCACACTGAGCTTGCAGTTCCCTCAAAGGGAATCGATTACCAGGACTTGGAGACTGGATGTCTCTCTTCTCACTGACCCGGGGATCCTGGCTGAAATCAAACAGATCATCAAAGACTATTTCCAACATAATAACACCCCAGACGTGTCCCCCATGACCCAATGGCAAAAATGCATAGTAGAGGGGCATCTGATAGCCATTGCAGCTAGGAAAAAAAGAGCACACCAAACTATGATTTGAGATTTGTCCACTAGAATAGCTTTAGAAACACAACACAAACGCTCATTAGGAGTGAAGGTAGCCAAGGATTTAGCTGACACACGGAATTATTCAAGCGGGCATGGAAGAGACAGGTGCTTTCTCAGAAACTAGCAATAACCTTCAGGGCAACAAGCCCAGAACGTTATTGGCAAGGTTCACACAGAAGCGAAGTCTCGCTTCCACTGTACACCATATAGTAGACACAGGTGGAGTAACTCACTCTAGAAACTAGGACATTGCTAGTCAATTTCACCTCTTCTATAGCAAGTTATATAACCTGGAATTACATGAACACAGATCAATTTCGGAGGAAGCACGAGAGGTGCAAGCAGCGGCTCCGGTGTTCCCTCCAGCACGGTGGGCGGGCCCCATCTAGGTGGCGGGTGGCGAGGTGCGAGCAGCGGCTCCAGAGTTCGCTCCTCCAGCGGCTTCTGCCCTGTGTCTCTACTCTTTTCCTCCTAAGGCCGCGTACACACGGGCGGATTGTCTGCCCAACTTAGTCCGCTGAACCGTGTTTCAGCGGACAATCCGCTCGTGTGTGGGCTTCAGCGGACTTTTTCAGCGGACAGTCTGACGGACTTTGTCTTTCGGAATTTCCGTAATTTTGTCTGCTGAAACTTGGTTTTGTCCGTCCAAACTTGGTTTCAGCGGACAGTCCGCTCGTGTGTAGGCAAGTTGGACGGACTAAGTATGGCGCATGCTCAGAAAGGATTTACACGGCCGAAGGTTGCATTGCAGTGTATTGGACCTCGTTTTTCTAGTCCCGTCGTACGTGCTGTACATATCATCGCGCAAGTTTTCAGCGGACTGTCTGTTCATCGTGTGTGGTCAAGTCCGTTCATTCAAAATTTGAACGGACTGTCTGTCGGATTGTCTGACGAACTTAGTTGGGCAGACAATCCGCCCGTGTGTACGCGGCCTAAGGCCCCTTTCACACGGGACGGATCAGTAATGATCCGCCCCGTGATGATCCGCTCGCTCAGCGGGGATCGCTCCGTTGTCCCCGCTGAGCCGGCGGCGGACAGGGCGATCTCCGCACACTGTGCAGGGACCGCCCTATCAGATCTCCGCTCTCCTCTATGGGGATCGGATAAGCACGGACCATCTGTCCGTGTTCATCCGATCCGCTCTGCAGACGGATAGAAAAATAGGATTTTCCTCCGTCTGCAGAATCGGACAGTTGCGGAGGCGAACAATAGCGGGTGTCTGTGGATGTTCATCCGCAGACACCCGCTATCCCATAGGGATGCATGTATGTCCGTATTTCATCCGCAAATGGATGGATGAAATACGGACATACTGTCCGCATGTGTGAAAGGGGCCTAAGTGATAGACGTCCAATAGGACCGCTTAATGTTTTGGCCAATCGAGAAATAGGTCTCACGACCCGCTTCCTGATTGGCGGGTGGGAGATTTTGTGTGAAAATAGTGAATATTCATTAGCTATCTCACACAACTGGGTGGGCTTCAGGCGCAGTGCTCTGCGCCCGGAGCCCATCCTTTTTTGAAGCCTAATAGAGCCTCTGACTATAATCATGTGCTTAAAAAAAAACATTCCCCCCACATTTGAATTCATGGTCCGGCGCCCTGTATTTAGATCAGGGGGGTGGACGCATGGATAGGGGGGAGGTGCCCGCACACCCCTAATGGACGGGCCGCCACTGCTTCTTAGATATTTCAGTTATGTTTTAACATTTATGGCATGTTTTTGGAATGGCTGAAGCCCCGGCAAGCGGTTGAGGGCAGTTTTGGCTTCAGGCATAAATAAGTCTTTGTGGTTTTGGGTAGAATCAAGCAATTTTGGCTTGTAAATCTCAGATTAACCAAAAAAGGGATTGTTCCTGTATTTGTATAGTTTGGACATCAATGTCCATGGTTTGTTATCTTTTGAAGCTGTGGCCAATATACAGTATATACATTTACATAAAATATATATCATTCCAATGTGAAAACTGTGTCAATGTAATTTTTTATGAGGGTGCAAGGTGAATGGAGGCATTCATGGAGTAAAAGATGACCACTACACCACTGCTTTATGCAATCTACAAATCCCATAATCCATACTCCATCTCCAGAGGAAGCAGGAGAGGATGGGCACATTTCTACATACAGATTTGGAGGAGGCAGAGAGCAATAGAAGGTACCTTTTTGAGTTAGGAATATACACTATATTACCAAAAAAATTTGGGACACCTACCTTCACACGCACATGAACTTTAACTACTTACGGACCGTCTGCCGCAGTTTTATGGTGACTGTTTGAAGGAGGATGTTATGGCAGCAGCTTTAACCCTGGTATCCCCTTCTTCAGCGGGCGATCCGCTACAAGATAAAAGTGGTCCCTGCGGCAGACTCGCCGCAAGATCACTTTTATCAGTGGCGGGAGAAAGCCCCCCCTCCCGCAGCAATCCGCTGCCTTCCGCCACTTACCTGAGTTGTCGGCAGCAGCGGAGGCGATCGTGTCCTTCTGCTGGCTTAGTATTGAGACGAGTGAGAGGAAGATGGCCCCCACCCATCTCTATATAATTTTGGGGGCAGAAGCGACGTCAAAACGTCACTTCCGCCCATAGTTCTTAAAGGGCCAATTTTTTCAAATTATTTTTTTGAATTACAATTTTTTTTTTTTTTATTGCATTTTAGTCTGGGGACTTTTTGACCACAGATCTCATATTTAAGAGGACCTACCATATTTTTTTCTATTACAAGGGATGTTAAAAATAAAAAATAAAAGGTAAAATAAATAATAATAATAAAAAAAAATTTAAACGTGCCTTGTCCCGCCGAGCTCGCGCACAGAAGCGGACGCATACATGAGCAGCGCCCATATATGAAAGCAGTGTTCAAACCTCACATGTAAGGTATCTCCGCGATCGGTAGAGCAAGAGAAATAATTCTAGCCCTAGACTTCCTCTGTAATGCAAAACATGCAACCTGTAGAATTTTTTAAACATCGTCTATGTTGATTTTTAAGGGTAAACGTTTGTCGCCATTCCACGAGCGGGTGCAATTTTGAAGCACAACATGTTGCATATGCAATTTACGTGGCGTAACATTATCTTTCACAATATAAAAAGCAATTGGGCTAATTTTACTGCTGTATTATTTTTTTATTCAAAAAAGTGAATACAAGCGCACTTTTTTTGTAAAAAATTCACTGCGCACGTACGGTGTGAAAAAAAATATTGCAACAACCGCCATTTTATTCTCTAGGGTGCTAGAAAAAAAAACAATATATAATGTTTTGGGTTTCTAAGTAAGTCCTGACCTCAACCCAATAAAACACCTTTGGGATGAATTAGAGTGGAGACTGCAAGCCAGGCCTTGTTTTCGTTTTTTTAAATCATAAAGGACTGTAAGAGCCGGTTCACACAGCGGGCGATGCGAGGCGACACGATTCGCCTCGCCTCGCAAGTCGCCCCCATTCTGTACAATGGAACCGTTCTGAGAGGAGCGACTCGAGTCGCTCCGACTCAGAAAAAAGGTTCCTGTACTACTTTTGGGCTACCTCGGGGCGACTTGCATTGACTTCTATACAGAAGTCATCTGCAAGTTGCCGCTGAGGTCGCGGCAGGTCGCGGCGAGGCAAGTCGGAGTCGCCTCGCCTCGCCTGCAGTGTGAACCGGCCCTTAGGAATACATGTCTATACAATTAGGGTATTGTTAATAAATATACCCCTGTTGTACTAGAGCCTGGGTCACTGTCTTGTGTGGTGAAAATAAAATCCAATTTTATTAAACATATATACGGTGTATAGCACTTTAACAACATAGAGGAAAGTGCTAGAATGTATACATGTCAATGATATATTTATAACTATTTGACTATCTATGCAAAGTATTTAATTAAAGTGTGTCTATGGTCTGATTGCAAAATCCTGTATTCATTTCCAAGTTGTATTTCAATTATTTCTAGCCTGCTCCTATTACTATGAACCATCTTGAAGTTTTTAAACTTACTTTGTGAAGGTCCCCACACATTTACTTCCTTGAATTCTATGACATGTATTCACTTCCCCGCATACCTCCCAACAGTCCCGAATTGTGAGGGACTTTTTTTCGCATCTTCACCTTTGTCCCGCCGTCCCGTTGTACAGGAGGTTTGTAACACATAATTTTTTCAGCCTTGGTTAGCCCTGTGCTCACAGCTCAGCACTTTCACTTTAAAAAACATAAGTCTGGCTTCTGTATTTGAAAGTGAACGTAGCAGCTCTCCTGTGACTCAGGATGGTCCAGGGCCATCCCATCTTTAAGTCAGGGCAAAAGGGGCAGCTGCCCTGGGCCCTATCATTTCTGTGGGGCCCAAAGTAGTTGCCCCATACTTGCCAACTATCCCAGTTTAAATTCCCTTGTCCCTTGAAATTTTAGTCCCGCGCTGTGTCCTGATATCTCAGTGCGAAGTGCTGCTACTAATGCTGCCCAGCTCTGCCCTATTGTTGTGTACAGATGACTCACCAGCAGACCCTGTGTTTATATGTAAATACCCGTCAATCATATGTAAATAGCTGCACCCCAATCATATGTAAATAGCTGCACCCAGTGGCATTGGTATGTATATCATGCCCCCAGCAGTGAGGAGATGATGTGCTGTAACCTCTAGCAACCAATCAGTGAGCAGTATTACTGTACAGTAATCTCTAGCAACCAATTAACAAGCAGAAATCATGTGCTGTAACATCTAGCAACTAATCAGTGAGCCGTAATGTGTGCTGTAACCTCTAGCAACCATTCAGGAAGCAGTAATGATACACTGTAACCTCTGGCAACCCATTGCAATCGCTGCCTGATACAGTAAGTCTAGCTGCTATTTCTTGTATGTCTCAGAGCAGGTGGGGAGCGAAATTGTAGGGGGGGGGGGGCAAGAAAACGTTTGCCCATTGTCCAATCAATATTAAAGACGGCCCTGCAGCAGCCTCCCTGCTACTGTAGGTTTGCCACTTTTTCTTCAAGCCAAACCTGAACACTTTAGTGGAGCACAGTACATTATTTTATTTTGTTTTAGTATACATGCAAGGATTGTAACAGACCTGAGATACCTTTGGGCATAGCTCCCAACTGTCCCTGGTTTCAAGGGACTGTCCCTGATTTGAAACAATGTCCCTCTGTCCCTCATTCCTCCTCATTTGTTCCTCATTTTGGTCTGATCTATATAGTTGTATATAAAATGTACTTTTTATCTATCAAAACGTGTTTTCCAGTGCTAAACCCTTCATCTTATTTCTAAATTGCTGCATTTGTAAATTCCAAAAGCCAATATAAAGGAATAGTAGTGGTAAAAAAAAGCACTTGTGGGTTTAACCAATCTTGTTTTTTTGTACAATTCACATTTTAGGGGGTGTGGCAAGGGGTGTGTTCTATGTCTGCATACTCCTGCTGATAGGTGTCCCTCATTCCCATCTCAAAAAGTTAGGAGATATGCCTTTGGGCATTCCAAAGAGAATAGTAATGTGGCACACATAGTGCCCCCTCACCCTCCTGTCGCCTGCCTCTCTGACTCTGCCTCTCTGGCCAGCTTGGCCAAAATGAACTATGTAACGTGAGTGGACAGATGGAGTTCTTCTTTAAATGGTCTATACAGCATCTTTGAAATCCTCCTCCCAGAATAATGAGAGATCCATGGATTTTAGGCCTATTAATATTTTTTTTAATATATCATGTAGGATGGCCACCAACTATTGATGATACAGTATTTAAAATGGACTAATTACTACTAGATATACCATGAGATGGATAAATGAGAACCTTCACAAACATTAACTATGAATAACTACATACCTATAACTTAATAACTTTTTCCATATTAGGCAAACTGTGTATTGGTTTGATGGTAGAAAGTACTTCCAGAAATAATGTTCTCTTTCTGCCCTCTTGTGGTTTCATTAAGTATGGCTACAGAATCAATACTGATTAACAACAGAGATCACCAGCTTAGTCAGCTAGCGGGGTTGTCACCTAGATGTTTTTTTATTGGCCTCACTGCCCAAAATAGTTATTAATAGCAGGCTGCTAATAGAAATAGGATCATGTGGTTGGTATTTTTATGACTCGTGAGCCATGATTAACTCTCGCAGTTTGAAAAAGAAGTATTCAAAGAGAAGTTGTTGTTACTTTGGAAATTAAAGAGACTCTGCCACTTTGCCTATTCAGAGAAAAAGGACAAAGTCTTGAATGTTTGCCCTCTGACCTGCTTATACTCACCTTCCCACCACTTCCCCAGAACTCCATTCTGCAATGATTAACAGGAGTCCTAACCCTAAGTAAGGTTTGTGTCCGATGATATTGGAGCTTACACAGAGTTTTTGATGTTCTCCTCATATGACAGTTTTCGAGTGAAGGTCACACTCCATATCCAGAAGAACTGGGAATTTTGAGAGAGATCTGACAGATCAACAGAGTAGTAGGTGAGCATGGTGATGGTGAGAATAAGTAGGTCAGGTGGCAAGCTTTTTGCTGTAAAGGTAAGCCTAACCTGAATATAAAGGTATATACAGTATTTACCTTTCATATATAAAGCAAAAAATAACTCAAACAAAATGGTTTTGTTAAGTGACAAAACCTATTCACATGTGCAGTACCATTACCTGATACCTTCAGTTGCCTCTGGTTATGATTCTGACTGTTTTTTGGTCTCTGCTCTCTTCCTGCTGCCTGCCTTAAACCTCTGCTTGATCTTCAACTTCACTTGGCTGTTGCTTGCACTGACCCCCAGCCAGCTGCCTGATTTAATACTTCCTTCTGGTCCTATCTAAACTCTTAGATGTAATTACCTAGTGTGAGGGGTTAGCTCGGCAGCGGGTGTGTGTGACCCCCTGGATGGGTTCACAACACAAAAATCAGGCACAGCAGACAGCGTTGTAGGTGCAAAAAACAAAAGATGCAGTTTATTTATGCTACATGCAGTGATACATATAACAGCCAAACAAAAATAAAACATGAAAATAAATCCTGGTCAGCTTGACCTCTAACAACACACTTAGATTCCCTGTCTAACAACTGAGTGCAGCCTTGTGCTGCACCAGTCCCTGTCTCTGTTGAAAACTGTGAATTCAATAATCACCGTAGGGAGTATATGTAGACAGGTGTACAGTGGGACAAATGTTCAATATTCTCCAAGACCTATATTAAACACCTTCCCAATGAAGCCTCAATACACACACCAAATTGTAATATAATGTTTCTCACATTCAATAATACAATGCAATATTTAACCTGTACTCGAGGGCTCCCCCTAGGTTGTAATTCAATGTTCAAACTACAAAGTAGAACCATGATGCTTTGCAAAAGATGATAGAAGTCTGTAGTTTAAAATGCAGTATTTGTAATCCTTATGTGTGAGTGTAATACAGTACTGGCTTTACAGCACAGGGAATAATCAACGCCAGATGTTCAGCTGTATGAGGCCTGTGAATAAGTAGAATCACTTCTGTGGAACTACAAGTCTCACCAGCAGTCTGTAAATAACTGTGCACTTTATTGAAATGGGCAGGTGCCCTCTCACCACAATAGAATCAGAGGCTGCGAGGCTCTGTCCGGATTCCCCTCCTAATGCCTCAGTCTGATGAAAAGATGGCGCCACCACGCTGTACCACTCCTACAGATGGCTGAAATGCAGGTAAACCTCCAGATGCCCTGGTTCTACAAACCGATCCGCTTTCTAGGCTGTACTTTGAATCACCTCAGAGGCTGTCAATCCCGCTCTGCGCAGTATAGGCCGCAGTCTCCTGGTCACACACACAGACCTCCTGCTGGCATGTATTGAATGGTGTCCCAAGAGGCTGAAAGATGGCCGCGCTGTTCCTTTTATTACTGCTTCCAGCATGCAGTGCTGCATGCTTTGCATTGTCTGTATTGTAGTTCAGGGCTGATCCAGCTAACAGAGTCACTTCTTCCTCCAAACTATATCTGCCACAATGCTTTGCAGCGCTGCTTCTCAGGAATTAAAAGAAAGTCCTAACAGCATTAAAAGGACACTAGAGGGAGCCAAACTCGTTTGCAACCATAACAACGAATGCCTTATATTAGCAAACCCTTGGCTATAAAAAAATGTTAGACAAAGAATAACAGTCAATTAAACCAGGGGTCTCCGAACTGTGGCCCAGGAGCCAGATGTGGCCCTCTGCTTGCCCTTATCTGGCCCTTGGGGCACTATTCATCCCATTTACATGAGACACTATTCTACACACTAACATCAACAATGGGGCACTATTTTTCCCACTGAGGTCAAAAATGGGGTACTGTTCCTCCCCCCACTACTAAAGATGGGGTACTGTTTACTCTCACTGTTGGCAATAAAAATCTCTGCCCACAGTCCGGTGCCACTAAAGTCTGAAGGACAATAAGCTGGCCCCTCATTTAGAAAGTTTGGAGACCCTTAAATTATAACAGAGATACTGGAATACTTTCCACACATGACCACGAGGTGGCAGCAAAATATAGTATACCGGAGTATAAGAAAAGCTTGTATGCAAAGTAAATGGTGTAACACAGACTACTACTATTATTGTTATTATTATTACAGATTATTATAGCGCCAAAAGTTTGTGCAGTGCTTTACAACATGAGGGCAGACAGTACAGTACAGATACAATTCAATACCAGAGGAATTAGTGGGCCCTGCTTGTTAGAGTTTACAATCTAAAAGGGAGGGTAAAGTAATTCAAAAGATAAAAACTGTGAAGGATGAGCTGATGGAGAAAATAAAAGTACAGTTGTAAATACATCTACTTGTGGGTTCCTGGGAATGGGAAAGGAAGCAGTGGCATTTATCTCCCCTGGGACATGTACCCACTACTGGACAAAGTGGATAAAGAGAGACTTCACTACATTCAACTCCACCTGAATTTGCTGTCTTTGGCATGTCTGTAGACCATACAAAGTCATCTTCGGCAACGTTCTAAGGTGATTTCCCAAAGTTAGCCCTTGTGCACACGGTCTAAGAATCTGTCGGAATGAGTCTTATCGGACCGTGTCGTCAGATAATCCGACTGTGTGTGGTATGCATCGGACTGATTCCGTCCGAATCTCCGTCCGACCCAATTTTCCAACATGTTGGAAATATTTCCCGACCAACTGGGCCGGACGGACCTAATCCGATCATGTGTAGAGCATTTTGATCGGACCAAGTGCCACGCATGCTCAGATCAAATTCCTACATCAAAGCTATTGGCTACTAGCCTGAATGAAGTCTCATCGTAACGAAATTACGTCATCACGTTCTGAAAGATCGGATTTTTCGCCAACTTGGCCTGACCGTGTGTATGCAACAGTTTCGGACACAATCCGTCGGACTAAATCCGACGGGCAAAATCTGACGGATTTGGTTGGCAAAATCTCCGACCGTGTGTAGGTGGGCTCAGACCTCTGGTTGTGCCAGAAGGGCTGAGTATCAGATCAATCTATCAGGTCATAAGGTAAAATGCCCTGCTATTCAGGCATGTCATTAAAAGGTAAATTAGAGAGCTCCACATCAGGCAGCCTGACATCATCAGAGTTGGTAACTTTTCCCAAGGGTCTTGGAGGTACTTGTGGAAGAACAGGAGTTACCATTGGACCTCTTGGACCTGTGGCTCATGAGCTTGGACAGGTTCTCCATGCCATCTGTCATCTGCCTCTCCATGGCTTTTGATGGGTTTGAGAAACCTTCAGTGTAGAGTTCTCAGCTTGCTTTGAGTACCCACCTTCCAAATGTCATAGACTTGTATAAAAGGTTACTTAAACTACCGAACTTTTGATGGATGCTGTTTCCACTCCTGAATACAGGATATCAGAATGTCCTCCAGTTCTCTAGAGGGTATGGTACCCAAAAGGTCATTGGGTCCCCTGAGAGCACAGCCAAACATAATGTTATAGGATGAGTGCACTGTTTGTTGTACTTCTAGTCTAGCTCGCTCAAGTAGTGGTCCATTTTTTTTGTTTTTCGTGGGCTATGCCTTTCAACAGATGTATCAGTGTGCTGTGGAATCTTTAGCATGGCATTTTGCCTTGTGGGTGGTATGGGGTAGTATGTGCATTTTTATTTTTTTAGGTTCCATATATCTTTATTGAAAAATATTTTCAGAAATCTAACAAAATGTATAGTAGTCTTTAAAAAATACATAACAACTGATTGGATGGTATGTGTAGAGTGAAGAGACAAAGAATAGCCCAAGGGGGCAGATCAGAAAAGGAGAGAAAGATGAGGGAAGGGATGGAGAAGATGGAAGGTAGTATAGGGGAAGAGGAAGGGTGAGGGATATGGGAAGTCAAGATTATGCATGTGAGTCGGTACCGGTTTGACTTTGAATAATGAGAAACAACTCATGTACAAATTAGGGAAGCATTTCAGAGAAAGCTGTTAAGTTCAGGTAGGTATAGACAAGGGCTCCTGGCTGTCAGGGCTGGCTTAGCCCTTCCTTCTCTAGGCTGGCTGCTCAGCTGTTGGCTAATTGACAGCTCTCTTATCTCTCCACAGTTACCAGCTGTTCCTGATCATGCTCGTCTCACTTGCCTACTTAAGGCTGGGTTCACACTGCTGTGGCTAGGAGACCCGGATGTGATTCGCACTGCACTGCAGTGCAAATCACATCCGATCTCTGTGCGATGCAAATTCAGCCATACAGATAGTATGGCTGAATTCGCATCGCACCCGCCCCAAACTCTCACAGGACCCTTTTTTTGGTCCGCAGCAGAATCTGATCGCATGGGTGTTCACACCATGCGATCCGATTCCTGTCTGAGTTTGCAGATCGCACTGCGATATGCGAACTGATCTGGGGGTGTCATTAACGTTTCACTGACACTCCCAGCAGTTCGCATAGGGCAGTGTGAACTGCCGGCGGGAGGCATGTGATGCGGGAACCCGCCGCGGATTTGCGGCGTTCCCGCATCGCTTCAGTGTGAACCCAGCCTAAAGCTGTCCAGCTCACTTCACCTCTGCCTTGGTCACATCACAAGAAACCATCTCCTGCAGTTCTGTTTAAAGACTGGCTTGCTGACATCCCTTCTGGCTCCTTATCCTGCTTGCTGTTGCTCTACTTGGATCCCTGACTCTGGCCTGGCTGATTACCCGATCTGGTTATTAAACTCTGGCCTGGCTGACTACTCGATCCGGTTACTGGACTCTGGCTATGCTTTGACTATGCTTTTACCTTTTTATTTTTATTTAATAAATGTGTGATTTAATTGAACTTCTTTCTCGGTCTGATTCATGGTTTCTGACAGTAGGCGAAGGCCATGAATTCAGAAGATACAGTCAATCCACTTGTTGGTAATATTTTTTTCCAGATTGGATGAGCAAGATCACCGCATGGATCAGTTTGCCATGGCGTTACAAACGCTCCTGAGTCGCACGGCTCACCTGGAATCCCTCACGGTGGCTGCTCCGGTATAACTTGAGTAGCAGGCCATCCCTGCTGCTGCGCCAGTCTCTGTGCAGGCACCCGCCTTGGGTATTACCTCTATAAGAGGTATGTATGATTCTGCTCTGCTTCCTCAGCTTTTTGGGGGTGATCCAGTTCAATGCAGAGGGTTTTCTCAATCAGGTTGAGATATACTTCGAGATGCTGCTCCAGGCGTTTCCCACGGACAGAAGCAAAGTAGGTTTTGTGATATCTTTGCTTTCTGAGAGAGCCTTGGCCCGGGCTAACCCTCTATGGGAGACGTAAAAACCTGTTACGTAAAAACCCTCAGTTTGTGGCCTCCTTTAAAAATGTATTTGACGTTCCCGCACGCTCCGCTTCTGCTGCCAAGTGCCTCATGTCCATCAAACAGAGTACGAGAACTGTTTCCGACTATGCTATTGAATTCCGTAGTCTGGCAGCAGAGGTTGCTTGAAACAATGAGGCCCTCGTGGCTGCTTTTTCTCATGGTCTCTCTGATTCCATCAAGGATGAGATAGCAGCCTGAGATATACCCACTGAACTGGAGAGCTTGATCTCGTTTGCCATCCTCATTGACTCCAGACTCAGCGAAAGACTTTCTCTTAGGCGCATTTGCGGAAGCCTCCTGTACGCTTGCCTCCAAGCTTTGTAGTCCCACCCATACCTCCCTCACCTCCAATGCCTCCTGGTACCGAGTCGGTCAGTGAAGATAAACCCATGCACCTGGGCTTCATGCGTCTCTCTGCGGATGAGAGAGCCTTTAGGAGGAGGGAGAGATTGTGCCTTTATTGTGCCCAGTCAGGTCACTTTTTTAAGTCTTGTCCTACCCATCCAGGGAACGCCCGACCCTTGAGGTCCTGTCATGGACAGACCTTAGGTGGCGTTGTTTCGTCCCCAGTTATTCAGAAGGATAAGCCCCTGGTTTTGGTCACCCTTTCTTGGGCTGAGTCGTCCATCAAGATACAGGCTCTAATCGACTCTGGGGCTGCAGGCCTGTTCATTGATGCTGCATTTGTTTCGCAGCACTCGATTCTGCTGCAGCTGCGTGACACTCCACTTGCCATTGAGGCTCTTGACGGGAGACCTTTACAGCCTGCCCATGTGACTCATGAGACGGTTCCATTGTCCATGGCTGTAGGGGCTCTTCACCATGAGATAATCCAATTCCAAGTTATTTCCTTACCCAGGTTTCCGCTGGTTATCGGTTATCCTTGGTTACAGAAGCACAACCCCTCTTTTGATTGGCTCCGTGCTGAGGTTCTCTCCTGGTAACCACAATGCAGTGAGGCATGCTTAATGAAGATATCCAAGGTCCTGTGCACCTCTTCACTCCCCTCCCTGCCGGAGGAGTACCGCGATTTTAGCGATGTCTTTGATAAAGGTCAAGCCGGTAGTTTGCCTCCACACTGGTCTTATGATTGCGCAATTGACCTTCAACCTGGTGCCATACCTACTCGTGCCCGGGTTTACCCTTTGTCAGTCTTGGAGGATAAGGCCATGGAGGAGTATGTTGCTGACGCACTTTCTCGAGCTTTCATCCACAAATCCTCGTCTCCTGCTGGTGCTGGTTTCTTCTTTGTGAAGAAGAAGAGCGGTGAACTGAGACCTTGTATAGATTATAGTGGTCTCAATCGTGTCAAAATTAAGAATGCCTACCCGATTCCATTGATTACAGAGTTATTTGAACGCCTCAAGGGAACAACGGTTTTCACAAAGCTTGACTTGAGAGGGGCATACAATCTCATGCGCATTAAGGAGGGCGACGAGTGGAAAACTGCGTTTAAATTTCCAGGAATTTATTAACGATGTCCTCTGAGATTTGTTGCAGTTATGTGTGGTGGTTTATCTCTATGATATTCTTATATTTTCCAAGTCCCTGGAGAGCCATCACACAGATGTCTGTCGTGTGCTTCAGAAACTAAGAGAGAACAATCTCTATTGTAAGCTGGAGAAGTGCGAGTTCCATCGTGAACAGGTTACATTCCTGGGCTATGTCATTTCCACTGCTGGTTTTTCGATGGACCCAGAGAAACTTTCGGCAGTCCTACAGTGGCCTCGACCTGTGGGTTTGTGTCCTCTGCACCGTTTCCTGGGTTTTTTGCCAACTACTATCGGAAGTTTATTCGTAACTTCTCATCTCTGGTCAAGCCCCTGACTGATATGACCAGAAAAGATGGTAACCCACAGAATTGGTCTCCGGAGTCCATTAATGCCTTTGAGACTCTCAAGGCTGCCTTTGTTCCTGCTCCTGTGTTGGCACATTCTGATCCTTCGTTGCCCTTTATCCTAGAAGTTGATGCTTCTGAGACTGGAGTTGGCGCCCTTCTGTCTCAATATCCTAACTCTGAGAGCGCTATGCATCCGTGTGGCTACTTTTCCAAGAAATTGTCACCTGCTGAGTGCAATTATGAGATTGGTGACAGAGAGCTGTTGGCGATCATTTTAGCCCTGAATGAATGGAGATATCTCCTTGAAGGTACCACTGTGCCTGTTCTTATTCTTACCGACCATAAGAATCTTACATTCTTGTCTGAGGCTAAGCGACTCTCTCCCAGAAGGGCGCGATGGGCTCTTTTCTTGTCAAGCTTTAATTACATTGTCTCATTCTTACCTGGTACTAAGAATGTAAGAGCTGATGCCTTGTCACAACAATTTTCCTCCACTTCCAAGTCGGAGTCGGTTCCGGTTCCTATGATTCCTCCTGATCGTATCTTGGCTACGGTTCGCACCAGTCTTCTCCTTTGGGTGACAAAATTCTTGCTGCTCAGGTCCATGCTCCTCCTAAGAAACCTTGTGACTGCTGCTTTGTCCCAGAGAGTTTCCGTACTGCAGTGCTCCAGACTTGCCATTCTCCCAAGGCAGCTGGCCATCCTGGGAAGAATCAACTCATTTGGGCCATTTCCCAACAATTCTGGTGACCTAGTCTACGGGCTGATGTTACTGCCTTCGTAGCTGCATGTCCCGTGTGTGCTCAGAGTAAGACTCCGCGACACCTTCCAGTGGGCCGCATACAACCCATACCCAATGAAGAGAGGCCCTGGACTCACCTGTCAATGGATTTCATTGTGGAGTTGCCCAACTCCCAAGGCAACACTTATCCTTATGGTGGTTGACCGGTTCTCAAAGATGTGTCATTGTATTCCACTTAAGAAGTTGCCTACCTCTAAGCAACTGGCTTTCATTTTTGCTCGGGAGATCTTTCGCTTACATGGGCTACCCAAGGTGATTGTCTCGGACAGGGGCAGTCAGTTTGTCTCCCGGTTCTGGCGAGCCTTTTGTGCACAGTTGGGAATCCAGCTTGCGCTCTCTTCTGCGTATCACCCACAGTCTAATGGGGCCGCAGAGCGAGCCAATCAGTCCTTGGAGCAATTCCTACGTTGCTATATTTCTGACCACCATAACAACTGGTCAGACCTATTACCATGGGCAGAGTTTGCTCACAACAGTGCCTTGAATTCTGCCTCCCGATTGTCTCCATTTATAGCGAATTATGGCTTCCAACCTTCCATGTTGCCTGACTCGTTTTTTCCGCAGAGTATTCCTGCATTAGAGGAGCATCTCCGTCTTAGTTCCACTTGGGTACAAGTCCAGGAGGCTTTGCGTCATGCTAATGATAGGTACAGACTCCATGCTGACCGCAGACGCCTGCCTGCGCCTTCCTACCAGTTTGGGGACAGGGTCTGGCTGTCATCTCGCAACCTCCGGCTTCATGTTCCCGTACTGAAGTTAGCACCTCGCTTTATTGGGCCTTTCCATATCCTTCGCAGGATTAAGCCAGTGGCTTACGCGTTGGACCTTCCTCCTATTATGCGCATCTCAAATGTGTTTTATGTCTCCTTATTGAAACCGTTGGTCTGTAACCGATTTACCACCTTGTGCCATGCCCTCAACCTATTCAGGTTGAGAACCAAGATGAGTATGAGGTACAATCCATTGTTGACTCCAATAGGTTCTGTGGGCGCATACAGTACCTGGTGCATTGGTGCATTGGAAGGAGTACGGTCCTGAGGAACGCTCCTGGGTTTCATCCTCGGACGTACATGCCCCTGTCCTCCTCCGCGAGTTCCATAGACAGTTTCCCCTCAAGCCCGGTGGCCCTCCGAGGGAGAGGGGTCATTGAGGAGGGGGTACTGTCAGGGCTGGCTTAGCCCTTCCTTCTCTGGGCTGGCTGCTCAGCCATCGGCTAATTGCCAGCTCTCATCTCTCTCCACAGTTACCAGCTGTTCCCATGCTCATCTGACCTGCCTACTTAAAGCTGTCCAGCTCACTTCACCTCTGCCTTCGCCTTGGTCACATCACAAGAAACCATATCCTGCAGTTCTGTTTAAAGACTGGCTTGCTGACATCCCTTCTGGCTCCTTATCCTGCTTGCTGTTACTCGACTTGGATCCCTGACTCTGGCCTGGCTGATGACCCGATCTGGTTATTGACTCTGGCCTGGCTGACTACTCGATCCGGTTACTGGACTCTGGCTATGCTTTGACTACGCTTTTTCTATTTACCTTTTTATTTTTATTTAATAAACAAGTGTGATTTAATTGTACTTCTGTATTGGTCTGATTCATGGTTTCTGACACTGGCACAGACAAATTGGTAAGAATGAGTGGGTAATGTGCATAAGGACTGGGTAAGTATTTTATCTCAAGGGTATCAGAGTTTCAAGGACCATTTCTGGTGGGTAAGCCAGGGTTGCCATTGGTGAAGAAATCTCCTTTTTAGAAGGAGGGCTTTGGCAAAAGTGTATTCATAATAGGCTTGCTCATTTAGAGATAAGTGTACATAGCAGGATCAGGAGGTAGTGGGGATTTCCAATTGCAAGCAACAAGTAACCGGGCTGCAATAAAAGTGTGTATAAGAATTACATGAAAGTCGGAGGGCCAGGAGTCCATGCCTAATCCCAATAAAGCTGATTTAGGAGTGGGTGGAATATTAAGTCCAGTAATGGTGGACATGAATGAGAATACTTGAGAGCAGAAGTTCAGAGGTACGAGGCAGTGCCACCATATGTGGAATGAGGATCCAAGGGAGTCACAGGTCCTCCAACATAGAGGGGATTGATTTGCATAAAAGCAAGCTATTTTTTTCTGGGGTACAGTACCAGCCGTGTAAAAGTTTCTGGGAAGACTCCCAGTGTGTGACACATCTTGAAACTTTCAGGGGTAACAAAGATGATTTTTTCCATTGTTGTATGGTGGCTGTGAATCTAAGTTCCCTTTTCCATGAGAGTAGGGCATTTGGTATCGTCAAGGCAGATGGCCAGTTCAGTAAAGCGTATATAGGGGCGATTCATTTGGAGTTGGGTGATGTAGAGTCAAATATATCCAAAAGATCATTCAGAATATGAGGTTCATCAAATTTAATTTCCCGAAGTACGTGGCGTACTTGTAGGTATTTGAAAAAGTCTGACTTTGAAAGTGAGTACCTGGAGAGGAGATCTTGACAAGAATGTAGATAGGTATCCTTATACAGATGAGAAATTATGTGAATGCCAGACAGTTCCCAGGAGTGCAGGGATATGTCAGGGATTAGGTTCCTTAGTGATGATTGGTATTTCCTTTAGCACATTTTGGGGAGAGAATGTGAGGCTGGTTCACTATGGAGGACCATACTCTGGAGGCTGCGAAGATAGTTGCTAGGAAGTGACGTGTGGGATGTGTCTGGAGGATCTTTGCTCCCAGTATACTTTTGAGATCCGGTTCCAAAGCCTTTAGTTCAATTTGGATTCAGGAGAGCAATGAGGCTGGGTTCCACCACATTTTCATTTGTGCTAAAATAGATGCTTTGTAGTAGAGTGTAATGTTTGGAGCTCCCAGACCTAGAGCTTTGACAGGAAGGAGAGAAGTAGTTGATTTTATCCATGGGAGTTCGCCTTTCCAAATCAAGGAGTTAAATATTGTTTGTATTTTCTTCAGGTGTGCTGAAAGGAAAGGTATTGGCAGAGTTCTAAACAAATATAGGACACGAAGCAGCATAAAAATTTTGACCAAGGTTATATACGACCAGCCCAGGAGAATGAGATTGGTTGTAAGATGATGTTCAGGTGGGTAAGCTTTGAGCGAAGGGCATTAAAGTTGTGAGAAGGGAGCAACGCGCACGACTTGCATTTTAATAGAAGGGGTTAGTCTGATGGATAACATTTGGCATTTTGCATGGTTAAGTTCATACAGTGAAAGTGAGCCATGTTAGAGACTTAAGGGGGTTAGTTAAGGATAGGATTATATCGTCTGCATATATGCCTATTTTGTGTTCAGTGTCGCCAATGGTTATGCCAGAGTTAGAGGGGAGAGATCGAATGCATTCTGCTAGTAGCTTCAAGGAGAATATAAGAGGGGATAAGAGATAACCCTGTCTGGTGCCATTTGTGATGTTGAAGGGTGATGAAATAACAGACTTTTGCACTGGGGCAAGTGTAGAGAGTGGTTATAGCCGAGAGGATCCATCCTGTGAAACCAAACCTCTGGAGGACTTTGTTCATGTACATCCAGTGAAACCTGTCAGAGGCTTTTTCTGCGTCAAATGAAATTAGAAACGAGGGAATGTGGTGATGTTCAGCCCACTGCATAAGCTTGATAAAGCAACGTGTACCATCAGAGGTTTGGCGACCCAGGACTAAACCTACCTGATCTGGATGAATTAGCCAGGGGGTCATTTTAGCTATGCGAGTGGCAATAAGTTTAGCAGAGTTTCATGTCTGAATTAAGAAGGGAGATAGGACGGAAGTTGACAGGGTCTTCAGGCCTATCAGGATTCGGAATAGTTATAATTAAAGATTCAAGGAGTTCTTTGGGGCAATTACCGTGGTCTATGATGCTGTTAACCGTCCTAGCAGTAATCTCGAGTCTGGCTCGGGTTGGGATTTCAGCACCACGAGTGGTAACCCCGAGCCAGACTCTAGATCGCATCGCTGGATGCAGGGAGGACACAAGGAGAGTTACTTACCTTGTCCCCTGGATCCAGTGATGTCCTCCGCGCTGTGTGATGGAGCTGTCCTCCGCTCGATTCACACAGTGACGAATGCCGCCGAGCTCCGTTCCCTGCAACGTTACGGCGCACGGGAGCGGAGATCGGCGCCAAATTCAAAAAAGTTAAAAGACACAAAACACACACAGTACTGTAATCTGTAAGATTACAGTATTGTATTAAAAAATGACACACCCTCTTTGTCCCTAGTGGTCTGTGCAGTGCCCTGCATGCACTTTTATATTATAAATACAGTTTTTTCTGCCTGAAATTTGGAGATTGTCCATAGCAACCAAAAACTGTCCCTTTTTCAGTGTTTTAGGATTTGATTGCATTATTGAATAATTTTTATTATTCTTTATTATATTATAAACTTTATCATACCCGGGATGTCTACTAGACTCTGGTTTGAACAGATTTAAGAGAGTTATTCCTAAGAATTACAGGACTACAATATAAAACGCCAAATTTCCATGCAAAATAATTGTACCGCTTTCAGCACCTAAAACCAGAACGAATCATACCTCCAGGGAGGTTAAAGGAATCTGTTGGAAAGGGGTCAGTCGGTTCACAAATTGTTTATAGTATTCATTAATGAATCCATCAGGGGCATGGGGATTTATGTAGGGGGGGTGAATGAATCGCATTGGTGACTTCAGCTGTAGAGAATGGCGCTTTCTAAATTCCAGCTCCCCTATGCACCAATATAGCATTTATGTACATTTTTGCAAAAATATTAAAGCTTTCCATACATACAGACATGTACCCTGCTGTCCTACATCATTGACTCAAAATGTATCTATTGCCTCTGTCTTACGTCCATACAGACTATAGGTCATGACACAGGAAGGAGTTGACCTGCTGACCGTGTTAGCACACACCCTACATCATCCACCCCACCCAGTTCCTATGGAGAAATCTGCTCGTCTGTATGCTAGTGCGACGGACGAAAACCGACGCTAGAGCAGCTATTGGCTACTGGCTATGAACTT
Source organism: Lithobates pipiens (assembly GCF_037356315.1). Taxonomy (NCBI): domain Eukaryota; kingdom Metazoa; phylum Chordata; class Amphibia; order Anura; family Ranidae; genus Lithobates; species Lithobates pipiens. The sequence continues at coordinate 514,480,485 of NW_027507764.1, read as the reverse complement.
CCTTATTCTAGTCCAGTCATACATCATCACGTTCAGATCTGTCGGACTTTGGTGTGATTGTGTGTGGCCGAGTCCGTACATTCTGAAAGTCCTTCGGAACTCCACCGAAACTCCTTCGGGAAGACAGTCTGACCTAGTCTGCCAGAAAGTCCAGTCGTGTGTACGCGGCATAAGAAACACAATTTTGGTAGAGGCCACTTTCTTCTTGTATTGTTTTGCAAGAAAGGATCCAGATCTATTGTTTAATGAGTAAATATGAGAGGAGTAGCCTTTTAATGTAGTAATCAAAAGAGCGTGTAATGCCGCGTACACACGTCCAGACTTTTTGACGGACTAGGTCCAATTTGCGGGAATTTGGGTTGGCTGCGCTTAGGAGCTTTAGAATTGGCAAAGTGCGTCTCTTGAGCACATATAATGTCACAGTTAGAGGAAAGGAATTCTTTCCATAATAATGAGGGACTATTACGCCCCTTAACATTCAGAGACAGAATATTAATTGACATGGGGTATAAGCAGAAATGAGGGAGAATCAGAGGCACTTCTGTGGGAGTGAGAGACATGCCACATACAGTTACAACAAAGCAATTGTGATATGTAATCCACCAAAGCGTGTACATAGAAGTTGTGTATTTGAGCAAAGATGTGTATCAAATCAATGGACTAGAAGAGGTTAGGTAATAGAGGGTAGAAAGTGTGAAGGAGAAGAGAGAAAGGCAAGACACTGTGTGCATAGCACACTGGTTCTATTGGGGAGGGTACAACAAAAACAGTAAATATTACAATATCAACTCAAGAAGTTTGATCTAGTAGCTCGGCATGGGAGAACAGTGAGAGAAAAACATAAACAATATATTTAAATGTCACAATGGAAGGTAGGGGCTATAGGCCCAGGCAAGTCGGGTAATGTTAGCTTTATGCCAGGGTTCCGGAACGTGATCTGGAGGGGCGTTAGAGGTGGGGCGGTTATTCCCTGGTGGGGAGAGGCCCCAGTTTTGAAGTTACCTCAGGCCCAGTTTAGAGTGATGGAAAATGACAATTTTGCCCTGAAATGTGACAATAAGCTTAGTGGGAAACCCCCAGCGTGAGGGATGTTGTGCTGTCTCAGTGTAGCTGTGATCTGGGGGAATTCTTTCTGCTTTTGAGAAGTGCCTGCAGAAATATCAGCATAGATTTTCAGGAAGTGAATGGCTCTGGTTATGTGGGTGCTTTCCTTGCTTCCAGGAGGATGCGCTCTTTAGCTTGGTAAAATTGTAGACGGGTGAGGATGTCTCATGGTTTGTCCTCGGGTAAATGTGATGACTTGAAAATCCTATGTGCCCGATCGATCATAAGATCTTGCTCTGTAAGTGATTGAGCTAATGACTTGAAGAGACTTTGCAAGTATGCAGGGAGCTCTGCAGAAGGAATGGACTCTGGTATCCCTCTGATTTTGAGGTTGTTCCTGCAAGATCGGTCTTCTAAGTCAGTGAGTTTAGTGGTAATGTGTTTTAGCACTTCAGCTTGAGCATGATGTGCATCCATTAAATCATTGTAAGCTGTGGCATAATCATGAAGCTGTTTTTCTACAGTATCTGTGCGGTCACCAAAATCATCAATTTGGGACTGCATGCGTGACATAGAGTGGTGCATATCTCAAATCCTTTTGAAGGGAGAAAAGCATTTTCTTAATGGTGTTCTCAGATACCTTGTTCTCTCTGGCGTGCACCTCTGCCAGAGAGTCCTCAGTTTCCTCATCAGCATCCCAGAAGCAGAGAAGGGAAAGGTTAATGTTTTTTTTCTTACTGGGGCTGGGTAAGAAGCAGAGGCATATGGAGAAGAAGCAGTCTGCTTGGTTCATTGGGCTGGGCTGGCAGCGTGGCACAGTCCATACTTTAATTCCCTGCGTGGGTAGAGGGATGAGAGGAGGTGTGCTGAGGAGATGAAGGCACTGTTCTGGCTATGACATCTTGAGAGCCCCGGGGCCGCGATCTGGCAAAGAATTCTGTCAGCTTGCAGGGACCCGCTGACAGATTTTTTTTCCTAGACATGCTGCCGGGTGACTCCAGGTCTCAGGCATCTGTTCAGGGCAAGGAAGGAGCGGCTTATGTCCACCCATCTTGGTGTGCGGCTTGGCTCTGCCAGTATGTGTATTTTTGATGCCTAGAGAGTAGGAAGAACTTGCTTTCAAAGCAGTGTCCCTGATTTGTGTGTACCTTCTGTGCGCAGCAATAGGGGAGGCAGAAGTACTTCCACACTATTTGGGTGGCAGTCTTGATGGTCTGATCATGAGTTACTATGCCTACCACAAACTTTGTAAAGTGGTCCACCATAAGGAGTGCATGATCTTAACCAACTTCCACCATCTTGAGTGTCAGAAATCTGACAGTCGGTACTTCTAATAGGGCGGATGTGTGCCAAGTTATGGGTGGTACCCGGGCCTCAGCTTCTTTGACATTAACATGGTCATGCAGTGCCAACAAATTTGTTTGATCAACTAGAATAGATCCACACACATGGCTTTCCTTTTAAACAAACATTTTGTTGACACCCAGATGTTCTGCTTTCAAATGGATTATTTTTGCCAAGGAGATGACAGCATGACCTGCCAGGTGAACATTATTCTGTGGTACAGAATGCTATCTCTCAAAATGATATGGGACTATTCACTCAACAGTCTAAGGGTTTTTGGCAAAACCATTAATCTCTTTCTTTTGAACTGGGCCATCGCTGTTACTGTACTGCCTTGATTTGGGGGCAAGTACTTTTTCTCTTTAGGTCCATCTATGGTTTTCATTTAGGTCTCTCTTCCTTTTTAAGCGTCTTCATCCACATCTTGCTGTGGTAGGGCTACAGAGTAGCAGGACAGGTAATCTGCGACCTGGCTGTTCTCCCTAGGGCGGTAATGCAGGGACAACTTTACTAGACAGGCTGCCCATTGTTGAGTGACAAGTTTAGCTGTTTGTAGATGTACTAATTGTTACGCATCCAGTCCTTGAACGTTGCCTCTGTCAAATACTGTGCAAAATATGACTGCTCACACCAAGTCCAGCAGCTCCAGCTTAAGTTGTTGTTTACAGAATTTCTCTCATTCACATGTAGGCTGCAACTGGCACAAACGATGACTCTCTCTTTACTGTCTTGCACTTGTGAGAGCAAAGCCCAGAGACCCTGGGTAGTGGCTTCAGTTCTTAGCAAGGATGCAAGGGCTGACCTTAACTATTGCTTCAAAAAGTTTAATCCTTCTTGTTGGTCTGGTCTCCATTTTACCTTCACGTGGCCTTCCTTCTAGCCTACCCTGTAAAGGAGTTTGCAGATTGGATAATATCATGCTAGCGCTTGGAAGATCCAGACCTCTGTCAAGTTTGCTAGGGGCTTCCGCTGTTGTATGGCTTTCAGTTTCTCAGGGTTGAGGAGCATGTCTTGCTTGTAGATGACATGTCCTAGGTATTTGATCTCACACTTGAATGAATGCCACCTCTAGGGTGTGGGCTTCAGGCCGGATAGACAATGTGTTCTGCAAATGTGGCAGAGGACATCACTACATCATATAAATAAATCAGGATGCTACAGTATCTACAGTAGGTTAATGTATCCAAGACAGTTTTCCATTGTCCTTTGAAAGTTGTGTTGCTCAGCCCAAACAGCATCCTCTTGAACTTACACAATCCTATAAATGTAATTAAAACAGTTATTGGGTGATGTGCCTTGGCAGCAGGGGTCTGCCAATACCCACTGGCAAGAATGGTTGTGGGTAAAATTCTGGCCTGCCCTAGGGTGGTGAGAGATACCTCAATTCATGGAAGAGGAAGCCATGGTCCCTCTGTGAAAACAACTCTGTCCATTTATCCCAGCCTTTCTAAAAAAAATACAGTGTAATTGTCAGTGGGAAGAATGCTCATTTATAGATGTAGTCATTGGTAAATTTTCCCTCTTACAGATAAAGTAGCTAAAAAGATTATAGTTGTCAGTAGTTACTAATTGAGAGATATAAATTGCTGATTGTCCAGGAAACCCCTAGCAATCTCAGGATTAACCCTGTTTGATAAAAACTGACTTATCCACTAGATGTCTTACTGCCTCCAACTGAGTGAGTAAACGTTCCTAGGCATTTTGCTGTTTACCTGTCAAATGATTTGTATTTCCCTTCATGCAGTCCAGAGTTATACACAGCTATGTCACATTGCACAGCCCTGTCTGGCAGGACAGAAGACCTAATTTTGTTCTCTACTGCATAGGAAATGAAATGGCGTCTCTTGTGTGCCTCCTAATTTTTTTATCAACCAGCTGCCATCAATTTTGGTGGAAATCCAAAAAAGCATATGATTTTGTATGTTGAGGCACTAGCTATTATTGTTTACACCATAAATCTTAATACATGAATCCACTTAAAAAAAACAAGCACACAAGTGAATGGAGATAAAAATAAAATAAAACAATTCTGTGCTATTAATAGCAGTAAGAAAATGTCCTGTAATCAATTACAGCAATAGCAGTCCGTTTTGCAGTTTCTTTATGTCACCACGTGTTCATGACTGTTGTATAACAGATGTACTGTGCTTCCATACTGCCTGACCATTGTTTGCTACAGCCCCTTTACCATTCTTCCCATTAATAGAGACCACACCAGGTTGGAGTAAACTTTGGCCGTAGCAGCCCCTTTATTAAACCATAAATGTAAATGAACATAACCATCAACATCTGATATTTGCATTGGTCTTTGCATGCACTTCTCATACCATCTGTTTAATAATAGTAATGCACTGCGGTACCTTTTAAATCAGATAATAGGCCTCTCGCCGACATACTGGCTCGGAGACGACCAACTGACCGCAGTGCACCCGTTAACCAAATTCCAGTTAAACCACCGTTAGCTGTAATCCCACCATCGGGAACCGTACCACCATGGGTCCCGGACTCTCCATTTTCCGAGGTTTCTTCATTCACCTGCAAAGACCAACACCCGCCAGCTGCCACGACAACCAGAGACAAACCAATCTGTAAGAAAAAAGAAGACAAATTCATCCAAGAAAGCAAAACAGGGAGGGTGGGTGGGAAGCTTTCTCCTGCACGCTGACTGATGCCTGGGGGAGGAGCCAGCTCCTTTTTACTCTCTTATCCCCTCCTCCCCAGTCTCCTCCAATCATACGGGCCCTCGCACTTCTGGCACCCTGTTAACACAGTCATGCCCAGCCCTACGCTATTTCTTCATTTTATTTCTTTTCGCTCCAGGCTTTCCTTGACTGTTGTATAACAGATGTACTGTGCTTCCATACTGCCTGACCATTGTTTGCTACAGCCCCTTTACCATTCTTCCCATTAATAGAGACCACACCAGGTTGGAGTAAACTTTGGCCGTAGCAGCCCCTTTATTAAACCATAAATGTAAATGAACATAACCATCAACATCTGATATTTGCATTGGTCTTTGCATGCACTTCTCATACCATCTGTTTAATAATAGTAATGCACTGCGGTACCTTTTAAATCAGATAATAGGCCTCTCGCCGACATACTGGCTCGGAGACGACCAACTGACCGCAGTGCACCCGTTAACCAAATTCCAGTTAAACCACCGTTAGCTGTAATCCCACCATCGGGAACCATACCACCATGGGTCCCGGACTCTCCATTTTCCGAGGTTTCTTCATTCACCTGCAAAGACCAACACCCGCCACAGCGCACAAGGGAAAAACCTTACCCTTGGGCGCCCCTCCAACCCCAACCACCTCTACATGCTGCTGTAACCCTGAGCTCCCAGATGGAAACCCCAGCATAATAGTTACTCCGTCACCTTGACCGCACCTCTAGTTGCCCACCGACCAACCTCGCCAGTCCAAACCCAGCATCTGCTGACCTACCCATGAAAAACCCCTATGGCGCTATGCTCATACCCTCCACCGACCAGGCCACCGCCAAATAGATGGGCCGGCGATGTTGGGCCCACCGCCAGTGGCCCCCAAGACAGCCCTGCGGACGTGCCCGAAACCACCTTCATAACCCTTGTCCTGTTCCAACTAGACTGCAAGCGGCCATGGCTGCCGCCACCCCGCGACACAGTACCCAGCGGCCCCCCTTTAAACACACCAAGCTACCCACATATTGACAACCCACCACCACAAAAACATACCTGTTTGTTAATCAATGTGATTTTTTTTTTTTTTTTGCCACCTGACACCCGTAATTCGATAGACAAAACTGCCTTGAAATCTGGACCTAGCGCAACCATCCCGACGGGGCAACAGAGACCCCCCCACGCCTGCGGGCTCACCGTTCACATTTGCGCCCCAAATGGGCTTTGCCCCCTCCTGAACCTCTCAGGAAGGCTAACCCAAGCGCCGACCCCACGTGCCCGAACGAAAACGTCAGTGAGAAACCTTCCCTCGTGAACAAGGAAACTTCTTACCTGATAAAACCCAAACCCAATGAGCTAAATATTTATAAACAAATAATACATAAATGGATTCCGGAAAATCTAAAAAACTACACAGTGTGGTCCGTGTACAGGCGCAACGAGAGGACAGACCCATTCAGCGCTGATCTGGCAATGAGGTACCAGCAGTCCTGCGAATTTGTAGAAAAAACACACGAAACCACCGCCTCATGATCCGCAACCCCCAGCGCAGGACCAGCGACCTCCCCCTTGGGCCCCACCGTGCCTGCGCTGCACGAAGCAACAACGGCAGACATGCCTGCCCAAAACCCCGCAAGGATGAAACAAAGGTCCTTGCCTATCGCCGTTATGGCCCGCCTGACCCAACCTCCAGGGATTCCAACCCCGGCAGGCGGGACAAAGAAAAACCACTTGGCTGTAAAATCGCCATAACCCCATTACCGAGCTCCTGCATGACGCCAGCGAAACAAAGCTTAAGCCATGACACTCCCACCCCCGAGAGGTGGACAGCCACCCCTAACTGAGGCCCACAAATCTCCCAATCCTAAAGGACAGAACAGCCCGACCCCCAGCCGAAATTAGACTGCAAACATCTGGTAACCCATACCACCCATGTGACGTCTCCATTGAAGCACCCGACAAAACCCCAACATACTCACCCCATCCTCCAGAGCCAGCACCACTGGAAACCATACCGTTGACAAGCATTATGTATCCCACCGGCGTACTTCCGAATGCGGATGGAACCCCCTTCCACAGGCCCAAGGAGAAAACCTAAACGCCTATCCTTACAGTAGCACACCCATACTTGCCTGTCCGGCAGCACCCCTACCCAATAACAGACCATACCTAACCACTGAAACCACCTCGCCTAATGCCCTAATATCTATGCAGCGCCCCATAGTCGTGCTTGCAACAACAACCACTTACCAAATACTCACCGATGCCCCGCTGTCACCCTTGCGACCGTAAAATGCACCACTTACATACTTACCAAATACTTACCGTCCACCTCCATGCTACCAATGCGATAGTAAAATGAACCAGTCACGTACTCACCGGACACTTGATACCCCAAGGTCACCACCATAATGTCAGTAAAAGACCCCCATCCTCTGATGGACCCAACCAACCTATCCAACACCGAGCAAGGGACACCCATACCTTCGATGGGTCCCCACCCACAAAATTCCAACGTAAGGAGGGGCCACCCATAATTACGATGGGCCCCAACCACATTTCTCCACCATTAGGAAAGGCCACCGATGACTCCGATGGGCCCCAACCAAGAAATTTCTTTTCTTTCATTCTTCTTTTATTTTATTTTTTTTTTTTTGTTTATTTATTTATTTATTTATTTATTTATTTATTTTTTTTTTTTTGAAGGGACACCCATACCTCCAATGGGCCCCACCAACATTTCCCCAGTGAGGAAGTGACACCCGCCCACCGATGGGCCCCCACCAACAGTTGTGCCCGGCAGGAAGGGATCCATCCCTCCGATGGGCTCCAACCAACCGCCATCCCGTCTGGAAGGGACAACCATACCCCCGAGGGGCCCAGCCCCCCCAACATCCACCGCTACTAAGGTACACCCATACCCCCAAAAGGGCCTCGACCCACAATCGTCCACCGGAAGGAAAGGACCCCCGTCCTCAAATAGGCCCAACCCAGTGCAGAAGGGACACACGTACCTCCGATGTGTCCAACCCACCCCCCTTCCTAAACTCAGAAGGGGCACCCATACCCCGCTGGGCCCCCCCTTAGTCCCCAACGTAATAAGGAAAGACCGAATCCACGCCACCAATGGGCCCCAACCCCCCCCCATCCTATACCAATCAGGAAGGGGCCCCCATACCTCAGACTGGCCCCCAATCCACCGTTTCATGACCGGTGGAAAGGAAACCCCCACTACTAAAATCAGCCACACCCGCTACTTTCCCCAGTTAGGAAGGGCCTCCCCAACTCGGATGCACCTAACCCACCGTGGCATTTCCCAGATAGGAAAGGACCCCATTTGTACCAATAGGATCGGGCCACCCCGCCTCAGTTGGGTCCCGCCCTACCCATTGTCCCTGGGTCCCCTCACCCCGTCTAGATGCTCACCGTTTTTTTTTTTGTTTTTTTTTTTTGTTTGTTTTGTTTTTTGTTTTATCAATCACAGACCCACCCCAGCCAGGAGGGGGCACCCAATTCAGAAGGGCACAAACCCCCCGCCTCTACCGAGGCAGAAAGGGGCAAATAACCTCCTCTGGGCCCCACTCGCTACTGTCCCCCAGGCATGGCGAGACCTCCATACCCCCGATGGGGCCGGCCCTCCAGTCCTTCCCATGTGGTCCCCCGCCCCGGGGTAAAACTCCCACCTAATCGCCAAAGCCAGCACCGAAGCAGGGAATCCTGCAAGCTCCCACTGTACCGCCGCATTCCCACATCGTGTTCCCTGTTCGCCGTACCCCAGCCGTCTACGCCCCACGTCCAACGCCTCCAAGCGCACCCAGCCCCCACCTTCCACAGGTGACCCTAGAACCCCAAGTAAGGCACGTGTCGAGGGGCCCTCACCAGCACCCACCCTGCCTCGTAGGTTAGAGGCAGATAAAAAAACCCCAGCCACCTGAGCACTAGCCGCCTCCAGCCCCGTGCACCCCCCTATATAACCAGGCTACTGATGGGCCCCCCAGCCCCCTATCCGGAAACCCCCATGCTCCCGTATCCACCCTGGCTCGTGCGTGAATGATGGCCAAAAGCACCCGGGGAAAACCCCCACGCAAACACGACCGCGTGTCCTGCCCCTTATGCCGCCATACCGATCCCCTCTGCTAACACACATACTGCCAAAATTAGAAAAGCGTGAAAGGCATCACCTAGTAGCCTGGTGCGAGTCCCACCAGCCGAAGGTCCCGCCGATCGTCTCCGGGTCTCTTCCTCCTCTTCTGACACCGACCATGCATCTCCCTCGAAAGTTGCTCCAACCGTCCGTCCCCCAGCGATCCGCAGCCCTCCTGGGGAAGCATCCCAGGATGCCGAGCAGCCACGCGGCCGTTGCCTCCGCCTCCTCGCGCCGGAACTCCTCGCGAGTGGGGGCACCCCTGTCCCCCTACCTGTCCCCATCAGACGCAACCACTGACCAGTGCGTTGCAAGCCACCGGCCGGGCAGTGCAGGCCCGATGTCCGCCACAGGAGCCATCAGTCCAGTAAGTGTTGTGGTGCCGAGCTCCACCGCCCCTGCCGACTCACTGCCAGGGGGGGGGGTTGAGGGAGCCCGCGCGTTCCTCTCGCCGCAGTGTGGGGGGGGAGGGGGGGGGCGAAAAACTGCCCAGGCCCCCCGATCGCCCGCCTACCACTGGTCGGTGTGGGGGGGGGGGCTGTGCACCCGCGGCGGCCTCCGGAGAGCGAACGGCCGCCGGCCATGGTCTCCACCAAAGCTCCGCCCCCGCCGCCAGCGGCGGACCGCACGTGCTCCTGGAAGATCGGGACCGGGTGCCGCCACCGCCGCTCACCCCACCGTTCCTGGAGGCCCCCCGTCACCGAGTGCCGTTGGGGGGGGGGGGGGTTAGGATACCCCATCCATGTGTACCGCGGGCAGCGCCCTTCCGGCCCTGGGAAAAGTCCTGTGAGAGGGGCTCCAGCGGCCCTGGTCAGCCAGCACGCGGGGACACCCGCACATGCCGCCCGCTCCCTCGGCCCCCGCCTACCGTTCCGCCGCCGTCCAACCCTCCGTGCCGCCGATCAGCAAGGCTCCTCCAAGCTTTCTCCTGCACGCTGACTGATGCCTGGGGGAGGAGCCAGCTCCTTTTTACTCTCTTATCCCCTCCTCCCCAGTCTCCTCCAATCATACGGGCCCTCGCACTTCTGGCACCCTGTTAACACAGTCATGCCCAGCCCTACGCTATTTCTTCATTTTATTTCTTTTCGCTCCGGGCTTTCCTTTTATGAACCATGTTCTTCTTACTTAAAAGTTCTCCTTTTTGCAAATATGCACCACCACCTGTAGTAAGGGGGCCACTCACCAGATGACTTTGGTCCACCAGGACCCTTACAGCTTATATGAAATTGCTTTATATTGGCATGGGCTCAGCATCCATCCAGTTTTACCAGCAGGGATACCCAGATAACTTTGGGCCACCAGGACCCTCACAGCTTATACAAAATTCCTTTCTATTGACATAGGCTCAGCAAGCATCCAATGTCACCAGCAGGGATATTAAAAAAAACAAAAAAAACAATACCAAATGATTATTATTATTATTATTATTATATTATACAGGCTTTATATAGCTCCAACAGTTTGCGCAGCGCTTTAGAACATGAGGGCAGACATTACAGTTACATTACAATTTGGTACAAGAGGATTCAGAGGGCCCTGCTCATTAGAGCTGACAATCAAAAAAAAATTATCGTGCAGTGAGCTTATTAACCACTTAAGGGACCGCGCCTATTTTTCAGACTCGGTGTTTACCATTTAAAATCCTTTTTTTTTTGCTAGAAAATTACTTAGAACCCGAAACATTAAATATATTTTTTTTATTTTTTCAGACACCCTAAAGAATAAAATGGCGGTTGTTGCAATACTTTATGTCACACCGTATTTGCAAAGTGGTCTTACAAACGCAATTTTTTCAGGAAAAAATACACTTTTTTGAATTAAAAAATAAGACAACAGTAAAGTTAGCCCAATTTTTTTTTTTTTATATTGTGAAAGATGATGTTACGCCAAGTAAATTGATACCCAACATGTCATGCTTCAATATTGCGCCTGCTTTTGGAATAGCGACAACTTTTACCCTCAAAAATCTCCATAGGCGGTGTTTAAAAATGTTTACAGTTTACCAGTTTTTAGTTACAGAGGAGGTCTAATGCTAGAATTATTGCTCTTGCTCTAATGATCATGGCGATACCTCACATGTGTGGTTTGAACACCGTTTTCATATGCGGGCGTGACTTATGTATGTGTTCGCTTCTGCGTGCGAGTTCGGTGGGACAGGGCACTTTCATTTTTTTTTCCTAATGTGAGGGGGTTAGCTCGGCAGCGGGTGTGTGTGACCCCCTGGATGGGTTCACAACACAAAATTAGGCACAGCAGACAGCGTTGTAGGTGCAAAAAACAAAAGATGCAGTTTATTTATGCTACATGCAGTGAAACATATAACAGCCAGACAAAAATAAAACATGAAAATAAATCCTGGTCAGCTTGACCTCTAATTACACACTTAGACTCCCTGTCTAACAACTGAGTGCAGCCTTGTGCTGCTCCAGTCCCTGTCTCTGTTGTAGGGGTTTGCCACACAGGCGTTAACTCACCGCACAGAATAGGTATCACACTCCCCAGTCTATACACACAAAACTGGTTCCAGGATGGAGCATCTCCCTAAGCATGCTGGGGTTTTTTGTAGAGGTCTTAATGAGCCCACTTACTTCAGCTGGGCTCATTAACTCTTCCCCTCTAGTTGTACAAGTCTGCATAAAGCCTGAATCTAGGGCATACATATTTCCCATCCTGGATACAACCAGGTGACTTTACCTGCGTGCTGCCACACTATTTATTTTACTTTTTATTTTGACACTCTCCTTTTAAAAAAAAAAAATGTGGGTCAATTGTATTCCTATTACAAGGAATGTAAACATCCCCTGTAATAGAAAAAAAGCATGACAGGACCTCTTAAATGTGAGATCTGGGGTCAAAAGGACCTGAGAGGTAACATTTAGACTAATATGTAATAAAAAAGAAAAAAATTAAATTAAAAAAAATCCCTTTAGGACCATTGGGCGGAAGTGTTGTTTGGCGTCGCTTCCGCCTTCCAATGGTGTGGAGCCGAGTGGGGGCAATCTTTCCCTCATTCAGCTCAATGCCTGTCAGAGAAGAGGACCTGTTTGTCTCCGCCGCTACCGGTGGGTCCTGTAAGCGGCAAAGACCACAAGAGCATGACCCCCCCCCATAAAAGATCTTGCAGCAAATATGCCACAGAGACCACTTTTATCTGAAACAAGATCGCCCGCTGATGACGAGGATACTGGGGTTATGGCAGCTATCTTCCGCCATAACAATCGTATTCCTCTTCAAACAGCCAACGTATAATGACTTTGGGCGATCCTTAAGTGGTTAAAAATGTTTCCCATAAAAACATAAGCCAGTAAACTCACATTTCCATGTGTTGTGCAGTGATTTCCACTGTAAATCTCCTGGTTTATTTAAAATCCTCGCCGCTCGTGTCTATGAGTCGGTGTGCTTTCCACCTGAGTAGATCAGGAAGGACAAGGACCTTAAAGTGGTTGTATACCCAAAATTATGACTTTGCATATAATTTTGTATTGTAATAAGTAAAACTATTTGGCATCAATAATTTTTACTGTACCTGTTTCCGTTGCGACTTATCGCTATATTACTGACTAATGATGTGTAACGTGCATGCGCCATATCCTCTATCATTCCAGCAAGCCGAGACCCTACCGAAAAATTTCTGTCTCTATGTCGGGGCTGCGTCATTTCCTGTTGTAGACATCAGCCCTGACATCTCGCGATGCTTCCTCCGAATTCTTCCCCAAGAGGATCCTGGTTATTTTGCTATTAGTGCGCATGCGTGGGATTATGAAACCAGTATGTACTATGGGCAGAAAAACATATCTATTCAGATGCGAAAGACCACAGTGGAGATGGTGCCGGCTAATATGCAGAAGAAACTTTTATAAGATAAAGAATATTTGCAGTAAGAAACAAATTTTATAATTATTCAAAGTGACCATTTGGATCGTGATTAATATTTATTTCAGAATATTGTGAAAAATGTGGGAGGGTTTACTATCGCTTTAATGCATTTCAACAGAAGGCATCATCAGGAAGTCAAGGATTTTAAATAAACCAGGCGATTTACAGTGGGTTCCACTAATGATTACAGGACATTTTCTCACTGCTATCAATAGCATGAAATTGTTTTATTTTATTTTTCTCTCTAATCAGTCTGTTTTTTTGTTTTTTTTTAAATGGATTCATGTGTTATGTCGCATGCACACAAGCGCACCTCTCCTCGGACTGAACTCCGAAGGACTTTTCGATGGAGTTTCGATGGAGTTCCACCTAAACAAACTTGCATACACACAATCAAAATCCGATCGTTTAGAATGCGATGACATATGATGGGACTAGAAAAAAGAAGTTCAATAGCCAGTAGTCAATAGCTGGCCATGCGTTGTTTTTGGTCCTTAAAAAGAAAAAGTCTGATGAAGCCCACACAGGATCGGAATGTCCGACAGAATGATTCTGTCAGGCCGCGTACACACGCGCGGACTGTTCGCCCAACTTTGTCCGTCCAACAGTTTCAGCAAACAGTCCGCTCAAAATTAGCATGGACGGACATGCCCACACACGACGAACGAACAGTTTGCTGAAACCGTGCGCGATGACGTGAACAGCACGTACGACGGGACGAAAAATACGACGTCCTATACACTGCATTATAGCTTTCGGCGTGAAAATCCTTTCTGAGCATGCGCGCAACTTTGTTTGACGAACAAGCCTACACACGAGCGGGCTGTTCGCTGAAACAAGGTTTCAGCGGACAGTTTTTCGGAATTTCCGAAAAACCTTGTCCGTCCAACTGTCCGCTGAAACTGTCCGCTGAAAGCCCACACACGAGCGGACTGTCCGCCCAAACACTGTTCAGCGGACAAAGTTGGGCGAACAGTCCGCCCGTGTGTACGCGGCCTCAGACTTTTTCTGCTGGAAACTCCAGTCGTGTGTACAGGGCATAAGATTTATGGTGTAAACTTTAAAAGCTAGCGCCTCAACATAAAAAATCATATTGTTCTCTACTGCAGTTAAAGTATTACTAAAAGCAAAACTTTTTTCATTTTGAATAAAGTGCAGAGGGATTAGAACGTCTGTCGGTTTTTATTGCTGTTTGTGCCCCGTTAGGGAGATTCACCCTCTCTGTTTGTTTGCCATTATTGGTGAAACTAAAAAAATTCTATATTTTGGGTTGTCCCCAGAAAAGTATTAGCCCTTGTACACACAGTCGGACATTCCGTCAACCAAATCCATCGGATTTTGTCCGAAACTGGTGTTGCATACACACGGTCGGACAAAGTTGTTGGAAAATCAGATCGTTCAGAACGTGATGACATTATTTCGTTACGACGGGACTACGTTCAGGCTAGTAGCCAATAGCTGTGGTCTAGGAATTTGATCTGAGCATGCATGGCACTTTGTCCGATCGGAATTCTCTACAAACGATCGGACAAAGTCCGATCGGATCGTGTTGTCAGAAAATTTTACAGCCCAGCTCTAAAACTTTCTCAGTCGGATATTCCAACGGAAACAGTCTGATGGAGCCCACACACGGTCGGGTTATCCGACAACATGGTCCGATCGGACATTTTTCGTCGGAATGTCCGACCATGTGTACAAGGGCTTAGAGAGGAAAGATTCCAATGGGGTCACTAATTCTGGTAACTTGGGGTTCCCCAAGAGATTATCCTTAATTTTCACTCACTTCCTGTTTGGCTTTGGACAGGAAGTGAAGGTAAATCTCCTCAATGGACCAAAAGAAAAAATAAACCTTACAGGGTTTATAACCCTCCCTTACTCTATGCAAAATGAAAAAAAAATTGTCTTTAGTTATACTTTAAATACTACATATAGATTTATAGATTTTCCAGAGGTAGCTGCAGCCTCTATGCTTCTGTCTGTGCTGTGCAACCTTCCTCTTGCTCCAGTCTGGAGAGGTTAGAGTCAAACTGTCAGCCATCCAGCTGTTGCAAAACTACAAGTCCCATCATGCCTCTGCCTGTAGAAGTCATGCTTATAACTGTCAGCCTTGCAATGCCTCATGGGACTTGTAGTTTGGCAACAGCTGGAGGGCCCCCAGTTTGAGACCCCTGGGTTAGAGGATGTTCAGTGAGAGAGAAAGGTGCTGCTGGAAGCATGGGACATCCTGCCCTATATTCTGTACCCTTAGGTCCAGGGCCATTCAAATTATATACTTTGTCGCAAACATTACCTTTGTTCATGTCTTTCACCGTGTTGTATGGCTGGTCTGTTCCTCTGTTTTTCAAAGTGTCTTGTTTACCTGATATTCATCGATGGAAGGATAAAATCTTCTTTCAGTAAATAAACCTATAAACTGTGTGCCAAATAAGATCTTTAGATTTCGCCTGTCTAGTTATTGCAACGTCCATCATTGTGACCTTCTAAGAGGGCTCTTTGTATTGGATTGATGGAAACACTGATAGCCAACTCTACAAATCTTCAATTACATCAGTGACCGTTCTGATTACAGCAACATTGCCCTCCACACAATGGCTTGTATCTATAAGACCATGTGCTCTTTGTGCCAGGTCCAAATGCAATCTTGGGTTTTAAATTGTAATCGCTGGCCAAGTTTGGATTGATTCTGTCCATTTTTCTGTGGCATAAAGGGAAGCTTCTGAAGAACTCCATAAAACACCAATAGCATTATAACTGTCACTAACATACTAACTGTAGGTACTTTAATAATATTATCAATTCAGTTTAATAATAATTAGTAAAATAAAGTCCAACTTAACTTTCAGATTAAAGCCTAAGTGCAGCCAAAATCACAAACAGAAAAGTCAGTACAAGGGACACAACTTACAGTCAATGAGATGTCCCCACACTGCCGTAATCTTCCAGTTAATATAACTAAGGCTCTCATGAACAGTTACCGACTAGCCCGCCCTTTCTGCCAGTTCCACCAATCATAGAAGCCATACTACAACTTCTTTGAATGAAACACAATCTATGAACGGAGCCATAAATCATCTACCCATCTTGCATTGTTAGATTGTGTTCCATTCATAGATTTAGTAGTACAGCCTCTATGAATGAAGTAGCTGGTTGGAAAGGACTGGCATAGTGGAGCTCTCTTGATGGGAGCCTGTGACAGCCCGTTAGCTGTAATAACCCCCACTGCACTGGAAGACTCCAGCAGTGAGGTGGAGGGTGCAGGTCAGAGCAATACACGGCTTTAGGTGCATTTTATGAGCAGCTTTTCTCCCGCCAAGAGTTACGGCAGTTAGAAGAGCAAAGCCAATGCACGGTATGCGTGGGGCTTTAAGAGCTCATTCACACCATGTCAGTTGAGCTGCACTGATCTGCATAGGACAACACAGTCTCAATGCAAAGAAATATAGACAAGAGACATGCTGCATTTTTACCCAATGCACTGCACCTCACTGCATATCACCACATTGTTGCATGTTTAAGGCACTGCAGTACATGGGGTTGGATGAAGTGTAATTTTTGAAAAAAGTAAAAAAAAAAAAAAGGAACAGTGAGGCTGCATTGTAACAATACATCACACCATGCATAATAGGATTGCCACCTGTCTGGGATTTATCCTGACAGCCCAGGTTTGAATCATGTGTCTGGGTTTCAGTCTGCCTGAAACTCAGACACATTATTCAGGCAGGAATGCAGCTCAGAACAAGGCCTGACAGCAGGGTGAGGGGGCACTATGCGCACCACATTAGTGCCCAAAAGTGTCCCAGGTCTGTGACAATCCTATATTTTAAACAAAAAAAACAAGAAATGTTTGCTGTGCTAAAGTGTTTAGGTTTGGCTTGAAAAAAAAAAAGTGGCAACCCTATGTCTCGCTGACCCTACACACTGTAGACCAGCATGCACATGTTTTAGCACATCCGTTGATCTGACTAGGTCATTGCAAGCTCTGGTGTGCACATGCACCGCATGTCACTAGATCTAGTTAAATTAAGTGTCATTCAGTGATGCCTGTAGTTAGAATGCAACTGGGAAGCTGCTCAGTGTAAGAACCAGAAGCTAGTGTTAACTACAGCTTCCAGAGGCATCAGTCAGGTATGGTATTTACATAGTTACATTGGTCCAATGTGGACAAATGTAACTTTTGCAAAAATATCCACACCTGGAATTCTTCTTTAACACAAAAAGGGAACAATGCAATGCATTGTAACTATGCACTATAATAAAAATGTAAAGAAATCTGTGCAAAAGATAAAAAATTACAAAATGAAGCAGCCACCAAATAATTGTGAAACAAATCATGAAAGATATCAAAAGACAGCGCTACAGATACAAAAGAATGTTAAATTATAAACCAATTAAAGTGCAGTACTGTCGTTTTAGGTGATGCCCCTGTGTGGTCTACCTCTGATGGGTTCATGCCTGTTGCCCTGCTAATTTTAATTTCCGGATCCAAACTTCAGGACCCTGGTGGTGGGGCGCATGTCCCATTTTCAGACTCGGATGGCATGCCTCCCAGTGAGTTAAAAGATTCTGGCCCGAAAAGTGCGTAGAAGTCCGGAAACTTGGTGAGGAAACTTTTCAGTACCCACACAGACTGTCAAGTCAAGGGCAGAATGGAGTGTCCGGAGGCCACTCCTTAAGGGGGGGGGGGGGGGGGGGGGGGGTAACTGTCAGGAACCGTGTCATTTTTTTTTTTAACCTGGTGGTGGCACTGTTGCATTTAGCGCCAAGGGGTGTAGTTCTGATTGCTAACAGTGACTGTTTCCCAGTTGAGATGTCAACTGACAATCAAGCCATACCTGATGTGGGACTGCTGGACTATATAAGCCGCCCTTCACCAAGGTTTAGGGCAGTGATTCTCAACCTGGGGGTCGGCACCCCCTCAGGGGTCGAATTATGATTTGCCAGGGGTCACGGAATCCTGTGCTGTTCCTGAAGCCCGTACCGCTCTCCCAGCATTTTTGCGAACCTGTGGCCACCCAGCTGGGCTGTTTCTTGAGCCCGTGGCTGCCCACTTAGCATCTTTGCAGCCACTCATTCAGTTCACGGCAAGACTGGGGGCAGAGACTAGAGGTCAACTGACTGGTGAGGAATGTGAAGTGGGAGGTGCTGGAGGAGACCCTATCTCTTGCTTTCAGCATATGTGTCACTGCTACGAGGCATCACAAAGTCGGAGACACAGTGAGTAACACTACCTGTGATTATAGTTCCCATTAAAAGTCCCCACTACAGTTCTCAGATCAGCAGATGATGACCTTCATCAAGAGCACTTAAGCTGGGTGCTCAGAACTCCCCCCAGAATTGCCACTGATCAAAACTCCCCGCCAGCACTGCCACTCATCCTCCCACACCAAAGAGTAAGAGAAGGAGTAAAAATAGAGAATACATGGAAGGGATAGGAAAAGAGCCGAAGGAAAAAATTAAAAGCGAGGGAAAGAATAAGAGAAAGAACAAGAAAGATGGCTAGAGAGAGGGATGGGGGGGGGGGGGGGGGAGTAATTAGGATAGAGACAGATAAAAGGCAAAGAACGCAGAACAAAGAAGAAGAAGAAGAAAGTGGTACAGTACATTCTAAAATGTACCAAAAGGGAGCGCTAAATGTCCATGGGTTAGGGGGCAAATTACTTGTCTTGGCTTGGCTGCTGACAACCCATGCTACAAAAATTATTTTACTGTTAGGGGTCCCCACAACTTGGGAAATTTTATTAAGGGGCAACGGCACTAGGAAGGTTGAGAACCACTGGCTTAGGGCTTATTGGCCCTGCAAGCCTTATCCATACCTTACCCTTAGCCTTAGGACCTTAGGACCTTAGCCTGATCCATTTCTTGATCTGTTTCTGTCTTTTGTCCTGGACTCTGTATCCTGACTCTGAGACCCGTCCCCTGTTGCCTGCTCCCTGCTCCCATTACGGTCTGTTTCCCCGTACCTGGCTTCTGTTCCCCTTTTTGTTTATCCCTGTTGTTCCTATGTGTTTTTCCTTTAGTTGTATAAGTGCTTAGCTAGCTAGCTAGGTGTTATTTGGACTTTGCTGTGTTCTTTGTATGTATTACTTGTTTATGGTTTGCTGTTTGGTTTGCACGTGTGTCTTTATCTTAAAAAATACACCTTTTTTAACTTACACTTTTGTACCTGATTCCTTAAGTGCAGCCCATCAATCTGATCACCCCGTGCTGGATGCTTGCGTATGGCATCCCTGACAGATAGTGTCACCCTCTATATATAGTCTGATCACCCACTATAAATAATTTGAAACAATTTGCCCATTGTCCCTGAATTTTGTCACCAGAACAGGAGGTAAGGGTAAATCTTACAATTCAGAAACCTATTTCCAGGATAACTAACAGGGGACTTTATTTCACTTTGTAGGGATTTACACTCACTTCCTGTCTTCAGGACAAGAAATAAAATGAAATTTCCCCAATGGGACATAGACAGCAAAAGATAAACTTATTTCTCTGCTCAAACAAAAAAGAAAAAGAAAAGGTTGTCAGTATATAAACTTTACATTTCCTACCACTGAAGGCCAATGTAATATGTATGGAGACAATTGTGAACAGTAAGGTTTTTCTTTCTAAGACAGATGTTATCTTGCAGGAATGGCTTTTAGGTATCATAATTTATTTGTAGATGAGTTAAAATTACTCTTTCATGGAACACTAGCCTGCTGAAACATATTTTGTAGAACAGAATAAATCATCAAATTAGTGTTCAGCTCACATTTTCCACCACTGGGTGGAAGCAAAGCTCCAGGAAAATGTGTCCACACTAATGAGAAGCTGGCGATTACAGTGGTGCATATGCCATCATGATTCATGTTAACTTTTATTTTAGGATCTTTCCTTTGTGTGGTATGAAAGTGCCTGATAAGATAGACTGTCTAATTGCACAACAAATCATTAAATGAAACACTGGCAAGAAATCCTCCTATGTGTAATGTGAATATGAACTGAAGACTTAAAAGGGCCGAGAATCCTGAAATACAAGCTTTTTACGTTAAGATTTTTGTAATCTCTAAAAGTGCACCTGTCATCTAAGTTCACACAATATGTAAACCAATATGTTACATATTCGCATTAATAAATCACATTGTTATTTTAAATAAATATATCCTTTGTTTAAAAAGGGTTTTTTCTCGCGGGCTACTAGCTAAAGCGTTGCAGGTCACCTGGTGTCTTTCAGACAGTCATTAAAACACAATTTCCCCTAAACTGAGTGTTCCCCCAGACTTCCTCCAACAAAGCATATTTTTCTTAGAATCAAGCTATTTTTGAAAATGTGACATCATGTGTTCTTCCACTTGAAGAGTTCAGAAAGAAGGATAAAGACATGTGGATTGTGCAGCGTGCCATAGCAAAAAGTGGGCATGAATAAGGTGTGCCGATTTCTGTGCATGGCTTAAAAGGGCACTGTTTGAATAGCCTACTCACATCACACACATCTCTCTGAGTAATTTCTCCCACAAAATGTTCCTTAGTCAATGTGCTAGAAAAAACAGGCACACATAAACTTCAGCACAAAAGATCATAGCACAAAGGATCCAGGAGCTAACATTTGTCTGAGTCTACCTTTTAGAGGAACTTCATTAAAATATTCAGGTTACTACTTAGCAACTAGCTGCTGTAGCCTGTAAAGACATTGAACATCTTGGTCCAGTAATATGTACCATAGCATATAAAGTGCAAAGATTAGGATCATGTAATGTACAAAACAGTATATAAAGTGAAGAGGTCAGGACTATGTTATGTAAAACACAATGGAGTTGATTAACTAAAACTGGAGTGTAATACCTGGTGCATCTGTGCATGGTAGTCAATCAGCTTCTAACTTCAGCTTGTTTAAATAAGGTTTGACAATAAAACCTGGAAACAAATTGGTTTCTTTGCACAGCTGCACCAAATTTTGCACTCCCAGTTTCAGTAAATCAACCACAGTGTATAAAGTGCAGAGGTCAGGACTATATTATGTACTATTAACAATGCTGGTTGAGTTCATTAGTGTGTCAGGGGCAGTAAGGCCCCCAAATGGGCATTTTGGCTGATGCCAATAATACCCCCTCCAAACATTGGTGGTAAGTGGCAATATGTTTCATTCCCCCTTAAACTGTATACTTAGGGTCAACAAAGTCCCCTCCTTCCCTTCAAATCAGTGGTTGTAAATAAAACAATAACCCAACAAAGTAATTGGTGGTCAGTGTTGTTTAAAAAATTCCACCTCAAATTTTTTGGTGGTCAGTGTATTTAACCCTCTCAACAATCATTGGTGGTCAGTGTACTGTATTTAACCCTCCCCTCCTTATAATCATTGGTGGTCAGTGTATTTAACCCTCCCCTTCTGACAATTTTTGGTTGTCAGTGTATTTAACTTCTCTCCACAGTTAGTGGTCAGTGTATTTTGTCAACCTGCATATAATCATTGGTGGTCATTGTATGTAACCCTCCCATCCTGACAATTATTGGTAGTCAGTATATAACCCCCCCAGAGAAATTGATGTTTTTACCTGAGCCTGAGATCCTCTTGTTGGACAGGAGATCACTCATCCTGATAATAATCAGATCGGATCTCCTTTTGGCCAATCTGGTGATGGGTTTCATGATTGGCCGAGAGGAGAATCAGTGCTACAATAGCAAATGTTCAGTGCTCTGCATCCCGAGCCCACCCTTTTATGAAACCCATTAGACCCTCAGGCTCTAATCATGTGCTTCAAAAAAAAAATACCCCAATTGGTATCCATGCGTCCGGCACCCTGCATGTAGATCAGGGGGGCGGACACATGAATAGGGGGCGGCGCCCATGCGCCTCTAAGGGTACTTCCACACTGAGGCACTTCCAAACTACCAGTAAAACACTGAGCGCTTTTTCAGCGCTTTTCGGGTGCTTTTCCGGCGCTTTTGAGGAACTTTTCAGGCACTTTTGAATAGCCTTTCAGCCACTTTTGAAGCACTTTTGAGGTGCTTTTGAGGTGCTTTCTATTTATTTCAATGGAGAGGGGCGCTTTTGAGGTGCTTTTTTTAGCTCTTCAAATATGCTGCTTGCAGGAGTTTTTTCACCTCCCTGCCAGCGCACCACCTCAGTGTGAAAGCATCCATTGATTTTAATGGGAAGCCGTTTTCGTGAGCTTTTCAGGCGCTTTTTTTCAACACAAAAGCAATTGAAAAACTCAGTGGTAAAGGATTGCAATAATGGGCTGATGCTGCTACCAGAAGTGATGTATCTAGCTGATGGTGCCAATGGCCGGGTGGGGCGTGACGGGGATTAGGCTGAGTGGGATGGAGGCAGAGCAGGGTGTGATGGAGATGTTGTTGCGGCATGACCAGGCAGGAAGGGAATGGGCTACTCGGACCTTTGCAGTTTTTATTTTCCAACAGCGGTTTACAATGGTGCCTGTGAGTTGCCACATTTATTTCAACATCCAGACCATTGTCAGTACAGAACAGGAGATTTCTGATTGTTTAGCTAAGACTACTGTCTGACAATCTTGGCAATCAGCAATTCAGAAAATGCATAATAAAAAAGTTAATGGTATTTGACATACTAATCTTTGTCAAATTTTGTTTTTTGGGTGGAATTCCACTTTAAGTGCTAACCACAATACAAAGCCATAAACAACTCTGCCCCAACTACATCACTAAGCTCTTCTGAATGTAGCTGGGTGCCTGCTGGCTAGACTAGCACTCCGGTTCTCCCCCCTGCTGCTGTGTGTGAGGAGTGGGCTGTACATTCTTATGCCCACTCTCCTCCTTCACTCCATTGCTGCTGCACAGAGGACAGAGTGAGCTGTGTGTGAGATCCTCCACTTGCCTTTCTCCTTCTAGAAGAGGTAGTGAGCTATTTAGTGGCAAGGGGGGTGAGGATACAACTGCTGTGGACTCTGGCATATGTAGTGCTCAAGCATTGTGGCATAGTGCAAATGAATAGGGCAGTAAGCATGTCTACCCAGGATTACCTGAAACAAGAGGAAGAGAGCAGAGTGGTTTTCCTGGGCTTTTGCCAGAGGAAGGGGGTTCTTTCCAAGGGGGTGTGGAACAATGTGGACCTGTTGCTTGGACCTGTCAGTGCCCCACCAGAGAGACAGCCATAGAGGGCTGGTGTGCGGGGACTGGCTCTGTGTGCTATGTTCATAGAGGCTGAAGACTGAACCACTGAGATCCTCTTGTGCTGTGGATTTTGAGATAAAGACCTGCTGCTTGAACCTGCCTGTGCCTATACTAGAAAGTCAAGCCACCTAGCATTGGGACCCTGATGACTGACAAGGATGAGATTTGTGGTGTACTGGACTGGTGTGCGGATTCAGCTGTGTTCTCACTGTTAGTTATCCAGTATAACTGGAGATTGACCCTTTGCCTAACAGCCCAAAAGTACTTTACTGCATGTGGTCTTAAAGAGATGGCAATAAGTGCACCATTGTACAGACAGGCCCCAGCATTAGATGGGTAAAGTTTGCAAATTAGGTGCCAAGTGCTATACAAATACCACAAGGTACTCCTCCTAGGAAAGCCTATATATAACCATGTCCATGGGTATATACACAGTGCACTTGGGAACACTTTTCTTGATCAGCTGTTGCAGAGAGTCACTGCGAGATTGTTCATTGCCATTTCAGGGGTGTGGAAGTTTTTTTAAAACTACTTGTCTGAGGGACTAAATCTGGGTCTCAATCTACTTGTCCTGATTAACCACTTGAGACTCGCGCTATAGCCGAATGACGGCTACAGCGCGGACCTCCTTTGCCGGGACTACGTCTATTGACGTAGTCCCGTGCACGAGCGGCCTGCGCGCCCCCTGAGGGGCGCGCGGCACGCTCTGTGATCGGCGAGTCTATGAGACTCGCCTGATCACCGATCCGAGTAAGGGGTCGATCCCGACCCCTTATCACGTGATCAGCTGTCAGCCAATGACAGCTGATCATGTGATACAATGGAGCCGGTAATCGGCTATTATTCCTCCTCGCGCTGACAGCGCGAGGAGAAAAAAAAAGAGCCGAACACCAGCGGCCGTGATCGGGACATCAGTCCCGATCACGGCCAGCCCTGCCAGTGCCCACCTGCCCCCTGCCAGTGCCACCTCAATAAAAAATAAGTGCCCCCCGTCAGTGCCACCCAGCAGTGCCCATAGTGCCACCCAGCAGTGCCCATAGTGCCACCCAGCAGTGCCCACAGTGCCACCCAGCAGTGCCACCCAGCAGTGCCCACAGTGCCACCCAGCAGTGCCCACAATCTGCCTCAACAAAGGTGCTGCACCCCAGTGCCACATATCCGTGCCCATCAGTGTCATCTACCAGTGCCCATCAGTGCCGCCCATCAGTACCCAGCAGTGCCACCTATCAGAGCCACCTATCAGTGCCACCTATCAGTGCCCATCAGTCCCATCTATCAGTGGTACCTATCAGTGCCCCTTAGTGCCACCCATCCGTGCCACCCATCCGTGCCACCCATCCGTGCCATCTTATCTGTGCCCATCTTTGCCCATCAGTGCCCCCTTATCTGTGCCCATCGGTGCCGCCTTATCTGTGCCTATTAGTGCCGCCTTAATTATGCCTATCAGTGCCCACCAGTGCAGCCTATCAGTGCCCACCAATGCAGCCTATCAGTGCCCACCAATGCAGCCTATCAGTGCCCAAAAGTGCAGCCTATCAGTGCCGCCTCATCAGCGCACTTCAATGAAGGAGAAAAATGACCTGTTTGCAAAATTTTATAACAAACTATTAAACATGATTTTTTTTTTTTGCATCTTTTTTTGTTTGTTTAGCAAAAAATAAAACTCCCAGCTGTAATTAAACACCACGAAAAGAAAGCTCTATTTGTGGGAAAAAAATTATAAAAATTTCATTTGGGTACAGTGTTGTATGCCCGCGCAATTGTCATTCAAAGTGCATCAGCGCTGAAAGCTGAAAATTGGTCTGGGCAGGAGAGGGGTTTAAGTGCCCAGTAAGCAAGTGGTTAATAAAAAAATATTTTTTTGCCAGGATTGCAACTATGAAGGGTTGATTTTTTTATTAGGCAGAGATGCTTTTTGGCATGCCTGTGGCTTTTAAACAAAGGGGGCTTTATGACAGCTTAAACTTTTATTTTGTGCTAGAAATTTTCTTGGAACACCCAAAGATTATATATTTTTGTAAAGCAGAGGCCCTAGACAATAAATCAGTGGGTGTTGCAAATTTTTGAAATTTTTTATGTCACACAGTATATGTGCAACAGTTTTTCAAATGCAATTTGTTTGCAAAAATACACTAAGCCCTTGTACACACGGTCGGAGATTCCGACGGAATGTGTCCTATCGGACCGCTTTGTCGTATATTCCGACTCTGTGTGGTCTGCATCAGACTGTTTCCGTCGGAATATCCGACGGACCAACTTTTCCAACTTGCCCGTAAAATTTTCCGACAAAATGCTCCTATCGGACATACTTCGATCATGTGTAGCCTACTCCGACGGACAAAGTGCCACGCATGCGCAGATCAAATTCCTAGACCAAAACTATTGGCTACTAGCCTGAACGTAGTCCCGTCCTAACGAAATAACGTCATCACGTGATGAACAATCGGATTTTCCGACAACTTAGTCCGACCATGTGTATGCAACATCACTTCCGGACCTCTTCCGGAATGAATGCGTCGGAATTACTCCGACGGATTTGGTTGTCGGAATCTCCGACCGTGTGTACAAGGGCTAACACAATACATAACCCAATTTTTTTGTAAAATATAAGAGATGATGTTATGCCGAGTAAATACATTTCTAACATGTCACGCTTTAAACTAGCACGCGCCTCTGCAATGGCAACAAACTATGTACATTTTACTATCCATATGCAATGCTTTAAAAGCCTCTACAGATTACCACCTTAGATTTACACAGGAAGTTTGGTGCTAGAATTACTGCCCATGATCTGACGTTCATGGTGATACCTCATGGGAAGGAGGATCGCTATTTGCGGGTGTGCGGGTCTGACACGTGCATTCACCTTTGCATTCGAGCACGAGGGAATTGGGGTGGTTTAAAAAAAAATTTTGTAATTATATATTTATATATATATATATATATATATATATATATATATATATATATATATATGTATATATATATATAAATAAATATATAATTACAAAAAAATTTTTTTAAACCACCCCAATTCCCTCGTACTCGAATTTGTGTAAATATTTTATTATATCTTTTCATGTGACAACACTGAAGAAATTATACTTTGCTACAATGTAAAGTAGTAAGTGTACAGCTTGTATAACAGTGTAAATTTGCTGTCCCCTTAAAATAACGCAACACATAGTCATTAATGCCTAATCCGCTGGCAATAAAAGTGAGTACACCCCTAAGTGAAAATACTAGCCATTTTCCCTCCCCGGTGTCATGTGACTTATTAGTGTTACAAGGTCTCAGGTGTGAATGGAGAGTAGGTGTGTTAAATTTGGTGTTATCACTCTCACTCTCTCATACTGGTCACTGGAAGTTCAACATGGCACCTCATGGCAAAGAACTCTCTGAGGATCTGAAAATGTTGTTTTGCTCTACATAAAGATGGCCTAGGCTATAAGAAGATTGCCAAGACCCTGAAACTGGACAGCAGCATGGTGGCCAAGACCATACAGCAGTTTAACAGGACAGGTTCCACTCAGAACAGGCCTCACCATGGTCGACCAAAGAAGTTGAGTGCATGTGCTCAGCATCATATCCAGAGGTTGTCTTTGGAAAATAGATGTATGAGTGCTGCCAGCATTGCTGCAGAGGTTCAAGGGGTGCGGGGGGTCAGCCTATCAGTATTCAGACTCTACTCCAAATACTGCATCAAATTGGTCTGCATGGCTGTCGTCCTAGAAGGAAGCCTCTTCTAAAGATGATGCAGAAGAAAGCCTGCAAACAGTTTGTTGAAGACAAGCAGACTAAGGACATGGGTTACTGGAACAATGTCCTGTGGTCTGATGAGACCAAGATAAACCTATTTGGTTCAGATGGTGTCAAGTGTGTGTGGCAGCAACCAGGTGAGGAGTACAAAGACAAGTGTGTCTTGCCTACAGTCAAGCATGAGGGTGGGAGTGTTATGGTATGAGACTGCATGAGTGCTGCCGGCACTGGGGAGCTAGAGTTCATTGAGGGAACCATGAATGCCAACATGTACAGTGACATACTGAAGCAGAGCACGATCCCCTCCCTTTGGAGGGCAGTATTCCAACATGATAACGACACCAAATACACCTCCAAGACAACCACTGCCTTGCTAAAGAAGCTGAGGGTAAAGGTGTTGGACTGACTAGACCTAAACCCTATTGTGCAGCTGTGGGACATCCTCAAACGGAAGGTGGAGGAGCTCAAGGTTTCTAACATCCACCAGTTATGTGATGTCATCATGGAGGAGGACTCCAGTGGCAACCTGTGAAGCTCCGGTTAACTCCATGCCCAAGAGGGTTAAGGCAGTGCTGGAAAATCATAGTGGCCACACAAAATATTGACCCTTTGGGCCCAATTTGGACATTTTCACTTAGGGATGTACTCACTTTTGTTGCTAGCGGTTAAGACATTAATAGCTGTGTATAGAGTTATTTTAAGGGGACAGCAAATGTACACTGCTATACAAGCTGTTCACTCACTACTTTACATTGTAGCAAAGTGTCATTTATTCAGTGTTGTCACATGAAAAGATATAATAAAATATTTACAAAAATGTGAGGGGTGTACTCACTTTTGTGATATTATATATTTATATATATATATATATATATATATATATATATATATATATATATATATATATATATATATATATATATATATATATATATATATATATATATATATAATGTATTTATTACCTTTCAGTGTGTATGCTGTTATTTCTCAGTGCTGTGTTTATCAGGTTAACTTGATTCAGTATGATTGAAGTCTAGGTTAACTGCCATATCATAGCCTAGTATTGACGTAAAATACTTTAATGCAATTTACTGGATTCTTTACCTGTTTGTTGATGCTGGTGTGCTGACATTTACATTGCCTTCTAGTTGTGGATAGCATAATACCTGAGCTAATATAGTAGGTCCTTGTAGCACTATTATATAACTATGTGTGTCAGAGGGGACGAAGCTGTTTTTTTTTTTTTTTTTTTGACAGGCAGAACTTAATTTTGGTTTTATTTAATCACCACTGAGTTTTTTTATGTAATATATAAATAAAAAAGATACAAAAAAGAATTTAAAAAATTGTTTCCTTTAGTTTCTGTCATAAAAATTTGCAAATAAATATCAATATATTTATTCATAAATTTAGACCAAATGTATTCTGCTAAATATCTTTGGTTAAAAAAAATAAAAACAAAAATAAAATCAAGACAAACGTATAACAGTGTATACAAACAGTATATAACTTAGGGGTGCATGGGCATCTCCCCCCATCTATGCATCTTGCCCCCTGATCTATATACAGGGTGCTAGACTATGGATTCCAATGGGGGGGGGGTCAGTGGGGGGGTTTAAAGCATGTGATTAGAGCCAGAAGCTCTAATAGGCTTCAAAAAAGTTGTGTGTCAAGAGTGAATTAATATTCGCTATTTTCACACTAAATCTCCTCCCCACCAATCAGGAAGCGGGTCGTGAGACCCATTTCCAGATTGGCCAAAACATCAGGTGACCCTATTGCATGCCTAGGGCCTAGGGGAGGAGAAGTGAGATGCATGGTGAAAGCCGCTGTGCAGGAGATGAGGACACCAGAGCCACTGTCTGCAGCCTGCCACCCTCCACCTAGATGGGGTAAGTGCTGAATCAAACGGCAGACAGCGAGCGGGGGGTAGAGCCACCCGGGGGATTGTTTGTGCCCCTCACCAAAAAAAAAACAGCCCCCACTAGTGTATAATATTTAGTCTGTGTGAAAGTTATAGAGTCTACAAGCTAAGGTATACAGTATATATTTGAAATTTATCAACCCTGATGTTCTGGCTGTCTATCTGATTTCTTGACTTGAGCCCCTAAAATGCCAGGACAGTACAAACAGCCCTAAAATTACCCATTTTTTAAAAGCAGACACTTCAAGGTAATTAGTAAGAGGCATTGTTAGCTTTTTGAATTTGTGATTTTTTTTACCACAAGTTTTTTAGAAATGCAAAAAGAAAATAAAATTTATTTTTTTCTTTTAAAATATTTTATTGATAACAATACAGTACATATTATGAGAACAAATTTTGAAGTTAAATAAGATACATATATATATATATATATATGTGTGTGTGAAAGGCTTCTCGAGCATCATATATAGATGAACATATATTATTTTCTATTTTCTTTATAATCCTTAATATAATAGATATTATTCATATATGATTTTAATCAATATCTTTCAAACAATCAACACATTTAGTATAACGTTGAATAAAGAAAGTAATTAATTGTTTATAGAATAACCTTAGTTTGAGTTGAATAACAACAATGTAATCTATTAGTCTATAAGTTAGTAAATAATGCGATAGTTGGATAATGGTTTAATATAACCAGGGCCAAGATCTGGCTATTTGGCTTGGCTTATCCTGGAGAAGAAAAAAAAATAGAAAATGCATTTCCTGGAGAAAATGCGTGGGAATGCTGAATAGCATCAAAACTGCCCCATCATATTGCCACCATCAAAACTGCCCCATCATATTCCTCTATTATAAATCAGTAGTACATGGTGTGTCTGTGCTCTCCCCCAGGCTCTGTAATCTGAGATGCTAGAGCTGCCTCCCCCCACTGCCCATCACGGTGTATAAGAAGCTTTGGTAACCATGGAAACAAAACAGACAACAAAAGCCTGGATGCCCTAAATTAATGAAATTTTCAGAA
Source organism: Lithobates pipiens (assembly GCF_037356315.1). NCBI lineage: Eukaryota > Metazoa > Chordata > Amphibia > Anura > Ranidae > Lithobates > Lithobates pipiens. The sequence goes on along the minus strand of NW_027507764.1, from coordinate 514,450,571 downwards.
ATGATCACTAAACCTAAACAGCTTTTTCATAAAAACTGTAAAATATTTCAAACTGAAAAGATATAGCCAGATAGCTGAATAGTTTGTGAACATTTTAAAGTTTGAAGGAGCGGAAGAAGTTTTTAAGGATTTGAACCATGCTCTCATTCACTTCAATGTTAAAAAAAAGTGTTAAAAAGCTTAATATTTTAAAAAGTAGAAATAGTAGAAAAAAAGTTGAAGAAGTTCCATCATCAGCTGAACGAGATGAACATTTTAAAAGTTGAATGGCTTTAATAGCTGAAAGTATGCAGGAATTACACAGAGCCAAAAAACATACAGAATAATAATAATAAAAAGATGATTAATAACTAAAAATGAATAACAATAGTGGGACTGCTAAAGCATTCCCACTAATAAAAAAGAATAAAAGATTTGACTATCTCAATTATGTATATTATAGGTTTGTTCTAGAAGAAAATTATTTGATTTGTGATAAATTAGATTAGATTACAATGTATTAAAATATTATTAAGTCTTTGATGTGAATAACATTTTAAGAGTAGATGTAAAATAAGTGGAAGAATGGGAAATGGCGGGGGATGGAAATAAGGGAGAGGTCTCTGGAGGGAATTGATACTTTGGTTAATAATATATTGTTTTATATTCAAACAAGTAATTGTAAATATCAGACATCTTCAGGGTAGTAAAAGTGTACAATCAAAACCTGTTGGTAGGTGGTGATTTATCCATGGATGCCAGAATGGTTGGAATTTGGAACATGTATCTACTAAGATTGCTTCAGTTTTAGCATGAATCATTGCTTGTGTCACTCTGTGTTTGGCCGATACTATGCACAGTGTGGTTGATTTCCAAGATTTTGCTATGGATTGTTTTGCTGCAGTGGTAACATATAATAAAAGTTTGAATTGACATTGTCTGAATGTTTGTGGTTTATTATTTAGAAGAGCTATAGTTGGATCAGGGGGTATGAAGCATTCGAACATGGATGAGAGTATGTTAAATATTTCAGACCAAAAGGTACGTATTATGGGACAGGTCCACCAAATATGTGAGTACCAGGGTCACTACAGCCTCTGAAGCAATGTGCTGGGCATTGAGGGTGAAATTTTGAAATTCTTGCAGGAACAAGGTACCATCTGGTAAGTACCTTATAATTAGTTTCAAGGGCTGTGATATTAGGTGTTGCTGATTTAGTAGCTTGCCAGATTTGAGGCCAGTTCAGTGTGTTTGTTTGGAGGTTTAGGTCAGTGTCCTATTAGGTAGTATAAGATGGGGGGGGGGGGGGGTGGTTGTGTGTGACAGTAGTTGAGCATATATATCAGAGATAAGTCCTCGTCTATGGGGGTCTGATTTACATGCTTGTTCAAAGATTGTATATTCAGGGGCTGTTGAATGTGAAGGAGCATTTTGAATCAGAAATTGTTTTATTTGTAGATATCCGAATGTTTCATTATGAGGTATACCATGTGTTTCACAAAGTGAAGAAAAAGGTATAATATCATTGGTTTTATAGAAGTGATGTGTTCTTGTTAGTCCTGATTTTGTCCAGACAGCAAAGAAGGATGGAGAGATCCAGGCTGTGACCAAATGTAAACATTTGGTCACATGATCTCAGGTACATGAATTGGAGAATAGGGTTAGAGCTATACAAACATTGTTATTCTCTTTCAAATGAGATGTTTAACCACTTACTTTACTTACATTGAACAGTTTAGAGCTACATAGAAGATTTTTAGTATCTTCATTGTGCTACTTAAAAATAATAGATGTAGCAAATCATCACTAAACAGATGGAACAAATGACTCCCGATGGAGAAAGAATGTATAAGAATTTTGTAAAGGATCAATTGTGCATGAATGAAGCATTGTAAGTTCATGCAAGATTGATAATTTAATGGTGTACCTTGATCCATGGGGAGAAAATGTTTGCATCTGTTAAGCAATCAATTCCTACACCTAGGGCTACAGTATATATATCTAACATTTTCAATTGAATGTCCCAAGTATTCACCTAGCCCCCACAAATTCTGCCTGTATTTGCTTAATATGTTGATTTCCATTGATTGTCAGCTCCATAATATTCTTAATTTCCAGAAATACCTCACTTAAAGTGATTGAAAAGCTTCAGTTTTTTTTCAATAAAAAACATTTCATACTTACCTCCACTGTGCAGCTCATTTTGCATAGAGTGGCCCCAATCATCGACTTCTGGGGTCCCTCAGTGGCTCTGGCGGCTCCTCCTCTTATCAGATAACCCCCAGGAGAAGCGTTCTCCCGGGGGGGGGGGGGGTTACCTTGCGGGTGCGCTCCCGAGTTCAGCATTTGCGTCCATAGACGCGAATTCCGGAATGCATTAAGGTGAAAAAACAAGAGGGTTTACAACCCCTTTAAGCAAATACCACATGCTACTAGATAGAACTGACAATAATAGGAAGTCAACGTATTACGCAAACTATGGCCCGTATTTGTGATAGTTTGGTGAATGCTTGTGATATATGTCCAATAAACGTTTTATATATTGACTCTATAGTGATTAATCATTAGCATATTTTAGCAGCAGTATTAAAATAATAAAAATTGTTTATGAATGTTTAGCACAGCCTTTCTAAAAAAAATATATATATATTTAACGTGGAGGAACCCTTTAAATAACTTCCAGGTCTTAGGGAACCCCTGCTAATTATTATTGCATTTACATCTCAAAGTACTGTACTTTAGCATGAACAGTAGGTTGTAGGTATATGAATAAATTAAGATATAAGGATGTAGAATACTAATTTCACACCCAGGTCTTTTTTATACAAATAAGGTTAATGAAATAAATGTCATAGTACTAACAATGGCGAGAAAAGATGCATAGAAAGCTAAAATTTTAGTATTCCCTTAGCTCGCTGAGGAGTGCATGCTTACATTGAAGTTCAGAGATCTATGCACAAGGACCCTCTTATATTTAAATTCAGAGAAAGCTATAATTATGCTGTTGATTAGTGGGGGAAGAACCCCCTTAGGTGGGTGATCATTGGAAGGAGGACCCAATTACTCTGTTGGTCAGTGGAAGAATGCTCCTTACATTTCTGGTCTGTGGGAAGAAAGCTTGGGTCAGTGGAAAGAATGGTCCACTTATAAATAGTTAAGAAAAATATTGCTCACTACTCATTGGTCAGGAAACCCCTAGCAAGCTTTGGAACAACCTTGGTTGAAAAAGACTGCACTGGCCCATTCGGGTGACTGCCGGCAAGAAATTAAAATGTTGCAGAACTCTCCTGTAAAACAAAATTCAGGCAGTAAGATTTATTCAAAATGTCAGGCAGGCTTAAAGGGAGAAGGAGAATTTTGGCATGCAGAGGTTGTAGGTGGTGAACGGGTTCTGTAGGACAAAGCAGTGGCAGAGCACATCTGCCTTTACTTTCTGAGAGTAGACATGCTAGACACCCATAAGAAGAATATCCTAACTAGAAAATACCAGGACTTTATTGGTACCATAAAAAGTAAGATAAAATATCACATTTTTATTTGTACGTGTTAAAATAATTGTGTTATTTTAAAAATGTATTTTGCAATACATATAATAACCTCATACAAATAAATCTGTATCTCATATTACATAGTGTTCTACCCCATCATCCACACCAGAAATAGGTGATGGGTTGCTCACTGTTAATTCTTCAACACGTTTCACAGGTCAACAGCCCATGTCATCAAGAAGGCAAGCATTGATATAAAGCTCTGAAATCATAAACAGATATATCAGACAACAGTATTAAGCAGAAATTCATAATATGAGCACATTTCTTCATTTTGAAACAACAAGTGTATTTTATACCTGTTGTGAATACTGAGGTTATTCATAAAAAAAAAGCAAAATTATATGGCCAACAACTGTGACATCATGGAAGGAATGGATCCATGAAGGCTAACGTGTCCAATCAAGCCACAGGAAAGGAATATAGATTCTGGTGGGGGAAACCCTCTATATTTATGCTGGAAACAAGGCAGGGATTTATGTAATAATATGTATATATATATATATATGTATATATGAAAATATAGACAATGATAGTGTAACCTATGCCAATATATATCTGGGGCGTGAGGTGAGGTGAGTGGCTGGTGAGGCACTGGCTAGTATCAGAGCCAGATACACACAGGTTACATACGCCACGAACATTGGAGCAAGAGCAATAATTCTAGCACTAGACCTCCTCTGTAACTCTATTAACAAGTAATCTGTAAAAAATATATAAAGCGTTGCGTATGGGGATTTTTAAGCAGTGAATCTTGGAGCCATTCCACGAGTGTGCACAATTTTAAAGTGTGACATGTTAGGTACGTAGGTAGCTATGTACTTGGCGTAACATCATCTTTCACATTATACAAAAAAATCAGGTTATCTTTAGTGTTTTTATTTTTTATATTCATGAAACTGTTTTTTTCCAACAAAAGGCATTTGAAAAATTGCTGCGCAAATACTGTGTAATATAAAAAGTTGCAACAACCACCATTTTATTCCCTAGGGTGTCTACTAAAACAATATATACAATGTTTGGGGGTTCTGAGTAATTTTCTAGCAAAAAAATTGATTTTTACATGTAGGAGAAAAGTGTCAGAATTGGCCTGGTGGCAAGGGGTTAATTGCCATAAGTAAGTAATATACAAATACTTATTATATATAGTTTTTAAAAGCAATTTACTATATTTTCTAAAACTGTTCTCAAGCAGGTGGCTTAACAGACAAATTACTGAACTTTGAATTTATAACTTCCAACCAGTAATTTCACAGTAAATACATGATAATAAAGTATTATCTTATAACTTGTAGCATAGTAATATATGATTTCGCTTGTATCTTTTCAGCAGCAGAAGATTCTCATTCTCCATCTTAACTGTGTGAGAAAAACACGGGATTGTAGGTAAATCTTATACACATAAGCCCAAGCTTTTACCTTGTAGTTAAAGTGGAGGGCCGCCCTGAAAAAAAAGAGCATTAATATTATTTAAAAAAAAAGTATAAAAAAAACATTTGAAAATTTTTTTTTTTTTACCTGGTCAGAATTCGCTGTTGCTAGGCAGTCTTCCTAATCTGCCTTCTTCCTGCTCCTCTGTGATCTTCGGTCTTCTGGGTAATAGTGCACGCTGCGTTCTGGGAACTGTGTGCTCCCTAACACAGCACGTCCCATTCACAAAGCGGCGCGCTACTCGCGCATGCGCAGTAGGAAACGGGCAGTGAAGCCGCAAGGCTCCACTGCCTGTTTCCCTTAGTACGAATGGCGGCGCTGGGACCCGAGAGCCGAGGGACATGTCGGCCTCGGCGGCTGACTTCGCTGGCACCCTGGAAAGGAAAGTCTCCTTATTAAAAATCAGCAGCTACTTTTTTTTTAGCTACTGACTTTAAAAAAAAAAAATTTACAGCTGAAACACAGCTTTAAGAGGGATGGCCTGGAAGGGAGCATTTGACTTTTAGACACATTCCCCTTTCTATGACACTGCAGTGAGAGGCGTGCCTCCACTGCAGAATTTTTATTGGACAACTGGGGCTAATGGTACTTTACCTTTGGTCCAAGACTCCAAGCTGTCCATTGAGCTCAGTGCTTCTGACAAGAAGAGAGAGACACTGTGAGCTCAACCTCTCAGTTTGCTGCAGAGTGTGCTAGCTTGTATTTAAAGTGGCCGCTCTGTATGTAGCTTCTGACAGGCTGCACAAGGAGCCCTGTATCTCTGGAACCATAGGTCATAGGAGCCCCACATTTTTACCAGTGGTGGGGAAGGACTTAAGTTTGGACCTCGGGTCACTGAGCTATGACCCTCAAAGTTCAATTTGTATTTTTTTTTTTAAGTTATGTTTATGGCAGGTGAGGCTCTGCCTTACCTGCCTCCCCTACATGTCCCTGATATATATCGCAGGGTTCAAAGGGTGGGGAGTAGGGGTTTAGTTGGGAACTAGGAGGTCCTTAGGCTCCATTAATATATTCTTTATCCATTAGACACTCTTTGATGTGCAGCTTCCTTCTCTCAGGAGCTTAGAAATGCCACACCCAATGAGGCAGACGTAGATAAATAAGTTATCTGCAGCCAGATGAAAGGTTCTCCTCTCTCAGAACTGGCACACAAGCAGCCAAGCCACAGGCTACTACAGGATGTTACCAGAGCTTCCCTGGACTTCCCTGAGAGGGATGCACTTTATGAGGATAATTGCAAGTAGCTGTTTGTCTTTTGTTCTGTTTAACTGAAGAGGAAGTCACAGAGACATTGTTGTGAAGAGTCCATATTTTGGAGTGTATGCATGTCTTATTGCTTTTAACTTTACACCTTTTTTGTAAACTGCAAGTTAGTTATTCGGTGGTAATCATCTGACAAATTACCCTTTTTTAAACCCCCATAGCCCCTCAAATTGGCATGAAGGATTTGTCAGAATTATTTAATCACATCATGAGGCAATTGCTGCAGGTAGAGGATCTTCCTCATGTGCCGGAATTCCACATTTCAGATGTTGAGGATCGTAAAGAGAACATCAGGACCATGTTATGAGAGGGCATCAGGCAGTGGTAGGCAGTGTTCCTGTAACTGCAGCTTATTGCCATTTGCGCTCTATCAATGAAGAGAGGGGTAATGAGGTTGCAGGTGCTTGGAAATGAAGAAATTGAGGAAAAGGCAGAACTGCAGCAAGAGAGGATTTTGCCCAGTGGAAGGGACAAATGCAGCTTGCAGAGGATTGGAGGGAGCAGCCACCCCATTCCACTGCCCCACAGGTACAGGTCAATATTATCACTAGAGCTCTGCAGTGCTGACAGCACTGCTTTGGCCTTCAGCTTCAGTAGATTTTCAGCCATGCTAAAGTTACCAGCCATAAAAAGCTTGGTGAGAGAAGGACCTCAGTGATTCCTCACTTTACACTTCTCCTATCCCCCTTTGCAAGATTCTCCAACTGCATCTACTAGAACATTTGTGGCCTCTAGTGATAGGGAGGAAATATTCACAAGAGGTTTTAGAGACTTACATTAGGCTACACCAAGCATGAAAGAGGGTCAGCTTGGGACTGCAAAAAGTAGGGTACAGCATATGCCAAAGGTATCCAACACCCCCCACTGTCTCCAGCAGCATCATTGGTGTAACAAGTAATTTTGCGCTGCCTTACAGAGGTAGCAGCTAACACAGCAAATTAGATAAATGGCAATACAAAGGAAAACAAATAGTGTAGCGCTTTCGAAAAATGTGACTTAACACATGTATCAAACAAAGGGTGATGAACCCAAATAATCACCACTAAAGATTAAAAAAACATGTACAAAAATAGTGGATTATAACAAGTGCTGAATGTCCAAGGAAAAAATCTAAGTGAAAATGTTCAGAATGTGAAATCACAATATGGTTCAAAACGTCATGTGAATATCCCAACCGTGAACCAGGATATATAACTGAAGTGAGAAATACCACCACGAAAACTGGGAGGCTTACCGGAGCATTTGAACCCACAAGAGCATATGTTCTGTGAGTCAAGCGGGCTTGTGTTGTATAAACAACCAATGGGAATGGACACTGGAACCCTCAGATGGCTGGAACGGGAACACCCGACTATCCTCGAGATTGAAGATATCTATGTTGGTGTGTCTCATAAGGGTTGGTGATTAGATGTCCATAGATGCAGTAAATGAAATGAAAGGGGGGGAGAACAGAAAGGGCCACAATTCTGTTTGGGCAAATATTTGTGGCTATTGTATCTCAGATGATACACTCTAATGCCCCATACACACGGTCGGACATTCCTAAAGTTCCTATTTTCATCCTTCGGTTACAACTAAGTTCCTGTGAGAGACTTTCTGTGTTCATCTAAAGTTTGCAACCAAGTCTGTGGCAGAGACTTTGCTAAGTTTGAGTCATTTGTTGGCTGCTAAATCCATAAACCAGGATTTATCCGACAGTGGAAATATCCAGTTGCGAGTGGCTATTTCCTGGATTACCTAGAGAGAGACATTTATTAAGTGTCAGCAGTTTCCAAATTGCCTGAGCTTTCATACCCATACCCTTTATTCCCAACTGAGAGATTGTGTTTATGTTCAACGTTTTAAGCAAATAAAAATTCCTAAAGGAATTCAAGTGTCGGTCTCTGCAGTTATTGGGCCATCAACCTCGGGAACCCCTAGACAAGAACAATGAGTTACAAGGCGGAGAAGGTAAACGGTAAGCCCAAAAAAAACAGCCGCTCCTTCGGGGGGTCAGTGCTACACATGATAAAATCTGCCCTGGCTCCTCCTCTTTTACTGCAGCTTAAACAAGCTGCTTACAAATTACAATACATCAATACATACTGCCCAGCCACTGTACAATATTTTTCTATAGTACAACTAATTCAGATAATACACTAAAATGTGTCTTGTCTATTTCTACTTGTTGCCTATTCAGGTTTTCATGTACTGTCATGAAGCTAGACAATTTCTACAAAATACATACTGTATATATCTGAAATCTATACTTTTATGTATTTATTTTTTGTTACAGTTGGAGATATGAGGATAGGAGGGGGGGTTTGGTTATATAGGGTTGTAATTTTGAAATGTTTTTGTGCACTTTGTTTTGACATTTTATTAACTCCTAACACAATGAGGTTGTGGTACTGAAAAAAAAAGACGTTTACAAAATATAATTTGAGTCAGATGTGCCACTGGCTTTTGTATGAAGTTGGGGGCTTTAGCTTTTTTTAAGAATAAATGTTGCTTATAGCGTTTAGATATGTTTTGGTTGTTACTTCCATTCGTCAATTCAGTCCTATTACTGTTGAATAAAAAATCAAGTTTTTTTGTTTTGTTTTTTTTAAATAACAAACATGGTATACTTACCACCTCTGTGCAAGGTTTTTGCACAGAGTGGCCTCATCCTCCTCTTCTGGGGTCCCCCACTGGCGCTCCTGGCTCCTCCCCGCATCGAATCCCCCCTCAGAGACACTCATTCCAAGGGGGCACTCGTGCGGGCACGCTCTTGAGTTCTGCTGCTGTGTCCATTGACACAGCAGCAGAACCTCGCCCCTGGCTCCTGTGTCACTGGATTTGATTGACAGCAGTGGGAGCCAATGGCTGCTGCTGCTATCGATCTATCCAATGAGGACCAGAGACAGCAGCTGGATCTGCTGGGCTCATTCTTGTCGCTGGAAAGATTGGGTTCAGGTAAGTAAAATGGGGGCTCTGGGGGGCTGCTGCACTATAGAAGGTTTTTCTATGCATGATGGTGAAAAACCTTGAGGGTTTACAACCCCTTTAAGCCTTTTTTTAAGTTGTAATGTATCAGATTGGGCTGTTGTTGCTGCATTTAAGCCAAGCACTAATGTAAAAGTACAAAAATCAATTACATATTGTGATGTCATAATACAATTTTGCTCACTCTGTAAGTGAAAATTGCATTGTTCCATAACACCACATATAGTTAAAAAAAAATCATCCAAGCATGTCATTTATAGAATTGGTGTTTTTCTCATGTCTCCCTTGAAGTAATATTTAACCACTTGCCAACCGCATTATAGCTGAATGATGGCTACAACGCGGTCAGCCAGTTCTGGGAGGGCGTCATATGACACTGCTGATCACAGATTGAGGAAAAAGCCAATCAGCGGCTCTTTACCACGTGACCAGCTGTGTCCAATCACAGATGATTATGATGTGAACAGAAGCCAGTAATCTGAATTTCTTTCATCATGCTGACAGGAGAGGAGAAGAGAGACGATAACCGACTTGTGTAAAAGGGACATGTACACTGATAATCAGGGCACTGACTATAATTGTCCTACTTATTAGTGCAGTCCCAACAGTGCTCATCAGTGCTGCTAATCAATGTTCATCAGTGCTGCCAAGCAGTGCCCATCAGTGCCTCCTTATCACTGTCACCCATCAGTCCCACCTATTAGTGCCCATCAGTGCCGCCTAACAGTGCCACATATCAGTCCCCATCAGTGCCACCTAACAGTGTCCATCAGTGCCGCCTATCAGGGCAGCCTCCTCAGTGCCCATTAATGCAGTCTATCAGTGCCCATCAATGCCTGTCAGTGCTGTCTCATCGGTGCTAATCATTGCTCATCAGTGCAGCCTCATCAGTACACACCAGTGAGGGAGAAAAACTACCTGTTTCCAAAATTGTATAACAAACTCTGAAAAAGTTTTCTTTTTTCAAAATGTTCGGTCTTTTTTCATTTATTTAGCAAAAAATAAAAAAACCCAGTGGTGATTAAATACAACCAAAATAAAGCTCCTTTTGTGTGAAAGAAATGATACAAATTTTGTTTGGGTACAATGTTTCATGACCTCACAATTGTTGTCATTGTCAAAATGAGACAGAGCTGAAATTCACCTGGCCAGGAAGGGGGTAAAAGTGCCCAGTAGGCAAGTGGTTAAAATAGAACTCTCTTCCTGCTGTATGCTATTTTTTTAAAAACATTTTTGGATTGGTACATGTCCACCTTTTCAGTACCCAGCCCCCAATACTGAAAATGCACAAAAACTGATTATGAAAATTCACCTCACCCCATCTCACTGCAACAAGCCACCAGTGGCGAAACTACCAGGGTCACTGCAGTCGCACTTGCGACCGGGCCCTTGAGTTATGCCACTGTGAGTGGGCCCGTCCGTTCCACCACTGTGGGATGGGGGGTACCCTCCACCTTCCCGCACACCACCTATTCTAGTTAGAGCCGGCAAGAGATGTACATTCACTGTGCCTGAGGGAAGGCTAAGCACTTTCACTGTGGACTGCCCTGCCCTGCCTATCCTCTCCACCCATAGCTTCAGAGAAAAAAGACCCAGAGACTCCAGAAGCATCCCTGGTGGCACGTGAAGGAATCAACTGACACAGTTAGTGAGCAAGAAATTACCAGTGTCGTTGATCCCATAATCCCCCACCACCACTGCTTACTGATAGGGATGAGATCAGTGCTGATTGGTGGGGGGAGGGTGAGATCTCTGGTGATGGGGGGGTAGGGATGAGATCAGTGGTAGAGGCTCTGCAGCTGATCTTATTCCTACCCCCCCCCCCCCCACCACTGCCACTGATCTCATCCCATACTTCCTCCACCACCACTGCCACTGATCTCATCTCATCTCATCTTTATCCCCCACCACCACTGCCATTGATCTCATCCCTACCCCCCCACTGCCATTGATCTCCTCCCTACCCCTCCCACACCACCACGCCCACTGATCTCATCCCTACCCCACCACAACCACTGATCTCATCCCTTTCCCCCCTACCACCACTGGTTGCATCAATATCAGCCCCATCACCACCACTGCCACTGATCTCATCCCAATCCCCCCCACCACCCCTGCCACTGACAACATCCCTATTTCACCACCACTGAAGGAGGGACTTGTGCGTAATGACCTTAGTCCTGGTCACCTCCTGGTGACTATATGTGTCACGTACCTGGTCAGCGAGCCTGAAATGTAGAGGAAGGCCTCTCGTACAGCTACGGCAGGAGAGCCACTGGTAGTGAGACAGCAGTCACAGGAGTATGAGTGCCTGTAGTCAGTCCAGTAGTCTGTGTGGCAACAGTTAACAGGTAGATATGACAGCAGAACAGGCTGGCAGTAGATGAGCTGACAAAATGCTTGGCCGGTGGCAGACTGTAGTAAGTAGATGGAGGCCGGAACCAGATTGTAGCTTGATGGACTAGGAGCTGTAGCAGGCTGGATGAGCAAGATGCAGAGTCAGACAAGTCAGGTTGGCATTAGCACTGGGAGTTCAAATAAGCAGAAACAAGAGGCAGAAGCAGAATCGAAAGACTAGCCATGGTCAGGGCAGGTAGCAGACAAACGTAGGTCAGAGGTAAGCCAGATCAAGATCAGAGGTCACACAGAATCAGGAACAACACACAGAAGCTGCAGACCAAACTGCAATGAGCCAAAATGCTGAAGCCTGTTTAAATAGCCCGCTTGGCGCCAGCATTAGTGACATATGAATGCATAGATTTGCGAGTGCACATGTGCACGCACCATTGCCCATGATTATGAACATCTGCCCAGCCATTTGCTGGTCTGTGCATGCACATATGTGTGCGCTGAGCGAGTCCATCAGCACCACAGACATTCCTTCCCTGGTAATGGGCTTTTGGGATATAAATGCCAGAGGTTGCTTGAACTGAGACAGCTCTCATAGGGTCTCAAATACTGGCAATTCCACTGCCCTCAGCAGTGTCCTAGACTATGAGCTTAGAGCATTCCCTCCTGTACTGTGCAGTGTTCCTGAGATTGCACCGGGTACCAATAGCTGTGCAGCGGTGAAGGGTGACCAGATGGCAGACTTCCCTTATGGTTTTAAGCTGTGAGGACTTAGACTGTCCAATAATCACAGTTCCTCAAGGAGAAGATTGTCCTCTTACAGCCAATTGCTTACCATTTTGGAGTATCCACTGCCTTAAATCTTTTACCAGCAATACATCACAAAAAGATAACCCCCTAGACCAGTGATGGCGAACCTTGGCACCCCAGATGTTTTGGAACTACATTTACCATGATGCTCATGCACTCTGAAGGGTACTTGAGCATCATGGGAAATGTAGTTCCAAAACATCTGGGGTGCCAAGGTTCGCCATCACTGCCCTAGACTATGTATTGGATCTGGAGTAAATGCACTGTTGCTTGGGTGGCTCATGGCCTCTGTACTGTTTGCGGGGGAACCAGCTAAACCAGCGGCTCTTATGGGGGTAGCGCTATATGATCCCTGGGGTGTTATTCACTGCCTCAATACAGCCTAACATAAAACATGTTTATTATATATAAAATAGATAAAAACATGTGCAAAACAGCAGATAGAAACAAACAAAATTTTTTAATCCTGATGTCTTTATTCTTCAAGGTTTACTTCTTTCATGCTTGTCAGAAAAAAATAGTTTTTTCATGCAAAGCTTAAATTTGTGTATATTTAGATGTTTATTTGCCTGAATTATATTAGAGATTTGAGTACATTTCTGCAGTGACCTGTATTCTATTAATTTTCTAAATCATGCTAGCATTCCCTTACCTGTTATCATGTTCTCTGTAGTAATAATAAGTGAGGCAGGTGTAAGAATTACCAGCTTATTTTCTGGCCTGTGCAGTTGCATTATTGACCTTCTATCTGCATATTGATTCTCAATTCTCCTCATATAGGTACATTTATTTTAAACCTTCTCACTCTCAAGGGATCCTCTCTGACTCATTCGAACAAGTGTAAACTTCTGATCCCTTTTTCTATGTCATCATCGATTTTAATAAAGCCGGCATCAATGTATTCCACCTCTTGTGGGTAAATAAAGCATTTGAGCAATCAAAAGCAATAGAAAGTATGGAGTAAAAGTGAAAAGCGCTCATTTAATCAGAAAACAGGTGTTTGATGCTACCAGATGCTCTTTAGAATAAATAAAAACGTATAGCAATTTCCTGGGTCTTCTAGATAGCTATAGCTATAGCTAATATATAAAATATAAATTATGGTAGCTACTACTATATGTTGCTAAATGGGGTTATATAGCTTAAAGTTTATCTAATCCCAGGAACAAAAATGTAATATATTACAATTTAAAAGTTCTTAGGCCGCGTACACACGCGGGGACTGTTCGCCCAACTTTGTCCGTCAAACAGTTTCGGCAAACAGTCCGCTCAAAATTAGCATGGACGGACATGGCCACACACGACGGACGAACAGTTTGCTGAAACCGTGCGCGATGACGTGAACGGCACGTACGACGGGACGAAAAATACGACGTCCTATACACTGCATTATAACTTTCGGCGTGAAAATCCTTTCTGAGCATGCGCGCAACTTTGTTTGACGAACAAGCCTACACACGAGCGGACTGTTCGCTGAAACAAGGTTTCAGCGGACAGTTTTTCGGAAATTCCGAAAAACCTTGTCCGTCAAACTGTCCGCTGAAACTGTCCGCTGAAAGGCCACACACGAGCGGACTGTCCGCCCAAACACTGTTCAGCGGACAAAGTTGGGCGAACAGTCCGCCCGTGTGTACGCGGCCTTAGATGTACAGTAGAGGCTGCATTTGCTTTTTTTTTTTCAGGATTTTTCCCCTTTATTTTTACTAGTTATCCTACTAGTAACTCACTTCCCATTCTGGGGAAACTCCATTATGGAGTGTGGGGGGCAACCAGAGTCCCCCTATTCACAGGGAGAACATGAAAACTCCAGGCATGTAGTGCCGTGGTTGAGATTCAAATTGACGCCCCTAAAGCTGTCAGGTGGAAGTGCTAACCATTTAGCCACTGTGCTACAAAATCTTTTTTTTTTTGTTTTTTTTTTACTTTGTATGGAGTGCGGAAAGGACAGACCTCTGTCAAGCTTTTACTGCAGTTTATATCCCAGTTTGGAAGATTCACCTTTTGCTTGTATTGATGACCACTGAACCAATCAAGAAAGTGCGGGAAAATCCAGCACTAGAGGTAAGGGGAAATCTTCCAAAGAGGATACCTGGACAACTATCTGAGAAGGGAATTCACTCACTTTGAGGGATTCCCTCGAACCGCTGGTCTGCTTAGAAAACACTCCCCTGTCCCTCAATGCCCTTGCAACTCAGGATTCAGATTCAAACCCAAGACCTCTGTTGCATTTGGCAGTGGCTCTTCCTACTGTGCCACCTGAGATACTGGACAGCTCCCAGCCTGATCCCTTGGACAACCTTACTTTGTATCTTCTTTCTGGGGAACCTCAAATTCCTTGCTCTCCCCAGGAACTTCCTTTTTAAGCCATGTCTCTGCACTTCCTGTTTGCCAGATTTTGTGCTCTGTCCAGGCAATATCCTGCTCATTGTTATCCTCCTCCTCCTGTGATCTCTATCTGCAATACCATTTGTTACCAATCTTTAGCAAGTTCCTCGACTGTGCTTCTTCTTGATCCAAACCTGCAACCACTTGCTAACAACCTTTGGCTTGTTTACTCACTACACTTCTGCTTGATCTCTACAGTCTATATGTGTTATCCGACCCCAGCTGGCTCACTTCCTGGTGGGACGATCCTGAGGACCTGGAACTGGCTTACAGCAAAACCCATCTACTCCATCAGAAGCTTTGATGAAGACTGGTTAGTGCTTTGACCCCACACCTCAGGTAAGTCTGTGTTACCTGCCAGGGGGACCTGCTGGTGTATTTGTCCTGCTGGTTTCTGTGTGAACCTTTCCAATGCTATAGCTACTGGCCTCCAAGCCTAACCCCTGACCATGATACTCTGGGGTTGATTTACTAAAACTGGAAAGTCCAAAATATGTTGTAGCTTTGCACTGAAACCAATCAGCTTCCAGTTTTATTGTCAAAACTTAATTGAACAAGCTGAAGTTAGAAGCTGATTGGCTACCATGCACAGCTGCCCCATATTTTCCATTCTCCAGTTTCAGTAAATCAACCCCTGTGTGTCATTAACCTCATAAGGTGTAACACATAACAAAGCCTATCTTTGCTCGTAGGGGGATATTTAACCACTTGCCTACTGGGTACTTAAAACCCCCTTCTGCCCACACCAGAAGGGGGTTTTAGTCATGTAATACTATACCCAAATTAATTTTTTGTCCCTTTTTTCATACAAATAGAGCTTTCTTTTGGTGGTATTAGATCACCTCTGGGTTGTTGTTTTTTTTTACGCTATAAATGAAAAAAGACCAAAAATGTGGAAAAAAAATGCATTTTTCGTAGTTTTTGTGATCAAATTTTGCAAATTATTATTTTATCGATGCTCCCCACTTAAACCACTTCCCGTGGAGGAGAATTCCACATCCTTACCGCTTTTACAGTAAAGAACCCTCTACACAGTTTAAGTTTGAACCGCTTCTCTTCTAATTTTAGTGAATGGCCGCGTCTTTTTAAATTCACTTTTTTGGAAAAGCTTTATCCCTGTTTCTGTGATAAAATTTTGCAAATTATTATTTTTTTATTCATACATTTTGGCCACAATTTATACTGCTACATATCTTTGGTAAAAATAACCCAAATTAGTAGATATTATTTGGTCTGTGTGAAAGTTAGAGAGAGTCTACAAGCTGTGGTGCAAATCATAAAAAAATGATCACACCTGATATACTGGTGGCCTATCTCATTTCTTGCACCCCGAACAAGCCGGGAAAGCACAAATACCCCCCAAATGACCACTTTTTTTGAAAGTAGACATTCCAAGGTATTTAGTAAGATGCATGGTGAGGTTTTTGATGTTGTCATTTTTTCCCACAATTCTTTGCAAAATGAAGATTTTTTTTTCCACAAAATTGTCATTGTAATAGGTTATTTCTCTCACACGGCATGTGTATACCACAAATGACACCCCAAAATACATTCTGCTACTCCTCTTAAGTATGGCGATACTACATGTGTGGGATTTTTTCACAGCCTAGCCACATAGAGAGGCCCAACATGCAGCGAGCACCATGAGGTGTTCTAGGGACAAATACCCTGTTTCCCCTAAAATAAGACCTAGTGTGATTGTCGGTGATAGCTGCAATAAAAGCCCTACCCCCCAAATAAGCCCTAGTTAAAGTCCTTGTAGGTCTTCTTTTCAGGATAGGGCTTATTTTTGAGGAAACAGAGTAGGACTTATTTGGGTGGTAGGGCTTATATTGCAGCCAACACCGACAATCACGCTAGGTCTTATTTTAGGGGAAACAGGGTAGCTTACACATACCAAGAATTACACCCCAAAATACATTCTTCTGAGCAAACGGTAAACAAAAGATCACCTGTAGTTTTAGTAGCTCAGTTGTCCACAGGAGGATAGGCAGGGACTTGGTCAGCAAAAGTGAACGCAATTGTGCAGGCAACAGGCAGGAATATTGTTCATAGTCAGTACAGGCAGCAGGCAGGGATACTGTCTATATACAGTCCAGGGTCACTGCAGGCAGAAATTGGCAGCAGTGCCAAAACATTGTTCCTGGTAGTAGGCAGGATCATGGTCCATGTAGAGTGGCCGGTTAATGCGACAGGCAGAGGCATGATGGCATAGGTCCTACAGGTAGCAGGGAGAAGTAGGGCATCATTCAGGACAGAATGGGGACAAGGGTAGAGGCTTCTCCCACCCAAATCTCTTTGAAGCCTCTGAGTCTCCAGACCCTAATCTAGGAATGAGAAAACAAAAAAAAATGTTTTCTTCATCCTGAAAAACAATTCTGGTGCCCCTCACATATCTGAGACCCCTGTGTTATGAATCCCACTAGTCCAGTGGCAGGGTACAAGATCAGTCCAAGAGGCAGGCAAAAAGCATGGTCAAACAGTCCAGGGTCAGTTCCAGATCAGGCAGAGATATGTACAGAATTGGTAGGCAGAAGCGTGGTCGAATAACAAGTCAGGATCAGTTACAGAGCAAGTAGAGGCATAATGGATGTGAAGGTAAATGGCAGGAAGTGAGGGTTATGTTTACCATACTTCACTAATAATTTAGTGAAGTATGGTAACGGCAGAAACAGTCAACTATGCAGAGGCCTGGTTGGGAAGGACATTGGGGACAATGATAAGTGGTGTCTCTTCTAACTCCTCCTCTGGTGCACACCCGGAATTTTTTCTGACATTTTTGGCCTGTTGGTCTGGGAGGTATTTTATCGGGAAAGTGGCATTCGGAGAGTCTGCTATTCACATCGGATGAAATGTTTTCTGGTGGGCCATTCGGGAATACCGTATATACTCGAGTATAGGCCGACCCGAATATAAGCCGAGGCCCCCAATTTACCCCCAAAAAAACTGGCAAACTTATTGACTCGTGTATAAGCCGAGGGTGAGACATGCCTGTCCATCCCTGTGTGTGTGTCCGTCCCTGTGTGTCCGTCCATCCCTGTGTGTCCGTCCATCCCTGTGTGTGTGTGTGTGTGTGTGTGTCCATCCATCCATCCATCCCTGTGTGTGTGTGTGTCCATCCATCCATCCATCCCTGTGTGTGTGTGTGTCCATCCATCCATCCATCCCTGTGTGTGTGTGTCTCCATCCATCCATCCATCCCTGTGTGTGTGTGTCTCCATCCATCCATCCATCCCTGTGTGTGTGTGTCTCCATCCATCCATCCATCCCTGTGTGTGTGTGTGTCTCCATCCATCCATCCCTGTGTGTGTGTGTCCATGTGTGTGTGTGTGTGTGTGTGTGTGTGTGTGTGTGTGTGTGTGTCCAGCCTACCTGTGTCCCGAGCCTCCGTCCCGTGCCTTGCCTCCTTGCCTCCGTCCCGTGCCGTGCCTTGCCTCCTTGCCTCCGTCCCGTGTCGTGCCTTGCCTCCGTCCCGTCCCGTGCCGTGCCTTGCCTTGCCTCCGTCCCGTGCCTTGCCAGGATCGCCGCTCTTCGTCGGCGCCTCGGCGGACATACTACAATTCGAAAGCCGCGCCTCCGCCTCCGCCTTCGCCTGTGATAGGCGGAACACTGAATTTCCCAGCAGCCTGTGTTCCGCCTATCACGGACATCGTCTCATCCTCGTACTACGGACGAGGATGAGACAATGTCAGTGATAGGCGGAACACAGGCTGCTGGGAAATTCAGTGTTCCGCCTATCACAGGCGGAGGCGGAGGCGCGGCTTTCAAATTGTAGTATGTCCGCCGTCTGTCTGCTCGATACGCTGATCGAGCAGTCAGACGGCGATGACTCGAGTATAAGCCGAGGGGGGCACTTTCAGCCTCAAAAAAGAGGCTGAAAATCTCGGCTTATACTCGAGTATATACGGTATAAGGGCAGTGGTGATTTCTTCCTAGTAGCCAAGGAAGGATTTGGGGCTTTCAGTGGAGTTGCGATAGATAACGTAGCTGTTATATATGGCCAAATTAAACAAATAAATTGAAACTTTTTTATACCACTGGTATGTTCGTCTTGTGGCAAGGTAGGGTTCGAGTGTTTGGTCGTTGAAGTTGACACCCCCATGAACATATTCTATTTGTGAATACATGTTGGTTTTTGGATTGGACCATTCCTCCTGGTGATCTCAACGAATGTATTGTTGTGGATTGAATAAAGCACGTAGAAATCCCTTCTGTCCCTCCACTTCACAGACAGAATTTCTTCATTCCGTAAACTCGCCATCTCCCCTCTTCTTAGCTTCTTGTTGACGAGGCTTTGAGGAAAGCCCTTCCAGTTCATCCTTACGGTGCCACATGCTGGAGTGTTCTTTCTTCAAGTTTGCGGGACAGGGGCAAACTTGTATAAAAGTTATCTGCATACAAATGGTAGTCTTTCTCCGGGAGTGTGTTTATGAGTTCCCAAATGACTTTTCCGCTTAATCCCATGTAGTCTGAGAAATTAGGGGGATGCAGCTGGGTGTCCTTCCTTTTGTATACCATGAAGGCATATGTATACCCTGTGGCTCGGTGTCACAATTTTTTACAGCTTCACCCCATAGCAGGCCCTTTTGGTGGGAATAAACAGTTTTATGCCCAGCCTGCCAGTAAATTTGATAAGGGACTCATCCATGCATATGTGTTGGTCTGGGGTAAACAACTGGGGGAAAATTTCAGAAAAATAATTTAGTAGTGGCCGAATTTTATAATGCTTGTCAAAATTTGGGTCATTTCGGGGAGGGCACTGGGTATTATCATTATAGTGTAGGAATCTCATAATCATGAGATATCTGGTTCTGGGCAATACTGATGGGCATCTGGTGGGTGGGGAGGGTTGACTAATATCAATGTAATTCATTCAACTCCTCCACTGTTAGGGCTCTCCATTCGTAGGGACGGCATAATAGAACGTGGGTTTACTTGCTATGAATTGTGCATACAGGTTGCACTGGGCCACAATTGATGCTAGCATATCCTCAGTAAAAATTAAATGGAAAAAATCAATCAGGGAAAAATTTTCTGTGTCCACCTGGACTCCTGGCTGGGCAGTGAAAGGGGGAATGTTAGCTTCTCCTGAATTAAGAGGAAGCCATAAGGAGTGCATGGGACCTAACCCTTTGGGACTGAGGTGATACCCTACTGGTACATGGCCTTTGGCGAGGTACTGCGGTGCTGGTGAAATACTTACCTTAGATGCTGGTATCTCACCCGATCCATGTCGAGGGACCTTTTCCCTTGGCGTGTCTTCTGGGTATCGTGGCTCCGGCAGGTTTAGGAGATATTCTTTTACCTACAGGTAAGCCTTATTATAAGCTTACCTGTAGGTAAAAGTTAAAAAATTTACTATACTACCGCTTTAAATACCCAGGAGTTCAATTCATCTCCCATTATGAATCCCTTTATGATGCTAATTTTAAACCACTGTTCCCCTCCTTAAGAGCCCTGCTAGCTCGTTGGAAACACCATCTGATTTCTTGGCTAGGCCTTATTACATTAGCCAAAAATCCTGCCCAAACGTTTGTGTTGTTTTGCTACGTTACCTATTCCTGTACCATATTGCACAACTTAGGTGCATTCAGACGGACCTTTTGAATTTACTTTGGGATTACAAGTAAAATAGAATAGATGCTTCTGTTCTTATTACCTCTAGGCATGATGGGGGATTGGCTTTCCCTAATCTCTTGTGCTATTTTAATGCATCCCAACAGAAAGCAATTGCCTCCTGGGTTAACTTACCCACATACAAAGCCCCTGTCCATTCGCACAATTTGCTGTGGAATGTGGACGCTGCAGTAGTGATGGCCGAACAGTTCGCCAGACAGTCGTTTCGTGGCGAATTTCGGCTGTTCGCGATTCGCCCGATCGGCGGACTATTGCCGCTGTTCACCCGGTGGACTTCTGTGTTTTTACTGTGTAAAAGAACTTTGACCTATGATGACACATCCATCATGGGGTACAGGACAGCCAATTGAGACATTACAGCACATGGACACTTGGACATTCCCCCTAACTTATAAATACACCCGATCGGCGGCCATTTTACATTCTTTCTTCTGTCACTATAGGGAGAGGTTGCTGTGTGGAGCAGGGAGAGATTGCAGTGACCCAAATCGCTAGCTATTTAGTACACAAAAGTTCTTTTCAGGACTGGTATAGGTGTTAGGTGTATATAGGTTTGCTGTGCTACTGATTGTTGCAGCAGCCTGAGCGTCTTTTGTCAGTTTAGAGAAAGGGACAGGACGGTGTGTCTGCTGTAGGGACAGTCAGTTTAGTCATTAGCTGTTACTATCGGGTCCACAAAAGTGCTATTCCAGTTATTGTTCCAGTAGCCTCTGTTTTGTCAGTTTATATAGGGACAGGCAGGAAGCAGTGTGTGAGGCAGTGAGTGTCAGTTTAATCAGTAGCTGTTACTATATTAGGTCCACAAAGGTTCTTTTCAGGACTGGTATCAGTGGTATGGTAATAGGCTTGTACACGTATAATATTCTTTCTTCCAAATATTATACTTGACTGCTGCCCTTCTGCTGCAGTCTGCTAATCATTCAAACCTACTTGTTCCACAAAGGTCCTTTATAAGGACTGGTAATAACCTGGTGTAGGGTGCTATAGTACATAAGGTTGAGTGAGGTACAGTCTGCCATTCTATAAGGACTGGTATAGGTCCACAATACATAGGGTTGAGGTGCACTACTGCTGACCGCTGCCCTATACTGCAGCAGTCCTTCATCGGTATAGTACAGTCTGCTAATCAGTCACAACCTACTTGTTCCACAAAGGTCCTTATAAGGACTGGTAACTTGGTCTGTCTAGGGTTCTACAGTACATAGGGTTGAGTGAGGTACAGTCTGCCATTCTATAAGGACTGGTATAGGTCCACAATACATAGGGTTGAGGTGCACTACTGCTGACCGCTGCCCTATACTGCAGCAGTCCTTCATCGGTATAGGGACTGATGTACAGTATGCTAATCAGTCACACACAACCTACTTGTTCCACAAAGGTCCTTATAAGGACTGGTAAGGTATAGGGTACTACAGTACATAGGGTTGAGTGAGGTACAGTCTGCCATTCTATAAGGACTGGTATAGGTCCACAGTACATATGGTTGAGGTGCACTACTGCTGACCGCTGCCCTATACTGCAGCATTCCTTCATCGGTATAGGGACTGAAAGTTTTGTCACAGGGTCATTTAAAAAATGACAGGCAGAGGAAGAGGCAGGCCCTTCCGCAGGGGTGGTAGGGGTAGGGCAGGAGCAACAGGCTTGAGCCAAAGTGGGAAGTTGCAGAAGGTGCGTTCAATTACTTTAAAGGACGCACCAGACTTGGTTGAGTGGCTCGCTCAGCCTTACTCTTCTGCACCCTCCTCATCCTCTCAATCTGCACCCTCTTCTTCACTCTCTGCTATGTGCACCCCCAAAGACACTACCACCAACAACACCACCACCACCACCACATACCTTCTGCTTGAGTCACAGGAATTATTTTCCGATCCATATCAAGAAGACATTTCTGATGCGCAGCCACTCTTGGTATTGGATCAGGAAGAGGAGGTAGCAACAACCGCTACTCAGCAGTCTGACGACAGTACCCAGATCAGCCCAAGGAGGAGGTTGTTCCCCTGAGTTGCTGCCTACTCCGAGATCTCTACTTATAGCGGTGGGGAAGGTGACGTTGATGATGACGTGTCTAGTGATGTCACGTGGGTGCCCACAAGAGAGGAAGAGGAGGGGAGTTCAGAGGAAGATATGGACCAGCAGATAGGGAGGAGAAGCAGGAATAACTTACATTGCACAGGAGGGCCAAAGCAGACTGCAAATGTTTCAGGAGTGAGTCATCGACCATGTATGGTCACATCTGGTGCTCCCAGGATACCGACACATGGCTCCGCAGTGTGGGCTTTTTTTAACGTGTCCACTGCTGACAATAGCGTTGCCATCTGCAATCTTTGCAGTCAACGCATTAGTCGCGGTGAGCCCAACACTCACCTAGGGACGACCGCCTTAAGAAGGCACATGAGCAGCCATCACCGAGCCGAGTGGGAGCAACGGAACACACAAAGCCACACTCCAGGCTCTCACCGTCCAGCCTCGTCTTCTACTTCTCCTTCTCCTCTCTCCTCACAATTGTCCTCCACTCCACTTTCCATCACGCCAAGCTCACGTTTTTCTGCAAAAAGGCAGGCTTCCGTGGGCCTAATGTTCGAGCGTAAAAAAATGATGGCGCCGGATAACCCTCTTGCCCAACGGTTGACGGCTGGCTTGTCAGAACTCATAGCCCGCCAACTACTGCCATATAAACTGGTGGACTCGGAGGCCTTTCGCAAATTTGTGGCCATTGGAACACCACAATGGAAGGTCCCAGGAAGGAAGTATTTCTCAGAGGAGGGCATCCCAGAGCTATATGGCCATGTTCAGCGGCAAGTGAATGTATCTCTGGCACACAGTGTCGGTGCCAAGATACATCTGACCACAGACACATGGTCTAGCAAACACAGGCAGGGAAGGTATATCACTTTTACTGCCCACTGGGTGAACCTTCTGACGGCCGTCAAGCATGTAACCCGTGGCACCCGTGTAGATTTGGTTTTACCGCCACGGATTGCATGCAGGCCTGACTCTTCTTCTCCTCCTCCTCCTACTACATCCTCCTCCCTCTCCTCCTCGGCTGACTCCTCCTTTTCCGCTGCTAGCGTCTCTTCCGCTGCGCCGCCCAAGCTCCCCAGAACCTATTCGACATGCCAGGTGAGACGTTGCCATGCCATGCTGCGTCTGTTGTGCCTGGAAGCCAAGAGCCACACTGGCCAGGCACTCCTTTCAGCTTTGCGTTCACAGGCAGATCAGTGGCTAACACCACTCAATTTGACAGTTGGTAAAGTGGTGTGTGACAACGGTGCCAATCTGCTTAGCGCATTGAAACAGGGAAAAATAACGCACGTGCCATGCATGGCACACGTCTTAAACTTGGTTGTGCAGCGATTCGTTGTCAAATACCCTGGGGTCCAGAACATCTTGCGGCAGGCAAGGAAAATCTCGGCCCATTTCAGAAGATCTTACATGGCCATGGCTCGCCTTGCTGATATTCAGCGGCGACACAATCTGCCGGTCAGACATCTTATTTGCGATTGCCCGACGCGATGGAACTCAACCTTCTATATGCTTGATAGGCTGCTCCAGCAGAAACGTGCAGTTAACGTCTACCTGTATGAACTCTGCGGCAGAACAGGTTCTGGGGAGCTGGGTTTTTTTTCACCGCGCCAGTGGCTGCTCATGCGCGACGCATGCAGACTTCTGCGGCCATTTGATGAGATCACCAAACTGGTCAGTCGCAGCCATGGCGCCATCAGTGACATGGTACCTTATGCCTTCTTTATGGAGCGTGCATTGCGTCGTGTCATTGATCAAGCTGTGGAGGAGCAGGAGCGGGAAGATGAGGAAGTCGCAATGCTGGATGAATTCCCAGGGGGGGCTACTCTATCTGAGACAAGTGAACAACAGGAGTCTGAAGAGGAGTCAGAGGAGGATGGTGCCGGGGCGCATGAGGAGGAGCAAGAAGAGCATGCTTTAAACCTTTCTGGGACCCCTGTTGTGCGTGGATGGGGAGAGGAGAATGAAGAGGACGACATTATCCTGGATGATGAGCAGGAGCCAGGCCACCACACCGCTTCCAGTTTAGTGCAAATGGGGGCCTTCATGCTCCAGTGTTTTAATAGGGACCCATAAGGATAAGGGTCAAGGACCAGTACTGGGTGGCAACGTACTTAGACCCCCGGTACAAACACAAAATGGCGGAAATGTCACCGCCGTCACAGAGGGCTGGCAGAATGGAGCACTTCCAGGCCTTGGTTCGAGAAATGCTGCATTCTGCTTTTGCGTGCGCTGGCAGAGGAGCAATTCCCACTCCCAGAGAAGGAGTTGCGGGTACCAATCCAACAGCGCCTGCAAGAAGAGGCCGGTTTGAAGATGTGTTGGTGACTTCGGATATGAGGTCATTCTTTCAGCCGACCCATCGACAGGTGTCATCCGGAAGTGGGTTGTTAGTCCATGGTTTGTGGACCTCCTCATTTGCGTCCGCTGGGCGTCATTGCGGTGTGACATCACACGCCACGTTTTTGGCGCCACGGGCAGGGAAACTTAAACCGTACATGATGACGCCATGTTTGGGTCATCTGGGAGCTCATGAACAATATGGACGACATTTTGAGGTATATATCTGATTTATGAGGAGGCATTCTGTTTCTCTTTCTCATACTTTAATGGAATTTAAACGATGGCCTCTGTGTCTCTTCTTTTTGCTCTGTTGTCTGAATAGATAGAAGTTATCCCCCCTTTACCTTTGGGGTTTGGCCTTTTGGCTTCCTACTACTCTCCTCTTCCCATGCAATGCACCTTGTGCATTTTGGTGGTTAGGGGACCATTGGATGAGTCCCTTATACAGTAGGATTAAGACATATTGAGGTGCAAAGTTTTTTGAAACCATAGGGGTATATTTGGGATGCCTCTTATTGATCAGCATTTGACATATGTATATATATTTTCATAATTTTTCAGATGGGTGAGTCTGTTTGACTTATCAAATATATGCCAATGGCTTCTCCTTTCTTCCCTCTGTCCATATGAGCTACCAGTATATTTATTTATTCATTAACCAGTCAACAGGACCGTGGTGAGTACAGTTAATTTATCAGATTCTGTTATGGACTTGTGCTCTCTCTCTCCTCAAATGATATCATTTTAATTTTAATATAATGTACAACATATATTGCAGGTATTATTGTACTTTTGTATGACAGTCTGAATATTAAATACCACATCCCTCCCTACGGGTGATCTGGCATGGTCTGGACTGGTTTTGGATGCAGGGTAGTGGGGCCTTTCAGGAATTCTCCCAACTGCACTCATTCCAATTCTCTTTCGTGAGGTAGGGAGTTTTTGCTTTTGGGGTGTTTGTGCCGGGTTTTTTTTGGGGGGGGGAGGGGTAGGCAGTGGTTGGGGGTGGGCCAATCGGCTAATTTGCCTTGTTGGTGACGTGTGACCACGTATGTGCAATATGTATTACATTAACTTATTGAAGTGTGATATACTAATTTTTGTTTTATTTTCTTTCTCTTTCTCTTTTTTCCCACACACCTAAGGTGAGGCATATTATGTTTTTTTAATATTTATTAATTAAATACTTATGTCCTTTTTCCAGATGAAGCCGCTTTGGTGAAACATGTTGAAACATTTGGACGTGAGATCCTTTTGTATGTGACTACAGTACTCTCATTGCGAGGGATAGGAAATGTGTGTATACCTATGACTGTGAGTGGAACTGTACGCCTTACTTTTTTAATGTTTTTCTAAATAAACAATTTATATATTTTTGTATTAAAACTTGAGTGGATTTCTATGCAATGTACCCTTAATGTCCCATTCTTCCGATCTACTTCTTTCATAAATTCTAGGGATGTTGGTATTATTTTAATGTTTCATTCATTTGGAGCTGATCTCTGCCCATATCTTTGATCTTGTTTATAGTCCCTTATCATCCCCTCCAAGAGCTTGCATACTATTGCTGTTAAGCTAACTGATCTGTAATTCTCAGGGATGTATCTTGGCCCTTTTTTAAATATTGGTGCTACATTGGCTTTTCTCCAATCTGCTAGTACCATTCCAGTCAGTAGACTGCTCGTAAAAATTAGGAACAATGACCTGGCAATTACTTAATTGAGTTCCTTAACCACTTTAGGACCGCCGCATGCAATTATATGTCGGCAGAATGGCATGTACGGGCACAAGCACGTACCCATACGTGCTTGCCTTCCAGCGGGTGGGGGGTCCGATCGGACCCCCTCCCACTGGCTGCGGCGGTCCGTTTCGCTTCAGGAGCGATCCGGGATGAGGGGATGGCCGTTGGTTTCTGGCCATCCCCTCTCGATCACAAGCAGGAGGAAGTGATGTCACTCTCCTTGGGGCGGTCTTTTTGACCGGACTGCGAGGAGAGGACATAGTAAGTGTGCACCAACACTACACTGACATGTAGGTACACATAGGCACACAAATCACCCCCCATCACCCGCCTGATCGCCCCCCCCCCGTCACATTGTCACTGATTGCAGTGATCATTTATTTACTGATCACTGCATTTAGTGTCAGTTGTGACAGTAAAAAGTGTCAGGGCAGTTAGTGTTAGGTCCAGGGTAGCCCCCTACCCCCCCAATAAAGGTTTAACCCCCTGATTGCCCCTAGAGTTAACCCTTTCACCCCCTTTCACCAGTGATCACCGTATAAGTGTCACTGGTGACACTGGTTAGCCAGTTAGTTATTTAGGTTCCCCGTCAGGTTTTTATATAGCATCAGGGACCCCCATATACTACCTAATAAAGGTTTTAACCCCCTGATTGCCCCCAGGTAACCCTTTCACCCCCTTTTGCCAGTGTCACTAAGCGATCGTTTTTCTGATCGCTGCATTAGTGTCACTGGTGCCGCTAGGTAGCTAGTTATTTTTTAGGTTCACCACCAGGTTTTTATAGTGTTAGGTACCCACATATACTGCCTAATAAAGATTTTAACCCCCTGATTGCCCCTAAAGTTAACCCTTTCACCAGCGATCACCATATAAGTGTCACTGGTGACGCTGGTTAGTTATTTCGTTATTTAGGTTCCCCGTCAGGTTTTTATATAGCGTCAGGGACCCCCATATACTACCTAATAAAGGTTTTAACCCCCTGATTGCCTCCAGTTAACCCTTTCACCAGTGATCACCGTATAAGTGTTACGGGTGACTCTGGTTAGTTATTTTGCTTTTTATAGCATTAGGGCACCCACCATTTATTACCCAATAAAGGTTTAACCCCCTGATCACCTGGAGGGTAATATCAATTAGGTTTTAGGGTCAGATAGGGTCTGCGTCGCCCCAGGCAGCGCTAGGTTAGTGCCAGTACCGCTAACACCCACGTGCAAAGCATACATCTCCCGTAGTGGTATAGAATCTGAACAGATCAATATCTGATCTGATCAGATCTATACTAGCATCCCCAGCAGTTTAGGGTTCCAAAAAAACGCATTGTTAGCGGGATCAGCCCAGATACCTGCTACCACCCCGTGACCACGTCCTATCGTGACGAAACGCGTAGGGAGGAGGAGCGACGTCCTGACGCCACCATCTCGTGTTGTATGTTTTCGGTGTAACGGGCGCTAACCGAGACCGGCCGGCTCGGTTTTGCTGTAACGATCGTTTTAATCGTCATTTCTGTAAGTGTGCATTTGTCCCTTACGTTCGATTAAAGTTATTTTTGGGTTTTACACTATTGTGAGTCTCATTGCCTTCTATGTAAATCCACGAACGGGAGTGTATTGAGAGACGAGCGGGCTCTGAAGTCCCTTACATTTCATCCGTGGAGGCCCTGGACTGGGGAATTAGTCAACTGCTTTACATGGTTCTCTGTAATAAGGAACCATTCGTTTCTGGTAAGCGGCAATAATATCATTGGTGGAGGCTGAGCACAAGTCACGTTCGTGTTGGATATCTCTACTGTCACTACCTCACTGTGGGAAACCTCACAATTAGAGACTGTATATGGACTCTTTGAACATTGTTCCATTCTTACCATGTTCCCAAACAATTTCCATATTCACGTCTCACTAATGTTATGAGTTAATGGACCATTGGATGTCACATTATTTCAATATTGTTATAAGATAACAGATTTTTGGATGTTATACTGTTTTTTTTGCAGGTTCACCTTATATGAATATTACTTAGTGTAATTTTTATTTTCACCATATATATTTTCTGATACCCAATACGATTTCAATCTTTAGGTATCATTGGTGTAATATATTCTTTTTACACGTTTGGGTTTTATCAGCAGAGGTCTGTTTGTATTATCTCACACTTATTTGATTATTCACTCCTATTCAGGGTATTCTGTGTATAACCACACTAAGAGGTATCTGCTATTTTTCACTGATTTAGTATCTTTTATCTTCATTAGATGGTCTGTTTGTTTTTTGTCGCATTCTAATCTTTTTCTGGCAGGCGACAAACACACTACTAAGTTCAAACTTTGTTGTTTCACTTGAGTACATATTTTTTAGTTTAGTTATTATTTTCGTAGCGCAACCCACTCCTTTTTTCTTCTTTCCACCTGCTACCACCTGCATTTTGCACCTCCGCCCAGCCCACCCAAGTGCAGTATCGATCGATCACTGTCACTTACAAAACACTAAACACATAACTGCAGCGTTTGCAGAGTCAGGCCTGATCCCTGCGATCTAACAGTTTTTTTTGGTAGCGTTTTATATTTAAATCCTGAAGGCGGTGCTTGGTTTCCGGGGTCCCGTACGCGCCTAGGCTCCCAAAAAGTGCCCCATATGTGGTATCCCCATACACATGAGAAGTAGCAGAATTTATTTTGGGGTGTAACTTCACATATGCACATAGCATGTGTGAGCAAAATATCATTTAGTGACAACTTTGTGCAAAAAAAAAAAAGTTTGTAATATTCCCGCAACTTGTGGCAAAATATAAAATATTCCATGGACTCAACATGCCTCTCAGTAAATAGCTTGGGGTGTCTACTTTCCAAAATGGGGTCATTTGGGGGGTTTTGTGCTATTTTGGCATTTTATGGCCTTCGAAACTGAGATAAGTAGTGAGGAGTGAAATCAAAAATTTGCACCCTAAAGCCCCATACACACTATCAGTTTTTCTGCTGAGCTTTTCCTTAAGATTTACCAAAACCATATAATATGAGGTCAAACCTTAGGAGTTTCAATGTGTATGTAATCATGCAGGCCCTTCTACTACATGGTTTTGGTAAATCTGAAGGAAAAACTCAGCAGAAAAACTGATAGTGTGTATGGGGCTTTAGAAATCCTGAAGGCAGTGATTGGCTTTCGGGGTGCCGTACGCGGCTAGACTCCAAAAAAGTCCCACATATGTGGTATCCCCGTACTCAGGAGAAGCAGCAGAATATATTTTGGAGCAATTCCACATATAACTATGGCATGTGTGAGTAATATATTCTTTAGTGACAACTTTTTGTAAACTTTTTATTTTTTTATTTTTTTGTGTCATTATTCAATCACTTAGGACAAAAAAAAATATTCAATGGGCTTAACATGCCTCTTAGCAATTTCCTTGGGGTGTCTACTTTCCAAAATGGGGTCATTTGGGGGAGGGGTTGTACTGCCCTGCCATTTTAGCACCTCAAGAAATTAGATAGGCAGTCATAAATTAAAAGCTGTGTAAATTCCAGAAAATGTACTCTAGTTTGTAGACGCTATAACTTTTGCGCAAACCAATAAATATACTCTTATTGACATTTTTTTTACTAAAGACATGTGGCTGAATACATTTTGGCCTAAATGTATGACTAAAATTCTCCCAGATACTCTAGTTGGAGTGCAGGAATGAGCCCTGCTACAAAGCATTGCATCAAAAATTGTAATTACATGCCCCTGTTGAACAGGGGCTGAAAAATTGGGCCTTAGGCACTGGTGCTGGTGCCACGGCACTGCAACCTCTCCCATATACTCTATTTGGAGTGCAGGAATGAGCCCTGCTGCAAAGCATTGCATCAAAAATTGTATTACATGCTCCTGTTAAACAGGGGCTGAAAAATTGGCCTTAGGCACTGGCGCTGGTACCATGACACTGCAACCTCTCCCATATACCCTAGTTGGAGTGCAGGAATGAGCCCTGCTGCAAAGCATTGCATCCAAAATTGTAATTGCACTCCCCTGTTAAACAGGGGCTGAAAAATTCGCTGGTGGCGTCACCCAGAACTAAAAATGTTCTTCCAAGCTATCAGCAGGATCATTGAGGAGGAAGAGGAGAGTCAGTCATAACAACATAACAGGACAGTCACTCAGCATCAGCATAGGCAGTCTGGAAGGGATTGACAGTTAAAAAAAAATGATTTGGTTACATCAGCTTCAGGTGCTTGGTAGCTGGTGGTGATCCAAGACTGATTCATCTTTATGAAGGTCGATCAACTGAGTCGGTGGACAGGTGCACCCTGTTATCAGTTACAAAGCCTCCAGCAGCACTGAAGGTGCGTTCCAAAAGAACGCTGGATGCTCAATTGCATACTGTGCAAGCTCTGGCCAGTGATCCATCCTCAAGACTCAGTAAGCCAGAGGATTTTCGGTGGGAAAGGTGTCCAAGTCTGACCTTGCCCCTAGGTATTCCTGCACCATGTAAATCAGACGCTGGCGATGGTTGATGGAACCAATCATACCTTGGGGCTGCGGACTAAAAAATTCTGAACGCATCGGTCAGACGGCCACCTTCTCCACCGCTCCTTCTGTGACTGACCAAAGCCTCAGCAACACGTTGTCCAGGACCAGGAGTTTGTAACATCCCAGTCTCTGGGAACGCGTTGCACAGACCTTTCTGCAAGGCCTCCCGGAGATGTCTCATCCTCTGCTCCCTCTGCGATGGCAAGATAAGGTCCGCAACCTTACCCTTGTACCGTGGATCAAGGAGAGTGGCCAGCCAATAATGGTCCCTCTCCTTGATCCGAAGAATACGAGGATCCTTCCGCTGGCTTTGCAGGATCATGGAGGCCATGCAGCGTAGGTTAGCTGAGGCATTGGGCCCAGAGTCCTCCGGGTCACTAAGGACAACATGATCCGCAGCCACCTCCTCCCAGCCACGTACAAGTCCACGTGTTTCTTGGGACTGTAAATCATCCCTAAAAGACTGCTGCTGCTGATGCTGAGTGCCAGGCTCCACCTCCATGCTGACACAAGCCTTCTCCTCCTCCTCCTCTTCATCCTCTTCCTGTGTGATGGGTGGGACAGCAGGAACACTCTCTGGATAAAGGGGGCCTTGAGAGGCAAGGAAGTCCTCCTCTTCCTGCCTCAAGGGCCCTGTCCATTATTCAATGCAGCGTATGCTCCAACAGGTGGAAAAGAGGTACAGTGTCACTGATGCATGCACTGTCACTGCTCACCATCCTCGTGGGCTCCTCAAATGGTTACAGGACAGTGCATGCATCCCTGATCATGCCCCACTGGCGGGGTGAAAAAAAACTAGCTCCCCTGACCCTGTCCTGGTGCCGTAGTCACACAGGTACTCATTGATGGCCCTCTGCTGCATGTGCAGCCGCTGCAGTATGGCCAACGTTGAGTTCCACCTGGTGGGCATGTCACAAATAAGGCGGCTCTTGGGGAGGTTCAACTCCATTTGGAGCTCAGCCAGCCGAGCACTGGCATTAAATGATCCACGGAAATGCACACAGACTTTCCTGGCCTGCCTCAGGACATCCTGTAAGCCCGGGTACCTGCCCAAGAACCGCTGCACCACCATTTTAAGGACGTGAGCCACACAGGGCACATGGGTCAGTTGTCCCTGTTGGAGGGTGGAGAGGAGGTTGGTGCCATTGTCGCAAACCACCATTCCTGGCTTAAGCTGGCATGGCATCAACCACCTCTCCGTCTGCCCCTGCAGAGCTGACAAAATATCTGCCCCAGTGTGGCTCCTATCCCCCAAACAAACTAGCGCAAGCACGGCATGGCATCTTTTTGCCTGCGTACTTACATAGCCCCTTGAACGCCTACGGAGCACCGCTGGTTTTGAGGACAGAGCACTGGAAGAGGCCATGGAGGAAGAAGAAGAAGAGGGGGTGGAGGAGAGAGGTGTGTCACAACCAGTAGTAGAATTTTGGAGGCGTGGTGGTGGAACAACCTCCAACACTACTGCACCTTGTCCTGCATCCTTCCCAGCTGCCAGAAGAGTGACCCATTGGTCTGTGAAAGATAGGTAACGTCCCTGTCCATGCCTGCTGGATCATGAGTCAGCGGTAATATGCACCTTACCACTGACCGCCCTGTCCAGCGAGGCATGGACATTGCCTTCCACATGCCAGTAGAGAGCCGGAATCGCCTTCCGTGAGAAAAAGTGGTATTTGGGGACCTGCCACTGAGGAACTGCACATTGCACAAGGGGGCCGAGTCTACCAACTGAAAAGGCAGCAGTTGAAGTGCTAGCAATTTATCCAAGCTAGCATTCAACCGTTGGGCATGTCGATGGCTGAGAGTGAACTTCTTTCGATGGTCCAGCAGCTGGGGCAGGGGAATTTGCCTGCTACAATTGGTAAGTACTTGGCTGTGACACACTTAATTCTACACCTTCATTCCTCTCAGTGCAGGTTTCAGAGAGGACTGAAGGTCTAGTGGGGTTGGAGATCCCAGCTGATGAGGAGCAAGGAGAGGTCCGCTTGGTTCTTTGGTGTAGGTCTTTGAGGTACGCTTGCCAACGAGCTGCATGGCAGAACAACATATGTCTGTTTAAGCATGTGGTGCCCAAGTGGCTGATGTTTTGGCCACACGAGATACGCTTGAGGCATATGTTGCAAATAGCAGTGGTGTGATCTGATGCACTCGTCTCAAAAAAGGCCCACACCAAAGAACTTTTGGAATAACACGCCCTGCACAGGCGGAGCTCTGCGGTGTGATTCAGTCAGTGTGCTACCCCTAAGCTGGCCCCCGGAGGGCATCCTGCCTCATTGGAGATGTGCCTCCTCCTCCTCTCTCCTATCCGGCACCCACGTGGAGTCAGTGCCCTCATCATCCCCTCCCTCTTCATCACTGGAGCAAATCTGGCAGTATGCTGCAGCTGGTGGAACATGACTGCCAGATTGCTGTCCTTCTTGAGCATTCCCCTCTCTCTGCGCTCACGCTACTGCCTTTCTCTAGCTGGGTATCATCATTAGAGCCTTCAAAACGCTGGGCATCCTCCTGGAGCATGTACCTAACACTGTGCTCAAACAGTTCGGGGGACTCCTCAGGAGGACATGGTGGGTCTAGGGAAGGAGTGACTGATGACATTGAGATGAGGGAAGAGGACGCATTGGCAGCTGCTTTGCTAGTACCCTGAGCCTGGGTGAGAGAGGATGAGGGAGGCTTGGTCATCCACTCTACCAAGTCTTTGGCATGATGCGGTTCAACACGTCCAGCTGCCGAAAATAAGGACAAGCGTGTCCCATGGCCACGTGCTGATGACGATGCACCGCATCCACAACCAGCACTGTTGTCTCTAGACACAGAGCCTGCTTGCCCTCTTTTATTCGCTCGTGACTGTCTGTCTCTCCTTGTTGGCCTTCCAGACATATTAATGGCCTGCAGGGAGTTCGGAAAACCAGCAATTGGGTAGTGTTTATTGTGCTGGAAGCACACAACACCCACTGTAAATGCTGCAGATGCCTGTATTAGAGAACACCAGCAATAAAGGGTAGATACAGGTGTATACTGTGCTGGAGGCACACAACACCCACTTTAACTCCTGCAGATGCCTGTATTAGAGAACACCAGTAAAAAAGGGTAGCTACAGGTGTATACTGTGCTGGAGGCACACAACACCCACTTTAACTCCTGCAGATGCCTGTATTAGAGAACACCAGCAATAAAGGGTAGATACAGGTGTATACTGTGCTGGAGGCACACAACACCCACTAACTCCTGCAGATGCCTGCATTAGAGAACACCAGCAATAAAGGGTAGATCAGGTGTATACTGTTCTGGAGGCACACAACACCCACTTTAACTCCTGCAGATGC
Organism: Lithobates pipiens; assembly: GCF_037356315.1. Taxonomy (NCBI): domain Eukaryota; kingdom Metazoa; phylum Chordata; class Amphibia; order Anura; family Ranidae; genus Lithobates; species Lithobates pipiens. Next base: position 514,416,277 of record NW_027507764.1, on the reverse strand, counting down.
CTGTATTAGAGAACACCAGCAATAATATGGTCCCAAGCGGCTAAGAACTCCATATGTACCCTCTACAAGGAGAATACTTATAAAATATGGTATTTTTGATACCTGACTCCCTCACGCCTCTGGGCCATTCATCCCACAGTCTCAGATCATTGTTGGTGCTGCGATAGCAGTCGTGGTACACTGCTGCATGTTTATTGGCACTGTTCACTCTTCGAGCCATACTGGTGGACAGTTCAAGATCTTTTCCAACGCTAAGACATTATTTCTACTAGACATGAGCAGTTTGTTTCATTCTGAAAACGAATTTTCTTTTTTTGGAAATTCGTATGTACCGAATTTAAACGAATCCGAAATAATGAAAAAAAATTCAAGCTAAATTCTAATTTGACTTCTAATTGTTTTCAAGTAGCTTTCGAATTCAAATAGTTTTCAAATTCTTATTAGAAAAGTTTTCGAATTCAAAAAGTTTTTGAATTCGAATGTTTTTTTGAATTTGAATAGTTTTCCAATTTACTAAGACAATAAAATAAAATAGAAAATAAAGGAATAGAATAGGAAAACGAGACTAGAATAAAAAAATACCATAACAGAAAATAATAAAATATAATATAATAGAGTAAAACAGAAAAAAATAGAATAGAAAATAAAAGAACATACTAGAATAGAATAGAATCAAATAGAATAAAATAAAATATAAAGAATATAACCATCTTCTGAAATTTGAATTTCAGATAGAATACATTTGAATTTGAATACATAAGAAAACAATATAATAGAAAGAATATAACCATTTCCAAAAATTCAAATAGAATCAATTTGAATTTGAATAGAATAGAAAACAATAGAATAGAATATAAAATAACAGAATAGTATAGAAAAAACAATAGAGTAGAATAGAAAGGATATAACCCTCTTCCAAAATTTGAATTTTAATAGAATAGAATATAAAATAAAATAATGGAAAAAATAGAATAAACAAATAGAAAAATAAAAAAATACAGAAAACAATAGAATAGAATAAAATAAAATAGAATTGAATAGAAAGAATATAACTATTTCCCAAAATTTAATTATAATCAATTCTAATTTGAATAGAATAGAATTGAAAAGAATAGATTAGAATAGGAAGTTGGCTAGAGTCTTTCTATTCTATTCTATTCTATTCTGTTGTTTTGTTTTTTTCTATACTATTCTGTTGTTTTCTATTTTATTCTAATCTATTATTTTCTATTCTATTCAAATTCAGTTTGAGTCTATTTGAATTTTGGGAAATGGTTATATTATTTCTATTCTATTCTATTGTTTTTTTAAATTCTATTCTTTTATTTTCGAATTTCAGAAGATGCTTATATTCTTTCTATTGTACTCAATTTTTTTGTTCTATTCTATTCATTTATATTTTATTCCATTCTATTATTTTATTTTCTATTCTATTTTGTTCTCTTTTACTCTATTATATTATATTCTTTTATTTTCTGTTACATTATTTTCTATTCTATTATATTTTTTTCTATTCTATTCCTTTGTTTTCTATTTGATTTTATTCTCTTTGGAAACTGGAAAACGATTCGAATTCACAAACTTTTCAAATTCGAAAAACTATTCGAAATTCATTCAAAAACTATTTGAATCTATTTGAATTTGGAAACTTTGAATCGATTCAAATTTGAAAACTTCGAAACAATTCAAATTTGAAAACTTTGAATTGATTTGAAAACGGATGAAAGAAATGAATTCTGAAAATGAATTAAACGGATTAAACAAATTTTACTAAACCAATTTATGTAAATAACGAATCAAAACAAAATTAAACAAAACAAATGTTTTCTTTCTGCACATGTCTAATTACTAGGTATACTCCCTCCCAGGTTGCCTAAATTAGCCTAGAAGCTAGCACGCCATATCCTCACGACAGCCAAGTGTTTGGTGGAGCCTCACTGGAAAAAATAAACCCCGCCCACTTCGGTGGAACTCTATGATGGGATAAAAATGTGGAACCTATGGAATGTCTTACGGCATGTTTTTCTGACAGAATGGAAAATCACAGAGATATGGGAGCTCTGGACCTCCCTTTATAGTACTTTTACCCCCGTTCCCTGTTTTCTAGCCACTTAACCACTTCCGGACCGCCGCACGCCGATGTACGTCCCTACTTTGAGGACGGATATCGTTGTCATGGCAGCAGCTAGCTGTCATAACCCCGGTATCCCCATGTTTGGCCGGCGGTCCGGTTCAAGATAACAGTGGTCTCTGCGGTGGATTTGCTGCAAGATCACTTTTATCTATGGCGGGAGAGGGCGATTGCATCTGTCCCCTGGGCTGACATGGAGACGAGTGAGGGGAAGATGGCCTCCACCCGTCTCCATGACACTGCAGGCCTGATGCAACATCATAACGTCACTTCCACCCATAGCTCTTAAAGGGGCATTTTATTTTTTTATTTTTTTTAAATGACAAATGTTTTATTTTATTTTTTATTGCATTTAATTTCAAATATGAGATCTTAGGACTTTTTGACTTCACGTCTCCTATTTAACCACTTACAGACCGGACCATTTTGCTGGTCAAAGACCAGACCACTTATTGCGATTCGGCACTGCGTTGTTTTAACTGACAATTGCGTGGTCGTGCGACGTGGCTCCCAAACAAAATTGACGTCCTTTTTTTCCCACAAATATAGCTTTCTTTTGGTGGTATTTGATCACCCCTGCGGTTTTTATTTTTTGCGCTATAAACAAAAATAGAGTGACAATTTTGAAAAAAAACGCATTATTTTTTACTTTTTGTTATAATAAATATCCCCCAAAAATATATAAAAAAACTTTTTTCCCCTCAGTTTAGGCCGATACGTATTCTTCTAAGCGATTATTGATTGGTTTGCGCAAAAGTTATAGCATTTACAAAATAGGGATAGTTTTATAGCATTTTTATTAATAATTTTTTATTATTATTTTTTTACTAGTAATGGCGGTGATCAGCGATTTTTATTGTGACTGCGACATTGTGGGGGACCCATCGGACATTTTTGACACATTTTTGGGACCATTGTCATTTATACAGTAATCACTGCTATATAAATGCAGTGATTCCTGTGTAAATGACACTGGCAGTGAAGGGGTTAACCAGTGGGTGGCAGTGTAGGGGTTAAGTGTTCCTAGGGGTGTGTTACTAACTGTGGGGGGGTTGGGCTTTCATTTAGTGAACACTGATCTCTGCTCCAATCACATGGAGCAGAGATCGGTGTCACTAGTTGCTAGGCAGAATGGAGAAATGCTGTTTACACGGCATTTCCTCCATTCAGCCGTCCCGTGAGACGATCGCGGGTATGCCCGCGGCGATCGAGTCCGCGCGTCCCGCGACCGGACTCTCGGGGGTCCCGACCAGCGCGGGAGCACGCGGGCTGCGCGCTCACGATGGCAGGGCGGCATTGAAGATTGGACGTACATGTACACCAATATACCTGCCCGTGCCATTCTGTCAACGTACATTGGCGTGCGCTGGTCGGGAACCGGTTAAGAGGTTCTGTCATACTTTTTTTCTTTTACAAGGGATGTTTACCTTGTAATAGGAATAAAAGTGACAGATTATTTTTTTTTTTTTTAAACTGTGTAAAAATAAAAAGTAAAAGGTAAAATGAATAAGAAATATATTTTTTTTAAACGCGAACGCATACGTGAGTAGCGCCCGCATATGAAAACGGTGTTCAAACCACATATGTGAGGTAGTGCCGCAGTCGGTAGAGCGAGAGCGATAATTCTAGCCCTAGATCTCCTCTGTAGCACAAAACATGCAACCGGTCGAATTTTGTAAAATGATGCCTATGGAGATTTTTAAGGGTAAAAGTTTGTCGCCATTCCACGAGCAGGAGCAATTTTGATGTGTTACATGTTGGTTATCAATTTACTTGGCATAACATTATCTTTCACAATATAAAAAAAAATTGGGCTAACTTTACTGTTATCATTTTTTAATTCAAAAAAGTGTATTTAAAAAAAAAAGTGCACTTGTAAGACCGTTGCGAAAATATGGTGTGACAGAAAGTATTGCAATGGCTGCCATTTTATTCTCTAGGATGTTAGAAAAAAACGTATAATGTTTGGGGGTTCTAAGCAATTTTCTAGCAAAAAAAAAAAAATGTTTTTAACTTGTAAACACCATATCTAAAAACTGGAACTTTCATTTTCTCTGATCTCTTTTCTTTTTATCCTTATGGTTGGATACCTACCAGGGCCCTCTGTACATAACCGCTTACAATTCTAAAGCAAATGCTATTTCTTTTTTTCAGTATGTTTCTATTTCTCAATGGAAATTTTTGTAGGGCAGATATTTCAGATATTTATATAGTTTGGTTATTAAATGCCCTGGTAGACCTTTATGATGCTTAACTGTGAATCTTCTATTACTTAGGCCTCATGCACACAGACGTTTTTACAGCCGCTTTTTTGAGCTTTTTTTGCAGCTTAAAAACGGCTGTCCATGTTAGTCTATGGCTTCATGCCCACCTAGGCGTTTTTGAGCTGCAAATGGCATAAGCGTTTTTAAGCTGTAAAAAAAACCCAGGACCAGTGCGTTCCGTGGCGTGGAGCTAGAGCTGTAAAAACGCGAATCGCGGGAAAACGCGCAAAAACGCGCACAAACGCGCAAAAACGCGCAACATATTTTCTTTGTTTTCTGAGTGCTATAGCCAAGAGATGTGTTTCTTAAAAAACGCTACTTAACGCTAACGCTAAAAAACGCGCAAAAACACGCAAAAACGCCAATGCAAAACGCGGTAAAAATCAAGTTTTTAACGACGATTTTTCCAGGCGTCGGAGCTAGCTTTGCAGCCAGTTTTTTAAAACGTCCGTGTGCATGAGCACTAATGGTTGCATTATTCGAGTATCCTCGATTTTTGTTCACTTTAATCCTGCCTGTTGACAGCCCTGTGGAATGTCCACTGTTTGTTACCTCTGTAAAGGGTTAGAAGAAAGTGAAATGAAGATATGGACTTTGTAGGCACACAAGTAAATTTGTAAAAAATTTTAGTTTTTAATTGGATAAAGTTAAAATCATTATATGCAGACACAGATTAAAATATATATATATTTGAGTGACCTCACAGACTCCAATATTACCTCTAATAGATAGATACCACATAGGAAATGTGCAAAGATAGTAACATGTAATAACAATATACATCCAGTGGTTATTAGATACGTGAAGTGGTTGAGTCGCAGTGAGAGGTCTCTCAGAAAAGTCGCTCTACATGTTACGAGCTTTGGGGCACTTCTTCAGGAGCTTGCATATCTAATAGATGTATAAAAAGGCATCATATAAATACATCATAGTATCTAACATAAAACATAACCAAATATAAACAATACAAGTGGTTGCTTTGAAGGAGTCTAGGCCCCTGTACACACGGTCGGAGATTTCGACAACCAAATCCGTCGGATTTTGTCCTTTGGATTTTGCCCGTCGGATCTTGTCCGAAACTGTTGCATACACAATCGGACTAAGTTGTCGAAAAATCCGATCATTCAGAACGTGATTCGTAATTTCGTTACGATGGGACTATGTTCAGGCTAGTAGCCAATAGCTTTGATGTAGGAATTTGATCTGAGCATGCGTGGCACTTGGTCCGATCAAAATTCTCTACACATGATCGGAGTATGTCCGATCGAACCAGTTGGTCGGAAAATATTTCCAATAAGTTGGAAAATTGGGTCCGACGGATATTCAGACGGAATCAGTCCGATGCATACCACACACAGTCGGATTATCACACTGTCCGATAGGACACATTCTTTTTACAGACACTTTTATGAGTGGTTTTTGCAGTTTAAAAATGCCTCTCCATGTTAGCCTATGGCCTTATGCCCACCATGGCATTTTTGAGCTATAAGTGGCATAGGCATTTTTAAGCTCCAAAAAAACAACAATCCAGGACTAGTGCGTTCTGAGGCTTTAGTGCTAGAGCTGTAAAAATGGCAAAAGTCAGTAAAAGGTGTTAAACGTGATTTAATGAGGCTTAATACTGTATACACAGCGTTATGCCCCGTCCAGCGTTTCTCTGTCTCTGTTCAAAATCGATGGTTCCCTATGGGAGCCCATTGATTTGAATAGTGGTCGCACCAGAAGTCGGATCAAGATGATCCAACTTGTGGTGCGTCTTGGGCTGAGAATCTTGAAGGGGAATCCTGACAAAATTTTGGATGAAGTTCCCCCCAAGATCCATACCAGACCTTTATCCGAGCACGGAGCCTGGCAGGCCAGGAAAGGGGGGGGGGACAAGCGAGTGACCCCCGATGGGCAAGGGTTTTTGGAAAGAGGCCCTTGTCCTCATCAACATGGGGACAAGGTGCTTTGGGGGGCAGGGACCCCCTCTGCCCCAAAGCACCAACCCCCACGTTGAGGGCATGTGGCCTCGTATGGTCCGGGGAGGGGGCATGCTCGCTCATCCCCCCTTTCCTGACCTGCCAGGCTGCGGGCTTGGATAAGGGTCTGGTATGGATCTTGGGGGGAACCTCACGCAAACTTTTGTCATGGTTCCCCTTCAAGATTCTCAGCCCAAGTCGCACCGCAAGTCGGATCATCTTGATCCAACTTCTGGTGCGACTTCTATTCAAATCAATGGGCTCCCACAGGGAACCACTGATTTTGAATAGAGACAGAGAAACGTGGCTGAAAGCTAGCATGGCTAAACGTGCATTGACGCTAATGCAAAACGTGAAAAAAAAATAACGTTTTTAACATCGCTTTTTTCCTGGCATCGGTACTAGCTTTGCAGCTCATTTTTTAAAACGTCCGTTGGCATGTAACCTTATAGTTTGCATAGTTTTATAGCTTGTTGTCCGGCTTGAGATTCAGGTCACCTCTCAATTTCTAGTAGACATTTTTTTTATCATGTTAGGCCACAGTGGTGACTTCCTGTAACACCTTGGTATTTGGCTGCAAACATTTTAGTCTCTCTTGAATTGTTCGGACTGAATTTCTGAATTCAAAAATCTGTAAATTTAAACATTTGAAAATCCGAAAAATCGAAAATCTGAAGAAAGAAAGAAAATACGTAAAATTTGAAGTAATAACTAACTACAGGTATTTGAATTTCCTTTCAAATTTGGCTGTTTGTGAACGTAACGAATACAAATTTATCCAAAGTTAGGAATTATCCAAAATAACGAATGCCGCATCTAAACAAATGGAATGGAACAAATTAATAATAAATAATAATAAGGTTTTATTATTATTATTGTTGTTTATTATTATTAGACTGTTACATTCCATTTGTTATTTCAGATAATTCATAACTTCGGATAAATTCGTTCTCGTTACGTTTACTGACAGCCAAATTTGAAAGGAAATTCCAAAACCTATAATTTAGTCATTATTATTAGTTATTATTTCAGATTTTCGGGTTTTCGAATTTTCTGATTTTCTTTCTTATTTTTGAGTTTTCAAATTTCTGAAATTTCAAATATTCAAATTTCCAAAATGTTTAATTTTTGAAAATTCAGAAATGTGAAAATTTGGAATGTTTGAAATTTCAAAATTCTGAAATTTTATATTTTCCAATTTCCGAAATTTCTACATTTTGAAATTTTTGAAATTTCGAAAATTCTGAAATTTGACATTTTTAAAATTTGAAAATCTATAAATTTGAAAAATTAACAAATTTGTCAAAATTTGTTAAAAAATTATTTGGATCTAAAGGAATTGCACATGTCTAGTCCAAGGCGAACATGCCAAACTGCGCCTTCCTCCAAGATGTATGAGCATTATGTGTTAGCCACAATCCCCCTCCACGCATAATTCCCCCTCCTCCCAGGACAAATCCACCCCCTGCTAAAATTTCACCTCCCAGCACACATATTTGCCCCCCCCCCCAAAATCATCTTTCTCCCCAAGTCTCCCCTGCCATGAATCCTCCCTCCTAAAAAAAATCACTCCTCCTAGCTCAAATCCTCTAGTCATACAGTAGAGCACACATCCTTCCCCCCTCACTCCAAATCCCCCCTCCAAGATTTCCCCTCCTAGCACAAATAGCCTCCAAATCCCCCCTCCCAGCACAACCCTCCCCCAGGTTTCCCCTCCTAGAACAAGTCCCCCCCCCCCCCTCTACCGTATCACCTTTTCTAGCACAAATCCTCTCCCCCATCCTCCCTCCCAACACAAGTCAGTCCAAATCACCTTTCCTAGCACACACCCCCAAATGTACCCTCCTAGAACAATTCTTACCCCCTGCTGACCTACAAAGTCCCCCACCCAACACAAATCCCCCCGCTCAATCTCTTTGTGTTAATCCCACTGCTCAAATTATACCACAGTGCCCAGCCCTTGTCCCAGCCCTGAAGCCAAGGTAGGTAATAATCTGAGCAACAGGAGTACAAATTCAGAAGACAGAGTCAGGGACTCAAGTCACAGTTGGTAAAAGCCAGACAGTGAAGGTACAATGCAGGAGACAGTAAGCTGAGACAAGCAGGAAGAAGTCAATCATATCATCAGGTAAGTACAGGGCTTACGCAAGAAAGCAGAACAGCAAGTCAGGTCACAGGTTAACAGGAACTTAGTGAAGACCACTTACCACAATCTGATGAGAGGGCAAGGGGTGCAAGTGAGCAGTTTGGTAGAAGATCAACAGCTTAGCTCAGTGATTGTATGACTTTTTCACCCAAGGCTCATTAGGTATTGTGCAGCTTTTTTTTTTTTTCTACACAGGCACTTAGATTTATGTGAGCTTGGAGAGGTACATTCTGCATTATATATATGGATCAGCCATGACCACCCATCATAATATTTTGACAACCCAGCTAATATTGAGAGTGTTCCCCTTTTGCCACCTAAACAACCTTGACCCATTAAGTCATAGATTCCACTAGACAAAATATCATGCTGCTTCTACCGGGTTGCATTTTCAGAGGTTGAAATCTACCTGGACAACATGGAGAAAATCAAAGACCCGGGGGGGGGGGGGGATTGTTGGGTGGGTGCCCTTTTAAAATAAAGCAAACAAACTATCAAGCTCCCCAAGAAAAGGTGGCAGTAGTGTCCTCTGCCCCCCTTAATATCACTCCTCCCTACAGCAGTATCCTCTGCCCCTCTGCACATCATCCCCACAGTAGTGTTGTGTGCCCCCCCCCACCCCCACTGTAGTGTCCTTTGCCCCCACACAGTAGTGGCCATTGCCCCCCTCCCTCCACTGTGTCCTCTGCCCCATTCACATCATCCCCCTCACAGTAATGCCCCTCTACACATCATCCCCCACAGTAGTGTCCTCTGCCCCCCACCCCCACTGTAGTGTCCTCTACCCCCACACAGTAGTGGCCAATTCCACTCCCTCCATCCACTGTAGTGTCATCTTCCCCCTGTCTCCCCATACAGCAGTGTCCTTTGTCTCCCCATAGCAGTTTCCTCTTCCCCCCCACAGTAGTGACCTCTGCCCCCCCAATAGCAGTGTCCTCTGCCCTGTTCACATCACCTCCATTGCAGGGTCCTCCCCCCATTGCAGTGTCCTCTGCCCCCCCCTCCTTTCAACAGTGTCCACTGTCCCCTTCACATCATCATCCCTCCCCACGCACACACATAGCACTTAGCAAGTAGCACTTTCCTACCTGACAGAGTGTGTACAGCAGAGCAGAGAGTGGGAGGCAGCACAACACTGGATGGAGGGCGGGAGGGGGAGCTGTCGGAGTAAACTATTTATATTAAGAAGCTGGTGATTGGTTGCTAGGGCCATCTGGTGTCTTAGTAACCAATCACCTGCTGGTTAACTCAAAAGGTTAACTGGGGCAGCTCCCGCTCCCACCTCCATACAGTGCTGTGATACCTTCCGCTCTCTGCTCTGCAGTAAAGGTGAGACAGGCAGAGGTTGGGGGGAAGCAAAGCGATGTAAAAGAAAAAATCATGATTCATCAGACCACACCACCTTCTTCTATTGGTGTGGGCGTTTTGGCTGTGGACATGGGTCAGCATGGGCATCCTGTCCAGTATGTAGCTCTATACACAAAAACTGTGATGCACACTTTTAATCAGAATTCAGATGAATCTGATTAAAAAAGAATAGTAGACTGAAGGCTACCTGGCACTCTTCTCTGAAAAATTGATTGGCAGCACCAGAGTTTAATACAAAAAATGCTACTGGCATATTTCTTTTTCTAACAGGTGTCAAGTTTATTGCCTGGCTTTGAAAAATGCAGCCTGTCAGCCTGCAATTTTTACAAAGCAACACATGCAAAGGCATTATAGTGATTAGTGTTTTATTTTCAGAGTGGAAAGATTAACAAGTGTCCACTTTTCTGCCATATAAAAAAAATGCAAAGTAAACTGTTTGTGTCCTCTGTTTGGGGTTTGACAAACATCTACCTTGTCATAACTAGTGAGCTTAAGTGATGCAAAATCAAAGACTAAAATACATAAACTCTGACTGAATGACATTTACTTTCCAAAAGTGCAGTATTAGTAACAATCTTCTGGACAAAAGCATGGATAAATTCTCGCCTCCTGGTAAATGGAGTTCTGGCCCTAGTGCCCCCACTCCATTTGCTAGATTGATCTCGGAGGTCGGTTTGAGAGCTATATAGAGGGCAAAGTATCCGGAGAATAAATGTTATTCATGTTACTCATCTATGTATAGGGGTCTCTCATGTATAGATCTTTGTTTATGTAACTCAATGGCTCTGCTTCAGGTAACCTACGTCCCACATAGTATCTCTGGTCATTTGTTTCTAATGCCGCATACACACGATCGGACTATCCGGCGGACAACCCACCGGACTTTGCAGCAGAGGTCCGCCGGACTTTCCAAACAAGCGGCCCTGCCCACACACGCCCCCAGACTTTTCCGGCGGACAAATGAAATGAGCGGACTTGCCCACACACGGAGTAAAGTCCGTTCATTTTGAACATGGCTCCAGGTAGACGGAACTAGCGAAGGAAGTCAATGTCGCTGCCTCCATCAGCAAGATTGAAACCTCCTTAGCCCCATCACCTGGTGTGTATTTAAAGGGGAAGCCCTACGCCGAAAAAATGGTGTGGGGGTTCTCCCAAAGTCCATAGCAGACCCTTATCCGAGCACGCAGCCCAGCTGGTCAGGAAAGGGGGTGGGGACGAGCGAGCGCCCCCCCCTCCTGAGCTGTACCAGGCCGCGTGCCCTCAACATGGGGGGTGCTTTGAGGAAGGGGGGCCCTGCGGCCCCCCTACCCCAAAGCACCTTGTCCCCATGTTGATGACATTCTACCCCTACCCATTCACCTGGGGATAAAAAGTGTACATAAAAAAAACGCAACACAGGTTTTTAACCACTTGGTATCCGCATGCCGTCATATGACATCGTCGGCTTTGTGGGGTTATATCTGAATGATGCCTGAGGCTACTAGGGATGAGCTCGGTATTCGACTCAAACGCATGTTCAACTCAAACATCGGCCGTTCGCACTAAATTCGTGTGGCACGAATGGCCCACAATGCACTACGCCATCGCAGTGCATTGCTGGCTCATGATTGGCCAAGCATGCACTGTGACCCCGCATGCTTGGCCAATCACAGCACCGGCAGCAAGGAGAGCCATAATTGCCCACAGGCAGGATGCCTGTGGCCAATTATAGCTCAGGGGGTTTAGTACATGCCCCACACTATATAAGGCTGCCAGCGCGGAGGCCTTGTGTAGTGTGTTCCGACGTGCAGGGAAAGAGCTAGATAGGCAGGGACAGTGTGTTCTTCTCTCAGGCATCTTAAAGTTAAAGTGGTGTTGTGTGCCTCCAGCACAGTATACACCTGTATCTACCCTTAATTGCTGGTGTTCTCTAATACAGGCATCTGCAGGAGTTAAAGTGGTTGTTGTGTGCCTCCAGCATAGTATACACCTGAAGATACCCCTTATTGCTGGTGTTATCTGTTGCATATCTTGCATATTAGCCTTTACAATTAACACTTTTTGATTTAGAACGTTCGAGTCCCATAGACTTTAATAGGGTTCTAAAGTTCGTACGAATTTTAGGTCCGTTCAAAGGTTCTGGTGCGAACCGAACCGGGGGGTGTTCGGCTCATGCCTAGAGGCTACAGACATCATTCAGATATCGGCATTTTCAGCCGGAAATTCTCTACACCATAAGAATGATCATAGTGGCTGTTCCACCGCTTGATCATTCTTACAGGCGGCGAAAGGGGACATCCCCCCTCCCGCTGCCCTCCGGTGCTTCTACCCGACTCACCGCAGCGATCGGTGAGTCGGACAGAGGATCCGCCAGCCCCGGATGTTGATCATAGAGATTTCCAGCGGACCAGATGGTTGCCGGATTCTCTATGATCGCCGGAGGCCGGGCACGATGTTATGACGTTACGCCCAGCCTCTGCGTTCAAAAAAACGGCGCCGCCTCGGCTGGGAAGTGGCGATAATTTTTTTTTTTTTCAGGTTTCCCAGCCTAGTGGTGAGATGTGGGGTCTTATTGACCCCACATCTCACTGTAAAGAGGTCCTGTCATGTCATATTCCTATTACAAGGGATGTTTATATTCCTTGTAATAGGAATAAAAGTGATCAAATTATAATTTTTTTAAATGTAAAACATTTTTTTTAAAGCGCCCCTGTCCCCGTGTGCTCGCATTCAGAAGCGAACGCACACGTAAGTCCCACCCACATATGAAAACGGTGTTCAAAGCACACGTGAGGTGTCGACACGATCGGTAGAGCAAGAGCAATAATTCTAGCCCTAGACCTCCTCTGTAACATGTAACCAGTAAAAAAATATAAAGTGTCGCCTATGGGGATTTTTAAGTACCGAAGTTTGGCGCCATTCCACGAGCGTGTGCAATTTTGAAGCGTGACATGTTAGGTATCTATTTACTCGGCGTAACTTCATCTTTCACATTATGCAAAAAAATTGGGCTAACTTTACTGTTTAACTTTACGTGCAAGATAAAAAGTTGTAATGACTGCCATTGCATTCTCTAGAGTGTCTGCTAAAAAAACATATATAATGTTTGGAGGTTCTAAGTAATTTTAGAGCAAAAAAAATTATGATTTTTACATGTAGAAGCGAAGTGTCAGAACTGGCCTGGATGTGAAGTGTTAAAATACTTTATTAGACAGCTCTGGGGGTCTTCTCTTCTTCCGTCTTCGGGGGTATTCTCGCTGGACTCTTTTACTAGCGGAGGAGTCCGGCTTTCTCCTTTGTCGCCGCCGCTGTCCAGGGGTCTTTTTCCGACTTCGGGGCTCTTGTCCCACTCTTCGGGGGTCTTGTCTCTGTCTTCGGTTCTTCTTGCCGGGCCTCCGCTTTCTTCTTCCAGCTCTTTTACTAGCGTTGGCCCGGTCTTCTGTCGCTGTCGCCGTCGCCACAGCCTTATGCTTCCTCTGCCTTCTTCCGATTTTAACACAACGCTCTCTTCAGCCTTAATGGCAGGGACGCGTTGTGCGGCGACTTATATAGGGACAAGGGGTGGGGTCACTGGGTGATGTCACATGATGACCCCGCCCCTTATGTCACAGTCCCGGAGGATGCCGGGTGATGCCGCACGGTGACCCCGCCCCTTATGATGTCACAGTCTCAGAGGATGCTGAGACTGTGACATGATAAGGGGCTGGGTCACCATGTGACATCACCCGGTGACCTCACCCCTTGTCCCTATATAAGTCGCTGCACAACGCGTCCCTGCCATTAAGGCTGAAGAGAGCGTCATGTCAACATCGGAAGAAGGAAGAAGAAGCAGAAGAAGCAGAAGGCGACGGCGACAGAGACAGAGGAATGGGCCAACGCTAGTAAAAGAGCTGGAAGAAGAAAGCAGAGGCCCGACAAGAAGAACCGAAGAGCGGAACAAGATCCCCGAAGAGTGGGACAAGACCCTCAAAGTTCCCCGGACGGCGGCGGCGACTAAGGAGAAAGCCGGGCTCCTCCTCTAGTAAAAGAGGTAGCGGAAGATAGCGGAGGAGTCTGGCAAGATGACCCCCAAAGACAGAAGAAGAGAAGACCCCCAGATCTGTCTAATAAAGTATTTTAAAAACCTGTGTTGTGTTTTGTTTATGTACACTTTTATTTCCCCAGGTGAATGGGTAGGGGTACAACGTACCCCATACTCATTCACATAGGGTAGGTGGCCGGAATCTGGGGTCCCCCTTATTAAAGGGGGCTCCCAGATTCTGATAAGCCCCCCGCCCATAAACCCCGATAACCAACAGCCAGGGTTGTCGGGAAGAGGCCCTTGTCCTCATCAACATGGGGACAAGGTGCTTTGGGTTGGGGGGGCGCAGGGCCCCCCTTCCCCAAGGCACCCTCCCCATGTTGAGGGCACACGGCCTGGTACGTTTCCTGACCAGCCGGGATGCGTGCTCAGATAAGGGTCTGCTATGGACTTTGGGGGGATCCCTACACCGTTTTTTTGGCGTAGGGCTTCCCCTTTAAATCCATACCAGGTGACGGGGCTCGCGAGGTGTTAATCTCGCTGATGGAGGTGGCAACATTGACTTCCTTCGCTAGTTCAGTCTAACTGGAGCCACGTTCAAAGTTAATGGACTTTTCTCTGTGTTTGGGCAAGTTCGTTCATTTCAAAAGTCTGGCGGACTAGCACATAGACGGGCGGATTGTCCGGCGGACAATTTTGAGTCAAAACTTCTTTCTAAGTCCGCCGGACTTTTGGGAAAAAGGAGTCCGCCGGAGCACACACACAGGCGGATTGTCCGGTGGACTCTGGTCCGCCAGACCAAGTCTGCCGGATAATCCGATCAAGTGTACGCGGCATTAGAGTGCAAGTTCCCATTTCGTGTATCGCTGGGGACATATTATGGAGGGTCAATCCTTTTTGGTTTAATCTTTTCCCAATTAATGACCCCATTCCTAAAGCGATTCAAATCTTTATGCAACATAATAGGGGTTCAGCTACGCTAAGGGTGGTCCGGGATGCTCCTAAAGCACATCTCCAGGGCCTTATTATTAGGCAAATTTCTATCATTAAAACTACTACTAAAGAATGGGAAACATTGGTACTCAGAGAGGCTAGCAAAACAGAGGAAATGTATATTTCTTTCTCGCACATCACGGGACACAGAGCAGCCATATAAATTACTACCTGGGTTATGCGCCACCTATAGGTGAATGGACACTGGTAGAATAACCAAAAACAGGAAGTGATCACCTATATAACCCCTCACACACAGGAAGTATTCCATTTTTTTTCATCAGTGTCTAGAATGGTGGATGGTTATTTGTTGAGCTCTTTGTGAGTTTTCATGCTGTAATCCCGCACAAGTTCTTAAAAATCATTGACAGCTACTATGCTAAGATAAATGGTACCCGAGCCTCACAAAGATTAAAGGATCAACAATGAGGTTTTGCCTGTAATGCAACCTTTGGGTGCTGGACCCTGCATAGTGGAATCCTGGACACCCTGGTAGGTATTTCCTTTTCACTCACTCTTGAAGCAGGTGGTATATTCTAACTGGGAGCACCCAGACAGGATATTTGTTCCTCCCAGGAGGTTTTCTCTGTTATATCCTATGGAGGAAAGCTTTACTAAGAAGTGCAGCAGCCCTGAGCAAGACCTTAACTTGTCCAATGGATAATGCACAGATCTTTAAGGATCATGCAGATAAGAAGCTGGAAGCCTTGTTAAAGGCATCCAATGCCCTGGCAGATTTTGCTATTCAACCCAAGCAGCAATTGGGGTCTGTCAAGCCTTGAAGGATCAGGCTAGATGGCCCAATAGACCGGAGAATTCTGTTCAGGATGGATCAAACCCGCCTCAGGCTCTTTGCTTTGCTATAAATGGCTGCCCTTAAAGACTCAATGCAGCAGATCTCCCACATGGCTCTTTTGTCTGTGCACATCATTTTCATGTCTCCCTTGTAAGCCCTTGTACACACGGTCACACGGTCGGACATTTCGACAACCAAATCCGTCGGATTCTGTCCGTCGGATCTTGTCCGAAACTGTTGCATACACACGGTCGGACTAAGTTGTCGAAAAATCTGATCATTCAGAACGTGATGACGTAATTTCGTTACGATGGGACTACGTTCAGGCTAGTAGCCAATAGCTTTGATGTAGGAATTTGATCTGAGCATGCGTGGCACTTGGTCCGATCAAAATTCTCTACACATGATCGGAGTATGTCCGATCAAACCAGTTGGTCGGAAAATATTTCCAACAAGTTGGAAAATTGGGTCTGACTGATATTCCGACGGAATCAGTCCATTGCATACCACACACAGTCGGATTATCCGACAACACAGTCCGATAGGACACATTCCAGCGGATTCTCCTACCGTGTGTACAAGGGCTAAGAGGATGCTAGCTGGTTTTCCTTTTCCTGGAGAACATTTATTTGGGGATGATCTTGATAAGTACATCCAAAAGATATCCGGAGGAAACGAGTTCCCTCCTTCCTGTAAAAAAGGTAGCTACATGGCCCTCTTTTAAGGTGCCATGTGCTAATTCCTCAGGTTTTTCAGGCCCTAGGCAGTTCCGAAGGCACCAGGGATCTGCTACCAAAGGTAAACAGCAGGACCAGGGCCAAAAGAGGCCGTGGGTCCAAAGATCCGCTAATGCTGTCACCAAACCTTCCTTGTGAAGGGACGACCCCACTCCTGCGGGTCGGGGGAAGATTGCTGCAGTTTGCAGGATTTTGGGAAACGCTAATTAAGAACAGGTGGGTCATCTCCACAGTGTCTCAGGGGTACAGGCTGGAATTACACTGTTACCCTCCTCAAAGATTGGTGAGGTCCAGCATTCCCACAGAACTTTCAAGAAAGGACTTATTACTCCAAGCACTAGAACGTTTAAGGTGGCAGGGGATGATCATGGAGGCCCCAGTTCCCGAAAGGGGAACAGGGTTTTATCTGAATCTGTTCACGGTTCCAAAGCCGAATGGCGACATAAGACCAATTCTAGATCTAAGAGCACTGAACCGTTATCGCTTAGTGTCGCCCTTTCGAATGGAATTAGTCCACTCTGTTGTGACCTCTCTCCTAAAAGGAGATTTTCTGGCATTCATAGACATCAGGGATGCATACCTACACGTGAAAATTTTTCAACCTCATCAAAGGCTTTTGCGCTTTGTCATAGAGGAACAACATTTTCAGTTTGTGGTTCTGCCCTTTGGGCAAATAACCTCACCTCAGGTCTTCACAAAGATCCTGGCACCCGTACTGGGTCTTCTAAGATCTTAAGGGATCTTGATTGCAGGGATCAATCACTGCAAGTTTTGATAAGAAAAGTGACCTTTACGGTCCAATTCCTGGAACATCTCGGATGGATCATACATTCAGAGAAATCGGCCCTAAAACCAGTTCAAAGTCTGGGATACTTAGGCCTTATCATGGACACAGTCCAGGCAAGAGTGTTCTTGGCTCCAAGAAGGGTTGAGGCCCTAAAGGATCAGGTTTGGCAGGTAAGCCAAAAGAGACGCCCAGCTGTCCGACTCGGTATGTGTCTTCTGGGAAGGATGGTTTCCTCATTCGAGGCAATTCCGTATGCCCAATTCCATTCCAGGGTATTGCAGCAGAACATTCTGTCTTCATGGAGCAGGTAGATGCAGGCTTTGGATTCCTGCATGATCATAACCCCAAGGCTCAAGGAAGTCTTGTCTGGTGGTTAGTAGACCAGAATCTGGTACAGGGAAAGGCTTTCTTTCCACTGTCGTGGAAGGTAGTGACCACAGATGCCAGTCTTTCCGGCTGGGGCGCAGTCATGGATTCCATGATCCAGGGGAAATGGACTCTGAAGGAACAGACCATCAATGTACTAGAGCTGCTGGCAATACGCCTCCTGCTGAATCATTGGATGTCAAAGTTACAGGGTCAGCCGGTAAGGGTGCAAACCAACAATTCCATGGCTGTGGCCTATGTCAACCATCAAGGTGGCACCAAGAGTCGTCTGGCCCACATGGAGGTCAGTCATGTGTTATCATGGGCAGAAAGGCATGTGCCAGTGCTGTCTGCCGTCCAGGGGAGTAGAGAATTGGAAAGGGGACTATCTCAGCCGCCAACAGATACATCCAGGAGAATGGTTTCTGCACCCACAGGTGTTTATGCAGATTTGCCAGCGGTGGGGTACACCAGATGTAGACCTGCTGGCATCCAGGTTCAACTGCAAGATTCAGCAATTTGTATCCAGATCATGATAGATGCTTCAGTTCTCTTTGATTTATGCATTGCCCCGATTCCTCTTCTGCCACATCTTTTGCACAGGATCCGAGATGAGATGACATCAGTCATTCTGCTAGCTCTGGCCTGGACCAGGAGGGCTTGGTATCCAAAGGTAGTGAGATTAGCAGTAGGCAAGCCTTGGACTCTTCCCCATCCAGCTCTATCTACTGTCACAGGGATCTATATTCCACCCGAATTTACACTCGCTGAATTTGAAGGCATGGCTGTTGAAGCCAGGGTGCTAGGAGATTGTGGTGTCACAGGACCTTTCTTCAGAGAGTGACTCACTTATTGCCTCCTGTTAAATCACCTCTTGTCCCTTGGGATTTAAATTTGGTTTTGTTGGTGCTACAAGAGCAGCCTTTTGAACTAATCAACTAAATTCCGTTCAGTTCTTTTGACACAGAAGTTGGCTTTTCTTTTTGCAATTACTTTTGCTAGAAAGGTCTCCTTTCCTGTAAGGAGCTGTATTTGATTTTGCACCATGATAAAGTGGTGCTACATCCTGTTCAGTCCTTTTTGCCTAAGGTAGTTTCTGAATTTCATTTAAATCAGGACATTGTACGACCTTCTTTTTTCTCTCAGCTTTGCTCGCCAGAAGAGAAGCAGTTGCATCTTTTGGATGTGGTGCGGGCGTTCATAGTCTACCTGAAAAGGTTTGCAAGCATCAGAAGATTTGTTGCACTTTTTGTTTTGCCAGAAGGCCCCAAGAGGGGTCAGGTGGCTTTTAAGGCATCCATTTCACTTTGGATTTGTCAACTAATCACTCAGGCCTATGGCTTGAAAGGTAAAGATTCTCCCTTTGGGGTTAGAGCTCATTCTACCAGTGGTGTTGGAACCTCCTGGGCTTTTTACCATCAGGCATCAGTGGCGCAGATTTGCAAGGTCACTACTTGATCTTCAGGACTTACGTTCACAAGATTTTATCAGGTGGATGTTAAAGAAGCAGAGGACCCAACTTTTGGCTGTAGTGTCTTGCGGGCTGCTGTATAAAGAAGCTGATGTTTTAATACAGCGTGTCTACGCTATTGCTCTGGGATGTCCCAGGTAGCACTATATATGGCTGCTCTGTGTCCTGTGATGTATGAGAAAGAAAATTTTATCTTCATACTTACTTGTAAAATCCATTTCTTTGAGTAGATCACGGGATACAGAGGCCCCTCCACTCTCTTTTTGGGAGTTCATTGCTTGCTACAAAATGGGAATACTTTCTGTATGTGACGGGTTATATAGGGGACAACTTCCTGATTTTGGTTATTCTACCAGTGTCCATTCACATATAGGTGGCGCATAACCCAGGTAGTAAAGTATATGGCTGTCTGTGTCCCGTGATGTACTCAAAGAAATGGATTTTACAGGGAAGTATGAAGAAAAAAATCTAATTTACAAACCCCTCACCTGCATTGGAATGTAACTGGTTGGCAGTGCAGTCCTTATATCAACAGGTTACTCTTACCGCTGCTGAAAATTAACAGTTCTTTATGCATCAACGCTACTTTGAGGAAGGGGAGAACACTAGACACTAGACACTTATTGGCAGTAATTTCTCCTTCACAGCATGGAGCATGGAGCACCACACATAGATGCCATTTAGAGTCCTGGGACATAGTACACAGGCTAGGCATAGTGGGTTTTCTTGACTGCACCCCTATTTGGCATAATATATAGTATAATGAATTAAGAAAACTTTTGAACTATTCTATAAGGATATATTTTGGAATCAATATCTTTCACAGCTCTTTAGTAGGCGAGTTTTAAAATCTTTTGATCAGCTGTGCATACTTCCCAACTGTTCTTGATTTCGAGAGATTGTCCCTGATTTTGAGGGACTGTCCCTGATTTGAAGCAATGTCCCTCTGTCCCTCATTCCTCCTCATTTGTCCCATTTGGTCTGATCTATATAGTTTTATAAAAAATGTACTTTTTATCTTTCAAAAAGTGTTTCCCAGTGCTAAACCTTTCATCCAAATTCTAAATTGCTGCCTTTTTCAAAAGCCAATATAAAGGAATAGTAGTGCCAAAAATAAAGCACTTGTGGGTTTAACTAATAATTTTTTGTATAATTCTCCTTTAATGGGGCGTGTCAGGAGGAGGGGCAGGGGGTGTGTCCTATGCCTAACTGCATTTTCTAATAGGTGTCCCTCGCTCCAATCTCAAAAAGTTGGGAGGTATGGCTGTGTGTTGAATTACCTTCATTATACAATCAATATTAGCTGTACATGCAATTACGTTACGCTATGAGAATGCAGGGTAGAAGTTTGTCCTTGCAACCGAGTAATCAGGATCTCTTAATACTATTTTTACCACCTCAGATAAAAAAGGAATTATTTCTCACATATATATGCTTGCTTATTGACCTATATTCAGGCCCCAGATTTGCCGCCCTGTTGAGAAAAATGGGAAACGGATGTTGGTCCCATAGACGGGGATAAATGGGAACAAATATTTGTCGCTGGCCCACTGGTGTCAGTATCAGCTGCTCAAAAATGATCACACCTCTTTATTCTCCACCGGGTATATTGAACGTTAGTGCAGCTGCATACGTGGGATAGGAGGGATTCCCCTATATGTCCAAAATGTCAAATGCACCAGGGAAACAATCCATACAATCAGGGTAAAGAACAGGGCTGAACAACAGACATAAAGGTACAATCCTCAGGTAAGCAATGACACTTTATTAAGATGAAATTGAAGGTAATCACCAAAGCATGCAACAGTCTGTGAATGGTCATACAGAGACTTGGATAAGGACCTGGCAATACCTAGAGGCTGGAGCCACATAGATGTCACAGGGGCTCAGGGAAAATAACAATGAGCTGTGGAGCAGGAAGTGCAGGAGCACCTCTGGCAAAGGGTCCGACCAGAACCGTAGGGCCAGGGGTCCGATGAAGGGGGAGCCACAACTGTAGCTGTGGGAACTGTAGGGGCCAATACTTCTCTTAATAAAGTGTCATTGCTTTGTACCTGAGGATTTTGTTTATGTCTGCCATTCAGCGATGTTCTTTCCCCTGATTGTATGCCTTCATCTCATTGGTCTAGGAGTTTTGGACAGCAGCGGCCACAGCTCCATTAATTTTTTTGGGTCATTTACTTGGGGTTTTGTCTATGTGCCTGGATATATCATGGCAACGTGGGTGCTTCATTCATATCAATGTGGTTCTGTCTTCATGGCAACAGTGAGTCTGCATTCATGTCAATGGGGGTGCTACATTCATGTCAATGTGGGTGCTGCAATCATGGCAATGGTGGGGCTGCATTCATGGCATGTGATTAGGCTGCACTGATGCACTGACCCTTATTTTGCTGAAACTTCCTTTTTATAGTGAAGGTGCATGTTATCAGCTGATAAATATGGTATATCCAAATATTACGCCCTTCACTACACACAGCCACAAAGGCAAGAAAATTCTCGTTGGGCAGTGTATTAGTGCTTGGACAAACACACTAAAGCCTCATACACACGATTGTATTTTCTGCAGACAAACCCACAGACTTTTGTCTGAAGGGCATTGGCCCCAAATATACAAACGGCACACAATTGGCCAACAAACACAAATGTAGTGACATACTACATGGTTTTCAACTATTTAGCACCACCCTGTGGGCTCCTTCTGCTAATTTTGTGTTAGTAGAAGTTTGGTGAGTGTTGATTCGTGCTTTTCATTTTGCATCTTTAATTTCGTGCTTTTCATTTTGGGCTTTTCAGTTCATTTCTGAATGGCCGTTCATCAACCAGCCATGTTGCGGAATTGGAGTAGATAACGTGTTATTTATTATTGGCCTTGGATTTATTGCTGTAACCCAAGTCCAGTCCAGGAACAGGAGGAGGAGGAGTTCTTGGACCAAAAATTGGTTGCTTTATTAATAGTGACCAATTATGTCACATGCCTTTGCTTTGGGAGCTCCAGGAGAATCATCCAGATGATTTTCAGGATTACCTCCAGATGACGGACCCCTGCTTTCACCAACCCTTGGCATTGTTGAGCCCCTATATTAAGAAGCAGGACACATGCATGAGACTTTTATTTAATTTTATGGTTGAATAATGATTTGATTTGGTATATTTTCTATATTTTTGGATGCATAGAATGCACTTTTTGGTTAAGTTATATTGGCAGATAGCATGTCTAATTGTATATGTTTTCTTTTTTTTAATGCACAATAAAAACATTGTGCAGAATAATAGTTGGCTATGTGTTTTACTTCAAATGACAGTTTGAGAGTAGGCAGTTACATTTTAAAAAATACAATGTAAAATTAACAAGGGACACCAACATAGTTGTATCTTTGATCTTAAAAACTAAGGATAATGGTGTTGTGGTAACTTGCCTCCAAAAAAATAAAATAACAAGCATAATAATATTATTCTTGATATCACTAGAAAAAAAAAAGCCTTTCCTGACAGCCTTTCCATGGCAGCCTACATATGGGTTAATCCCACCTCAAATACCTCATAGGACCCCACTCCCATAAATCGTTGCACCTAGACAGAGATCGAATTCCCTTTTTGTCCTCCTCCTTAGGACCAAGGGGTAGTTTTACCTCAAGGAGTCGTTGATCCGGTCCTGGTGATTTTTCTTTCTGCACATGGTGGCTAATTCTGGCGGTGTCCTCTTCTGGAATCCGGTTTCCCAGCTATTAGCAGGGTGGACACAGGTGAATAAACAATGCCTTCAAGAGCTTACTCACCAGCCATTGGCTGGCAAGCGGCAGTATGGCCAATCATCCTAGCTATTAGCAGGAGGCCCCCTTCTCTGATGCCCGGTTCTTGCAGTGGATGTGCGTCTAGATCAGGGCCAGGTTGGATCGCTTTCGTGCTGTATATTTTCTCTCATGGCAGCCTGTTTTTGTCTATGTCTTGTCTGTCTTTAGCAGCGGTTTGCTAGGATATGGCAGCTGGGACGCATCTGCGTTCCAGTCCGCCGCTTCTCGTTCCAACAAATGCCTCCATTCAGAAAATGCTTCCTTAATTGCCAGTAACTCCTTATTCCCAATATCATAATTTCTTTCGGCTGAAGACATTAAACGAGAGAAGTAAGCGCAAGGATGAAGCTGCATCTTTTCACCACGTTGTTAAGAGAGGATAGCTCCCACGGCAGAGTCAGAAGCATCCACTTCCACTATAAACGGTAATTCAGGATTGGGATGTACCAATACTGGTGAAGAAGTAAAAAGAGTTTTTAACTTTACAAAAGCAGCCCGTGCCTCAGATGACCACACAAAGGGCACCCCTTTCTTTGTAAGTTGGGTAATTGGAGCTATCACCTTAGAGAAGTCCCTTATGAATTTTCTGTAAAAGTTGGCAAACCCGACAAATCGTTGGATTTACTTAATGTTTCCAGGGGCAGGCCAATCTACCACTGCTTTAATCTTCTCGGGGTCCATGCTCACTCCATCTGGAGAAATAATATACCCTAAGAACTGGATCTGGGCTTGTTCAAACTCACACTTCTCCAGT
The DNA here is from genome assembly GCF_037356315.1 of Lithobates pipiens. Taxonomy (NCBI): domain Eukaryota; kingdom Metazoa; phylum Chordata; class Amphibia; order Anura; family Ranidae; genus Lithobates; species Lithobates pipiens. The sequence goes on along the minus strand of NW_027507764.1, from coordinate 514,392,709 downwards.
TTGATGTAAAGTCGATTCTGTCTTAATCTTTCAAAGACAGTGCAAACATGCCTGCGGTGCTCTTCCAGGTTATCGGAAAAGATAAGGATGTCATCCAGATAAGCAATGACAAATTGGTCCAACAGATCTCGAAAAACATCATTTATGAAGTGTTGAAAGGTCGCAGGGGCATTGCAGAGACCAAGGACTAGGACTCAAAATGTCCATATCTGGTTCTAAAGGTTCTAAAGGTTCTAAAGGCGGTTTTCCATTTGTCTCCTGGACCAGGTTATATGCCCCCCATAGGTCAAGTTTTGTAAACACTTTGGCAGAACAAAGTCTTTCCAACATTTCTGAGATCAAGGGGAGTGGATAAGGGTTTTTAATAGTGACCTTATTTATCAATGTAATCAATGCATGGACGCAAGGTGGAGTCTTTCTTTTCAACAAAGAATAGGGCTGCTCCTGCAGGAGATGTTGAGTGTCTAATAAAACCCTTCTCTAAATTTTCATCAAGCCACTCCCTGAGCACTTTTAATTCAGGTTCTGACAGATTAAAAAGGCGGCCGAAAAGTATTTCAACCCCTGGGAGCAGCTCAATGGGGCAATCGTATGGGCGGTGAGGAGGTAATTTATCTGCATTTTTCTTATCACAGACATCCCGGAACGCATGGTATTGTGGAGGCAAGTTGTGATATGACTGGGTAGTTACCACACCGACTTGCAATTCCTTGACCAGCAGAGAACTTGTTTGGTAAGATTCCTTACAGTGTTCCTTGCAGTGGGAAGATGGGAAATCTATGGTCCGTGTTCCCCAGTTGATAGAGGGATTGTGAGTGGAGAACCAAGGAATGCCCAAAATGACGGGAAATTTGGGTGATGTAATCAACTCAAAGCTGATGGTCTCACGATGATCAGCCTCAAACTGGGTTACCAGAGGAACTGTTTTATGGGTAACAGGTCCTGAGGATAAGGGTGGACCATCAACCGTCTCCATCTCAATAGGAGCAGATGTATTTCTGGCTGGAATGTTATTGCGGTGGGCAAACTCTATGTCCATAAAGTTTCCTCCAGCCCCAGAGTCCACAATAGCATAGCAGGGGATTTCACAGCCCTCAGAAATAAGCTTAATAGGGATGACAAAATGAGACAGTGGAGAATTTACTTTATTTTCTTCAAGAATCAATGGGGAGATAGACTGGGTAATAGAGTTGATTTGTTCAGGCAGGATCACATCAGTCGCTGCAATTGTTCTTCTAACCTTGTTAGGACAGTTAACAGCGTAATGCCCAGAGTCTCCACAATATAGACAGAGATTCTCTGAACATCTTCTTTCTTTCTCCTGAAAAGAAATGGATCTCTTAATTGCATCAACCTGCGCAGGTTCAGCTGTGTCAGAATCTGGAGAAACTCTTGGATCCTTCTGAACAAATTGACTAGCAGAGAAACGCATGCCACCATTACTTCCAAACATTCCCAGCCTCTCCTTCCTCCTTTCTGTAAGCCTCTGATCAACTCGGATACATAGTTGGATGAAGGCTTCAAGATCATTAGGAGTCTCTACTCTGGCAAGCTCATCTTTTACCTGTTCAGAAAGGCCTCGGCGGAACTGACTTTTTTGCGCTGCTGGGTTCCAAGTGGTATCTGCCATCCAGCGTCTGAATTCAGCTGTGTATTCAGCAACAGAGCGTTTACCCTGCCGTAAACTATGCAACTTTGCTTCAGCCGTAGTGCAGCGGTTGGGATCATCAAAAACTTGATTCATTGCATCCTCGAAAGTCTGGAAATTATTCAGCATGGCACTGTCTTGTTCGATATAGGGGGAGGCCCAGGCTAGAGCTTCCCCAGTCAGGAGGTTGATAACAAACATTACCTTCTGTCTTTCAGAAATGAATGCAGTGGGTCGCATTTGGAAATAGATGCGACACTGGTTAAGAAAACCTCTGTAATGGTGGCGGTCGCCATTAAACTTGGGTGGGTGAGGCATATGTGCGTTAGTATCATCTCGGGAACGTAGATCCAGCAATTGTTTTGTTAGAACACGGATCTCTTCATGCTGTTCCTTCACCACACCTTCCAATACGGAGAATTTATCTTGGTAAGTGACACCGAACTCCTGCAGCTCTGCAATTTGCTGCCTGAACGGAGCCACTGCATTTGCTATAGCGGCCTCCATGTTTTGGGCCAGAATATTCTGTCACGATCAGGGGACATGCTTGAAGACCAATTGCTATAGCAGTTGCAGGACTACCACTAACCAGCAGGATAGGAACACAGGCAGTCACCCTGGCAGATGACACAGGCTCACCTGAGGTGCGGAGTCTAAGTCAGGGGCGGACTGACAACTAATGGGGCCCCGGGCAATAGAAGCTCATGGGGACCCCTTGGGCGCCACACCTTGCCAGGGAGACAAGGGGGGGAGCACACAGGGGGAAACTGGAGGGAGAACGCACACCCACACACACTCACACAAACACAGGGAGACACACTCGCGCACACAGGGACACACACACACACACACACACACACACACAGGTGGACACTCACACACCACACACAGGGGGACACACTCTCACACAGGGAGACACACACACACGGGGACACTCACACACCACACACGGGGGGGGGACACACACACACACAGGGGACACGCACACTCACACGGGGGGGGAGGACACACTCACACCACACAGGGGGACACTCTCACACACACACACACACACACTCACACAGGGGGACACACACACTCTCACACACACACACACACACACACACACACACACACACATAGGGGGATACACTCTCACACACACACACACACACACACACACAGGGGGACACACTCACACACACACAGGGGGACACACTCACACACACACACAGGGGGATACACTCTCTCACACACACACACACACACACACACACAGGGGGATACACTCTCACACACACACACAAAATCACACAGGGGGATACACTCTCACACACACACAAACACACTCACACCACACAGGGACACACACACACACACACACTCACACACATACGGGGACACTCACACACGGGAACACTCACACACACATACGGGGACACTCACACACATAGGGAAACACTCACACACATACGGGGACACACACACACGGGAGGGCACAGGGGGACACACACAGGGGAGGACACACACACACACAGGGGAGGACACACACACACACAGGGGAGGACACACACACACACAGGGGAGGACACACACACACAGGAGGCACACACACACGGGGGGGACACACGGGGGGACACACACACGGGGGGGGCACACACACGGGGGGACACACACACACACGGGGGGACACACACACGGGGAGACACACACAGGAGACACACACACAGAGGGGACACTGGGTTGGGGGGATCCGGGGCCCCATGCATCTGTACCGCCACCCCCCCATCACTTGTGGCAGGCCCAGGCTTCACTTACTGGCGGATGCCGATAATACTATCAACGGCGCAGCTCCCCGCCGGCCCCTGCACTCTTCTGCTGTGCCCGTATCTCATGTCGATTACAATACGGCTAACGGCGCGCTGCTCCCCGCCGGCCCCTCCTTCCCTCCCGTCCGTCCCAGGTGCTTGTACTGTATGCGTTGTGACATCACCTGGGACGGACGGGAGAGAAGGAGGGGCCGGCGGGGAGCAGCCTGCCGTATAGTAATCGGCATGATCGCGGCATGTGATACGGGCACAGCCGCTTCAAGTGGCCTCTCATGACCGGGCTCCTAATGACCTCGGGCCCTCGGGCGGCGCCCGAGTGACCGACTGGTCAGTCCGCCCCTGGTCTAAGTACTAACCGGTTTTCACCAGAGTTCCAGATGGTAGAGATGGATTTAGCTGCGTGTTAGTACCAGGTCACGGTCCTCAGGATCGCCCCACCAGGAGGTGAGCAAGCCGGGGTTCAGTAGCGGATGAGCAGGTAAGGATCAAATAGAAGCGTGGTCAGTAAGCAAGCCAAAAGGTCAGTAACGAGTTGTTGCAGATTGGGATCAGGCAGAAGCATAGTCGTGGAACAAGCCAAGGGTCGATAACAAGTTGTAGCAAATATAAGCGGCAGCAGAGAAGACGGGAGAAAGATACAGGCTGGAGATAGCACAATATTCTGGCAAGGAGGAAGTGCAGAGACATGGCTTATATCAGGAAGTTCATGGGAGGAGCAAAGAGTTCAAGGTTCAGCTGAAATCAAGGTACAAGGCAGGGTTGTCAAAAGGATCTGACAAGGATCTGTCCAGCATCTCAGATAGCTCAGAGAGAAGATTCATTGCCAGACACAGCTGAGGTCCCAGGTTCAAGTCCAGGTCTTGACACCTAGCATGCTATCCTGTGCCCATACACACTTAGCCTAGTCACTTAACAATGTATTTTGTCAGCTCCATAGTAGTGTTTTACCCTAAATACCCCCTAAAATGCATACAAATGTTATTTTTGTCCTCAAATTCAGGCAGAGTGCAAGAGGCTTTTTTTTTGGGCCCAAACTCATTTGGAACCCTCCCTCCCTCCAACCGATAATTCAGTTGTTACCAATATTCTGCTGACTTTGCCAAACCCATACACACTATACCTACCTCTTTTGTGTTCATATTTATGGATGAATTCACCAAAGCATGTAGTAAAAAGGTCCTGCCTGAATACTTTCAAATGATACTGTTGAAAGTTTTGTTCTCTATTATCTTGATAGGTAATTGCAGAATGTAAAAATGTGCTTCAATTTGGACAGTGTGTATACATATTTTTGTATTATGACACTTCTTACCTGTCCAGTGGGCTGCCGATAGTGTAAGGAGGGGCTGGCCAAAGTAACACACATTATGTATGCATTAGTTCTCAATGAAGCGGAGAGGGTTACCTGTCCAAAACATTCCCCCCACCTAAAATTTTGAAATGGGCCATCAGAGGGGGTGAGGAATCTGATAAGTGAACTATATATTTTTGTCTTTAAATATTTCTTAAAATAAATGTTTTATACTTATGTTGGCCAAGAGTGTTTGCGTCTAATCTGCTTGCAATGTTATGTGCAAAATTAAAAAAAAAATTCTTGTTTCACTCCACAGTTTCCTTCAACGCCACAGGAATGGCAGACTGTGGCTTCCCAATTTGCCCAGCGGTGGGATTTTCCCACCTGCAGAGGGGCAATTGATGGGAAACACATCCACATGGTGCCACCCCCCCAACTTGGTGTCATACTATTATAATTACAAGGGGTTTAATAGTATTGTGATGTTGGCTGGAGTGTAGGCGACATATGAGTTCCTCTATGTGGATGTGGGGAAGAATGGGCGGATGTTGGAGTCATCGCCCAGACCGAGTTCTATGGATGGCTCCAGAGTGGTGGCTTGGGCTTGCCACCTGCAGACAACATGGCTGGTCTTCTGTTTGTCTTTGTCATTGATGAAGCATTTGGGCTGGGTGATCACCTGATGGGGCCGTTCCCAATGAGGACCCTCACCCCGGACCAGAGGAGCGGTGGAGAATGCTTTTGGGAAAATGGCCAGCCGGTTCTGCCTGTTCCTGACACCAATCAACATGGCGGAAATATAAACAAAATCATATAATAATTGCATGCTGCATTCTACACAACTTTCTCAGGAGAAATGTTACAAACTATGTGGCCTTAGTTGGGCCTGAGGCCAGATTTCCAGAACAAACAACAACCCAGACACGCTTTAAGAGCTGGCCGTGCTGCATTGCCCCCCCCCCCCAAGTGCCTGCAAGGTCCGTCAAAAATATATGGAATACTTTGCGGGTGGGGGGGGGGGGCATTGATATGCCAGCATCAGCAAATGTTTGATAAACCTTTTTGAATTAGAATTTTTGGTTAAAATGAAAGAATATTTCATTTGATTTGGTGCTTGTGTTTCTTTTAGCTGTGTCCTAGGTACTCCAATGGGCTTTTCTTTTTGGCCATTTTCTTCAATAGTGCAATCGTAATTTAGTTGATACATGAGGTGACAATCTCTTCTTCAGCTGTTATGTTGTGGGTCTGCTACACACACACAATGTTTTTATTGTTAATAAATGTAATGCATTAATGATTAAAAAACACATCCTTTTCAGCACCATGAAGTAGTTGTTTTGAGTCCCCAAACTGGCCTGATTGGGGTAAATTTTAGAGCGCTGTAGGGGGTTATTTACTAAAAGCAAATCCACTTTGCACTACAAGTGCACTTTCAGTGCACTTGTAGTGCAAAGTGGATTTGCCTTTAGTAAATAACCCCCATTGTCACTGTAAACACAAATTACTACAACAACTGGTACTGAGTATTGAAAAAAGAAGCCACACTTTGTTGAGTAGAAAACATTTTACTCAAAGCACATTCATCATTGTGCGTTAGAAAAGGGTTTTTGAACAAACCAACATATTTGTTGTATAACATTTTTAGGTTTGACAGTAAAATTGTCTTTTTTGGGTTAAACAGGCATGTTTAAAACCATAAACATACCCAACTAAGGAACTTACAAAGTTCAACTTTAACAAAGGGAAGGCAATATCAGACATTAGTATGTCCAAATTGTGTTGATACTGCCTTCATCAGATGGGGTGATGTCACCCCTATAAAAGCCAAATTTTGAAGATGTACACAAATTGGGAGTCAAAATGTGGATTTCCCTCCTCATACCATGCCTAATGTCAAGATGTGCTAGCTCCCATCATGGGGGATCAATGGACGTGTTTCCCGTGATGGCAGATAGCACATGTTGACACACTGGGGGATATTTACTTAAGACAAATCCACTTTGCACTACAAGTGCACTGTAAGTGCTCTTGAAAGTGCACCTGGAAGTGCAGTCACTGTAGATCTGAGGGGAACATGCAAGGAAAATAAAAAACAGCATTTTAGCTTGGAGCAATCAGAGCAGAGTTTTCCAGTTATCCAGACCTGGTGTGAGAGGGCTGTTGTCCACAGTTCATTAACGCACTTTACACATTCAGACTCATACTACAGTGTTGCTGGGATCAGTAGTTCCACAAATAGACTAAATTCAAGCAGGCCTCAAGCCTATTCCTCACTGAGACACCAACACTGTACGGTTCAGAGACAAATATATCGAAGGCAATTATAAGTGTGTCACACCACCGGAACAGTCTAAATTGTCAGTTTATATTGTCTTTCTCTCTCCTATTAAAACCCTTGGATTGCAATACACTGCAGTATAAAAGCTAGCAGAAGACAGAAGACCAAAGACTGCATATTTCACTGAGAGGCTTTGTGCATAGTTGCAGAAGAAAGGGACTGCGCCATACCTCAAGGGGGAGGTATTGAGCAAGGTGTACTGTATTGCACTGTATTATACTGTATCGTGTTGAACATTGGATTACTGTGATACCGTGCTGGAAGTGGGAAGGTGCCCAATGTCAGAGCATTGTTACTCTGGAGACACGCTTGCAGGGGTTAACCAAACAATCTTTTTGCATTAAGAAATTGTGAATATTCATTGCATTGTCATATTACGTTTGTGTGGCAGTGTAGTTATTGTTACTGTTTTACCAGTTCTAGTAAAATCGCGTTCTGGTTAATTACAATTGGTGTGCAGTGTTGTTCCCTTTCATATAGGTAGAGCAACAGATACCCAGGTAATGGTAAAGGCATATTATTGGTATAATGTTATTGTGGAATTGTCCTTTGTTGCCTAGATTCACACCAACACTGTTCTACAACTGCGTCAAGTGGGTCGAGACAATTTACTGGGGGTGGAAGAGCAGAGTACAGGCCCAATCAAATATCAGCAGCTCCTTCTGGGGTCAGTACTACACCTGCATCTGCCAAAAACATTGTATTAGTGGGCGAACAAAGAATATTTACTGTGACCGATTACTGTGCCAACGAACCTGAAACTTGCCATTTTAAACTGTACAACAGTAAAGAAAAGCACATGGAGCAGCACAAATGTAATAATAATAATAGGAACACATGACAAAACACTTACTTTTTTGTAGCACTCTCTTGATTCTTCTGTACTGATCCTGCTTCCTCAATTTGAGGTCTGACCATCGTTTCCTCAGTTGATCCTTGGATCGTCGTACCACAAAATTCTTCTGCAGACTTTTCACAACTTTAGCCATGATCTTGGCCTTTCTCACATTTGGGTTTGGGTAAGGTACATGCTTCTTGTCATAGTCAGCCCTCTTCAAGATGTCCACCATCTCTAGAAAGGACATATTAGAGGCTCCGGGCTTTCGTCCTCCTCCTCGTTGCTGTTCTCCTCTGCATTCACTTGCACTTTCTTCTCCATGTGCTCTCCCACTGCGTCGAAAGAGAAGGGGTGGGGGATAGACTAGAAAGAAGGTTGGGTGGAGTTTCACCCATGCACAGTGTAAATAAAGTGTAATGCACGTGCGTCATATGTACAATCTGTGAGCGGAGGACATATACTGCTTCTAGATTGAGGCCTATATTGGGACAAGATTAAGAGAGCTTAGCCTGACATTAAGGTTTGTCTTGTATTGTGTCTTGCAGAGAAAATGGATTGATTCAATGATCACGACTTCCTCCCCCAATTCATTGATATGTACAGAGAGCTGCCCTGTCTGTGGCAGGTGAAACACCCCTTTTATACTAATAAAAGAAAGAGGCAGGCAGCACTGGCAGCACTGGATCAATTGCTGGAATTGGTGAAGCTGCAGATCCCCACGGAAAAACATCAACTTTTCGAAGGCCAAAATTGGTGGCCAGAGGAGCACATATAACAGGGAGTGCAAGAAGGTCCAGGATTCCATGAGATCAGGAGCAGCAGCAGATGACGTTTATGTCCCCACACTGTGGTACTACAGCAGACTGCGGTTTTTGTCAGACCAGACTGAAATCAGGCCATCACTCTTAAAGTGGTGGTAAACCCTTACAACCAACTTTGACCTACAGGTAAGCCTAGATTAAGTCTTATCTGTAGATCCAAGAAATATCTCCTAAACCTATACGGTTTAGGAGATATTTACCCGAAGACAGCCACTGCTGTCTACGGCGTATGCCGCGAGTGTCGGCTCCCGTGCGCATGTGCGGGAGTGACGCTGTGATTCGCCGGAGCCGCGAGACCTGGAAGTCACTCCGGGATCCATGGCAGTGGCGAAGAGGAAGACGGAGGACCGCTTGTGGGGCTTCGTTCTCAGGTAAGTTATTCATAATGAGCTAGTATGCTATGCATACTAGCTCATTATGTCTTTGTCTTGCAGGATTTTTTTTCCAGGATTTTTTTAAAAGGGTTTACAACCACTTGAACCCTTCCTTCCACACTTGCTTCCACACTTCCTTCCACACAACCTTCCACTCTTCCTTCCACCTCAGATGAGGCTTCAGTCCAACCTGGGCCTTCCATCCAGGAAGAAGATGCGGAGGAGCCCAGTGTCAGGGACGCCCTGCCCGCTCCGGAAGACATGCGCCTATGCACACGCGCGAACCACAGACTTCATGCACAGATACGCACACTCGTGAATTATGGACTTCGCGCATAGATGCGCACACTCGCAAATCACGGACTTCGCTCACAGATGCGCACTCGCGAATTTTGGACCGCGTGTGCACATGCGCGCACATTAGCGGGCATTGGCGCCAAACAGTCTATAAAAGGCGCTCCCAGAATATCGCCTCTTGCGGTTGAGTCTGCTCCTGTTACCTGTGCCTGTACCCCGTTCCTGTGTTTGACCCGGCTTCCTGATCTTGCTTCTGTCTCTAGTCCTGACCTCGGCTTGTTTGACCCTGCTTGTTCATCTGCCTGATTGCCTGTTGCCAAGACCCAGCCTGGACTCTGACTACTCTCTGCCTTATGCTGTTTACCCATGTGTATGACCCGGCTAGTCTGACTCCGCTTCTGCCTGCAAGCCTGCATCTGTCGACCTGCATCCGCTGTTCTGCAATCCTGCTCCTGTCCACCGGCATCCACTGCAGATCCAATGCGTCTGCAGATCTGCATCTACTGCACCGGCTGGCCTGCATCCGCTGCTCTCTGTATGTGCTGTTCCAGCTTCCACTTGGTGATACAGCTCCAAGCAGTGAGGACTAACCAGGCACCTTTACCTCACCGTGCTCTTACCACCACTGCCTCCAATCCAGTGGTCTCTGAGCCGGGGTGGTACAGGAGGTCTCCCTCCGCACGGCAGGCTTACATATGAGGTACGTTACACCCAGCTTGAGTTAAGTATAGCATTGTTTAACATATTTAACAAAACTGTGTTTGATTGATGAACAATAAACAAAAAATATTTCCCATTTTCATGCACAGGAAAGCCTCAGCCAGGAGGAGGCTGTGGAAAGTGGCAGCCATGAGGTGGCGGGAGAAAGTGGCAGCCAGGAGGTGGCTGGGCCCAGTAGCCTGACCAAATCCCAGGTTCCTCCCCTCCGCCTTCCAACAAAAAGTACTAGGATGGGGAGGAACGTGCAGGAGTCAGCACTACTGAGGCCCTCAGAACGACCCCCAATCTTCAAGAGGCCTATTACTCCATGGTAGCCAGCAAAATGCAGGAAATGGAGGTGGGCCAACACCTCCTTTGTGAGGAACTCATCTATCTGGACCTAAATAAGGGGTTGAGGGGCGAAATCACAAGCAAAACCCGCCTGTGTGAGTTGGACCATCCTCCTCCTCCTCCACCTTCTCTACCGCCTGCCACAAGTCCAACACCAGAGCCACAGCCCGGAAGCAAGTGTGGAAGGAAGACAAGAGAGTGATGGCCTGGGTTAAGTCTGGTCTGACAAAAGATAAAGGCTGTTGTAAGACCACAGGCTCAGGACATACATGTCATCTGCTGCTGCTCCTGATCTATCGGAGTTCATGACCGTATTGTGCTCCCTATTAATTGGACTTCTCAGGCTACCAATTTTTCCTGTCAAATAATTGATGTGTGCCCTGGGATACAAAGGCTTCACCAATTTCACCAGTTTAGTCAGTGTTGCATTCCTCTTTATTTGACCCCTAATAAAAAATACAAGATAATAATGGTGTTGTGGTAACTTGACACACAAAAAGAGAAAAAAGAGAAAAAATATTATGGAGATCACTATTAAAAAATAAATAAATCAGGAGATCTTGATAAAAAAAATAGATCACTAGAAAAATAAATAAAACATTATTCTGGAGATCTGGCAAAGAAAAGATTATTCATGAGATCACGAAAAATAATAAAGAAATCAGTTTGTCAGAACTCTGTGTGAATATCAGCAGCAAAACAACTTCATTCTTCTAAAGAAGAGAATGCACTGCATTAAAAGATTTAAAACTTTGCAGCAGGGCGAATGTGCTACCTCCATTACGAACGCTAGTTTTACCAAACCGAACAGTTCTGTCTTGTATTTGATTCAGAGCATGCATGGAATTTTGTACACGCGCTCGGAATTTACGACAACAGATCTTGTTGTCGGAAAATTTGAGAACCAGCTCAACAAATTTTGTTGGTCGGAAATTCTGACAAAAAATGTCCGACTGAGCCTACACACGGTCGCAATTTCCGACGACAAGCTCACATCAAACATATGTTGTCGGAAATTCCGATCGTCTGTACGCAGCATAACAGATAACATTGTGAAATACACAAAAGTGTGGCAACAATGGATGGACCACTTCCTTCCCCAAAACTTTGACTCCTCCTTACTGGCTTCAGTGCTACCTTGACCAGACTTACAGTGCCTTGAAAAAGTATTCATACCCCTTGAAATGTTTCCCATTTTGTCATGTTATAACCAAAAATTTAAATGTATTTTATTGGTATTTTGTGTGACAGACCAACACAAAGTGGCACATGATTGTGAAGTGGAAGGAAAATGATAAATGGTTTTCAATTTTTTTTACAAATACATATGTGAAAAGTGTAGCATGCATTTGTATTCTGCCCCCTTTACTCTGATACCCCTAACTAAAGTCGAGTGCAGGGATCTCCAAGCTATGGCCCTCCAGTTGTTCAGGAACTACCATTCCCATCATGACTAGTCATGTCTGTGAATGTCAGAGTTTTACAATGCCTCATGGGACGCGTAGTTCCTCAACAGCTGGAGGGCCGTAGTTTGGAGATCCCTGGTCTAGTGGAACCAATTGCCTTCAGAAGTCACCTAACTAGTAAATAGAGTACCACCTGTGTATAATTTAATCTCAATATAAACACAGCTGTTCTGTGAAGCCCTCAGAGGTTTGTTAGAAAACCTTAGTGAACAAACAGCATCATGAAGGCCAAGGAACACACCAGACAGGTCAGGGACAAAGTTGTGGAGAAGTTTAAAGCAGAGTTAGCTTATAAAAAATATCCCAAGCTTTGAACATCTCACCAAGCACTGTTTAATCCTTCATCTGAAAATGGAAAGAGTATGTCACAACTGCAAACCTACCAAGACATGGCCGTCAACCTAAACTGACAGGCCGGGCAAGGAGAGCATTATTCAGAGAAGCAACCAAGAGGCCCATGGTAACTCTGGAGGTGCTGCAGAGATCCACAGCTCAGGTGGGAGAATCTGTCCACAAGATAACTATTAGTCATGCACTTCACAAATCTGGCCTTTATGGAAGAGTGGCAAGAAAAAAACTATAAGAAATCCCATTTGAAGTTTGCGAGAAGACATGTGGGGGACACAGCAAACATGCGGAAGAAGGGGCTCTGGAGAGATAAGACCAAAATCAAACTTTTTGGCCTAAAGCAAGAGAAGATGGATGGAGCCAAATAAAGGACAATTCTGTTATACCAGACTTTCCGACAGAAAAGGTTAGACGGAATCATTTCATCGGATATTCTGATCATGTGTGGGCTTCATCTGACTTTTTTCTTCAAAAATTCTGACTGGCCTAGAAATAGAACATGTTTTAAAGCTTTCCGACGGAATCAATTCCTATCGGGAAAACCATTCATCTGTATGCTATTCCAACGGACCAAATACGACGCAAGTACAGCTATTAGCTACTGACTATTGAACTTCCTTTACTAGTCACGTCGTACGTCATTGCGTTCGAAGTGAAGGGACTTTGGTGTGATCGTGTGTAGGCAAGTCCGTTCGGTCGGAACTCTGTTGAAACTCCATTGAAAAGGCTGTCAGAGTTTATTCTAACTGAAAGTCTGGTTGTGTGTACACAGCATTAGAGTCTGCAAAAGACTTGAGACTGTTGCAGAGGTTCCCTTTCCAGCAGGACAATGACCCTAAACATACAGCCAGAGCTACAATGGAATGGTTTAGAGCATATTCATGTGTTAGAATGGCCCATCAAAGTCCAGACATAAATCCAATTGAGAATCTGTGGCAAGACTTGAAGATTGCTGTTCTCAGATGCTCTCCATCCAATCTGACAGAGCTTGAGCTATTTTATAAAGAAGAATTGGCAAAAATGTCACTCTCTATATGTGCAAAGCTGGTAGAGACATCCCCAAAAAGACTTGCAGCTGTTATTGCAGTGAAAGGTGGTTCTACAATGTACTGACTCAGGGGGGCTGAATACAAATGCACGCCACAAATTTGAAAACCATTTATCATTTTCCTTCCACTTCACAATTAGGTGCCACTTTGTGTTGGTCTATCACATAAAATCCCAATAAAATACATTTACGTTTTGGTTGTAACATGACAAAATGTGGAAAAATTTCAAGGGTTATGAATACTTTTTCAAGGCACTGAACTTCATTCTCAGGGGCTGTACATATGAATGACCCCTCCAACCCATCCCATCTCCTTACCATTCCTGTCCCTCTGCTTTTCTCATTTTATATCTTTACTCCCGTGTTAATGTGCTCTTGAAATTCTCCTTTTCTGATTCTGTATAATACAAATGTATGTAAATTAGACAGCAATTAAGGTTTTATATGACTAATGCTCAGAATATCCAATGATTATTGTAATGCTCAGGGCAACTTATACGATAACTGGCTCTTCTGAACCATCTGTTTTGTACTTTTTGTACCCTAATTTTTTATTAAAGATTTTGAACAGGAAAATACTAGTTGTTGGATGGATTTTCTCTACTCTTTTTAAATGCATGACTTTTTCTTTCAAGGTTCTTTCTATGGTCTGGTTAATATATTTAGGCAGAGCTAGGACATCGGCTGTGCTCTGCTGTCTCTGAATCCACAAGTATCTTGGTATTGTATCCCGGTGTTGTATACTGAAATGTATGGAGAAAAGAAAGAGAAAGCATGGCATTATATTTTGTGAAATAGTTGAGATCAATAAATATATAATTTGAAGGTAGATTTCTCATTTCATTGATAGTGGCATCATACAAGTGAGAGGACTCCCCTATGTCTTGTCATCACCCACATGCTTCCTATTGGGCTCCCATGGCGATGTAGATGCCATGACCATCATGCCATTAATTATCAGGGATTTCATTGGAGTTGCTGAGCTACTCCAAAATGTCCTCTAATTGCCAATAATGTTAAAATACTTACTCAGTATTTGCTCTCTTGTCTATATACTTTATAGTTTGGAGCACCTCCAGATTTCTCAAGGAAGCCAGGGTGCATATCAGTAATATTCCTAACTGGTTTAAAATGAAACCAATGAATTATAATTTGGTAGTATTTTTTGTTAAGTATGCAAAGCCCTCCTAGGTGCAAACTATAAAAAGAGGGGTCTATTTGTAAAAAAAATTGCTGTGCGAATGCATCAAACATTTGCACAGCTGTCATGAATAATAACGGCATTGTGTCAAATGCGTTTCTTTCCTATGATCATCAGCTCCGTCTAGTGGCCATAATGCAGGATTTTCCAGAAATGCCTCAATCAGAAAACAATACTGCTTTATGGCCACTAGAGCTGACAGAAAATATACATATTAGATACCGAATGGGGGAAATCTACTCAAACTGGTGCAGCTGGGCATAGTAATGAATCAGATTTTAACTTCAGCTTGTGCAATTAGGCTTTGACAATAAAACCTAGAAGCTGATTGGTTACTATGCACAGCTGCACCATATTTAGTGTGCACTAGTTTTAGTAAATCTCCCCCCAATATGGGGGTCATTTGTGATGGTTGTGTGAATGCTTGAGACATTTAAATAGCTATGTAACAAAAAAAAAAAATAGACTCTTTAGTGTAATGGCTGAAAAAGATCGAAAAGCGTATGTTTAGATTCATTAAAGCTTAACTCTAAGCAGATATAAGGAAGACACCAATTAATGCAGCTTTGTCTTCATTATTATATCATTAAATGGGAGAGGAACTAGCAGCAAAAGGAGACAGTCAGTTCATGTGCTGACGCATGCTGAGAGGTAGAGAATGCAGAATAAGAAAAAGATGACCTCATCACTGTGCTACTTCTCCTTCATTGTCCAGTCACAGGTTAACATTTTATTCATGACAGCCATAGTTTAGAGGAAGTGAGATTAAACATGCCTACTGCCATTCAAACTGGGCCACTAAGGACATCCAGTAGAAGAAAAGAAGTACAGCTCTGGATTGAGGGTGAATGTTGCAGCAAAAGTTACCTTTTCATTTATTGTCCAGAGCTCTTACCAAATAAGACTTATGCCCTGTACACACAGTTGGACTTTCCGATGGAAAATGTGCGATCAGATCGCGTTGTCGGAACATCCGATTGTGTGTGGGCTCCATTGGACTTTTTCCACCGGAATTTTCAACACACAAGGTTTGAGAGCTGGATCTAAAATTTTCCAACAACAAAATCCGATTGTTTAAATTCCGATCGTGTGTATACAATTCCGATGGACAAAGTGCCACGCATGCTCAGAATAAATTATGAGACAAAAGCTATTGGCTACTGGCCCGTTTATAGTCCCATCGTAGGTGTTCTAAATCACCGCGTTCAGAACGATCCGACAACTTTGTGCAACCGTGTGTATGCTAGACAAGTTTGGGTCAAAATCCGTCGGAAAAAATCAGACGGACATGTACATATATACTCTGCATTCAGTGTAGACTATCATATATATATATATATATATATATATATATATATATATATATATATATATTGTAGTGTATCATGATACAAGTGTACAACCTGAAAGTGTCTTTTTAGACAGATACCCTACACAGTACTAGTGTGTTGAAGGAAACAAGAAAAACTGGCAGCTCAGGTTGTAGTTGATGTATTAACAATCTGATGTTAGTACAGTGATCTCTCCTGCTGAGCTATTTGTGTTCTGACAGGAGGACAGCCCCCCCCGCCACTAGAACACTCCGGTCAGCACTCTCAGCCATTGGCCAAACGGCGGCCGCCTTCTGTCAGACAGGCTGCCATACACACAGGCCCAATGTCGGGCCAGTTTATATTGACTCAGCCGATGCCAACAGACATTTGGCCCATGTGTACTAGGCTTTATATTTAAGTCTTGGCTGTTGCCTTATAGAGACATGCTTGAAGTATTAATTCCTTACAGACTTATCCTGACCTCTTCCGCTATCTGTCAATGCCCTATGACTGTTGACACATATCATTTTGAGCCGTAGATGTTTAAGCGAGTTTCAACTACAAGTTTTACCCATTTTTTTTGCTTTCTTCTTAGATTTTTCTATGAAGTTGCCATCCACACTGATGTTATTATAGATTGCGCATGCTTTTTTCAAATGTACGTTGCTGAGTTGACAATTTGCCCCCTGGATTTGGTGTTCTTCTGGATACCTTGATAGAAAATATTGTTATGTGAACTAATAAAGGTGATTTTATATCTCTTTAAATCATACTCCAGTTCATTTTTTTCTCTTTTTTTCCCTATAAAAAATGTTAGTGTTATACAGGAAAAATAGAAACGTCACTATCCCCACCAGGAACATTCTCCCTCTCTATTTGTCCTGGTGGTCATTATCACTGAGACAGAAAGTGAGAAGAAATGTAAAATGTTACAGTTGCTGTACTCCAAAGCGAACACCTAGCCCTTGTACACACGGTCGGAGATTCCGACAACCAAATCCGTCGGATTTTGTCCAACGGATCTTGTCCGAAACTGTTGCATGCACACGGTCGGACAAAGTTGTCGGAAAATCCGATCTTTCAGAACGTGATGACGTAATTTCGTTACGATGGGACTACGTTCAGGCTAGTAGCCAATAGCTTTAATGTAGGAATTTGATCTGAGCATGCGTGGCACTTTGTCCGATCGGAATTCTATAGACATGATCAGAGTATGTCCGATCGGAGCATTTTGTCAGAAAATATTTCCGGCAAGTTGGAAAATTTGGTCCGACGGATATTCCGATGGAAACAGTCCATTGCAGACCACACACAGTCGGAATATCCGACAAAACGCTCAGATCGGACACATTCTGTCGGAATCTCCGATCGTATGTACAAGGGCCTAGAGGGGAACCGTCCTCCAATTGGAAAGATTTCCTTTTAATTCCTGTTCTCTCTTCAAGATAGGATGTGAAGGCCAAAATCCTCCTAGACAGCAACAAATAAACTGAGAGGGGGTGTAACCCTCCCCTACACCACCCAAGAATGAGAAAAATGGCTATATAGACACTTTAACTATTAGGCTTTCATGAAAAAAACAGACTTTTTTTTTTCCAATGAACCGGAATTTTATTCCATCCATATACATGCATAGTAACAACATTTGTTGAGAAATTCTTTCTATCAGAAGTAGAACTTTTTCTCTGTGATCACCAGTCGCAGTACTGTCACATTTATAGGTACTGTAAATATATATTACATTTGAATTTGATTCATACTTGCAGCATTGTGTTTAGGGTTAAGATTGTAGTTATCTTCAAAGACAAAAGTGGCTGTCTACAGTTCATATCTTACAATACTGCTTCCGGTAATTTTGTTCATTCATTATAAAGTATTGCATTTAACAGCAAAGATTTTTTTTCTCCTCTTAAAAATTCAGACAAAGATGCATCAGCAAAGAAAAATACAGTTACTATACAAGAAAAAAATGTCCATCTTCATTTAACATACAGGTTTTTTTTTTTTTTCAGATTGAAAAGTGAACAGGAACAGACTGCTACATACAAATGCAAAGCCTAATGACTAGATCCATGTATCTGCTCAAATATAGCTGTAAAGGAGGTATGATGGCAAGGTCTGTATTACTGCAAAAGCAGGATCCGGGTCCAGAGTATTGTCTAGTCCAGTGCATTGTCTGCATGAAGTATGTAGGTTTTTATATTCCATAGTAATAGTTTGGGATTCAAAGAATCAAAAGACCACCAGTCTGTTTCAAAAATAGGATATTCTTTAAAATGTACAAATGTTGGCATCACTAATGTAATACAGTAACACTTTTTATTTTCTTGGCAGTTGGAGAGTAGATATAATAGGAACACGGTTCCTGACAACAGCCTTGAACTGGTAATCTGGCAAAGAAGGCATTTGCTAAAGGATTAGGGTATCTGTCAGTGCTCGGGAGCTGGTGAGGGTTTCTTTGGAGGCTATTTACTTCTACTTATCATAAAAGTAATGACCCCCCATTTGCCTGTCTTGCCCACCTTTTCCAAAAATCCACTGAAACTCATGCATTGGATGAATATTTCTACTGCTTTACCCTGAGCATTACACTTCTGGTATCCAGCATCTCTTCACATCATAAATAGGCTGGCACCTGCTATATAGGGTAACAGCATGCACATGAGAGATTGTTACTTGAAAGTGCTGTTATCCTCTAAGCCATGGGTGCTCAACCTGTGGCTCTCCACAAGTCCCATCATGCCTCAGCCTTTGGGAGTCATGCTTGTGACTGTCAGCCTTGCAAAGCCTCAAGTCACTTGTACTGTAGTTCCCCAACTGCTGGAGGGTCACAGGTTGAGCACCCATGCTCTAAGCCTTATGGTTATATTGAACCTTACCTTTTTTTTGCATATGTGTATAATTATGGGTAGCTAGACTTTTATATGCCAGGGCTGCTCTCTTCATCTTAACTGGCACTGACCCTCTCAACCGATCTTTATGTGGCCACCTGTCCTTAATATATCATTTTGAGTGCACAATTTATACAGTAAATACATCAGGAGATAAAATGAGCATGGGGTTTATGTTTGTTGTTGCTGAAGTGCTAAAGAGGAGTAGCTACACACGGTGCAGCTTAAATTAATTTTTTTCCCCACGTACCTGATGGTAAGAGACATGTATCTTACAAGTTTTTGTGACAAGATTATAATGGAGTAACATGGTAGTTTTATATACATTTAGCACATTAGTGCCATTGTTAATATTTTAGAGTGTTACAGTGACCATACTATGTGCACTTAAATACTTACAGTCAGTAAATGAGTTGTAAAACAAGCCCTCATTGACCTTTGTAGCTGCAGACACTGTGGATCAATTAATCTTCAAAGCACTGAAGTTGCTTAAGCTGTTCTCTCTGTAGCTCAGCTCACTCTGCTTCCCCTTACAGAGCTCCTTCTCTGTCTTTGTTAGGAATTTGAGTTACTGCTGGAAGAGGGTAACAGAGTGAGTTGAGCTGCTGATTCACTGCTGGAGGGAATTGAACTGTTAAGGGATTGACTTAACAGACTTATGTCCTGATTATGTCAATGATTGTAAAGGCTGGATTTTTAAAAATAAAAATAACAAACATGTTATACTTACCTGTTCTGTGCATTGGTTTTGCACAGAATGGACCCGAAACCTACTCTTCTCTGGTCCTCTGCTGGTGCTCCAGGCTCCTCCTCTCTTCTGTGGATTTGATCCTGAGCTGGGCTGTGTGTATCTGTTGACATGCACAGTGTGGCTTGATCCCACCCCCTCCCTCCTCACAGCCTTTGATTGACAGCAACAGGTGCCATTGGCTGTCATTGCTGATCAAGTCCCTCTGAAAAGAAGAAGAGAAGGGAGAAAAGGCCTGAAGATGGGATAGCACTGGATGGCTGTCTGGTAAGTAAGTGTTGGGGGGGGGGGGGGGGCTAGTTAGTGGGGTGTTTTTTACCTTAAGGCAGAAACTGCATTAAGGTAAAAAAAAACGCCCATGCTTTGGAAACACTTTAAGTGCTTCTGCTTGGAACTTTGAGGGCAAATCCTTTGCAGTGCCTGCAGCTTTAGAGGTATGTGAAGGGTTGCTTTAATGTTCCTTTACTGCTTGTTAAGAATATAGAATTACTTAAATGTCCATAACCTGGCCACTGGCTCACATAAAAGGCTTTGTAAGCTATTAATTGCTGAGCAGCATTTAGAATGAAAATAAATGTATTCATTTTTAATTTATAAATGTGTGTAAAGTGTGCCATGACATTTCTTGAGGTGGTCAACAAAAATTATTTCCAAAGGATAGATAACAATATGTCCACTATGGAAATAACAGGTGTGTTGTGTAGTGGTTTTAAGGCTATAAGTATACACAGTATAGGATGCAGACGTGCACTTGGTGCGGGGGTGTATTTTTGGCAGAGTTGGGAGAGTTTTGGCCAACCTTCCATCAAGTTTCCAGCGTCAGGCACAGCCTGAATACTGCAGGTCTTTGTTCCTCTTGAGATTCTATGGCAAAAAGCATGCAAGTGTTCTAAGCCACTGGGACCAATACACTTTAATCAACTGGTCCTATTGATTGGCAGACCATTCTTTTCAAAGCTTGCCTGTATATTTAGCCTAAACCTGGCCACACATGTGATTGTACAATCTCCTTTATACTTACCAACACTTATGTTGTGGGGAGAACCTACCTCAAAAAAAATATCAATTCAACTGCTATCCAGCTAGATAAAGTTAGTAAATCTAAAGGAGATTATACAATCAGACTGTAACATATACAGTAAATCTAAAGGAAATTGTACAATCGAATTGTAATGTGGATGGCTGGCTTAACAAATGTCAGCTATATTTCAGCAAAGACAGCTACTCGTTCTGCAACAGCGTAGGAAAGGAAATCAGTATACACAAGTGCTTCTGAAGCTATTCCTAATATGTCTTTTTTTTCTCTGCAATGTTGTGTCTATATTATTTAAAATCTACTATACAGGTGCAAACCATATGTGCTACACAATAACTATACAATAACATTACAAATGACTTTAATATAAAGTTCTTTAAATAAAAAATAACAGAACCACAGCTACAGTCACATCCAACAGCGACCACTACCCTGGCAAGCTCATAGCTGAACAATAACGGCTGAGGAACAGGAGTCGCTGCTGGATGCAAATGTATGAACGATGCTGGTAAAATAAATAATAAGAAAAATGGCACCAATAATACACTTTTACGCATAACTGTTATGGAATTACACCTTAAATCTTCAAGTCATTTCAAATGTACGGATATCCTGATTGTCCGGATTTCAATTAAGCAGCATTATAGTTAGTTTTTTTCTCTTACTCTGACTGCAGGAAACAAACATACTTCATGTTGTAACAAAACCTCCAGATGTGATTGTTCACTTGACATGTTCGGCAGCATGTGACGAGCAGTAAAACTTTTTGTGAGTAATAAAGTTTGAAAGATTGTTAAACTGGATGTCACACAGGCGGCAATACTTCCCGCTGGCTGCAGCTGCTCCAGATCCATTCACGGTTTTCGTTAGGCTTGATGCCTGATCCTCAACAGCCGGGGCTGCCGGAGAAACGTTTTCATTAGCTGCCGGAGGTTTGTCAGGTGCCCAGGAGGGTGATTTACACCCGTCTTCTGCTGGAGGGTTCTGGGAAAGGTTCTCTTGCTGAGAGTTTACAGCAGGCCGATCCTCCTGCTTAAGTCCACCGTTCACTATTACCATGCCCCGGTTTTTTGGCAATAGTGGGAGCGACTCTTTCTTCAGTAAAGAACATCCATTTGAAGGTATCTGACTTTTGGGAGACTCGCTTTCTACATTTGTGCTTTGATCTAAATCCGCATTGTGTATTACAAGAGACCCAGAAATATAATCACTTGGCTTGATTCCATAATATGGGGAAAGCTGATCGGCGCCTTTCGCTTTTTTTATTGCTCCTGGGTAAAGGCATTGTGAAAAAAAAGCATTTTTGTTTTCCTCTTTTGTGGCGATAAGCTGTGCTGCCTCGCTAAAGACTTTAAGACCTTGAAGAGTCGCTAAGTGTGAAGAGAACAAGTTCCCATTAGGTGAGGACTGTTTTGAGGTCCTGTTCTTTTCACACTTTATGGAGCTCCTTTCGAAGTTGGCTTCAGGGCTGTTCCTTTCGCTCTCGGGATTGGGGAAAACTTTGCTCTCTAGATTTCCTATGTCGTTACGTTGGCTTGCTGTCACGGGACAGAAGTTTTGCTTGTGGGTAAGGTAGTTCTCAACTTTATTAAAACCTATCTTACATACTGTGCACTCGTGATAGTCCAGGAGCCTTTTGGGAGATGAGGCTACTCGATCAGACTGCGCTAAGCATTTTTTGCTAAGGTCTATTGGTGCATCCATCTCCAGGGAGGAAATGGTTGAGTGAGAAGTTTCGCATTTCACCACGGGAACACATTTACTAATTGAAAGTGATGTTTCCAAATGCTTTGGAACGACTCCTGGAAAGATATCACACCTGGGATGATAACAGTCCCCAGGGTTTTCTGCAGGCTCTTGGACAGATGTGCAAGGGTTGCCAAGATTAGCTACATGAAGAAAATGCTGTTGAACTAGTTGTGGCCTCTGATCGTGCTCAGGAAGGCACATCTCATACATCTTTCTCCTCTTCCTAGTGCGCATAGTTCTCTGCATGGCAGGCACTTTGTTTGTCGCTGATCTTTTTAATGGAGGGTCATGGCGAGTTGCGCAGTAGTACTGTTTATGAACCATGAATGTTTCATGCCTACTGAAGGTTATATTACAAGCAGCACAGGTGGTACTGTTTGGGTCACTGCTGTCACCTTCCATTTGTGGGGGTGCAGCATTTTTAATTTCTGCTGCTTTTCCATTCATTTTCTCATCATTGTTACTCGCATTTGGCAATTTTTTTACATCAGAGGCAAAGTCTTTATCCCTTGGCTTTAAGTTTGACCCCAGAAGATCTAGAACGTTGCCTGAGTTAATGCAGGAGGCCTGAAGCAGTTGGTTGTCATTTTCAGAAGAATGAAGAGTTGTGTTGAGAAGGTTGACAGGATTTTGAGCATTGGTTGGGCTCACAGCTTCTGGAATCTTCTCCGTTACACTGGGAAAGTCTGACTTGCTTATGTGCTGCCATCGGCTATTGCAGTAGTGTTTCTTATGTACCAAATAATTGTCCAAGTTGTTAAATGTTATATTGCACTCAAAGCAAGTGGCTCCCTTAGGCATCAGGGGGCTGTAAATGACAGGGGGATAGCTATTGCTACCGTGCCTTAGCCTCCGGTGTACCAGTTCCGACATCTTTGCCAGTATTTCTGAGGCTTGAGGAACCACAGTTATATCATGGGGAAAAGCAAACTGAGATAGAAAGGGTGCCATGGGGAAAGAGGGTCCAATAGTGGGCTGTACAGGAGATGAAGCAAGCCTGGGGCTCGATGGCTCAGATTTTATTTTAGTGTAGGAAAACATGTTTTTATTGCCTGTCTCTAGCCGCTGATTGGACAGAAAAGGATGTGGTTTCTTCTCACTCTTTTCCAGTTCACTGTCTGAGCTTGCATCTTTGTTCAGCCCAGTCTTTTGGCTCTGCAGAAGTTCATTTTTATTCAGCAGCTCTGGCGTCTGTTGTGCATTTGCTTCGTTGGCACCGGGAGAGTGTTCGGTGTCAGCTTCCCGTTGCAGTTTACTTCCAGGGACATGAAGCTCCTGGTGTTGTAGGAGTTCCCTCTGAGTTTGAAAGCCAAAATGGCACTGATTGCATCGAAAGGCAGCTTGCGTAAGATGAGAGAACAGGTGTTTGTGGAAGTTAATCACAGATTCTGCCGTGTAGTTACACACTGTACATTTCAGGCTGGCCCCGGGAGGAAAGACATCTTCAACTTTAACACCTGCAAAAAGACAGGATTATGTTAATACAAAAATAAATCTTGCTGATCTATCTGCAAACCCGACAAAATATCTTATCACACACAAAACATTCCCAACCCTTCTGGCTTTCTGAACAACTTGCCATTCTGCATTTTTTTTTTCTCCAAATAAATAAAACAAAGAATGTTGGACTGTTAAAGGGCCTAACAAGTAAACTACAAATTGGGTAACACAAAATTAGACCTCCCTAACCACTCTGTCCGGTCAACACATGCAGGTTTATTCAAAAAGAATTAGCAAAGTGTTAAAAACTTTGTGAACTGCTGCTGCTCTGAAGACACACAGCACACTCTTCAGCTACTCAGCATGAAGAAAGACTATTTAAACTGAATGCATTTGCAAATAGGTGGGAAGCCACACCAGGTGCCAGGTCAAGGCGCCTTTGTAAAGTGTGGTTGCTTAGCTCTAAACTAGCTGTAGAATATGCTGGGGAAGTTATGTATCAGTCTATGGATTGTCCCACCTATGTGCAGCTTACCTGTGCTAGGTAATAAATTGATCTGAATGGTTGCCATTTTGCATTGTTGGACTCAGTAAAGACACACAGAGGTTGATTCACTAAAACTAAGGCCCCCTTCACTGCAAACGGATGGATGAAATACGGACATGCATGCATCCCTATGGGATAGCGGGTGTCTGCGGATGAACATCCGATATCGTTCGTCTCCGCTATGGTCCGGTTCTGCAGACGGAGGAAAATCCTACTTTTCTATCCGTCTGCAGAGCAGATCGGATGAACACAGACAGACGGTCCGTATTCATCCGATCCCCCAAAGAGGAGAGCAGAGATCTGACAGGGCGGTCCCTGCACAGTGTGCCAGGACTGCCCTGTCATCCGTTGGCTCAGCGGGGATAAATGGAGTGATCCCCACTGAGCAAGCGGATCATCACTGGGCGGATCATTACGGATCCGTCCCGTGTGAAAGGGGCCTAAAGAGTGTAGAATCTGGTCAGCTGTGCATGGTGGCCAATCAGCTTCTAACTTCAGCTTGTTCAATTGAGCTTTGATCTTTCTATGCAGAACTGCACCATATTTTGCACTTGTTTTAGTAAACCACACTGACAGTTTCTTCAGCTGTTTTAAGGGCTTCTGGTGTGTTGCCTCCAAGGCATTCCTATTTTTAATGAATTTCATTTTTGCATGGTTGAGTTCTTGCACTTATTCTCTGAGAAAAAAGCCCTGTGTATATATATATATATATATATATATATATATATATATATATATAATTTATTTTCATCTGGAGTTCAACTTTAAAATATATCCCTAGCCCCTTATTTTGTTTTTAAAAAAGTACGAACGGATTAAAACATTTGTTGGGTTTTTACTGTTATCTGGAGCTTGGTTGGAGAGATGTGTCCTCATGCATTGCCACCATTTAGCCAGACAGGAAGTGAGAGAAAAGCTACAGCAGGGACCCATGACAGGGGTTCTAAACTATATATATATATTTTTTTTTTTTCTGTCGGTGTTGCTGTGATATAAAAAAACATTCTAAATCCTTTTTTTCCCCTTTTTTATAAGTGATCACATTCCCTCCGTTCTCAGCTGAGCTGAGAACGGCTGAGCTTCCCAGTGAATGGCTGTGCAGAGGGGGCATGTCAGGACAAGTCTCATCATTAGAGGAAAGCAGGCAGTCCCAGCATAGCTAGAGAACTGACCACAATGCGCTCTCCTGCTTAGTGTGATCAGCTTTAATAGGAAAGCAAGGGGATGAGCAGGTGCACCAGGGATTTCACATATAGGAAGCAATACAAAGAAAACACTTTCTCACACAAGTACATGGTAAAGCAGGCACATGTCAGGAATATGAAGTGCTGGCGGAACAAACACTTTAAACCTTTGTTACTATGGTACAGCAAGAGGGAAACATTTCTCTAACATAGCCAGGGGATTAAATCTTTCTCCACACTAGAAAAAAAAAAAGTTTTATCTGGACATACACTTTAAGTTTTTTATGAGTGTAAGTAGAACTAGAAGAGGTCATAATGACTTAGTGGCTGCTGTCCATGAAGTTGCTTTTTCCTTTTTCTATAATACCAGACTGGTTCTTTAAAAAGGTCATGACTGATGTCCCTACCACTGTACTACAGTGTAATGGATATCTGTCATAACAAAGGAAATACATTGCTAACATTGCACATCATCTGTCATTCAGCATTAAGACACCAGAAAGTAACACATTTTACAAGATTTTACGTTGTGACTTGGACTTTACATAGGGCTGAGGACTCTCCTCCCACCCTGATCTGACATTGTTGGATGCTTGTTGAACCCTGTAAATTAAAAAACATGAGCTATGAAATCACAGCACACAAAGTGCAGGAAGGTACAGAATTGCCCAACGTCCAAAGAGGACAGGTCTCAATCCCTAAACACCCGGGGCAAAATTATTCTGACAGGTACACTCTAGTCCACCTAGCCAAAACCATGCATACTCCAATCCTCAGGGACTAGCCAATACCATTACTCCAAGTACTAAGTAAGGGCTCATCTGAAGGAGACCCTTAGTTAGGGAGAGGAAAAGGACCCATGAAGGCCACAGATCCTCCCCGACATCAGGGTAGGCCTTGATAAACTTGCACTCTCTGTCTCTGTGGAGTGTAAATGTAAGAAACCCATGTTCAGTGCAAGTGCTTGTGCAATAACTAGTCAAAAAATGGGAGGAATGGGATTGATTTACATATGTGGATGTACCAGGTTTCTCTCTTCATTCCCTGCTGTCAAACGGAAAGGTGTGTAAGTGAAAGAAAGGTATATGCAACTGGATGGGCAAAGCCCATATTCCCATTAAAGATCCTAAACTATTCACCATCCCCAACTTTACAGTAAACCCCTAATGTGAGATAAGAACATCTGAATTCTTTTTCTTCACACAGAGAATTGTGATTCAACAGACTTACCGCTGTGGGAGTTTAGATGCACTTCCAGTGCTCTGGCATTAGAAAAGCTTTTGGTGCACTGTGGGTATGGGCAGATACTGGACATCTGTGGCGTGCTTTCCTCACTGTCCTCTGGAAGCTGGGCTGTATCCCTCTGGCGACCACTGCAATAATACATGAGATGGGCCTGCAAGTTGCGCTCGCTCCTGTACCAAATTCCACAAGATTTGCAGGGGAATATGTCTTCTGCAAAGAAGGCAGAAAAAGGCAACAAATCAGTGAAGCTGAATGCTGAACTCCAGGCAAACAACTGTTTTACCTGCCAAGGGATTTATAACTTTGTTCAGCCAGTCTTATGATCCAAGCTTCATTACCAGAAAGCAAAGGCAGGACCTAGACCTCTCAAACTTCACTACAGTTAAGCAATACAGACTGGTCTGGGACCCATTCCAGCCTCTGATTGGACAATGAAGGAACAGCAGCACACTGATGAGGTAAACCCTGTACTCTTCCCTGTGTAGGAATGTGCATGCCCATGATTGGCCTCTGCTGCTTTCCTGCAGACAATGTACAGAAGATGGCTGAAGCCTGATAGCCTCCATGTAATCATTTAGGCCGCGTACACACGCGGGGACTGTTCGCTCAACTTTGTCCGTCAAACAGTTTCAGCGGACAGTCCGCTCAAAATTTGCATGGACGGACTTGCCCACACACGACGAACGAACAGTCCGCTGAAACCGTGCGCGATGACGTGAACGGCACGTACGACGGGACGAAAAATACGACGTCCTATACACTGCAATGCAAACTTCGGCGTGTAAATCCTTTCTGAGCATGCGCGGAACTTAGTTTGACGAACAAGCCTACACACGAGGGGACTGTTCGCTGAAACAAAGTTTCAGCGGACAGTTTTTCGGAATTTCCGAAAAACTTTGTTCAGCAAACTTTGTCCGCTGAAAGCCCACACACGAGCGGACTGTCCGCCGAAACACTGTTCAGCGGACAAAGTTGAGCGAACAGTCCCCGCGTGTGTACGCGGCCTTATAATAAGTATATAACTGGATCAGCTATTGCAATTGACAGTGGTAAATTTGCCACGGCTCTGGTTGTATGGTAGGCAGGGCTTTTTCTCTCAGAATAGGTGCAGGAACTCCCCTCTCCCTAGTCAACCCTTGTCCTCACCCCCTTTACCACCTCCAAGCACTATCCCTTGTTTCCACCCCCACCCACCTCCCAGTACCACCTCTTTTAGAGAAAACAGAAACATGTATAATTTTATGGTGCTAAGTAATCTATATGAAACTTGGTAATTGCAATAGGAAAAGTGGTAAAACAAATCCAATGCGGCCAGCAACAATAGCCCCTCCCCCAAGAAAAATAGACCCCCCCACAATAATAGACATCCCCCAACAACAACAGATCCCCCCAGCAACAATAGACTGGTTGCAACAAAATACCGCCTTGCAACAACAGATCCACCCCAGGATTAATAGACCCCACCAGAAACTATAGACCCATCCCTCAACAATGGTTCCCCCATAAACAATATATCCTCCAGCAGCCAGCATTAATAGACCCTCCTTCAACCGTAAATCCCTCCTAGCAACAATTGACCCAATAGCAATATAATATCCCCCAGCAACTATAGATCCCCCAGCATCATTTGGACCCTTCAGCACACTCCACTACCCCCCTTGCCACTGCATATATTCAATGCTGAAGGTGCCGGAACTGCGTTCCCACTGAAAAAAAGCCCTGATGTGGTATTAGGTATTAGGTGGGTGGTCAGGGGTCTGTAAAACCGTTGTTCAACCACCTGTTTTTACTGCACCCTGGTCAGTGACCACCTATGTGAATAAAGCCTAAAATGTAATGGTAATGCATATATATGTGGGTATTAATGGGACCATGAAGTTTCCCTTTGTCTTTCAAACCTAAAGATGTGAACCGGGATCCTCTCAGCAGTGGTTGTTGCTCTGTTGTAAATCCCGTTTTGTTATTTTTACCTATAGGTAAGCCTATAATAAGGCTTAACTGTATGTAAAATGAATATATCCTAAACTTGCACCATTTAGGAGATATGCACCTTGCATGCAGCCGCTGACGTCAGTGGTACATGCCCTCTGAAGGTCCAGCGTACCCAGAGGAAAGGACAGGAGAAGAAGTCAGCCCTCTCAGTGGTGACTGGGCGCCGCTGGGAGGGCTTGGTTCTAAGGTGAGTATTTCATAATGTGCTAATTTGCAATGCATACTAGCCATTATGCCTTTGCCTTGCAGGGTTTTTTTTTTTTTTTCTAGCGGTTTACAACCTCTTTAAAGCCTACTGAATTATTATTATTATTATACAGGATTTACAAGCATACCCCACTTTTAAGTATACAATGGGGTTTATTTACTAAAGCTGGAAAGTGCAAAATCAGGCTCACTTCTGCATAGAAACCAATGAGCTTCCAGGTTTTATTACCAAAGCTTAATTGAACAAGCTGGGGTTAGATCTCATATTTAAGAGGTCCTGTCATGCTTTTTTTTTACAAGATGTTTACATTCCTTGTATTAGGAATAAAAGTGACAGATTTTTTATTTTTTTTAAAGAACAGTGTAAAAATAAAAAATAAAAGGTAAAATAAATAAGGAAAAAAATGTTTTTAAATGTGTCCCGTCCCACCGAGCTTGCGTGCAGAAGCAAATACATATGTGAGTAGCATCCGTATATGAAAACGGTGTTCAAACCACACATGTGAGATATTGCCGCGATCGTTAGAGCAAGATACAATTCTAGTCCTAGACCTCCTCTGTAACTTAAAACATGCAGCCTTTAGAATTTTTTAAACGTCGCCTATGGAGATTTTTAAGGGTAAAAGTTTGTCACCATTCCACGAGCGGGCGCAATTTTGAAGTGTGACATAATCTTTCATAATATGAAAAAAATTGGGCTAAAAAAGTGTATTTTTTCCAAAAAAAGTGCGCTTGTACCACTGCGCAAATACGGTGTGACGACCGCCATTTTATTTTGTAGGGTGTTAGGAAAAAAACTATGTAATGTTTGGGAGTTCTAAGTCCTTTTCTAGCAAAAAAAACTATTTTTAATTTGTAAATAACAAATCTCAGAAAGAGACTCGGCCCTTAAGTGGTTAAGATAGCGCGGCATTTCATAATATATACACTGATTGTGCATGAATTTATGGGACCTGATCAATGCCAGCATCTGTACATATAGTAGCGTTTTTAATAGTGGTAGCTCGCAAAAAATTTTATTTTGAAGTTAGAAGCTGATTGGCCACCATGCACAGCTGCACAAGATTTTGCACTCTCCAGATTTAGTAAATAAACTCCTAACTGTTATCCAGCAATGTTGGCACCCGAGCCGATTCTTCAATCGGCTTTCGGTGCAGGTGCCGGCATCTTCACTAAGGTAAGCCTACTGTGCAAGCCCAAATTGCATTGCGCTTTCCGAATAGTCCCACTGTCTTCTGGGACCTGTGAGTGTCCCAGAAGGCAGCAGAGTGGGGGGGAAGGAGGAGGGGCTGGACATACTCAGAGATATCTTACCTGGAAGTGGGAGTAGGTACCTGTCAAACCAGGTACCCCCCAAAAAAAAATGTGGCAGTGGAAGGGGGGAGAGTGCGAACAAGCAGAGCTTCCACTTTTGGATGGAGCTCCGCTTTAAAGTCTATAAAATGTTTTGTTTACACAATAACACAAATTAAAAAAGCAAACAGACTATGCTAAGTAGGCCAAGTAGCACCCAAGAACAATTGTTCCCTGATCTGAAACTGAAAATTTCCTTGCAAGGTGAACATGTGCCATTTTTACTAAATTAACCCCAAAGTGTAGGTTATAGGTGGCTTAAGAAACCCAAAAAAGTACAATAAAAACAAAAAACCCATACATTATAAATAGTTTGCAGTATCTAGAAAAATTGTAAATAGAAGTTTTCCAACTCTTTACATGCCCAATTAAATGGCTTAAAATTAGCAGAAGAGGCATTTATTTAATTCTGTATGCATAAAATTAAGTTTACGTTCATTTAATTGCTTATATATGATACATTGTATTTAAAACATATGTCAGAGTTTCCAAAGAATCAGTGCATCACATGCCACTTACTGTTGACAATGGCTGTAGGCAAGATAGAAGCCATAGCTGCTTGTTGAGGAAGGAGCTGTATGGAGTCCAACAAGCGCGCTGGATACATCCCCTCCGCAAGAGTCATTTGAGTGGCAGCTTGTAGCCTTGAGTCAAAATCCACAACAAAGGCAATTAACTCCTCGCCCTCAGCAATAGACTTGGTGGTTGTACACCACAGTTGTCCCCCTGTAAGCACAAACGAAGGAGTGTACTGTTAGTGGCTAAATAAGTCTCAAAATGTCAAACAAGAGCAAGGCACCAAATTGCTAAAATCTTCAGGTTGAACACATTTCATAATGACTTTCACCCAGGAGACGAGAAACTAAAAATCTTACCAGCTTTCAGAAATGTTTGGGTGGTAAAAGTTTATGAAGCTGGTAATTCAATGGGGTTGATTTATTAAAGGCAAATAAGATCTTCACTTTGCAAGTGTGTTAGGGAATTTTTCTCAGAACTTAGTGAATGAAAGAAGCTCTGCTGATTTCCATCAACTAACCACTTGACCACCAGGAGGTTTTACCCCCTTCATGACCACCAGGAGGTTTTATCCCCTTCATGACAAGAGCACTTTTTGCTATTAAGCACTGTGTTATTTTAACCACTTCCTGACCGCCTACTGTGGCAGGTCGGCTCTATTGTATTCGCTTCGTGCAATAGCCACTTGGGGGGGGGGGGGGGCATGTGCACGCTGAAGCACGATTGCACGCTGATTAGATAAAGGGGATGCCGATCAGCACCCAATGTTCACCAGCCACCCGTAATCGTTCCCAGGAGAGTCAGGACAGGATGTAAACAAGGCAGATTGCCGTTCTGACAGGGGAGAAGATGGAGATCTTGTGTTCCTGCTAAGGACCACCGATCTCTGTTTTCACCCAGTAAGAGCAACCCCCACATAGTTAGAAAGCACCCCTTAGGGACACACCTAACCCTTTGATCGCCCCTGGTGTTAGCCCCTTCCCTGCCAGTGTCATTAGTACAGTAACAGTGCATATTTTTAGCAATGATCACTGTGATAATGTCATTGGTCCCCAAAAAAGTGTCAAAAATGACAGTTTGGTGTCCGATTTGTCCGCTGCAATGTTGCAGTCCAGCTAAAAATCGCTGATCACCAACATTACTAGTAAAAAAAATATCCCATAATTTGTAGATGCTATAACTTTTGCGCAAACTAATCAATATATGTTTACTGGGATTCTTTTTACCAAAACGATGTAGCACAATACGCATTGGTCTAAACTGATGAAGGGCATGTGGGAAGGACATCAGTTTTATTTGGGTACAGTGTCGAATGACCACGCAATTGTCAGTTAAGGTAATGCAGTGCCGTATCGCAAAAAAAGACCTGGTCTTTAAAGGGGTAAAACCCTTCGGGCTGAAGTAGATAACTGGCAATTGCATTGTCATGCAACACTTTACACAAATTAAATTTATATAATTTTTTTTTCACACAAATAGAGCTAATTTTTTGGTGATATTTAATCAACACTGGGCTTTTCATCTTTACTATATAAACGAAAAAATACCAATTTTTTATTTTAAAAACATGTTTTTTCTTAGTCTATGTTATAAAATTTGCAAACAAATAATATTTTTTCATAAAATTAGGCTAAAATGTAGTCTGCTACATGGTTGGTAAAAATAACCCAACTCAGTGTACAATATTTAGAGTTTTTGTAAAATTTTCAAGAAAAACAGTTTGAAATGAAAAGAATCTTCTGCCTAGAATTATTATCAGCGATATTCCTCCATTAGGCTTATACTAAGCAAAACAGTCAGAGTATCTGCAGATGGGTGTTTTCTTGCACTTAAGCCTCCTTTCATACAAGGCTTCTGATCAAGTCTGCCAGTCAGTTTTTCAAGTGGACCTGACAGGAACTTCTATTCAGCTCTATGGGCAAGCGGAGGTAAATGGACTTGTGTCATCTTAGTCTATCCAAGTCTCGAGAAAATGGAAAAGGACTCACAGTTTATGAGTAACTCAGAAAATCAGGCAAGCCAAAGACAAGTCATCCTATTATATAAGATATAAAAGTGAAATCCCTCTTTATACAAAGTTAAAACAAGTACGGTATATTTACTGTTTTACCTGTCAAAGAGTTTGTCATTTTGGCCAACTATTCCTGTGATACACACACCACGGATCAGTCAGTAATATCATACTGCTACTTTCTTATTTAGAATTTTTGTTTCTTGGGTCTGCTTCCAGCTCGTTGGACAGAGGTAATGATGATGATTTTATGTCCAATGAGAAGGCTGAAGGCAGAGAGTTTGATACATTGCAAAAAAAAAAGATGGATTGCTTAATCAGGAGCTCCATGTGTGTAAATCACAAAATTGGCTGCGCAGAATTACAAATCAATTGGCAGGTAAAATTGTAAATAGATATGTTTTAGAGCTGTGCATTTAGGGGTTGCCCTAAGTTCCACTTTTATTTTTTTTAAAACAGTTTTATTCTTGATATGCTCCTTATTATTGCTTGGGATAATCAAGTACAATGGGGTTGATTTACGAAAGGCAAATCGACTGTACACTTTGCAGTTGCACAATGAAAGTGCGGTTGCTCCTAGTAAATGAGGTAAAGCTTCACTTTGCAAAAAATACCCAATCACGTGCAAGGAAAATAAATAAATACATTTTTGCTTGCACATGATTGGATGATGGAAGTCAGCAGAGCTTCCACTTATTTACTAAGCTCTGAAGCAACTGCATTGCACTTGCAGAGTGCACAGTCTACTTGCCTTTAGTAAATCAACCTCAAAATGTCATCTCCCACTCTCTTTTGGAAGTGCTCATTATCATCCACAGTGATTTTATAGCCGTTGTGTAATCTCTATGAAAGCTTTTTCAATCCTTCTATTCTCTACACTGAAATGGGTAGGATCATAGTGGTGCGCCATCAATCTGCCTTTAGAGTGATGGGGTCTCAATGCTTGCCCAGTCTGTTCTAGGACGGGCACATATCTCCCGACTTGCGGATCTCAGGGCAACATTCATCTGTCTACAGAAAGTCTTTTTGAGCCAACTCTATTATATTTTTGTTTTTGCGCATCATAAACAAACCGTTTATCAGCAATTTGCACAGGAGGATCATCTCACTTATATAACTTAATTATGGTGATCACAGCCCATGCATAAACAGACCTGAAGTCTTCTGCATTCTAATGATGTTTTATTCATGTCCCTAAACACCGATCCATTTAAAGATTAATATTCCAATTTATTTTCAAAGAAAATGCAATGTTTAAAAGTGGAAACAACTTTAAGAGCTAAAACTCCAAATTAGGCTTTTTTTTTTTTTATCTCATTCCTTAACTGCGAATGATGGCATCCTCATGGGACTGTGCATTAAAAAAGAAAAAAAAATAGATTATGTCTGATGTATTAATGAGTTGAAGGGAAGAACTAATTTGTTTAACTTGTTTAGACACAAAAAACAAATCACTTAAATGGTGTTATCTTTAATTCCAGACCAAGGTATAAATTCATATCTGTTTTGGCTGGGATCGTATCCTTTACTGCCGAGTTTACATTTCTTGGTGGATGGGGTGTATGGATGCTGTATTCGCTATGCAAGTGAAAAGTGTATCCATTTTGATAAGTAATATTGCAGTGTTTATCATAACAGATAAATGCCTTTTCAACTTCACTTCATTTTTCTCCACAAAGAGATTACAGTTTTAAAACAACTTATTACAGGAATCTGCTTGCTGAGATAAGAACAGATGATAGTCTATAGTTAAATTGCCAAAAAAAAAAAGAAATACATATATGGACATTGTTTAGCTGGAATTACTAAATAATTAATTCTGTGTATCTGATTGGTTTCCCAGCAAAAACAGCATTTTCCTAAATGATTTAGGGTTTCTGTTCCATTCTGAACCAAGCAATGCATTTCTGATTTATTGATCTCCAGCTAAAAGTTGAACCACATGTGGATACATAAAATCTTTTTAAAAAAAGAGTAATAAAAATTATTAAAAAGTATGCAAAAAATATTTTAAACCTTTAGTTAAAGCAGTATAAATATCTAAACATTTACTTATTTTAAAGCTGAACTCCAGGGAATTTAAAAAACTACCCTTGCAGTAGGGCACCTCCCATTCTGCAAGGGTTAAATGCTCCTCTCTGCCCACAGTACAATAAAAATAAAGTTTTATTTTTCTTTCACAAATTAAAATCAGTTTAACTTTCTTTATCCCTTGCCCAACCCCCCCCCCCCCCCCCCCCCCCACAACCAGCACTTTCCTTTCTTGACAATAGGGGGTTGGCAGGCACTTGGCTTCCTCACTTACAATGCAAGACTGCTGGTCCTGCATTGTACATGATGATGTCAGAGTGTGACCAACAAACAGAGCACTGAAGAGAAGCAGCTTCAGGGGACTGGTTGCATGAAGAGGAGAAGCCTACAGGAGCGGGGAATAACAGAAGTATAAGTGTACTATTTGAGACACAATAGTCACAAATATTGTACAGTGGCTGGACAGTGCAGCTCCAAATGCAGCAGGCATTATTTTTTTCTTTCTATTTTTCTTTGTAAGGTCATCCCTGTCTAGCTCAAGTAAACATGGGCAGGGATGGCAATTTAAACATTTTAAAAAGCCACAACTTCAAGTTGTGTTCTGTTTATGGGAGATTGCAGAGGAATGTGAGCTTTGTAGTCTGTTCCATGGCATAACACACCATGGTGAGCCAAGAGAATAGTGGTCCTTATTAAACATAGTGAAGAATTTGTGAAAACAGCTCCCTCATTTTTTTCCTTTTGAGACTTTTCTTGCCCAACTCAAGCAAACATTGGCAGGGGCAGCAATGCAAACTAGGTAAGAATATTACCAGCCTGGAAGAATGCTGCAAGAGAGGTCCAACAGGATCTTTTTTGGCTGCCACATTTGGTAGGAGACTCATTTCAATCACCCTTCAGTCCTTATTGATCTTCTCCTATGATTCTTTCTCCAATCTCTTCTTTACAATCTTAAGGCCACAGGACGCCTGCCCTTCTCGAGAGTGGTCCTTCAAATCAAAGAAGTACCCCATCCTTACCATACCAAGTTTTCCTTTCCTCAGTTGCTGGGGCAAAAGAAAAAAATGTCCCCAAGCCAAACACAAGCCCAGACCCTAAATGTATGCTTGGCAAAGCTACTAGGCATTTCGACTTCTTCCATACCAGCTCTTGTACACAACCCCTTTCCTCCAATTCATGGCTTGGGTGATCCCACATTAACATATTCCCACCTGCCAACCATTTTTTATGTGTTTTATTTTTATTAAACATTATTTACCAAATAACTTTTGTAATCATTTTTATTAAGATCTTTATTTCGTCATAAGGCCATCCCTACCGTGGTCAAGCAAACATGGGCATGGACAGCAAGACTCTAAACTAAAAAAATTGACTACTAGGTGTCGAGAATTTACTACTGTCTGGGGGTTGGACCAATATGCTTTTGAAGTAACAACCTGCCTGTCGTGTCAGAGAGGGCTTTCAGTGCAGCAGGAGAATTTGTGACCGAGTGGCAGGCTTTTATTAAAATGAATCAGGTCTCGATCATAAGGGACTATCAGACCTGCTGAGGATGTTAATGATGAAATCAATACAATTCTATTATATCCATTTAACAATGAAAAAACTAAAAACATTTCCTTCTTGTTCTTGCTGTTGCTGCCAACACTCTGCCTTGGCCATTTCTTCCTTCTTCTCCTTTCATTTAAAAAAAAAGAAAAAAAAAAACCTTAAAAGAGAATTATTGCCAAAGCTTTTTTGGCTATACTTCTCCAATGGATCACAGGAGTGCAATTTGTTCTGCACTCTTTTGGCCTGTTTTCAGCTGACAGTCACTGCTCTCTGCTCAGAGCGGAGGGGAAAACTTAATGATCAGCGGTGTTTAATCGCTCAGTTCTCAAAGCAGAGGTGGCGGGGGACAGATGCAGCATCGGAGCGATGATGGATTCACCTAGGTCAGTATAAAGTTTTTTTTTTTGTTAACCCCACACTTCACTTTTATTTTAGAAAGAAAACAAAAACTGTCCAGTGTTTAAAACCTCTTTCCTATCTTCCATAGTTTCGTCCATAGTCTTTTTGGTCTGAAGTATAAACCTATACCTGTATTTAACTACTCAAAGTATTCTACTACGCCAAATATTTTATTTAACATATACATTTTTGCTTTTAAAAAAGTCAGTATAAAGTAGTAGTGTAGTGTAATGTAGTGTTGGAAATAAGGTACTTGACCACCAATTATTTTTTGGATTTTTAATCTTCATGGTTTAACTGTGGGGTGTGGCAGAATTTATCACTCTTCCCATACCTCCCTATGGTCCTCGATCCTGAAGATTTTAACAAAAGCCCTGCATCCCCAGATCCATGGAATGTTTGAGGATTTTAACACAAATCTGTAAGTCCAACTGGTGGCCAGATGCTAGAATGCACACAGCTGTTCTGACAGACAGATCGATCTATAGTGGATAGATACAGTGGGGAAAATAATTATTTGATCCCCTGCAGCTTATGAAGGGTTTGCCCACTTACAAAGAAATGAATGATCTATTATATTTTTTTTATCATTGGCGTATTTTAAATGATAGAGACAGAATATCAACCAAAAATCCAGAAACAACACATGATGCAAATGTTACAATAATATAATGTTATAATATGAGTTGCAGTTCAGTGAGAAAAATAAGTATTTGATCCCCAAGCAAAACCCTTGTTGGCAAGCACAGGTAAGACATTTCTTGTAGTTGGTTACTAGGTTTGCACACATCTCAGGAGGGAATTTTGTCCACACTTCTTTACAGATCTTCTCTAATTCCTTAAGGTTTCTTGACTGTTGCTTGGCAACTCAAAGTTTCAGCTCCCTTCATAAATTTTCTATAGGATTAAGGTCTGGAGACTGGCTAGGCCACTCCATGACCTTAATGTGCTTCTTCTCGAGCCACCCCTTTGTTGCCTTGGCTGTATGTTTTGGTTCATCATCATGCTGGAAGACCTATCTACGACCCATCTTCAATGTTCTGGCTGAGGAAAGAAGGTTCTCATCAAAGATTTTACAATACGTGGCCCCGTCCATTGGCACCTCAATGCGTAAAAGTCTGCCTGTACCTTTAGCAGAAAAAGAACCCCAAAACATAATGTTTCCACCTCCATGCTTGACTGTAGGGATGGTTTTTCTTAGGGTCATAGCATTTTTTTCCCTCCAAACATGGCAAGATAATGCCAAAGAGCTTAATTTTGGTCTCATCTGATCACGTCCTTCTCTGAATCATTTAGATGTTCGATGAAAAACTTCAGACGGCTCTGTACATGTGCCTTCTTGAGGAGGGGGACCTTGTGGGTGCTGCATGATTTCAATACACGGTGGCTTTGTTTGGTGACTGTGGTCCCAAATGCCTTGAGATCATTCACAAGCTCCTCCCGTGTAGTTTTGAGCTGATCCTCCACTTTTCTCATGATCATCCTTACCCCATGAGGCTGAAATCTTGCATGGTGCTCTAGACCAAGGGCAATTGATGGTTATTGTGTATTTCTTCCATTTGCGAATAATCACTCCAACAGTTGTCTCCTTCTCACCAAGCTTCTTGCTGATGGTTTTGTAACCCATTCCAGCCTTGTGCATGTCTTCAATCTTGTCCCTGATGTTCTTTGACAACTCTTTGGTCTTGCCCATGATGGTGGGTTTGAATGGAAATGGTAATAAGGAGTTGTCGTTAGGAGCAGCTTCTTAAATTGACAGGACGAATCTGTGTACCACATGGGCACATACTGTAGCCAGTCTGTGGGAGCCAGAATTATTTTTGGCTTGTTAGGGCAGTGGACACCAACCCTGTCCTGAGAACCCATTAACAGGCCAGGTTGGCAAGATAACTGAAATACATGACAGGTGATATCATTTGCTGCTCAGTGATTGCAGTATTCTAGTCTGCATCTCCCCAAGGCAATACATAAAACCTGGCCTGCTAGTGGGCCCTGAGGACAGGGTTGATGACCACTGTGTTAGGGGATTAAATACTTATTTTACTCACTGAACTGCAACTCAATTTATAACATTTGCATCATGTGTTTTTTTCTGGATTTTTGGTTGATATTCTGTCTCTGTTATTTAAAATACACCTATGATAACATTATAGACCCTTCATTTCTTTGTAAGTGGGCAAACTTACAAAATCTGCAGGGGATCAAATTATTATTTTCCCCACTGTAAGTAGTTAACTGAACACCAATGGCCCACATTGAGACCCCCATGCTATCCTCGCCATCCATCACTGCTCCTCTCTCTCTCTCCAAAGAAGATCAGTATTAGTAAAGCCATCTCTCTTCACAGGATCTTGAACCAGCAGCTTTAAAAGTTATAAAATGCAATTGTTGGGGTAAGAATTCTGGAAAATACATTACTGGGGAATGTTTATTCCTATGTTGCTCAGCTTGTTATGCCACATACAAAAGATCGGAATTTCGACCAGCAAAAGACCGATGAGAGTTTTTCATCGGAAAATGGGACCGTGTGTATGCTCCATCGGAATTTAGCTGGCTGAATTCCCGCCAGCAAAAATTTGAGAGCATGTTCTCAATTTTTCAGACGGAAAAACTTTCTATTGGAAACTCTGATCGTGTCTATGCAATTCCGACGTGCAAAAACTCACGCATGCTCAGATTCAACTACGAGATGGAAGCTATTGGCTACTGGTTATTGAACTTCCTTTTTCTAGCCTTGTTGTAAGTGTTGTACGTCACCGGGTTCTTAATGGTTGGAATTTGGTGTGACCGTGTGTATGCAAGACAGTTTGAGCGAAATCCCATCGGAATTCCGTCAGGAAAACCATCAGAGCTTTTTCCGATCGTGTGTACTACTTTAATTTGGAAAGATTTTAAACAAGGATGAAGATCTTTCTTTTAGCCATGTGACTGAAATTTTGAGATTCCATTGGATCAAGTTGGAAAGCACAGTCACGACTTAATAAAGATCCTTATCCTGGTGTGTTCGCTTTGTGAATTGATCAAATTTTTGAAAGTGCTGAGTAATGTAAACCACAGTAGAACAAGAGATACCTATCATAGGACATCTATTAATATTTAGTCACATTCTAATTGTTCTGCAAGATGTTTCACCACTCATCTAAGCAGCCTTTTCGGGATAAGACAACTATCTTATAATTTCAGATTTAATCATTTACTTTTTTTCTTCTTTATTCAAAACTTTAGACAATGAAGTTCCTGGGTTTCTGAAATCTTTGGCTTGGTATTTCCCTGTCCTGTTAATAATCATGATCCTTAACCAAACAGATCTGCTTCCCTACAGGAAGTGTCTGAGCGTTGCTCATAATTACTGTCAAAGCCATACTGAAGTATCCTGTGAGTTGTGATAACAAAGCATGAAATCATGGCTGAGACTTGATTACATTTTGGAAAATGTGCGCTTCTCCTGCAAGGATTGAGGGGTTTTAAATATCTATTCTCGCCGCCAAAAATGTTCACTCACACTTTTCATTATTTTAAATAAATCATCTTCTGTGCAATGTCACAGAGCCCTTTTGCTGATAAACTCTAATTAAGATTAAGACAAGGCTTTTGGAAAGAATCCCATCATTAGCAAGCATGATAAACAGAAAAATACTCCCAGCTTGTCAACTAGAGGCAATTCGGGAGTCGTAACATGGCTATCTGTTTCTAGGCAACGGAGATGACAAAGCTTCAATTATCTTGCATTATGCGGACATACCTTAAGTAAGCTAAATGCTGTTTTTGTATACAAGCATTTCATTTTCTGGATTACAAGCACAGGTGCTCTGCCTTTTAATGACTTTCTAATTCTTAAAAGTTTGACCTTGCCAGGAATCACGGTAGACACTTCGAGAACTTGACGCTGTTTAAAACAAGTTGTGAAACTGTTACTCCATAATTAATCGGTCACTTTGTTATTCAGGTCAGGGTCCAGGTGGGCCTGGAGCAGTTCGTGGGTCCACTTTTACAAAAATAGGGGTTGATTTACTAAAACTGGAGAGTACAAAATCTGGTGCATCTCTGCATAGAAACCAATCAGCTTCTATTTTTTTTTTTTGTTAAAGCTTAAAGTGGTTGTAAAAGCTGAAGGCTTTTTATCTTAATACATTCTATGCATAAGATAAAAAGCCTTCTGTGTGCAACAGCCCCCCTCAGCTCCCCTAATACTTACCTGAGCCCCCTCTTGATCCAGCGATGTCCACTAGTGCCTCGGACATCTGGGACTCTCCCTCCTGATTGGCTGAGACACAGCAGCGACATCATTGAGTCACAAAGTCAGTTAGCCAATGAGGAGAGAGGGGGCAGGGCCGAACCACGGTTCTGTGTCTGAATGGATATAGACAGCTGCAGCTCAGATCGGGTGCCCCCATAGCAAGTTGCAGGCTGTGGGGGCACTCAACAGGAGGGAGGAGCCAGGAGCGCCGACAAGGGACCAGAGAAGAGGAGGATCAGGGCTGCTCTATGTAAAACCAACTGCACAGAGCAGGTAAGTATAACATGTATGTTAATTTTTTTTTTTTTTTAAATAGACTTTACAATCACTTTAAATGAACAGCCTGAAGTTAGAAGCTCATTGGCTACCATGCTGCACCAGATGTTGCACTCTTCAATTTTGGTTAATCAACCCCATAGTGTAGTGTAGTGTAGTTTTCAGGTAGTGCATGTTTTTAGGTGCTATTGCAATGCAGTAAAGCCCAGTTAAAGTTTCCTATTACTATAACTAGATATATTGAATGTGCAGAAAAAAGGTACATAGCAAATATTTTACTGTAATGAGCCATACACACGGTCGGACATTCCAACCACAAAATCCGTCGCATTTTTTCCGAAAGATTTTGGCCGAAACTTGTCTTGCATACACACGGTCGCATTAAGTTGTCGGAAAATCTGATCATTCGGAACAAAGTGACGTACAAAACATATGATGGGACTACATAGAGGCCAGTAGCCAATGGCTTTCGTCTCCAAAATTTTTCTGAGCATGCGTGGCACTTTGTGCATCACAATTCTCTACACACGATCTGCAATATTGCCTCCTGCACACCTGCTAACCTCCTTTCACTGTCCTCTGAAACCTGATCCACAGAAGATCACTTTTCAGGGGGGTGGTAAATAATACCACAAATGTGAAAGGAGCTTTATGCTTCTATTTTCTCCCCAAATATCCAAGGCACAGGAAACAGAGAAGAACCATTGCTGTCTGTATGGAAGCAGCAGGCTCTCTTCAGCAGTCTGACACGCCTCCTGCTGAGTCGGAGCTAAGGTTTTCCAATCAGCAAATAACATGAGCTTTGCTAATTGGAGGGCTGTAGCTCTGACTCAGCAGGGGATGTGTTGGACGACTACAGAGCGACCACTAATTCCTCCTCTGTTGCCTGTGCCTTGGATTGTGGGCTTGAGCCATGTACATTTTGTGCTGCACATTCAATAAACCTAGGCTAAAGTATAGGAATCTTAAGTTGGGCTTTAAAGTATTTATTTTATATTTTGCTTGCATGCCCTTCCATGTTATAGTAACTCTAGTAATTCATTTCCAACCTTCCTACTCCCAGCTATTTATTAGTTCTCTAAAAAATAATGTTTTGAAGACCCTCATTTGTGAACCCGCTGTCACATGACCAGGATGATTCAGTAGCGGGTACAGTTAATTGAAAGTTGCAGCCGCTTGGGATGTGACATCATGACAAAGCCACTATAAGACTAAAAAACCTGGTGAGAACTGTCTGATGAACGAACAATTTTGACAACCGTTGGGCAGTTTCCACATCAATAGAATTTATAAGCTTTAACCATTTCAGCCCCGGACCATTTGGCTGCCCAAAGACCAGAGCACTTTTTGCGATTCGGTGCGTCTCTTTAACTGACAATTGCGCGGTCGTGTGACGTGGCTCCCAAACAAAATTGACGTCCTTTTTTCCCCACAAATAGAGCTTTCTTTTGGTGGTATTTGATCACGTCCGCGGTTTTTATTTTTTGCGCTATAAACAAACAAATGTGAAATTTTGAAAAAAAAACGCATTCTTTTTTACTTTTTGCTATAATAAATATCCCCCAATATATATATATATATATATATATATATATATATATATATATATATATATATATATATATATAAAATTTCCCCCAGTTTAGACTGATACATATTTTTCTACATATTTTTGGTAAAAAAAAAACGCAATAAGTGTTTATTGATTTGTTTGCACAAAAGTTATAGCGTCTACAAAATAGGGCATAGTTTTATGGCATTTTTATTAATAATCTTTTTTTACTAAAAATGCCGGCGATCATCGATTTTTATCGTGACTGCGACATTATGGCGGACAGATGCATTGAAAAAATGCATTGATTACTGTATAAATGTGACTGGCAGTGAAGGGGTTAACCACTAGGTGGCGCTGTAGGGGTTAAGTGTGTCCTAGGGAGTGATTCTGTGGGTATACGATTGTGTATATGGAAGTTGTTTGTTGAATTTTTTTTTGTTATTGCTTGAGCTAGATGGACTTGTGTCTTTTTTCAACTTGATCAGCTATGTACTGTAACTCTATAGCCTCTTGCAGACCTCCCCGTGTACATTTACTGTGGGGTGATGTGCAGAATCACGTACAGGTACATAGCTCTGCACCTTTAGCTCTAGGGCAGGCCCGTGTGTGAGAAATGTCTTCCGGGGCCCGCCGATCATTCGAGGCATAGCCAGAACGGCGATCTGCCTATGTAAACAAGGCAGACTGCCATTCTGTGACATTGGACAGCAGTGATCTTGAGTTTCTGCTAAGCAGAAATACAGATCTCTCACTTCCCACAGTACAACCTCTCACTCGGTCTTCCCACAGTGCAACCATCCCCCACACAGTTAGAAAGCACTCCCTAGGGACACATTTAACCCTTTTATCACCCTTGATGTTAAGCCTTTCCCTGCCAGTGTCATTAGTATAGTGACAGTGCATTTTTTTTTTGCGCTGATCACTGTATTATTGTCACTGTCCCCAAAAAAGTGTCAGTTAGTGTCTGATTTATCCAGCGCAGTATTGCAATCACCAACATTACTAGTAATAAATAAATGAATAAAAATTCCATAAATATATCCCATTGTTTGTAGACGCTATAAATTTTGTGCAAACCAATCAATATACGCTTTTTGTGATTTTTTTTTTTACCAAAAATATGTAGTAGAATACATATTGGCCTAAACTGATGAAGAAATTCTATTTTTTACATTTTTTATTGGATATGTTTTATAGCAGAAAGTAAAAAAAAAAAAAAAAAAAAAATATATATATATATATATTTTTTTTTACTTTCTGCTATAAACATAAAGAAAATGTTTTTCT
This sequence comes from Lithobates pipiens, assembly GCF_037356315.1. Taxonomy (NCBI): domain Eukaryota; kingdom Metazoa; phylum Chordata; class Amphibia; order Anura; family Ranidae; genus Lithobates; species Lithobates pipiens. The sequence continues at coordinate 514,348,610 of NW_027507764.1, read as the reverse complement.
TTATGTTTATAGCAGAAAGTAAAAAAATATATATATATGTATATATATATATATATATATATATATATATATATATATATATATATATATTTTTTTTTTTTTTTACTTTCTGCTATAAACATAAAGAAAATGTTTTTGTCTTATTTTTTTTTTGTTTATAGCGCAAAAAATAAAAACCGCTGATCAAATACCACCAAAAGAAAGCTCTATTTGTGGGAAAAAAGGACATCAATTTTATTTGGGTACAGCATCGCTCGACTGTGCAACTGTCAGTTAAAGTAACGCAGTGCCGTATCACAAAAATGGCCTGGTTTGATCTTTTCCTTAGCTGAAGCGGTTAAAATAAATACAAAAAAAAAACGTAAGAACTTCTCAACTGGTATTTGCCATCTACCAAATACTGAGATATCAGTTTTTGCCATCTACCAAATGCCATCTACCGAATACTAAGATATCAGTTTTGCCTATACCGATGATTTAAGATTCTTAGGAAAGTGGCGCTAGGAACGATTACAGTTCTGATCAGAAACAAAACGATTGACTTTGCTTGGGGCGTTAATGTCTATAACAGATCACATGACCGCTGCATACAAAGACGCCACTCAATGTATACATCTTATGCCAGCAACGCAGGTTTAAAAAACATTCCTGGCACAGCTACACACAGACCGCCCGACAGCACGGTTTTAATAGATACAGCATTTACGTCAGGAATTAAGCAGACAAGATATAAAAGACAAAGCTAACTTCAGACCAAGACAAATTAAAATCTGAACTCCTGACCCTGCAGGCTGGGAACCGAGAAATACGTCTGTCTTTTCCCGGGTTGGTTTCAGTGGTCTTTGAATTCCTGCAAATTGCAGAAAGTTGAGCAAAGCCGCAACTAGCTGAGTAGAAAATTAAACTGATGCAAATATAACTAATGGCTCTATTTTTACCATTCTGAAACAAAGTGATTATCTCTCAGCATGATGGCGTGTAAGTGCCATACAGCATGCTGGCAGTGTGCAATACACATGTTTTAATTAGGCTTAACTGAAGTTTTCTGAAACACAACAATGTTTTCATCTAAGCTCTTCTCTAGTTAACATACTAGTCATTTTCCTTTTGCTTTTAACTCCTTTTTTTTAATTTTCCAGTGTATAGAAGTTTAAAAAGAAAAGCACATGCTTGTACATACTACACACCGGGGGAAACATATGCATGCAAAGAAGCCCATATATTACTATAGATGTGGGCTTTTCATCATAATTTGGGTGTTTGTAGGGCTTCATTTACTAAACTTGAGGCTTGCTTGAAGAAAATGCTTTCAAGGATGTTAGTGAGCTGCGATATCAGAATGATGCTTATTGTGTGTGAACATATCTGTATAAACAGGGAAATATTGTCTTTGTAGATCATAATTTAAAATATTACTAAACCCACAGCAGCAGTGATGGCCCGTAATGCAGGGCACCCCCCCATCCATGCGTTCGGCCCCCCCAATTTACATGCGGGACGCCAATGTTTTTTTTTTCTTATTTTTTGAAGCACCCGATTAGAGTCTGATGCTCGAATAGGCTTCAAAAAAGGGTGGGCTCCCCGAATCCACCAAGTTGTGTGACAATAGCAAATTAATATTCACTATATTCACTATAATATTCATTATTGTCACACTGATTCTCCTCCTGGCCAATAAGGAAGCAGGGTGTCCTGACCGACTGGGGGGGGGCTGTGGGTGCATTGTTTGCCGCCCCCCTAAAATATACCACCCGCCACCACTGCACAGCAGTAAAATCAGTCTGTATATGCAGTGAATACTCACCATGGAACCTAAGGGGTTAATCCTGTAAAAAGGCTGTTTGATTCTGTCTATTCTCTGATCCTTCCCTTCTTTCACAGTCCCCAATCCCTTTCCTGATAGGACATGGATGACACTCTGCCCATGCTCAGTTTGGTGTGTATTGCTATGTTTTTTTTTCTTGGGAGAGTGCATGTGATCAGCACAGGGCCAGTCAGCACTGTCCAGACAGAGGGTCACGGGTCCTGCAGCTTGATAGGATAGTCATAGGAGAATGATAAGCTTTAACCAGACAGTGATAGAAGTCACAAGACTGCTCTAACTGCTGAGTTTATATTCACTAAAATAATTGCATTTATATGTTCTGTGCATTGTGGGAGACCAGATATAGTGAATGCAGGGTCCTGGGTTTAGCAACACTTTAAAGTAGTATTACACCCTCAACAATTATAGGTTAACACATTCAGGTCAAAATAAAACATTTGCCAGTAAACTATTACTACCCCCAGCACTTACAGTTTATAACGTTCAATGCTGTTGGCTCCTGATCTCTTAGTGCTGCTTCCATGAACTTCTGGTCTTCACAGGAAAGAGCTAACAGTGGAAAAGCAGGGGATTGCCTCGCCATCATATGCTATGGGGCTGTGTGTTTCTATTGATGTACACAGTGTAGGGAGACACAACTCTAGGCCCTGTATGCAATGGTGGCTCCATAGGATGCTGCAAGGAAAAGGAGCCACTATGTAACAGGAAATCTGGAGCAATGATCATGGCAGCAGCCTAAACTGAAACATAGGTAAGGATTGAAATGTAAAGAAGCTGCATACTAAGTACACTTTGTACCTGTAGGTAAGCCTAGAATAAGGCTTACCTATAGGTACTGTAAATATCTCCTAAACGTGCACTATTTAGGAGATACTTATAATTATTAATACCGGTATCTATTTATTTTTTTAGTTCTTTGGTTTAGATACACTTTAAAGCGTAGTCAAGTATAGTTTAAAGGCACCTTGTGCTGTTGGCTCCTGCATTTATTATGCTCCATTGACCACCTTTCCCTCCACTGCCGTAATCTTCCGATGTGATAGACTAGACCTGTGACTGATACTCATCAAGAGTGCCAGCTATGCCTGCCCTTTCTGCCCAGCTCCTCTATTCATAGAAATTGATGGAGGAATATTTCAAAGAATGCAGCAGCCAGCAACACAAGGGACACATTGCATCAATAGTAAGTAATGTCCTTATTATTATTTTTCTGACTACACTTAAAGTGGTTGTAAACCCATTACAACCACTTTAACCTACAGGTAAGCCTAGATTAAGGCTTACCCGTAGGTGCAAGAAATATCTGCCAAACCTAAAAGGTTTAGGAGATATTTGCAGAACAAGCTGCACTGATGTCTACAGTGCATGCACCTTAGACATTGGGCGCAGGCGCACTGAGCGTGCCGTTTCTAAAGGCGATCATGCCGTTAGTTGCGGCACCAGCGTGCATGCGCGGGAGTGATGTCATCACGGCTCCGGCCAATCACAGTGCCGGAACGTGCAATACCCGGAAGTCACTCCGGGATAGATGGCTGCGTCGGAGGAGGGGAACAAGGACCGCTTTGGGGGGCTTTGATCTCAGGTAAGTAATTCATAATGAGCTAGTATGCTATGCATACTAGCTCATTATGCCTTTGTCTTGCAGGGTTTTTTTATTATTTTTTATTTTTTTATTTCTGAGGCTTTACTTCCTCGTTAAGCTTTAAGGAAGAATAACACTCAGCTGAGCTGTTTTTGGAATTTATTTAGCATGAAACCTTTAATAAACCTATGTAAATAAAAGTATTCAGTGAACCAGCGATACCCCTGGATAATTCAAAATGAGCATATGATGACAACATTCACACGTCAAAATGATCAGTAGACACAGCAGTATTCTGCTTAGAAGGCTCTTGGTAGTCGCCCAGCAAAACTCTCCATAAGGAATGCTGCAGATCCTGCTCCCAATCCCTCCTCTTGGTCTTGGGGTCACCTTGCTCCTTTTTGAGCTTCTTGATTGTTCAGGGATATCGGGACAGGTATTGGCAAATGATCACCAGATTAACGCCTGGTACACACAATAAGATTATTGGACGAATGATCGTCCATTTTTTTTTTTCCATGCTAATCTCATCCTAAAAATTAAGAGTTTACTAAAGTTAAAAAAATTCTCGTATGACAGAAAAAAGAATTGGCAAGTGATGTAAAGTGTATTTTCGAATGACAACTGTACTGATTAAACGAAAATTGTACAATCTGGAATCGTACTTGTCCGATCAGATAATATTGGATGAACTGTCATGATCGGCTCTCGAATGCTCTGTATTAACCATCAGATTATCGTACGATCGCTTTGAAAGAGGTATTTTTCATACGATTTTCTGATTGTGTGTACGGGCCTTTACTCACTAATCTCCTCTAGGCTGAATGAACCTGGAAACACAAAATTATGAGTGCTTCCAGGTTGGAGATTCTCAGATCTTAGTTGCAGAAGCTGTGCACGTTGCGGAACAGGGACTCTCTGTGATTAGCATGGGGGATAGCAGGCACTGAGGAAAGAGGGTCCAGTATGGGGCACCAACAGATTCTTCACCAGTGTGATAAGTTTCAGAATGGGGGGGGGCGAGCACCAACATTTTCGGTGCTGCACTCCCCCCACAATTCTAAAGGGTGTCCATGAAACTCTTTATTAATTCTCCACATTATACATTGAAAAACAAAGTAGAGATTCTATACAGACCAAAAGAAAAAAAAAAATACTAGTATATCTAAAGTACAAAAATATTTGCAAACACATTTTTCGAGGTTAATTAAAAGTATAGTATATTATATTGGTTGTTGGTCAAATATACAACCTGATCTTTTATGTCACATTTTCATTACTTTTGGACTTGATCCAAGGTTCTTTAATGACAGATTGCAAGACATGCTGGGTTTTCTAATAAGAAAGCCCAGTACTGACTATTTACTTGTTTACTGAGTCCATTTGTCTAATTAAATATACATATATTTGTATGCCAGCTAGCAGACAGGGAGGGGCAGACTCTCCTTTGACACATTCAGATGTTTGTGTTAAGAATAGACCTATATAACAACGGATCAATCTAACCAGGCTATTCACAACATACCAGTAAATCACTGCACAAATACAGTGGTGTGAAAAAGTGTGTGCCCCCTTCCTCATTTCCTGTTCCTTTGCATGTTTGTCACACTTAAGTGTTTCGGAACATCAAACCAATTTAAACAATAGTCAAGGACAACACAAGTAAACACAAAATGCAATTTGTAAATGAAGGTGTTTATTATTAAAGGTGAAAAAAAATCCAAACCATCATGGCCCTGTGTGAAAAAGTGATTGCCCCCTAAACCTAATAACTGGTTGGGCCACCCTTAGCAGCAACAACTGCAACCAAGCGTTTGCGATAACGTGCAATGAGGCTTTTACAGCGTCCTGGAGGAATTTTGGCCCACTCATCTTTGCAGAATTGTCCTAATTCAGTTACATTAGAGGGTTTTCGAGCATGAACGGCCTTTTTAAGGTCATACCACAACATCTCTATAGGATTCAGGTCAGGACTTTGGCTAGGCCACTCCAAAGTCTTCATTTTGTTTTTCTTCAGCCATTCGGTGGTGGACTTACTGGTGTGTTTAGGATCATTGTCCTGCTGCAGAACCCAACTTCGTTTCAGCTTGAGTACACGAACAGATGGTCAGACATTCTCCTTCAGGATCTCTTGGTAGACAGCAGAATTCATAGTTCCTTTTATCACGGCAAGTCTTCCAGGTCCTGAAGCAGCAAAACAGCCCCAGACCATCACACTACCACCACCATATTTTACTGTTGGTATAATGTTCTTTTTATGAAATGCAGTGTTCCTTCTACGCCAGATATACTTGGACACACACCTTCCAAAGAGTTCCACTTTTGTCTCATCGGTCCACAGAATGTTGTCCCAATAGTCTTGGGGATCATCAAGATGTGTTGTGGAGAAATTGAGACGAGCTTTGATGTTCTTTTTGCTCAGCAGTGGTTTTCTCCTTGGAACTCTGCCATGCAGGCCATTTTTGCCCAGTCTTTTCCTGATGGTGGAGGCATGAACGCTGACCTTAACTGAGGCAAGTGAGGCCTGCAGTTCCTTGGACGTTGTTGTGGGGTCTTTTGTGACCTCTTGGATGAGTCGTCGCTGCGCTCTTGGGGTAATTTTGGGCGGCCGGCCACTCCTGGGAAGGTTCACCACTGTTCCATGTCTTCGCCATTTGTGGATAATGGCTCTCACTGTGGTTCGCTGGATTCCCAAAGCTTTGGAAATGGCTTTATAACCCTTTCCAGACTGATAGATCTCAATTACTTTCTTTCTCAATTGTTCCTGAATTTCTTTGGGTCTCGGCATGATGTGTAGCTTTTAAGGATCTTCTGGTGGACCTTACTGTGTCAAGCAGCTCCTGTTTAAGTGATGCCTTGATTGTGAACAGGTGTGGTAATAATCAGGCCTGGGTGTGGCTAGAGAAATTGAACTCAGGTGTGGACAACCACAGTTATAGTATGTTTTAAAAAGGGGGGCAATCATTTTTTCACACAGGGCCATGATGGTTTGGATTTTTTTTCATCTTTAATAATAAACACCTTCATTTACAAATTGCATTTTGTGTTTACTTGTGTTGTCCTTGACTATTGTTTAAATTGGTTTGATGTTCCGAAACACTTAAGTGTGACAAACATGCAAAGGAACAGGAAATGAGGAAGGGGGCAAACACTTTTTCACACCACTGTATTTCCTGTGTAACAGCTTCTTCCACCTCATTTGCTGGAATTGAAAAATGTATCGGCAACACTTTACATGAACAGCCTGTGGAAAACTGAAGAAGTCAGTAAATGATGTACCTCCCGAGTCCACTCACAACCAACATATCTCTTTTGGGAGGATTGACCCTGTATTGGAACTTTAGTCAGAAATTTAGGTCCTGCTAGATCATTTCCGGACAGGTCCCTTTTGCAGATATGTAAATAATAAAAAATAAGTGCCTATACTGTGTAAAATTCAGTAATAAATTGGGGTTGATTTACTAAAGGCAAATAGACCCTGCACTTTGCAAAGTGCAGTTGCATGTTCATGCAACACTCATCACAAGTGCCATGACGTCACTGCTGCTCTGTGCCTAGCCTGACGTACGTTTCGTCCAATGGAATTTCTACTGCGAGGCACACTTATTGCCTCAGAGAAGAAGTCCCATTGGACAAAACTTACGCCAAGCTAGACACGGAGCAGAGGTGATGTTGTGGCACCGGTGGTGGGTGTTAGACGAATGTTTGTTTCCAATAAGCCTATTTTAATATCTTTTCTTATACTGTATGATTGGGTTTTGGTGTTCCCTATAGGATAATTGCTGTGGGGAGTTGGGAGTTGCATCATTGGAGTCCACTAAGTAGGCTGAACAGCAGAGGCAGTATATACCCAAAGTGAGGGGTGATTGCTCATTGATGCGCATATAGACCTTGCAAGGTCTTAAGCTCATGTAAGCAGATATATTTGCCCTATCCATCGTGTGGGGAGCACTGGGTGTTTGCAAAACCAATTGAAGATCCCCAACGTCAAAGTGAAAAAAGTGTCCTTCCAATTTTTTGCGGTGCAAACACCCAGTGCTTCCCACAGGATGGATAGGGCCTTCCAAGGTCTATATGCACATCAGTGAGAAATCACCCCTCACTTTGGGTATATAATGCCTCAGCCATTCAGCCTACTTAGTGGACTCCAATGATGCAACTCCCCACAGCAATTATCCTTTAGGGAACTCCAAAACCCAATCATACAATATAAGCAAAAATATAAAAATAGGCTTATTGTAAAAAAACATTCGTCCAACACCCACCACATGTGCCACAACGTCACCTCTGCTCCGTACCTATCCTGATGTACGTTTTGTCCAATAGGACTTCTTCTGTGAGGCACACTTACTGCCTTTGGACTTTACATTTTATAAAGGTTTATACATCTATTCTAAAGATGGACTTTTTAGAATTGTTTGCCGCCTAATCATAGATAAGGGATTGTATCACAAACACAGGACAGCTCAACACGTTGATATTTATAATTATTAATGTGGAATGTATGTTTCATGTTAAAGAACATTCAATTTTAATCAAGTTGTCATGGGAAAAGTTCCTCTTTAACCACTCTTTAGTTACACTAAAAAAAATCCAATGTGCCAATAACAATGAATGTTGCAGAAAAGACATAGCTAAATACCTACCATCCATTTCTCACCCTGCCAAACCAATCGCCACATGTCGATTAAAAAAAACACTGCTTATCTCCAACTAGACAAAACCAAAATTTCCCCCAATTCATTTAGCTGTGTTTTGTTTTAAATAAATAAAAAAAAATACTAGAAACAAAGCATGCTGTAGGCTAATTAGCACCCCAACCTCATCCTTCACAAACCAACACGCGCATCTCTCATTAGACACGACCGCGCCGCCTATATCTATATGTAGCCATGTTTTTGTGATTAAGGGAAAAGAAAAAAAAAATATAATGGATTCAAATTCAATACTGTTGAAATTCTTGACAGTGGAGTAGTGGATGGAGGAGAACTTATAAATTATGTGTGCCCCTTCTTTGAAAAATGCATCGGAGGTTCCTTTGTGCACTGGCAACTACAGTAGGAATATGAGGCATTGTGTGTTTCCTCCTGCACAGCACCTGATAAAAGAATAAAGAACTGTGACATATTCTTAAGACAATAGAGGAATTAAAAAGAGACAATGCAGCAGCTGCTTCATTAATACAATCAAAAGGGAGCCCACTGGAGTCCAGATAATTAAGCACTACTGCTTTAGCCCTCCTTTCTATAAAACGGCTACAGAAAAAAAAAAAAATTAACCACTTCATAGTTCCTACGTACATGTATGTACTTGCTTATTTCACTTGATTAATGCCTCTTTGGAGCCCCTGGATCATGCCAACTCATGCTTTGTACAACTTTCCAACTGAACGAGAAAGAGTAGATGATAAAATCAGGTGGACATTGGGCAATAAATCAAAGCCTTCTCTCATTCGGACTATTTCTCCCCGTGCCTGGATCGTTTCCATGTTTTTTCAGCAAAAAAGCGAACCAAATATAGCATTCTAAGACTTTTTTTTTTAATTGTATTTTATTTTTGGACAGGTAGTTGTATGGGGCTACGCTAAAGGCTTTTCAGGGAAAAAAAAAAGATTTGTTGATATATCGTTTTTTTTTCTTCTTTCACGTAGAACCAGGCTTACAAAACTTGTCTGAAAATGCACACACAGGCTCACGGTTCAGTTTTTGGGAGTATTTTGGGATATTCTTTAGCCCATATTCTTTAGATGAAGGTCAGCCATGGATGGCTCAATAATTACAGGCGATTAAGAGGGGATCTATTGGCAGTCGGTGATTCTCGCCATCACATAGGAGGGTGGAGTATTTTGCAATGTGTTGGGTCCTTTGCTATTAAGTAAAAAGGAGAATCAAAGTAGCAAATGTTCTCTGCTGTCAGATAAGCATCACAGCATGTCCTGGTGCCGGAGCAAAGACGGGCAATGCCTCCCCTCCCATTCTTCTCTAGGAGATATCTGCCTGTCTGTGACCTACTTTATACAAGCATGTAGCAGTTTCCCATATGTTTGATAGAGTGTGTATAAAAAACCCTTGTGCATTAAAAAACTACCTTACCACAATGCATGCCACCTTGGGCAGTGCCATTAATTTAGAAAGGAGCCCTATACAGTACCTACAGTAGCCAACAATGCATCCACACTGCAGTGCATCACAGCACATCAGGGACGTGCGGTGAGGTCAGTGGTTGGTAAGGCGCTGGCTAGTATCAGAGCCAGATACACACAGGTTACATACGCCAAGATCGTTAGAGCGAGAACAATATTCCTAGCACTAGACCTCCTCTGTAACTCTAAACATGTAACCTGTAAACATTTTTAAAGCACCGTCTATGATTTTTAAGTACTGAAGTTTGGCGCCATTCCACAAGTGTGCGTAATTTTAAAGCGTGACATGTTAGGTATCTCTTTACTCAGCGTAACATCATCTTTCACATTATATAAAAAAATTGGGCTAACTTTTTTTTTTTTTTTTGGGGGGAGTTTTATTAATGAAACAGTTTCTTTAAAAAAAAAAAGGTGCGTTTGAAAAATTGCTGCACAAATACTGTGTGACATAGAAAGTTGCAATGACTGCCTTTTTATTCCCTAGCGTGTCTGCTAAAACATTATTTATAATATTTGGGGGTTCTGAGTAATTTTCTAGCAAAATAATGATGATTTTTACATGTAGAAGAGAAGTGTCAGGATTGGCCTGGTGGCAAGGGGTTAATTACCATAAGTAAATAATAAACAAAATAATTATTATATATTATTTTAAGGTAATTTACTATATTTTCAAAATCTGTACTCAAGCAGGTGGCTTAATGGACAAATTACTGAAGTTTGAAGAATTAACTTCAAATCAATTATTTCACAGTAAATAGATAAATAATAAATTTAACTTGATTAAAACAGTACCTTTTCAACAGCAGCAGATCCTCCCTCTTAAAGTGGTTGTAAACCTTTACAAACCACTTTAACCTACAGGTAAGCCTAGATTAAGGCTTTCCTGTAGGTCCAAGAAATATCTCCTAAACTTACACGGTTTAGGAGATATTTACAAAAAGATAGGCACCGCTGTCTACGGCGCACGCGCCGTAGACAGTGGTGCGCAGGCGCACTGAGCATGCCGCAGATCACAGCGATATGCCGCTCGTGTCGGCTCCCGTGCGCATGCGCGGGAGAGACGTCATTGTGGCTCCGGCCAATCACAGCCGGAGCAGCGAGACCCGGGAGTCACTCCGGGATACATGGCAGCGGTGAAGATAAAGGAGGAGGACCGCTTTGGGGGCTTCGTTCTCAGGTAAGTTATTCATAATGAGCTAGTATGCATACTAGCTCATTATGCCTTTGCCTTGCAGGTTGCATTTTTTTTTAAGTGCCTTTACTTCCTCTTTAACTGTGTGAGAAAAACATGGGATTATGGGTAAATCGTATACCCATAAGCACATATTTTTTCCTTTTTTGTAGTTAAGAGGGCTGGGCTGGAAGGGGGCATTGGTCTTTTAGATGCATGCCCCTTCTATGACACTGCAGTGAGAGGACAGTCCCCAGTGCAGCATTTTTATTGGACAGCTTGTTCCAATTGTGCTTTACCATTGGTCCAAATCTCCAAGCTGTCCTTTGAGCTCATTGCTTCTGACAAGAAGTGAGAGGCACTGTGAGCTCAACCTCTCAGTCTGTTGCAAACAGAGTGTGCCAGCTTGTATTTAATCTGGCTGCTCTGTATGTAGATTCTTACAGGCTGCGCAAGGAGCCCCATATCTCTGGAACCGTAGATGATAGGAGCCCCAAATTTGGGGTCTCTGTGACCCCAGGTCATCACGCAATGACCCTCGAGGCTCGATCATTTTTTTATTTATTTTTTGTATGGTCATGGCTCCCCTGACTACACGTCCCTGCAGCATATGTGTTGCAGGGCTGTTTTTTGGGCAGCCCACCCAAATAAAAATATTGACTGCCTTAATAAAACGTGGAAATATGTACGGTGCATGAGCATGCTGCGGTAATCAACTCCAATGAATCAAAAGGTTATGAAGGGGCTCTTACATTTCCAATGTTTAGTGAAACCACTGTAAAATATGAATTATTTTTTATTATATGAACTCACCAGTGCATAATCAGTAAACAAAAGCTTTGACCCAGTTTCTCCAAAGACCATGTAATTCCCCCAATGGTTGAAGCCATCTTGTCCCCTGCATAGCACAGGCTACAACAGCAGCCCCATATCAGACATGTCTGCCTTTCATGCAACAGTCATTGATTTCTGCAGTTGAGGAAAATGAAAAGATAGCCCGGGACCCCATAGGGTTATCTTATTGGTATTGTTAACTTAAAGCGGTGGTAAAGCCCGCTTTGTTATTCTTACCTACAGGTAAGCCTGTGATATGGCTTACCTGTAGGTAAAATGAATATCTCCTTAACTTGCACTGTTTAGGAGATAGTCACCCTGCATGCAGTCGCTGACAACACCGGCGCCTGCTCTTTGAAGGTCTGGCATACCACGCTGGACATTTAGAGCTTCTTGCCAGAACCAAGGGCTTCCATGGGCATGTGCGGAAGTGACTTCATCGTGCCTCCAGTCACTCACAGTGCTGGAGCCTAGGAACCCAGAAGAAAAGCCGATAGAAGATGTCATCCCTCTCATCGGTGACCGGGCACCACTGAAATGGGCTTCGTTCTAAGGTATTTCATAATGTGCTAGTTTGTGATACACTCTTAGCACATGATTGCATTGTCTTACAGGTGTTTTTTTTTTCTTTGAAGCAGTTTACTACCACTTTAAAGGAGAAGTACATCCAAAACTTGTTTGGCTGTACTTCTCCAGTGGATCACATACGTGCAGATCATTTTACAGAGCCGGTCAAGGCTTGGGAAAGATTGGAAGCCGACTTGGAGGAGAGGACACTCGTAGCCGAGTCGCTGCACCACGCTGTCTGCCACCCGCCACAATGGGGTAAGTGCAGGACGGACCGGCAAACAGTGGGATAATGTTTTTGGGCAAAAGAGACATACATATCCCCCTCTAACAAACCTCTACCTACTGGCAATTTTGGGGTTTTTAAACTTTAGTTTTGACATTCTGAACTTGAAGCGATACAAGGGGGCTTATCGGAGGAAGAGAATATTATTTTAGCCCAATGAAACTTAGCCCAGTTAAAAACAGAAGACAGCAAATTAATACCTAAAGTTGTAATACATATGCATTTTTTTAAAAGTCATAAAGGGTGAGCAAACCCTTAAAGAGTATCTCTAATTTTGTTGAGAGAAAATCATTCCCCTGTGGGTGATCTGTGTACATTGCAGAGATTTTAACAATGTTTGTTGTAGATTCCTACCTTTTGTTATTCTGAAGAAATAGCTGTTTGTTTGTCTGCCCATGTGCAACTGTGGCAGAGTCTGAATATCTTTAGATGTGATTAACGCTTTAGTAGTAACTCACCAAAACTGAAATGTTTGTTGCAGAGGCTGCCCAAAATCTGACTTGTATCTTAGAGCAGACTTCTGGGAAAATCAGTAAACCAATCATACAAGCAGAAAATTACATTTCTGGGGGCATTCTGTACACGAATTATGTGATCGCCTTATTGGTAGGTAGCCATATTGCATTGGGTTTTACTGAAAATTACAGATTAAAAAGGAAATATTTAAAGTTAAAAAAATGTCACCTTAAAGCGGGAGTCCGCCGTTTTTTTTTTTTTAAAAGCCAGCAGCTACAAATACTGCAGCTGCTGACTTTTAAAATAATGACACTTACCCGCCCAGCGCGCCCGCGATGTCGGCACCCGAAGCCGATCTCTCGATCGTCTCTAGGGTGCTGCCGCCGCCATCTTGGGTATGGGAATCAGGAAGTGGAGCAGCTTCATTTCTCGGTTCCCTACTGCGCATGCGCGAGTCGCTCTGTGCAATAAGGATGGTCCCCGCTGTCTCTGGGATCCGTGTGTTTCCCAGCAGACAGCGGGGGACCTTCGGAAAGGGGCGTAGATTCTGCGGAAAGGGGCGTAGCTTCTGCAGATATCTATGCCGGAAGTGGGTGCAGATACCTGTACTGTACAGGTACCTGCACCCCCCTCCCCCCTGAAAGGTGCCAATTGTGGCGCCGGAGGGGGGGAGGGTTCCAATGAGCGGAAGCTCCACTTTAGGGTGGAGCTCCGCTTTAATGCATTCTATGCATTAGGGTGATAAACCTTTTGTATTGCAACTGCCCTCCAGGCCCCCCCTTTTCCTTACCTGAGCCCGATCCAATCCAGAAATGTACATGAGCGCAGCGGCTCTGAACACTGTCTTTCTCATCTCATATATATATATATATATATATATATATATATATATATATATATATATATATAAACACACTGTATTACGTTACTTTAAGATATAAACAATACATTCTTCCTAATATATTTATTATCTAGCTTTTGAAAATTGATCATCTATGTTTTATATCACATTGAAAGACTTGTACAGCTACAAAACAATTGTTTGTCACTAACAAGTGATCAACATTCTCCTGCAGATTGTTATATAATATAATATATGGAGAGCCACAGGCAGCAATTACAGAACTACTCCAAGATATATACTCAGAAAGACTACTACACAATAAGACACTTAATATAACATGATTTAATCAGCTGCTGAAGATAAGGTGCAGCTAATGTTTTTTGTTGGCACAGTAATTATTACTATATCAAAAAAAATCATGATTTGTAAAGTGATGGAATTACAATCAATCCATGAGAAGAACTGGAAAGACACAAATGTGGTCACTGCTATTGAAAAATAAATGTTGATGACATTTGCTTCAATGCAAGTTTTATTTAACGAACTGCACAATTCTCTACTGTGTAAAGTCTTCTGGTCTGTGTATTAGGCAAAGCTATCAAAATTGACACTATGGTATATATATATATATATATATATATATATATATATATATTTTTTTTTTTTTTTTTTTTTGTCTTTTAGTTTATTGGGGCACAGGAGCACAGAACAGCCTTCTTGAGGGTTATGTCCCACTAGAGATCCCAACACACTCTTCCCAACACACACATTCCTGAAGAAATGGCTGTGAATATAAGTGGGTGTTGAAGTGACCACCTGCTGGAACCATGTCTAGTCAGCGCAAGAGAATGTCACCAGCACACCAAGGATCTCCAGAACAAGTCCAAAGCTGAATATATTTTTTTTGCAAGCTAGTCTCATATTGAAAACCAATAGCTTATTAAATTTACGAAAATTCTTGTAAGACAGAACACAAGAAGAAAGAAGAATACGAGAAAAAGTTTGGAGATTGTCCCTTTGGATAATTTTGCAAGAACTGTTGTGATCGGCACTTGAAAGCTGTTTACTAACGATCAGACTATTGGACGATTGCTCCGAAAGCGGTATTTTTCGTCCGATTTTCTCATCATGTGTACTAGGCATAAGGGTCACTCATTTGGTGATGGGAATGCTACAGAAGTTAGCAGCAAGGCAGTGGTGTGTCCCTCACCCAGCTGACAAGGGAGTGACACATGGCAGTATTTCTCCTACTTTTTTTTATTAACCATGGCTAGGGATAAAGAGACGATTACTAATGTGACATGGACCTTAAACAGCCCTCACTTCCATCACAAATCCTAAAAGTAAGGATTTTATCATAATGGGCAAAGCCTTGCAAATCAAAGCCTTGCAAATCATTCCTTTAGAACAATTGGGCAACACTGAATTTAGAACTACTGCTTTCCGACTCCATCCTGGATATCCAGTGTGCCCCTGTGCCTTTAAGGAGGAGTGGGCTCCCCCCAGGCAAACAATCCATCAATTATTTTATATATATATATATATATATATATATATATATATATATATATATATATATATATACTATATATACTATATATATACTATAGTATATATATATATATATATATATATATATATATATATATATATATATATATATATATATTTCTACTATGGAGGCTCTCAAAATGTCTAGAGCTGGGACTACAGATAATACTGGGGTGCCTTGTCGCTGCCTCTGCAGCTTGTGCATGTATTTGCAAATATGTGCAAACTAAACCCCTGTTTTAATGTGAACTGTTAGCCCTTGTACACACGGTCGGATATTCCGATGGACAATGTCCGATAGGACCGTGTTGTCGGATAATCCGACAGTGTGTGGGCTCCATCGGACTGTTTCCATCGGAGTATCCGACGGACCAAGTTTTCCAACTTGTCTATAAAATTTTCTGACAAAGTGCTCCGATCGGACTTTGTCCGATCATCTGTAGAGAATTCCGATCGGACAAAGTGCCACGCATGCTCAGATCAAATTCCTAGACCAAAGCTATTGGCTACTAGCCTGAACGTATTCCCGTCCTAACGAAATAACGGCATCACGTTAAGTACGATCGGATTTTCTGACAACTTTGTCCGACTGTGTGTATGCAACAGTTTCGGACAAAATCCGTCGGACAAAATCGGACGGATTTGGTTGTCGAAATGTCCGACCGTGTGTACAAGGGCTAAGACAGAACAATTCGGTTTGTTGCAGACTGGTTGGTAATGAAGATTGTGAATGGCCTCAATAAACAGTATTTATGGATAGATAAGGTCAGTTAAGAGTTGTACCATCATCCAGAGATAAGGGGGTTGGGTTCATACATTGCCTGAAACATTGCTCTCTCCTGTATGTGATTAAATGCATTGTTTTTGATCATGTGCTTATTAAATTGTAGATATTTTCTTGATGAAGCAGCTCAGTCCGCAAAACTAGTAGAAATACTGTCCAACTATCCCACTGTGATCTTCCACATCAGGGGAGTATTATCTTGATGATACACATGGACCGTCACCTATTTTTTATTCATCATTGATATTTTTGTCATGTATTGTGTATCTATAAACTTTTGTATATCTTTTTACATGATTGTTTCTACATTTGAACTTACCTTTATTGTATTGTACCGAGATAGTACAATCGCCCGCTAGCTTTTTATTGAGTACCTGTCTGGGGACTCGGCTCCCAACCCCTTTATCTCAGGCTGGTTGGTAAGTTGAGCTGGGAATTTTTTTTCGTTTTTGTTAGTGTGAAATCTGGGCCTGATGCTGCTGCTTCATCATTTTCCAATCAATAGGTTGGGGTGGGTAAGTGGCCAAGCTTTACTGATTAACTGCAGTGGAATAAAGAAAATTAGGTCACTAACCTGGTTATGCTGCCTGTCAGGGTTGCTTGGATTACAAGACTAGTTGAACAAATCTTTTGACTCAGAGTTCCGCTTTAACTGCCTAAAACTATTTTTTTTTCTTGACTAGAATATCGCTTGAAAATGAAATGTTCCTATGCTTGATGAACTCACGATCTTAGTCTATCAGGTCTTTTTTCCTTTTTTTTTTGCTATTAATAAGCATGTAAATTAAGCTATTTTTTCAGCTTTTAACAAAATTCAGGCCAATTCCTTCCAGCCTTGATTGAGTTGTTAGAGCTTATTTATTACACTGGGAGCTTCCTAAAGGAATATCCTCAGAACTTGTGTGAATTTAAGAAGATTATTTCTTTCTATGGGGACCTGAGTTCAAATCCAGAGTTGATCGGGCTGAGTATACATATCCTTTCATTAGATGACTAGGAAAGTCTTAGGTGAAATCAGTTCCTGGTGGAGTACAGTCATAAAACTATTAATTATTTGGCACGAAAAGCAGATTGGACTGAAAAAGCCTAAAACTGATGACTGAACAGGACTCCCAGAACACTTGAGAACTTGGAGCTAGTATAAAGCCACTGATCCACAACATTTCACTATATAATTCTGCTCAAACGTTGAGCGCCGAGACAATGGAATCATTCTGAACGGAAGCTGTGGGGGCTTGTTTATCAAGTAACTGGAGCAAAGATAAAAATACTGGTGTTGTCTGGAGCACGGACATGTTTGCTTCACTTTATAAAGTGTGGAAGTACGGTAGTAACGAATAAAAGCTGGAATAGGACCCATTGGTATAGGATTCACCCAAATTCCTTCCTTCCCTCCTTCTCTCCCCTTCCTTTCTTCCCTTCTTCCTCATTCCCTTCCTTCTTTCCTCCTTTCTTCCCTGTTTCACCATTCATTATTCCTTCTCGTTCTAACATTCTTCCCTCCTCCATCCCTTCATTCTTCCCTCCTGGTCCTTCCTTAATCCCCCCCCCCCCCTCGTTCTTTCCTCCTCCATCTCTTCCATCTTCCCTCCCTTCCCTTCTTCATTCTTCCTTCTTCACTCCCTCTTCACCTTTTTTCATTCTTACTATATATTTCCCTCCCCTCCTCCATTCCTTCCTTGTTCTCTTTTTCCTCCTTCACACAGCTCACAGAAACAGAGCTGAGGTTGTCAATCAGCTGGAGATCCCTCCCCTGTCACCATTGTTCTCGTTGTGTCAGGAAAACTTGTCAGAAGTGATTCATGCAGATAGCAGAGGAATGAAGTAGCAGATAGAAACTTTGTTTCTATACTTAGTGCTCCTAATTGAGGCAAGTACACACCATAGAGGGATATGCTTTGTCCGTATTTCATGTCTGAAATTATTACCTGAATCCTCGAACTTGTCCCACGGGGACACGCCTTCTCTCTGCTAGGGGGTTCTCGGCTATTGATTGGATAGATTAATAGCAGCACAGCCATTGGCTCCCGCTACTGTCAATCAAATCCAATGACACGGCCGCCGAGGAGCGGTGTCGAGTATTGCATTCGGCGTCTGTGGACGCCAAATGCTGGATTCGGGAGCGTGCCCACAAGTTAACACCCCCCCCCCCCGCAGGACAGCGTTTCTCCTAGGGGGTTATCTGATGCGGGGAGGAGCCGAGAGAGCCGCAGAGGGACCCCAGAAGACCAGGATCAGGGCCACTCTATGCAAAACGAGCTGCACAGTGGAGGTAAGTATGACATGCTTGTTATTTAAAAAAAAAAAACTTTTAGTGTCACTTTAAGGGGGTGTGCTACACTAACTATGTATAAAAGTGAATAAATTCCACAATGCAGCACTGCCTTTGCTTACTGCTGTAAAATGTATTATCTCCGCCTGCCTCATCACAATACGTTCCAGTAGCCAGCACCGGATGGGTGTCTTGACGGGAGGTTGTCACAACCCCCAACCTGCAGCTGATAAGCAGATTACAAATTTGCTGAACACGTTGCTTATAAACAAAAGCATTTATCAATTAATAATTTGCAATAAAGTAATGTAACTTCCAGCTGAGTCCCAAACTGTAATTGTCTTTACCATCTGCCTGCGAAAACAGCAAGTCTCAGCATTAGACATAGGCAAAAATAGATCACATCGACCTGAACAAAAAAATGCATTTTTATGCCAATGTTTTGTAAAGAGATGCAAATGACATGAGACATGAGAGGGGGTCAGTGGAATATGCATTGGGGGCTATTTACTAAAGACAATTTATATGCTAATAAAATGTGTCACACTGGATCGGGGGTTGGTGGTGGAGCAGAAGTCATCCAAGGCCACAATACTATGGAAAGAAGCAGGTCTTTGGATTACAATGTTAGCTAAACACTACATTTGCAACTGTCCAGAGTTATAAAGACAAAAATATATATTAACCACTTGCCGAACCGCCTCACTGGGAATTTATGTCATGACTCCAATATTGGGGCTATGGCTGCAGTTATATGCCATAAGCCCGTTATTTCCTTTCCCCTCAGGTGGACAGCATTCAGATAAAAGTGATCCCAGCAGTGGATTCGCCATGGGATCACTTGCCCCTCCCTGTCACTTCCCGGGTTTGTGTTACCGATCAGTGAGCCCGGGATTCATTCGGCGCCGGGAAGTGTTTTCCTATTGAGATGAGTGATGGCAAGATGGCCACCACTCATCTCTATACCCTTGGAGGACCAGAGTGATATCATATGTCACTTCCGGTTCTCAGACCATGTAAACATTTTTTTTTCTTAAAACAAAAAGATAAAAAAAATATTATTTTAAAGCGCCCCCATCCCCGCGCGCTTGTGTGCAATAGGGAACACATACGTAGCTCACGCCCACATATGTAAACTGTGTTTGCACCTCACATGGGAGATAATGCTGTGAACGTCTGAGTGAGAGCAATAATTCTAGCACTAGACCTCCTCTATTAGGGCACTTTCACACTGAATTGGTTTTCAGGCGCTTTAGTGTTAGAAATAGCCTCTGAAAAGGCCTGAAAACCACCTCCCATTCATTGCAAGTGTGTCTTTTCACACTGGGACAGTGCACTTGAGGGACGTTACGAAAAGTCCTGTAAGTGGCATCTTTGGGGCAGTTTGGGAGCGCTGTAAATATCACTCCCAGAATGCCCTACCCATTGCAATGAATGGACAGCGCTTCCAAAGCACCTGAAAAGCTCCTTGAAAGCGCTAATGGCCGGGGTGCTACCAGTGTGAAAGGAGTCTAACCCTAAAATGGTAACTGTAGAAATTGTTAAAGCGTTGATCTTTAGGTATCGTAGATTGTTGCCATTCCATGAGCACATGCAATTTTAAAGAATGACATGTTAGGTATCTATTTACTTGGCATAACACCAGCTTTCAATGCGACCGACGGGGGCTCGCATTGGCTCCATGGGCGAGCTGGGGGTACGCGCGCCTAGTGGACAAAAAGGGAACCAACTTAACATGACAGCGATTTGCGCAGCCGAGCCATGTTGCTGTAGTATAACTGCGGCGGCTGGTCGGCAAGCGATTAATAAATGTGGAAGTCAAAGCATTTTTTAAAACCTGTAGAAACCCTTAGCTCTCATCAATGCACCTTATGTTTTACTGATCTGCAGCCAAGATTCTTTAATATGGATCGCTAAATCAGGCTACCATTCCCCATGGCCTGAAACAGTGACATCACAATAAAATGTCAGTCCCTTTAGGGTCATGTGACTTTACCACATTATTAGCTGAAGTAGTGGTGGTCAACTTAGGGAATATGGGGGGAGGCCGCAAATGCGGTCCCCAACATCCAGAGGGCCACACAATAGTTTTCTTTTCATAAATCTCAAGATATATAGATAGAGTGTTTGACTGAATCAGCTGAAATTACACTATAAGAGGCATCATCTCCAACTTTTACATTGCATAACAAAAGAAGAAATAAGCGGGACTTTAAATATGACTCTGATAGTGAAATCAACAAGTCAATAAAATTTACACCAAATTTTTATAACAAAATTCCATGTTAAAACTGCTTGCCTACTGGTCACTTTTACCCCCTTCTTACCTAGGCCGATTTTCAGCTTTTAGTACTCTCACACCTTGAATGACACTTGCAGGGTCATGCAACACTGTGCCCATATAACATTTTTATAATTTTTTTCACACAAATATAGCTTTCTTTTGGTGGGATATAATTATCACTGCATTTTTTTTCTTTTTTTACATTTTTTGCTAAATAAATGAAAACAGACAGAACATTTTGAAAAAAAAAAAAAACATGATCAGGTTGCACTGATGGGCACTGAGGTGCCACTAATGGGCACTGATAGGTGGCACTGATGGGTGCTGAAAGGTAGCACTAAAGGACACTGATAGGTGGCAATGATGGGCACTGATAGGTGGCATTGATGGGCACTTATAGGTGGCACTGGTGGGCACTGACAGGCACTGGTAGGCAGCACTGATAGGCAGTATTGATAGGTGACATTGATGAGGACACACTGATTGGCAGCACTAGTGCACTGGTGGGCACTGAATGGCAGCAGTGGTGGGCACTGTTAGGACTGCATTGATAATCATTGCCCTGTAGATGTCCCTTTAACACGAGCTGATTACCAACACTCTTCTCCTCCCACTGTTGGCTTGTGTTTACATCATGATCAGCTGTCATTGGACACAGCTGATCACGTGGTAAAGGGCCACTGTGGTTGGTTCTTTACCCGGATCTGTGATCAGCTGAGTCCAAAGGACTCAGCGATCACAGGGTGCGCTGCCTGCATGCTGCAGGGGGCAAACGGCCATCGTGATCATATGATGCCCTCCCAGAAAAGTAAGCCTACGCTGTAGCCACCTTTCGGCTATAATGCGGATGGGAAGTGGCTAAAGAAGATAGGACATTTTTACGAGAAACAACCATTAAAATACAATATATATATGCATGGTTAAGCCTTCCAATCCAGCAATTATCCTTCCCTGCACAAATTCACACAGCAAAGCCTTACTTTGAGTTCATTCAAGGTTCCCTATTTTAACTGAAGCCCTGATGAAGGGGGAGTTTACTTGACCCCTGAAACGCACTGTGTGAGTGTCTTTTAGTACAATACCAATACATGAAATTGGACTTTTATCTTTTGGTCTGGCACTCTTTCCACGTATGAAAGTTTCTTTCTGGCAGTTCAAAGGATGGCATTGCGGCAAGGAACCTTCTGGAATCAAATCCCATCCCCCATGGGGCCCGTTGCAGTGCATGCCCTGCACACTTTAAAGACACCCCAGTAAGTATCATAAACGATTTACATTTTTTGTAAAAATCCTTTCTGCCAAATCAGTGCGTCTGATCTTCCGCAGATTTTTTTTACCAACACTTCCTGTATTTGCATTCAAGTGATGACAGACTGGCTGACATTTTTTTGATGATTACAACAGTGGACCATGCTGGCATAATATGTTTTTAAATAGCCAGTTGTATTCTCCAATGTAAGCCCTTGTGACAGAGAGCAATGCAGGGGACTGAGACAGAGCGTTGTCACTCTTTAACAGAAAGGGCATCTCTGATTCCTTCTGTATTGAATTGTATTGTAACTGTACTGTCTGCCTTCGTGTTGCAAAGCGATGCGCAAACTGTTGGCGCTATATAAATCCTGTATTATAATAATAATAATAGTAATAATAACGACCTTTATGGCAGAATCACCAGCTATTATGTTAATGAAAGTTGCAGAATAAAAAAATATAAAAAATTACTTTTTGAATTACTTTACCATAATAAAGCTTATATGAGATTTAACAAAAGATTCAAATTGAAGTACATATTTTGTGCTATGTAAAAAAACTGAAACAAAAACTTTGTGCACAACCTATTATTAATCACTTATGTCCACCTTTGATGAAGGGATTTATTTTTATTTTGTTTTGCACAGAGATTATAAGTGTGCCACAATTAATTATGTTGTTGATTAAATTAATTATTTATTTTATATAATAAACATTATTGAAATAAATATTACTACTTCTGCCTATTTTACTGATACTATCACCAAGGACAATAGTAAAAATCATGACGATGATAATGGTGTTAATGGTAAGAAAAAAAAAAAAAAAAAGGATAGGAATGACAGAATATAGCTTTATCTAATTGTGGGAACCTAGGTGTTATAATTCGGTAGCTCATTAAACCATACACGGCCTGATCTTTTATAGGATATGACAAAGTAACTAAGAGCTGTCTGTTTTTCCAGCCACAAACGACACACAAACTCGAACAATTATCACCCTGCGTGTTATTTTGTAGCATGGCATTAAAACTGGAACTATACTGTAATCAGCCACTGTTTTACGTATTTTAAAAAGAACCTAAGTCTTACAAGTAAGGAACGAGCCAGTAGAGGGCGCACTAGGCATTTCAACTGGACCCCAGTGTACATAATCATTAGAAAACATTTAAGCCAACCATGTGTGTTTCTTTCACTTAAATTATATAACAACCAGCACTATTAAATAAGTATGCACTTTAAAAGGTAAATAGCGACATTAGGTAAATCCAGTATATTATCCGAAATTGAGAACTGTCACGTATAAAATGTGTAACAAAATGACTAATATCTGCAGTTTGACATGAACGATATGCTATTTTCAGTTACAGAAACTCACCCAGGGATGTGAACCTCTGAAAATAATATTAAGGTTTGACTACTTGGAGGCAACATTGTATTATTAACCCAATTATGACATACAAAAAAATTGTATGGACCATGAGGGTTACGGAGACAATCCATCCACAGGTGGACGAGGCTCCCATGGCTGGCTGTCCGGTTTGTGCAGGTGCATGATACCATGGCCAGTACTCATTATTAGATCTGCACGGTCTAGATGCCATGGCTGTGTTAGGGAGAAGGAATGCAAAGCTACAGTTATTGACCTTCTTCTGTACACTGAATCCTACTTAAAACAGAAGGTATTTACATGTCTCATGCCAAAAATATGGGGATCATTTATCATTTCAGTACACTCAGTGGATGCCATAAAAATCATTCATTTATGCCCCCAAACAGCCAAATGCATATCCAGAGGCTCAACGTATAGTACTAATACAGCACAAATCCATGGTTTCCATACATTGCATGGATGATGGACAAAAAGACCTGAAACAGCAGTATGTAATTTGGAATAAATGGCTGTATAATATCCACTTCAAGACCACAATACGTATATATATATATATATATATATATATATATATATATATATATATATATATATATATATATATATATATATATATATATAGTGGCTTTGAAGTGGTTTACTGGGATAATGGCTGAAGCTATCAGCCATAATCCTGGTATTGTTGCTTTCTCATGAAAGCGTTCCAAGCGGCACATGAGCTGCTGGAACACTTTCAGAAGTGGCAGGAGAGGACCGCCTCTGCCAGTTTGCTCGAACAATGATCTGACAATGTGGTTGGCTAGTCCCAGGGGTGATGAAACAGTAGGTCCTCTTTGGTCGCCTCTATGGCCTTGGAAGACTAGGGTGACTTCATGACGTCACTTCTGGTCCAGGCGGGAAGTAAACCTTTTTTTTTTAAAGCAAAAGATCAAAAATGTTTTTTATTTTTTATTTTTTATTTTAAAGGTAAAGGAGAGATTTGGGGTCTTTTAGATTATTTCTATTTCTTATTTCTATTACAAGGATATACATTCCTTATATTAGGAATAAAAGTGATTAAAAAAGAAAATGAAAGGAACTGTGTACAAATAAAAAATAAAATAAATAAGAAAAGGAAATTGAAGCAAACACATACTTAAGTCGCTCACACATATGTAAACGGTATTCACACCACATTATTGTATATTATTGTTGCTCTCGGTATTATTGCTCTTGCGTTAGAGCGAGATCAATAATTCTAGTGCTAGACCTTCTCTGCAAATCTAAACAGGTAACCTGTAAGGGTGCTTAAAGCATTGCCTATGGAGATTTTTAAGTACTATCGTTTGTCCCCATTCCATGAGCATGCGCTAACCCAAAACAAGTCTCTTCTTCTTTGACCTAATAGCCGACAGCTCTCCTACATACACGGATGAGCACACACAAACCTTCTTGGAGTGATGGCCAGCCTGCAGCCTTGTCTTTCCCCACAGAGTAGTGACCATTCACAACTTCTCAGCTTGGTTAAAGAGCACCAAAAACCTGAATAGGCAAGAAGATCAAAGCCGCATTGTCGGAGTTAACTTCTAGATTTTGGAAAGCGTTATCCAGACTTAATTTAAGTCTAATCCCCATAATCCAATGGGATGGCATACAATTGTAAGCTATGACTCAATGATGATTTTGACAGGAGAAAGAGAAATAAAAAGCTTTCTTTTAACATTTATGGAAACCAAACCCAATGGCAACGTGACAAACATGAGCACACTTTAGTTCAAATGGTTTACTCAATTTTAATAATAACATTTATGAACCAGAGTAATAATAATCACATTTCAATGCCATAAGGCATCAAAACATGGAAAGGAATGAGGGAGGATAGGTGCTAGATAAGATGCAGGGAAACACACAGCAAAAGAAAGCGGCATAAGGAATGCATGAAAGCAAATGACAAGCCAAAGGTCAGGCCTTAAAACACCAATGCGGCGATGCACTGGGCCTTGGTGGGGACTTTATTACATTTAAAGAGTGAATGAGGATTTGGATTAGAATATGGGGATATAGGAACTCAATAAGTAATGGCCAGCTAATTCTTGGTGAGTTTCTTCAGGGACATTCTCATAGGTAAAAAAAACAGGGTCTCCATGAGCATAATGTCATTCAAAATTTGGGCCCATTCCATTATGTGAGGGTAGTGCCAATTTCCAATGCCTTGAGACTGCGACTTGTGTGGCTAACCACCCTTATCTAAACACGCAGTGTGTTTGCGGGTGCTGAAAATCGCATGGTGTGGCTGTGGTTTTAAATAGGTGCAGGGGACTTTTTGCTGTATTTCCTGCAGGTACATCAGCCCATTCAAGGTCTACCCGCACAAGTGTGAACCTAGTCCTAAGGCACGTACACATGATCAGAAAAGCGATCATACAATAATCTGATCGTTAGTACACAGCTTTAAAAAAAATGCCTGGATTCTTTCTTAAATGTACATAATATAATTGGATACTAGCATTCATAGGTAAAGTTGATCCAGGGAAAATCCTCTCGGGGGATCAGGGAGGAATTATTTTCCCTGCGGTAGCAAACTGGATCATGCTTAGCTGGGGTTTTTCGCCTTTCTCTGGATCAACTGTGGGTGAAGGATTGTGTATATGGGAATGTATTTTTTTTTTTGTTTGAACTAGATGGACTTGTGTCTTTTTTCAACCTGACTAGCTAAGTAACTATTGAGAAACATATAGGGACTACCTAGAGAGATAGAAAAGTTTGAACCCAAACCACATCCCAAAATAGAAGAAACGTTTTTTGGAGAAGATGCCCCGGGGATTGTATGGGTAAGGGTTAACTAAAATGCGTATAGAGAAGAGTAATTGAGTATATCAAATACTAGCAAAATTTATTAAACAAATACAATATCCATAAAAAAACATGGTTAAAAAACAATGCTAATGATCATATTGAATGTATCCATACAGCTAAATATATTTTTTTATGGATATTGTATTTGTTTAATACATTTTGCTACTATTTGATATACTCAATTACTCTTCTTTATATGCATTTTATTTAACCCTTAGCCCTTGTACACACGGTCGGAGATTCCGTCGGAATGTTTCCTATCGGACTGTTTTGTCGGATATTTCGACTGTGTGTGGTCTGCATTGGACTGTTTCCGTCTGAATATCCGACGGACCAATTTTTCCAACTTGCTGGTAAAATTTTCCGACAAAATGCTCCGTTCGGACATACTCCGATCATATGTAGCCTACTCCGACGGACAAAGTGCCACACATGCTCAGATCAAATTCCTAGACCAAAGCTATTGGCTACTAGCCTGAACGTCGTAATGAAATAACATCATCACGTTATGTACAATCAGATTTTCCGACAACTTTGTCCGACAGTGTGTATGCAACAGTTTCGGACAAAATCCGTCGGACAAAATCCAACGGATTTGGTTGTCAGAATGTCCGACCATGTGTACAAGGGCTTACTCATACAATCCCTGGGGCATCTTCGCCAAAAAACTATTCTTCTATTTTGGGATGTGGTTTGGGTTTGAACTTTTCTATCTCCAGGTATTCCCTATATCAGTGATGGCGAACCTTGGCACCCCAGATGTTTTGGAACTACATTTCCCATGATGCTCATGCACTCTGCAGTATAGTGGAGCATGATGGGAAATGTAGTTCCAAAACATCTGGGGTGCCAAGGTTCGCCTTAACTGCCCTATATATTTCTCAATAGTTACTTAGCTAGTCAGGTTGAAAAAAGACACCTCCAAAGTCCATCTAGTTCAATCAAAAAAAATGAAATAAAATACAATACTTTTGAGAGCTGATCACGACAATTCATGTGAAATTACCCGATGGAACAAGCACTTAAAATTTTTCTCGTATGATACCAGATCGTACAATTTTCGCTTAATCAGTTCAGTTGTTGTTCAAAAATACAAGACAATTATGGAGACTGGAGGCTCTCTAGTTTCCATCCTCTTTAAAAAAAATAAATACAATTGTTGTTTGTTTTTGGTTTTGTTTTTTAGGGTGAAATGAAACGTATAGTGATTTATTCTTGTTTTTTTGGTGTGCATTTATTAATATGAAAAAAACAAAGGAATTTATAATGATGAAATGTGATATTGTTGTTTTTTAAATGCAGATATATGAAATAAAAAGTATTAAAAAAAATACAATACAATACAACACATTACATCACTTCCAAAACTTTATTCTGTTGTACAACAATTTTCGTAACTTTAGTCAACTCTTCATTTTCGATATGAAACTGGCATGAAAAAAAAAAAAACGGACAATCATTCATCCAATAATGTCATTGTTTATACTAGCTATTAAGCATTTTAACACATAGAGATTTAATAAAACTGGAGCAATCAGAATCTGATGCAGCTGTGCATAGTAACCAATCAGCTTCTAACTTCAGCTTGTTCAATTATGCTTTGACAATAAAACCTGGAAGCTGGTTTCTATGCAGAGCTGCACCAGGTTTTGCACTCTCCACTTTTAGTAAATAACCCCGACAGTGTGCTTGCAGGGTGCAGGAAACCGCATGGTGCAAAAGCTTACCCCATAGATACATGGGCTGCTGTGCCCACACAAACATGGGGCTACACCGGACACAAGTCATTTTGCCCCCCATTTCTCTAAAATCTTGTGACATCAGAGTTACAAAATAGCTCTGCTCGCCATCTGCTGCCATAGCGAATGCTGCAAGAATTTATAAACTTCTGATTTGACTTGAACCGGCTAAACTAATTTTCAAAATGAATACATTCAGGAATCAGGACACATTTCCCTTCTAAATAGCAGCTGGTATGGAAATCGTGATGTTTATTCACACTTGTCATTAAGTTGGTTCTGTTCTGCTGCTTCCTGTACCTTTTCATCACAGATGAAAAACTTTTAGGCGATGAATAAGCCGGAGGGGGGAGGGGGGTGGACACATGTTCGGTCAGTTGTAGCAATTTTCTTATTACTGTTAGAATTGAAAGCGAGGATAGAAAAACCCTAAATCGAGGTCCTTTCATCTTTTGATCTGTGATAAAATGTGCATATTTTTTTTTTTTTCACTTTCCTTGTTACAAACCTAGTTTGGCTCATCTTTGCTTTTCTTTCATCTTGAACTATATTTTCATATCAACAGTATTATCAAATTCATCAATTTAAATGTATTCATCTGACGTTACAGCATCTCATGTTATTTAAATGGCTGTATTAATATTTAAATCTAACACTGACCCCTTTATATTTTTAGACGTTTATCTCTGCCTAACACCGGCACAATTAAAGATGCATTGAATTATAACCAATAGGTACATTTTAATAAGGTGAGGATTTTAGTGCCCCTCATCCGCTTCTTTAAACGCCTTAGCTACTGTATATTTCATTAAACAGAGGGACGATGGCTAATACGGATAGCGATTGCACTCATAGGCTGGTCATGTCATTTAGAAGTAGAATATGCAGGTCCTCTTTGGGTGGTGTGTGTGATGTGAATTTTTCGGCTGGTTGAGTACTTGGTGAATATGTCTCCTGGTATGTGTCGTCCAAGTAGGTTTTACACACTTGGCCAAATATCTAAATATTAAAGAGCTCATGCATCCATTGGATGTGCTAATTATTCCTTACAAGTTAATAAAATATTAATGACCATTTTCTTTTACTCATAGAATAGGCAATGATTCCTTTGTGGCATGATGGCATGATCACTGTCAAATGTTGCTCCATTTGGATGGCAGGAGACAAAGGATGCCAGTTCTTCTGCATGAAAGTCTCAGTTCCTTATTAATAAGAACTGCCACTGAGTATTAATATTATGTATCTATGTATTATATATATCCTGTTTCCATTCAATAGTTTTTTATTGTTTTAAAAGCAGCGGGTACAGATCCAGTAAAAGGCACAGTAGACGTGAATATTATTATTATTATTATTATTATAATACAGGATTTATATAGCGCCAACCAGTTACGCAGTGCTTTACAATATAAAAGATAGACAAAACTGTTAAAATGCAATAAAATACAAGAGGGTTAAGAGGGCCCTGCTCAGAAGAGCTTACAATCTAATAGGGTTGGGCAAGTGGTACAAAATAAAAGGCTGTAACTGTGGGGGATGACCTGACTGAAGTGATAGGAGATTAGTTGGAGATGTGATAGGGTTCCCTGTAGAGATGAGTTTTCAGGGATCTCCTGAAAGCAGCCAGAGTAGGAGATTGCTGGACAGATTGATTCAGAGAGTTCCAGAGGATGGGAGATGCTCTGGAGAAGTCCTGGAGACGAGCATGGGTGGAGGAGACAAGGGAGCTTGAGAGCAGGAGATCTTGAGAGGAGCAGAGAGGACGGTTTGGATGATATTTAGAGATAAGATTGGTGATGTAGCTCGGGGCAGAGTTGTAAATATGGCACTGAGGCCAACAGTATAGTGTGGTCATCGATTAAAGATTCAAGAGGGTACATACATTGAGAAGACAATATGCGACATTAGGGCTCAGTCAAGCTGTCAACTTAAATCAACATAAGAGACAGTGGCGGCTGGTGTTTTTTTGGGGGGGCAAACAGCCACCCCCCACTCTGTCGTTTGGTCAGGTCACCCCCCACGGGAGGCGGGTTGGTCATCCAGCCCCTCACTTACCCCATCTAGGTCGCGGGTGGCAGGTGTCAGTTTCCATCACATCTCCTCCTCTGCATCACGGAGCCCCCGCCGTGAGTTTACTCCCTTCTCCTCTTAGGCGTCCAATAGGATCGCCTATCCTTTCAGCCAATCAGGTGATGGGTCTCAGGACCCACTTCCTGATTGGCCGGGAGGAGGATCAGTGTGACAATATCAATTATTCATTCGCTATTGTCACACAACTGGGTGGACTCAGGGCGCAGTGCTCTGGCTCTAATCACGTGCTTCAAAAGAAAAAAAAAACCTCTATTAAAATACATGCGTTTGGCGCCCTGCATGTAGATTAGGGGGCCGAACACATGAATGGAGGGCCCCATCCATGATTGGGGGGGGCGGCCCTAATGGACGGGCCGTCACTGATAACAGGCATTGTATAAAAAGAGAGAAAAAAAGGGAGGAGGGATAGAAAGTGTGCGTGGGGAGTTGGGAGGGTGGGGGGAGGGGGGTCACCGCAGAAGTTGTAGAGGCCAGTGTTGCCAACCGCCAGTGGCAGCCAATAAAAAATGGTCACTTTTCTCCTGCCAGTAAATGCCAGTGAAAGAAAAAGTTTGGCAGTAAAAAATATGGCTGTAACATTAGGCCGAGACCATCTGAGTGCCTGCTACAGTGTGTTCAGCGTGTGGCGGCAGTGTGTCACGTGAAGTCATGGTGCAAGGGAATGGAGCAGCCGGAGCCTCATGTGCAGGTCTGTGTAACGGGAGGAAGGCAAGCTGGGAGTGGACTGAAGGGACCACCTGGCATGGAGAGAGAGGATCACTGTGACTCAGGAGGTGAGGTGTCATGTTGGTGAAGTGCCATTATCATCTGTGCTGCTGCACACTGCTGTCAGTGTCACTGTGAGAGTCAATTGCATGTGTGTGTGTGTGTGTCTGTGCCGCCCATTCTAATTTCTTGCCCTCTCGATTCTTGTCCCTGAGCTACTTATTTACTATATCGAAAATAAAATAAGTAATATGTTTTTGCCTTAATATCTACCTTAAATCACTTTGCTAATTGCATATTGTACTTGTTTGTAGCCTAAATAGTGAAATTTGCACTTAAAACTTTAATTTTGTAACTTTTAAATATGCCAGTAAAAACTTGACTGTGCCAGTAAATTTTGGGTGTCGCATCATTAACTTTCAATCTGATAGGTTGCCAACACTGGTAGAGGCGTACCTACAGTACAGAGGAGAGGAGGAAGCACCAGCAAAAGATGGACTATTGAAGCCTATGGGTGTCTTCACCGCCATCTCCTCTGCCCTGCAGCTCCCTCTGGCTGACACAGGGGAGATCACATGACCGGATCACAGTGCACTCAAAATAGGTAAGTATATATATCTTTCTTATACAGGTTAGTAAGCATAGGTGTTGGAGGGGAGAGGGGACCGTTGTAAGATTAGCTTGGGTTATCCCAGAATTCCACTTTAAAGGATATGTATTTCAAATGTGTATTCAGTTGATAGCCTAGAGCACAGTTTTTCAAACAGGGTTCCATGGAACAATAAGGTTCCTCCAGAGGTTGCTAGGGGTTCATTGAACAATGAGCAATTTCTGCCCCCCAGATAAGTTCCCACTGACACCATTGATCTTTTTATCTATCTGTAAGGGGCATTCTTCCCACCGACCATCACACTAATATACATTATCATGAGTTGTAGTCATTTTTAGCAGGGGTTTCTTGAGACTAGAAAGTTATTTTAAGGGCTCCTCTGCGTTGAAAAGGTTGAGAAAGGTTGTCCTAGAGTTTAGCTGTACAATGTAGATTTCAAAATGTTTAACTAATGAGATGACTATAGTGTTATAGCAATTAAAGAATTACTGCTGCAGAATAAGTCTGATTTCTTCTGAAACCGACTAAATCACCTTAAAATTTTTCTAGAGTAAACCGATCCACCACAATGAATCCACCCTATAACTCATCCTCGTGTATTAAAAGTCATTATACCTTTTTTGGCAGAGAATTGAGCAAATGAAGAAAAAGGGACTAAAACTGAATTTTAACCTCTCCTATTAATGTTACAACCTGGCGCTGTCAATTAGCCTGCATTACATTATACTATATAAAATATATCACACCATTAAAATGCCAAGTGCATTAGCAGACAATGTTAAACTGTAGCTGAAAATGCAACTTTGTATGACACTTTTAGTTAATTGAGCTACATCTTACAGACACAGAGCATATTATTGCCTCCTTGAAAGAGGCCTTGATCAAAAATCAGTGCAAACAGCATGTAACATTTAATTAATTTAAATTAATTGGACGGTACAGGAATAGTGCGCCAGTTTTTTAGGCGGGCAGAAAGGAACACAAAAAATTGTCTATTTATAAATGTTTTCACATGACTTTCACCAAGAACTGACACATTTTTTTAGCTATTCAGTTGGAAAATAGTGTGAAAACATTTATAAGTAAATCCCATAGTGTTGCTTTCAAGTAAGGATGAGTTCAGTGGTTTTAATGTATTTTCAAACTAAACTGAACGCAGGCTGTTCGGACATTCATGCAAAATTTTTGCCATTGAGGAACATGAAAGCTTCCGGCTGTCAATGATTGCTAAGTAAACAGCGGGGGCTTGCTTAAAGCGCATCCTTGCCAACCAATGACGTCACCCAGCCTATTCACTTACATGGCTGTAAATTCCCAGCCACATACGCAAATGGGTAAGGATAAGAAGGGTTGTGTTCTTGCCTAAATATGGCAACATGGTACATGTTCCCCAGAGTTTCGGGTTTGGTATCTGAACTCCTGTGAAGCTTGCCAAACCCTGATTGAACTGAATTTCAGGGCATTTTGGCTCACACCTACGGTCAAGCTGCAATACCAGAGAAATAGATGTAGCCTCTATAGCAATAGTCATAGTAGAAGGAATGCAAAGAATTGTACCATCATCCAGAAACTTAGCGATATGAGGATCGGTGGCTTGGTCCTTCATCTATGGGAATTTTTGCACCCTAGCAAATCCACAGTTGTATATATTGGGCAGGAGTGTGTGTGCTCAAATGCACCCCCACTTCTTATCTCTCCCCTGTAGTGGTGTAAATCCCATTGAGTATTGGTACCCCCATCTTCAGCTGGCATTTTTTTCCCAGGACCCCCAAATCCTCTGCATCTGCATATAAGTCACCACGGGGGACCCTTTGGTGATGTCCTGTGTCCTATGTCTGCCAGGGTTATAGATATCCTCCTGAGGAAGCGGCATTAGACCGCAAAACTAGTTGAGCTGTTATCAATGACCAACTATGCCACTGTGATCTTCCCCATTTGGGGACAATTATTTTGGTGATACACATGGATTGTTACCATGCTTTTAATCTTTATTCGGTTATTTGCCATGTTTTATTAATTATGTATTAATAAATCTTTATATGTTTTTTTTCTATATACTTATTCATACATTTGAATTTATTTTTGTTTCATTTGTACCAAGATAGTCCAATTGCCCTTGTCCTCTAAGGTAGGCTTAGTTGGGGACCAAGCCGCCAATCCCCATATCTCCAAGCTGCAATACCATTATTTCATATAAAAAGAAGGGAGGGCGCTCCGCTTTTGTGCATTACTAAAAATAATTAGAATAAAGGTAAAACAGCAATGTTTTACCTTCAATAAAAGGTGCGCCCTAGACCCAGCACCCGGGCGCAGGAGAATTGTTTTGTGTTTGTTTGGATTGTATACCAATATGTCAGCCAGGGGAAGGAAGGAAGGAAAGGGAAAAGAATACAATGCTATTGACCTGAAGGAAGGAAGGAAGGAAGGAAGGAAGGAAGGAAAGAAGGAAGGAAGGGAGAAAATGAGGAAGGTAGGAAGGGAGAGAGGGAAAGAGGATGGTAGGAAGGAAAATGACAGAGAGGAGAATGGAAGAAGGGATAGAAGGAAAGTAAAGAAAGAAAAAAAAAGGAAAAAAAAAGAAAGAAGGGAAAGGAATTTAAACCCATTGTCCTTTTATAAAAGACTGAAGTGATGGATGGAAGTAAGGAAGGTAGAAAGAGAGGGAGAAAAGGAAGACTGAAGAAAGAAAAGAAGGAAGGGAGGAAAGAATGGAGGGAAAGAAAAGCAAAGAAAGGAACGGAAAGTTAAGGAAAGGAAAATAAAACAAAAAAGTAAGAGAGACAAATGCTAAAGGTAGAGAGAAACTGAAGGAAGGGAGGGGTGACTGACTGTGGGCACTAAATGGCAATCTGATCTTTATTTGTGACTGTGATTCAGTCTTCTCTTTCACTATGACCCCTTTCACAATGAGGCACTTGAAAACTGCCCATAAAACGCTTTTGTGGCACTTTGGAGGCGCTTTTCAATCGCTTTTGAGGTATTAGCGGTTCGCTTTTTTGAAGGTCACAAGACTCAAAAGAACCATTTTGATTCGCTTTTGAAGCACTTTTTTTGCGCTTTTCAGGCCCTTTCCATTCATTTCAATGGAGAGGTGTGCTTTTGATGCTTTTGATGCACTTTTTTAGCACTCCAAACATGCTGCTTGCAGGAGTTTTTTCACTGTCCCACCAGTGCCTCCACCTCCTGTGTGAAAGCATTCAGTATTTTAATGGAAATAGGTTTTTCATGAGCTTTTCATGTCCTTTTTTAAGCACAAAAGCGCCCGTGTGAAAGGGGGTCTAAATTAATTATTGAACTCCATAAGTATTGTATTTTAACCCTTTCATTGCAATGATATACAGGCATGCCTCACTTTTAAGTACACAATGGAGTTTATTTACTAAAGCTGGAAAATGCTAAATCAGGCTCACTTCTGCATAGAAACCAATGAGCTTCTAACCCCAGCTTGTTCAATTAAGCTTTGATAATAAAACCTGAAAGCTGATTGGTTTCTATGCAGAAGTGAGCCTGATTTTGCACTTTCCAATCTTAGTAAATAAACTCCATTGTGTACTTAAAAGTGGGGTATGCCTGTAAAATGTATGTCCATGCCCACCAAGGAAAAGGCATAGCAATGATATATGTAATAAAACCTTGGAAGTCAAAAGATTAAACTTATTAGGTGAAGTTCAAATTGGAGATTTCCCTAAATTTTCCTCAGGGATGTTTTATTTTACAAACTCTGAGCTTTTTTGTCACTCTCCCCTACAAATCTATTCCTGAAATGTACAGGATAAAAGAAAACCTTGAGTAAAATAATGAATATATAGAAAATGCATGCTTAGAAAAAAAAATCTTGTCACTTTTCATTAGTTATGAATTATGGAAGAGAAGAAGCCCTGATTTCATGTGTCACATTGCGTTGCAATGCAGCTCCTCCTGCTCCCATTCTGTTGTCCTGGCAGGCCCACACTGCCCCAGGTATCATGGCTGGGCCATCTGCAGCCGACATCTGTCTCTCTATTGATCAGACGGGTTTAGCACTTGATCAAACAAAGCAGGACAGTGTACATCTCTTTCTACAAGAGAGCAAATGCCAGCCAATGCACTAACACTGCTACAAAAGCATTCCATTACCCTTTCCAAATAATATGGGAGTAAGCTGTAAATGAAAGCAAAACAGAAAAAAAATACCGTTGATTTGGGGTGTATTTCTTAAAGATTCAACGTGAAATTTACCCAACGTTCCCCCAACGTTCACCCATTTGTCGGCCAATATTCAAATTTCCACATTCCCTCTATTTATCACAGGAGTTTTCCTTTCTAAATAACAAGCTTCTGCTTATGAGGAGTGCTGAAACCATATTTTATTAGAAGTTAAGCACTTCAATGGTTATTTTTTGGTGTTTATTTTACTTTTCTGTAAAAAAACAAAACAAAACAAAAAACAGCATGCCCCCCTTTTCCCAAAATAACCAGCCTATCACATGCAGACTGGTATCCCCATAGCAGGAGAGTGTGGAACATGAAGCCTGCTTTGATTAAACTAGCCCACGTGGACCCCAATCCCCCAACCGCAAGTGCCCTGACCCAATACAGACTGGGGCAAGGCTCTTTGGTACCCCTAGTGTCCAGAAAGTAGGGGGAGGGGGGAGGTCATGTTTCACATGCCTGCCCCTTCAAATAGTTGGGCACCTCCTCCTTGTTGAACTTTTGACCAGTCCACCTACTGTATGTGCGTTGGTAAGAGAAAATGGAATCAAACACCACACCACACACAGCGAAAATTCATTTTTTATTCTATTTTTAACTAATATTTACCTTTCCAGTTTCCTGCGATGTGCAAAGATGTTCCACACCATCCACCTTCCAGAAAGTAGCCAGAAAATACGGCAGTCTCTATCTGACTTGCTGAAGTTTCTAATGAACACTATGAGAAGCTCACAGTGTGCAGTGATATCAGGCTAAGCATTTCCAGTACAGGGGGTGAGTGTGTACAACAATGCAAGACTGAAGAGAAGGCTGGAGCTTCAGAAATACTGAAAATTACTCTTATGCCGCGTACACGCGACCAGACTTTTCGACAGCAAAGGTCCGACGGAACATATCCAGCGGACAATTCGATCGTGTGTGGGCTCCATCGGACCTTTGCTGTGCAAAAATCTGATGGACTTTAGAAATAGAATATGTATCAATTTTTTTCGCCGGGACTCCACCGGACCCAGTTCCTTTTGAGAAATCCGCTCGTGTGTATGCTAGTCCGACAAAAACCGACGCTAGGGCAGCTATTGGCTACTGGCTATGAACTTCCTTATTCTAATCCGATCGTACGTCATCACATTGGAATCCGTCGGACTTTGTTGTGATTGTGTATGGCCAAGTCCGTTCATTCAGAAAGTCAGTCGGAACTCCGCTGAAAGTCCGTCGGAAAGACCATCAGACCTAGTCCATCGAAAAGTCCAGTCGTGTGTACGTGGCATCAAAATTGAAATTAAAGTGGAACTTTACCAATAACAGCATATAAAAAAAGAAGGGTGTTTAGCAAGGAGCACACCTTCCACATTAATCATTATGCTACCAAAAGGAGTGCGTGCTGTAAATTGTCTCCAGTATTGTTTCTGTTTCTTCTTTCTGGAGTCAGACATTTTGCTGAAGCACATAGCTCCTGAGCAGCAGTAAATCTGTAAGCTGTCAGTAGACAGGCCTCTAGTGGTGCTGATATTAGGCACATTGCTTGAAAATAGAGAGTAACTGAGCATGTGCAGAACAGGGTTGTGTGAATGGAGCTGTATACTGGGAATAATAATAAATACCATAATATTCCCTACTGGGAATGATAATAAATACCATAGCACTCCCTACTGGGAATGATAATAAATACCATAGCACTCCCTACTGGGAATGATAATAAATACCATAGTATTACCTACTGGGAACGATAATAAATACCATGCCATTCCCTACTGGCAAAGATAATAAATTCCATAATATTCCCTGCTGGGAATGATAATAAATACCATAATATTCCCTACTGGGAACGATAATAAATACCACAGTATTCCCTACTGGGAATCATAATAAATACCATAGTATTCCCTACTGGGAACGATAATAAATAAATACCATAGTATTCCCTACTGGGAACAATAATAAATACCATAGTAATTCCTACTGGGAACGATAATAAATATCATGACATTCCCTACTGGGAACGATAATAAATACCATAGTACTCCCTACTGGGAACGATAATAAATATCATAATATTCCCTACTGGGAATGATAATAAATACCATGACATTCCCTACTAGAAAAAATAATAAATACCATAGTATTCCCTACTGGGAAGCATAATAAATACCATAGTATTCCCTACTGGAATTAATAATAAATACCATAGTGATCCCTACTGGGAACGATAATTAATACCATAGTATTCCCTACTGGGAAGCATAATAAATACCATAGTATTCCCTACTGGAATTAATAATAAATACCATAGTGATCCCTACTGGGAACGATAATAAATACCATAATATTCCCTACTGGGAATGATAATAAATACCATGACATTCCCTACTGGAAAAGATAATAAATACCATAGTATTCCCTACTGGGAATGATAATAAATACCATAGTAGTCCCTCCATGTATAATATCTGTAGACAATTAAATGTATTGCCGTGTATTTTGTAGTAATTAAGTTGTAGGTAAGGATGTAAAATCACATTAGTGAAATCCCAGCCAAACACAGCCATAGACGGCAAGGAAAAATGAATATTGAAAGCTAATTGAAACCGCACTACCTACAAAGATTAAGCTTCTTTCTATTCCAAATACTAAAGGCATTAAAATAACATTTTTAATGCCTTGTCTGAATGAGGCCTGACATTAATGCAAAGCTACATTAAAGCACTCAAATGACCAGCTCTTTTGTAATGTATTCTATATGATCAGACACCGGGTCAGGACTGGGCACGGCGTCTGAAGTGAAATCAAGTGGAAGCTTAATTAAAATATACTTGCAATGGAACTTCACTGAAACAGAAACCAGAAATCCCATGTAGGTAGCGGAATACGGCAGCACATCTGAAGGAATCTTCTTTTTTCTTACAATAGTGGTGTAGAGGGATAGCATGGAATCACAAAATAATTTGTCTTTTTAATGTGCGATGGGCGGCAAGCGATACTCATTTTGTTGTTCCTTTTAAGATGTATCTCCATCTTTCTGGAACAATTACTGTGTGGATAGAAGCTCATAGCAATCGTTTGACACGGAACAATTAGATCCTTGTGCCATTGCTGCTCAGGGTATGAGGAAGACGGGGACCTCTAGGGACAATTTTACATACTCTTTTTTTTTTTTTCAGTACTGGGACAAGTTCATCTAGCGCTCAGGGAAAGAATGCAGAACTGCACCCCCTCCTCTACTGTTACTGCATGCCGTAGAATGGGTTTACTGTCCTACGCCCATTTTCTGCTCCCTCTTGTCCTGCTGTGCCCAGGGCAGCTGCCCCCTCCTGTCCATCCCTTATCCCAGACCTGCCCTTTGTACTTCTGCGTCCCTGCCTCTCTGTTCAGACAGTAGATAGATTGTGGACACTGGAAGAAGGGGAGGAACAGAGAAGACAGGATCAAACTGCCTTTTTACACAATGCAGGGGATTAACCCCTTAGGATCCGCAGTAAGTATAACATGCATTCTTTACTGCATATACAGACTGATTTTACTGTTTTAGGTTTAGTAACACTTTAAATATATTCCTTAA
The DNA here is from genome assembly GCF_037356315.1 of Lithobates pipiens. Lineage (NCBI taxonomy): Eukaryota > Metazoa > Chordata > Amphibia > Anura > Ranidae > Lithobates > Lithobates pipiens. The sequence continues at coordinate 514,309,642 of NW_027507764.1, read as the reverse complement.
AGGTCCACTGTGCATGCACTAAAGGACATTGAAAGCTCAAATATTACCCTGTAAAAGTAGTGGTGACATCACTGTGCTGTTCATTGCCTGTGCAGAGAGTAGAACTGGGGGAGGGACCCAGCAAGCTCCACCCAATACAGGCAGCCTGCAAAAACTACAGGAGGGGGGCGGAGACAAGACCAGTCACTCTGCACAAGGAGAAAGAGCAGCAGTGACTGGTCTTTATTACAGGAAGATTCCTGCACAGAGGCAATGTCTCACACTGGATTACTGCACAGATCTGGAAGAAATACGCAAAGCACTCCAAGATTCCAGGAAGAATACACATGATGAATTTATCTAGACAATATCTGCTTATCCCGAAAGTCAACTTTAAAGCTGCTAGTTTGCTTGAATACTTTTTTCAATTGATTCACTTCATCGTAAGAATTGAGGCCTCCTTTAAGCCAGGTCTTCTAGATCTCCTAGAATCTGGCATTTCATATGACCTCAACTACCCGAGTGACACCCATATCTGGGCCAGCAGTGACCCACATCTGATTGAGCCCATAAAGATTCCCATATATCAGGATTTTAGCTCATTTTATTATGGATTTTTAAAGCTTTGAATAATGTTTCACAAGGCTTGCCAACACTTACCGTGTTATTTATAGCAGTATGCTTCAAAAATTTCCTTTAGTGTCAGGGACTATATTCCTGTGTATACAGCCCAGCTTAGCAAATTGAGTGACTGCCTCTGTTCACGAATGTAACCTGTATCCACTGAGCACTTTAATAACATATTCCAGTAAGGGCATAAAATAAAATCTAAACTCCAGTTAAATAGCTAAATATACCATTTATATTGTATACCTACGTAAGCACTGTTTTACCTGGCAAAGGACTTGTGTCCAAGCAGTCCTGAGATTTACACAGCTCAACCAGCTACCTAGCCAGCAGAGCTAACATAGCAATCAAACGTTTCATATGGGTGGCCAGGGGAGGGGGGGGTAGTAAAAACAGGTGGTTGAGGAGCCAGTTTAGAGCCCCTTAACCACCTACCTAAAGTCTAAGATACAGCCGGAGGAGGCTGTTTACATGGGATGAAAAAAACGAAATTCCGGCAACTCTGGAAGTTCTTCTGTAATCTTTATTATAACATGACCATTCAAATGTGACAACTAACGCGTTTCGGCACTAGCCTTGTTCACAGCACAGTGACCATAGAAAAATACAACATATAAATAGCGAAAAGATAAAAGGATAATGCATGTCACTCCCACTAATTAGATGATGTCAGTAACTGAAGATAAACGAGAACACCACTGCAGGTGCATGGTTCTCAGGAAGTGATAAGAAGCAAAACATATCATAACATGAATCACTGGGAAGGAAAAGAAAACATGGATCAATATAAGAAGCCACATAATTTAAAAAACATCCAAAAATACAAGATAACATAGAAAAATAGAAACATATGTTTATCGCAAGAAAATTGCTATATATATATATATATATACTGGTATATATCATCTAATGGGGAAACTTCCTGGGCAGTAAACAAAGAACGTTTCCTTCAACCAATTCTAAAAATAGGTCAATAAAACAGCATTTGCGCAATATGAATCCATGGAACAGATTGCACGTCTTTTAGGTCAAGGTCTGTGCAGTCGTCTACAAAAGTCAGAGAGCCAATTAGAGAAGGAAGACAGGAAGATCTTGTTTCATTAATAGAAAAGTGAGGTTGGCTTCCGACAGACATGAAGCAACCATTTATAATGAATTACAAAAGTGCTTTTCTTTCAATTATCTGTGTTGCTCTTTTCTGTAGATGTGTAAAGCCTCGTGCACACGATCGGACTTTCCATCAGGAAATGTGTGATGACAGGCTGTTGATTGTAAATCCGACCATTGTGTATGCTCCATCGGACAATTGTTGTCGGACTTTCCGCCAACAAATGTTGGATGGCGAGTTTTAAAATTTTCCGCGGTTGTCCGATTTTCCGAACGTGTGTACACAAGTCTGTCGGACAAAAGTCCAAAGTACAAACACGCATGCTCAGAAGCAAGAACGAGCCAGAAGCCGTCGGTCTTGTAAACTAGCGTTCGTAATGGAGAATTAGCATTCGTGAAGCGGCAAACTATGAAATCTCGAAATGCAGCACACATTCTCTTCTTCTTTAATGGGATAATAATGAAGCTGCTTTGCTGGTGATACTGATGGAGTTAGGCCTTTTTCACACGGGACGGATCCGTAATGATCCGCCCCGTGATGATCCGCTTCCGGATGACAGGGTGATCCCTGCCAGATCTCCGCTCTCCTCTATGGGACAGACGGTCAGGGCCGGATTAACATAGGGGCTATTGGAGCTGCAGCTCCAGGCCCCTTTCTCAAGATAGGCCCATTTGCCCAGAAAAAAAAAAAAAATCAAAAAAAAAAAAAAAAAAGATCGACTTCAAGGATTGTAGCTCGGCGATCAGGAGTCACAGAGACCCCATATTTGGTGGGTAGGTAGCTAAAGACCCACCCCAGCACTGGTTAAAATATGGGGCTGCTATCATATATGGTTCCGGAGATACAAGTCTCCTTGCGCAGCCTGTCAGAAGCTACATACAGAGCGGCAGTATAAATACAAGCTGGAACACTCTGCTGCAGACGGAGAGGATGACCTCACAGAGCTTATAATAATTATTTGTATATTACTTATGATAATTAACCCCTTGCCACCAAGGCCCATTCTGAGACTTCTCTCCTACATGTAAAAATCATCATTTTTTTATGCTAGAAAATTACTCACAACCCTCAAGCATTATATATTGTTTTAGCCGACACCCTATGGAATAAAATGGTGGTATTTGCAACTTTTTATGTTGGAAAGAAACTGTTTCATTCATAAAAAAAAAACACTAAAGTTATCACGATTTTTTGTTGTGTACTAAGCGATGCTTTACATTTTTTTACAGGTTACATGTTTAGAGTTACAGAGGAGGTCTAGTGCTAGAATTATTGCTCTCGCTCTAATGATCTTGGCGTATGTAACCTGTGTGTATCTGGCTCTGATACTAACCAGTACCTACCCAGGGACTGACTAGTATCTCTCCCCAGCCTGTCCCCACACACCCTCTCACCTGCTGACCTGTGAATGGGGCGATCACTCCCGCAGTGTTATTGTGTTCTGCCAGTGAATACAATGATCAGTGTTGCTAACTATAGCTGGCAGCACTGATTGTTTTGGGGAAAACCTGACAGGCTGGTTGCACTCAAGTCGCTTAATAGGTTGCCTTGCATAAAACCAGCTAGCCCATACATAGATCGACTATGGCTGGTCTCTGCTTAATTGGTGTAATTTCAATCCATGTCTGGCCCGCTTAACCACTACGCAGTCCCTAAACATCCTTCCACAAATCTTTAAATTTTTCCTTCCCAGATTACTTTATCCTCCTCTCTTATATATAATGCACACTGTCATACTCTCCACACTTCTCTCCTATACATAGTGCCCACTGTCATACTCTCCACACTTCTCTCCTATACATAGTGCCCACTGTCATACTCTCCACACTTCTCTCCTATACATAGTGCCCACTTTCATACCCTCCACACTTCTCTCCTATACATAACGCCAGCTGTCATATCCTACACTCTCCTCACCTGTACATAGTGCCCGCTGTCATACACTTCTCTCCTGTACATAGTGTCCACTGTCGTACCCTTCACACTCCTCTCCTATACAGTGCCCACCGACATACCCTCCATACTCCTCTCCTATACATAGTGCCCACCGCCATACCCTCCATACTCCTCTCCTATACATAGTGCCCACCGCTATACCCTCCATACTCCTCTCCTGTACATACTACTCACTGTCATACCCTCCACACTCCTCTCCTATACATAGTGCCCACTGTCATACCTCCAACACTTCTCTCCTATACATAGTGCCCACTGCCATACCTCCAACACTTCTCTCCTATACATAGTGCCCACTGTCATACCCTCCACACTCCTCTCCTGTACATACTACTCACTATCATACCCTCCATACTCCTCTCATACATACATAGTGCCCACTGTCATACACTTCTCTCCTGTACATAGTGCCCACCGCCATACCCTCCATACTCCTCTCCTATACATAGTGCCCACCGCTATACCCTCCATACTCCTCTCCTGTACATACTACTCACTGTCATACCCTCCACACTCCTCTCTTATACATAGTGCCCACTGTCATACCTCCAACACTTATCTCCTATACATAGTGCCCACTGCCATACCTCCAACACTTCTCTCCTATACATAGTGCCCACTGTTATACCCTCCACCTCTGTACATACTACTAACTTTCATACCCTCCATACTCCTCTCCTATACATAGTGTCCACCGTCTTACCCTCCCTCCACACTCCTCTCCTGTAATTACTGCTTACTGTCCTACTCTCCTGTACATAGTGCCCACTGTCATACCCTCCACACTCTTCTCTTATACATAGTACCAAATTTCATACCCTCTACACTCCTCTGCTGTGCATACTGCCCACTGTCTTACCCTTCACACTCCTCTCCTGTACATTGTGCCTTCTGCCATACCCTCTGCACTCCTCTCATGTACATAGTGCCCACTGTTAGACCCTCCACATTCCTCTCCCTCACCTGCACATACTTCACACTTTTATACCATCCACACTCCTCCCCTATGCCTCTTACCCACAAAAACTGTTCTTTAAAATTATATGTTAAAATTATATGTTCCTCAATGTTACCAGCTCTAGAATGGGCACTTTTGTCAGTTCCACTAAAGGAAATCTCACAGTCCTCATATTTGTTCTGCCCCATTATTAGTACTTATTTTATTTTGTAATTACTATTGTGATGTATAGAGGAACACCGGAGATGTCAGCTACTCTAAATATAGCACTTGTAAAAAAAAGCGTCCCTAAAATATATTTGAAATGTTGACAACCATGTACTTAGGCACTGCCCAAGGGCCACAGGGTCAGTAGGGGCCCCATGAGAGGCTCCGGTGATAGTGAAGCGGTAGTAAACTTTTCTAACATTACTACTTTTTAGAGGCCCTTGGGGAGGTTATGCCATAATGTACAAGTGTGCCTAGCATATTAGCACATTAGGGTACACTTACCTGTCAGACATCCAGTGCTGTGCTGTGATCAGTTCGGCGGGGCCCGGGCACTTCCATCTTCACCCGGTCTTCCTTCTGGGTTCTGTGCCTTCCGTCATTTGCCTTGGCCAGGCTGCGTTGATGTCATTCCCTCTTTCTCCCATCCCCCCCTTTCTCTCTCATCCTCCCTCCCTTACCCCTCACACCTCTTTCATCCCCTTTCTCTCTCTCTCTTCCTCCCTCTCTCTCTTTAATTTAATTTGTTATAACAAAAAATAGTTTGCATTTTTATTTATTTATTGTTTATAAAAGGCCCCATCAAAATCCTCAGCACCAGGCCCACAATGTTCTTAATCTGGCCCTGCAGACGGTCCGTGTTCAGCCGATCCGCTCTGCAGACGGATAGAAAAATAGGAAAATAGGATTTTCCTTCGTCTGCAGTATTGGACCATTGCAGAGACGGACAATATCGGGTGTCTGCGGATGTTCATACGCAAACACCCGCTATCCCATAGGAATGCATGTATGTCCGTATTTCATCCGCAAACGGATGGATGAAATACGGACATAATGTCCGCATGTGTGAAAGGGGCCTTATTGCAAACAAATTTTCAAAGGCTTTTTTTATGTCAAGTGATATCAAGAATAATATTATTATGTTTTTTTTTTTGGGCAAGTTACCACAACACCATTATCCGTAGTTTTTAAGATCAAAGATACAACTATGTTGGTGTCCCTTGTCAATTTTACATTGTCCTTTTTAAAAAGGAACTGCCTACTCCCAAACTGTCATTTGAAGTAAAACACATAGCCAAGTATTATTCTCCACAATTTTTTTATTGTGCATTAAAAAAATAAACCCAATAAAATTAGACATGCTATCTGCCAATAAATGTTCCTGTTATCCTAGCAACCTACCTAGGAGGGTGTTACACAAGACAAAGCTGAACATCATAGAGAAATCAGGAGTCGGGCAAGATGGTGCCCCACATTTAATCAACATTGTATTAAATTAAATCAGAGGAAGGGTATGGGGTAATCATTACTTTACAAATTATCATTTATTTTTTGTTATTTGTTCACGGCGACCATATTTTTGCGTAAAACTGACTGATGACTGATTCACTTTAGGCCTCTGTGTATGAACAATACTAATATTAATAATATGCCAATATGCTAATATATTCTAATATTCTTGTAGACTCTTTAGGACACTAGTGTTTTTTCCCTTGCAATAATAAACCACTGCCACCTTCCTCCCTTAAAATTGTTTATGCTAATGAACCCAAACAGCACCAATGTGTTTAGACATTGTTACAGGCTTATTTCACTGATACCATGGCTTATACTAATTAGTCATTACCAGAATGCTTACACGGCCAACATAATAAGTGTTTTCCCTGCCATGATAAAAAAAAAATGAAAGCGACAACCTCAAAGTAAAATAAAGGAAATAACGATTAAAATTATAACCTCCATTGGTAGCCGTACAAAAGGCTCATTTATCCCTTCCGCCCACCTGGTGTATGGAGCGCAGGGCTAATGTGGCGTATTGTTATTTTCTTTCTGTGCATATCGTGAAATCTAACCTTCTCTATTCATTTCTGCTGCTTGCTCTTATTATCTACATTCCACGCCTGCTTGTCGCTGAAACGTGTTAGATGAGTTAATAGAAAGCCAGATATAAGGATTTCAGTGCTGACGACATTTTTAATTGAACGTTTATAGAGATTGGATGCTGTGCAGTATGCCGGAAATGCTTGGGATAAGATGACAAAAATCACAGAAGTACTAGATATTTAGATTTGCATCCGAGGTCTTAATTCATTAAAGAAGAGCTCCACCCAAAACCTTTTTATTTGTACTTTTGGGGGACATGCAGCAGGATTCCTTTACTGTATGTCATTGTTATTATAGTTTTCGGGCACCAGATACTATTAGCCCTGCATTGTACAGTATGTAGTGGGGAAAACGTGCAAGCATGGCCTGGAGCACATTCACTTCAACTCATTTTTGATGCTCTTTTGGTGGAACAAAAATGCATGAAAAAAGCATTCCTTAAGATTCTATGGAACTCTTTTAAAAGTCCTGCATGCTGCAATTTTGGACATGTTTAAAAAGCACACCAAAAATATACCTTTTCATTGAAATGAATGGAACATGCAGCATAAGATAACTGTGACGGGAGTCACTTTGGGCGGGGGGCCCGTGGGTCCCAGCTTACCCTAGAGAGGTCAGGGAATTCCTGGTTCAGCTGCCCATGCCCCTCTTATGTATAAGTCACACTGAGAATATGGTTTGGATTACTTTAAATGTATCCACAATATCTCTTGAAAAATATATGAAGACTATTGCTGGTTTATTTGATTCTGAACTATACATGTTTATTGAAAGTAGGGGAAAGAAGGAAAATAGATGTGGCGCTATACCTTATAAAACTCACTAAAAAATATAAAATGTAATATAATATTGTACAAATTTTCCAGCCTGCTGGCTAGTATTTTTTAAAAAACAGCGAGAAACCTTAATGGACTGTATAGTAAAATCAATAATAAAATCAATAAACAATAAAGTGCTGGAGGTTAGTCCTTATTAAATAGTGAATGCAAAGTGAATATAAAGTGAATATAAATTTTCCAGCCTGCTGGTTAGTAAATGCAATAAAACTGTACGGTCCACTCAAATTAGGTAAAGGTGAATAAATAAATATTTAGATAAATAATTAGTAAAACTATCATGAATCAATCAATACTTAATAGTGAAAGCTATTAGAGTTGCTTGTGACTGTGATTGTAGCACAACCAAATGAATGGACACAAGGGGAACAATCAATCCTATATAAACGTGAATACTGGTGGGGTGGTGGGTGTAAACACACTGTGTCAAATCTCAAAACATGCCATAAATACCACAATAAAAAATTGAAAAATAGAAAATTAAATACAGTGAGGAAATGAAAAATAATAAAAAAGATTAAAAATATTTTAGTCCAGAAAGTAAAAAGTAAAAAGTAAAAAAATAAAAAAATCTTGCGGTGACAAGTCTAATATAAAAGTCCAATTGAATAAAGTTTAAAATTGATATTTAAACCTAAAACGAATATTTGGTGGTGAAAAAAGTAAGTGAGGAAGGTGACTTCAATATTCGTTCGCAGTGAACGTTTGCAGTGAACGTTTATGGATTTTGCTCTCACCAGAGATATGACCCCGTCCGGGGTGGATCAGCCTCCACAGTATAAGCCACTGTGTCGCTTCTTGGGCTGTCTCTGCTATGCTGCTGGGGAGATCCTTCGTTCTTCCGTGGGGATGTTGTACCTCGTTTACATATGATAGAAAAGAGGACTGCCCATGGTGTAGTATGTTTGAAACTCAGTTTATTTGAAACAACCTTAAAAATACTCACATTTAGTACGAAAAAAACACGTATTGTATTAAAAGCGTTCGGAACATCCACTCGGCTGGCACGCCGTTTGTGCTGAAGGTGTACGTATCTGGCCACGCCCTACGCGTTTCGTCATTCAGACGTCATCTGGAGCGGCCATCTTCATACACCTTTCCACTTTTATAGGGTATAGTAACCAATCGCGCATGTGCGGGGTCACAGCCGCCATGTTTGTTAAGGTAATTATCAATGTTAAGCCTATTGTTTCGTACTAAATGTGAGTATTTTTAAGGTTGTTTCAAATAAACTGAGTTTCAAACATACTACACCATGGGCAGTCCTCTTTTCTATCATATGTAAACGAGGTACAACATCCCGACGGAAGAACGAAGGATCTCCCCAGCAGCATAGCAGAGACAGCCCAAGAAGCGACACAGTGGCTTATACTGTGGAGGCTGATCCACCCCGGACGGGGTCATATCTCTGGTGAGAGCAAAATCCATAAACGTTCACTGCAAACGTTCACTGCGAACGAATATTGAAGTCACCTTCCTCACTTACTTTTTTCACCACCAAATATTCGTTTTAGGTTTAAATATCAATTTTAAACTTTATTCAATTGGACTTTTATATTAGACTTGTCACCGCAAGATTTTTTTACTTTTTTTTTACTTTTTACTTTTTACTTTCTGGACTAAAATATTTTTAATCTTTTTTATTATTTTTCATTTCCTCACTGTATTTAATTTTCAATTTTTCAATTTTTTATTGTGGTATTTATGGCATGTTTTGAGATTTGACACAGTGTGTTTACACCCACCACCCCACCAGTATTCACGTTTATATAGGATTGATTGTTCCCCTTGTGTCCATTCATTTGGTTGTGCTACAATCACAGTCACAAGCAACTCTAATAGCTTTCACTATTAAGTATTGATTGATTCATGATAGTTTTACTAATTATTTATCTAAATATTTATTTATTCACCTTTACCTAATTTGAGTGGACCGTACAGTTTTATTGCATTTACTAACCAGCAGGCTGGAAAATTTATATTCACTTTATATTCACTTTGCATTCACTATTTAATAAGGACTAACCTCCAGCACTTTATTGTGTATTGATTTTATTATTGATTTTACTATACAGTCCATTAAGGTTTCTCGCTGTTTTTAAAAAAATACTAGCCAGCAGGCTGGAAAATTTGTACAATATTATATTACATTTTATATTTTTTAGTGAGTTTTATAAGGTATAGCGCCACATCTATTTTCCTTCTTTCCCCTATTTTACTGTTCCATCCATCTGGATGGAAACATAATAGAGGCTGCTCTTACCTATATTACACTACATACTCTCTGTATAACAGATTCCATAGCGCACCCTATCCCTCTGTTTTAATGTTTATTGAAAGACCTGGTCACATTGATCTCTGTGTCATGTACTCCAATAGCTGGACAGTCTGTTCCTGGTGGTCTCCTGCTATTGTCTGTTTATTAAGGTGGTATGTGTTTTCTGCTAAGCTTGTCTGTCCCATGGTTAATTGTTAATTGTTAATTGGGTTGCCTAGTCTGATTAATCACATTGTCTGGGTGGGCATTGCGTGACCCAGGCTAGTTTAAGTGACTATTTAATTAGCTCATGTTAACTATATTTCTGTATAGAGTTGCCTTTACATATGATAATGTGATCAGCCTCATCTGATTGTGTACTGTATATATTCGGTGTGAGTTTTTCCAATAAATCTCATACAAGCTATTTGTCGGCTAGTCTTGTATGCTATGCAGTTATAATATCTGGTATCTATGTTCAGACTGGAGGAAGCGTTATACTAATAGAAACACTCAAACAGGGTACCCAAGAGGCTCCATCACAATAACATATAAGATAACATATATACATTTTTACCAAACTTTTTCAGTGGACCAGTGTGAAAGGGCCCTCAGAGAGGAGGATGCAGAGGACTGGTTGCAACGCTCGAGGGACCCTGCTGGAAAAAATTAAGTACTCCTTTTTTTGACATAGAATCATAAGTGAGGGAATTCTGCTACAGTTTGTAGGAAGCACAGAAAAAACAATTTTAAAGTATAACTAAAGACCCCTGTATGACAGTCTAAACTAGAACCAAATCACTTTTTTTAAATTTCACAAGTCTCATAAAGTTAACAAAACTTTCTTTACTTTCCATAACTGATCCGAATCCTCCTTCATTTCTATCTCAAGCACTCCCCGTCCCAGACACTGCAGCTCACAGTAGAAGGTTTCAGAAATAGAAGCAGTGCTGTCAATCTAGAAAGCAGTGGGCAGGACTAGGTGTGGTCAGGTGGGGATTGACCAATTACAGGCTTGTGAAACAGCAGTGACAAATCTACCATGCCCTCAACATTTACATCATCTCACTGTAGTGCAAGCAGGCATAGGGTACATGAGAGTGGCAACTCTGCTCTGAATTCAAGAGCAGTGCAGCATTGTTTCCACAGCACAACAGAAAGCTGTATTAGGTGGACTACACTAGCAGGGTCAAAAGATATTTTGAGGATTTGCCAGGAGACTAAGAGGAAATTGCAGATGCACTTATCATTAATGTGGAACTTTACCTGAAAAGGGATGTTCCGCTTATCTACTTCCACCCAATTCTCCACCATTTTTGGAGGATTTTTTGTTCTGGGAGAAGGTACCTATTTACTGACAGATACTCTCACCTAGGCGAGCAGAGCGGAACTTTGCCCCCCCCCCCCCCATCTGCCCACAACTTCCTGGGACACATCACATGCCCCAGGAGACTGAGGGGACATTCAGAAAGCGTAGCGCGTCTTGTGCATGTGCAGTGGGAATTCGTCTATGAAACACCAGAAACACCAGAAAGTCACAGCTGGCATCCCACAAGCAAGATGGCAGTGCTGGGGACCTGCAGACCAGAAAAAAAATCTGGCCCGGCGATGACCGCATTAGATCCCTCTGCTGGTGTCTGTATATTCAGTATTTGTAGCTTCTGACTTTTATTTTTATTTTTTTAAATATGACCGGATCTCCTCTTTAAAGTGTATCTATGATCATAATTTAAGATTTAATATTCATTACCACATTGTTTTTTTTAAATTCTAGACTACTCTGATTATTCAGAATGAATCTAGAGTTTGAAACATACTTTTTGAAGAATCTGACACATTTACTTCCTTGAATTATGTGATACATTTTTTTTTACTATGACATTTGAGCAGGCATTAATGATTCGAACATTCAGAGACTGTTTTCTGAACTTCAGAGGTGCTGAGAGGAGGAGATTCAGGAGGCAGAGTCAGTGCAGGAATCACTGTTTGCAGGCAGCAGGGTACCATGGGATAAGTAGTCCTTAGAATTAGACATAAAATATTGAATGAATAGCCATTGGTTGCACTATGGACTCTTGTCAACCTTAAGACCCCTTTCACACCGAGGGCGTTTTGCAGGCGCTATAGCGTTAGAAATAGCGCCTGCAATCCGCCCTCAAACTGCTGCACCATTGTCTCCAGTGTGAAAGCCTGAGGGCTTTCACACCGGATCAGTGCACTGGCAGGACGTCAGCAAAAGTCCTGCCAGCAGCTTCTTTGGAGCGGTGAAGGAGCGGTGTGTTTACCGCTCCTCCACCACTGCTTCCCATTGAAATCAATGGGGCAGCGCTGCAATACCGACGGCAAAACGCAGGTATTGCAGCATATTGCGGGCGGTTTTAACTCTTTCTCGGCCGTTAGCGGGGCGCTTTTACCCGAAATGCGCTGCAAATCCGATGGTAAAATGCCACTAAAAATAGCAGCGTTTTACCACCGACGCTATGGGCACGGCAGTGTGAAAGCCCTCTAAATGTACAAATGTACAACATCCTGACATATTCAGCAAAAATCACCACACAAAGCAAAAAGGAAATCCAGGAAGTTGTGGAAAGAGATGGGCAGAACTCACAACATGAAAGGAAATGTTTCAAGTAAGTTTATATAGGGTTGTGCAAAATATAACTATATTTTATATTGCTATAACAATGCTGATGTTAAAAAAAATGACAATGCTATGCCTTAGCTGTGGAACACCTTTAATGCACTGGTTTTATGAGGGTTTCCTAATCCACAGCTAGCTAGAACCACTGAGTTTGGAGCACAGTATGCAAACAACCCTAAACCTTATAGTAACTCTGTCACTCTGACTCTGGAGTTGCCACCAGAACATACCTGAAGCTTCTTCTAGACCCTGAGACCCTAAAATTCCAGGCTGTTCTGATCTTCAAAGTCCCCACTAATGATCAGATTATCCTACGATCGCTCCAAAATCTGAATTTTTCGTATGATTTTCTGATCGTGTGTACCAGGCATTAGTGTAGCAATATTTTGCTAAATGTTGTGCCTTGATGAAATGTAACCATATTGCTACACCTAAAGGCACCTCTTTTATACTCAGTTGTGACATGACGCTACTTATATATCAAGACATCACTTGTCAATCAAGTCAAAATGTATTAAAAAATGTTGCTTGTCTTGCAAAACTTATATGTCGCGTACATACGAACGGAATGTCCGACAGAAAAAGTCAGACGGAAGCTTTTCATCGTTTATTCGTGTGTATGCCTCATCTGAATTTTTTTTTTTTCAAACATTCTGACATACCTAGAAATAGAACATGTTCTAAATATTTCCAATGCAACCAATTCCTATTGGGAAAACCGCTCATCTGTATGCTGTTCCGACGGACCAAAATCAACACATGCTCTGAAGCAAGTACGAGACGGAAGCTATTGGCTACTGGCTATTGAACTTCCTTTTTCTAGTCCCGTCGTACGTGTTTTGTACGTCACCGCATTCTTGACGATCGGACTTTGGTGTGATCATGTGTACGCAAGACAGTTTCAGAGGAATTTCGTCAGAACTCCATCTGAAAAACCTTCAGAGTTTATTCCGACGGGAAAACCGGTCACGTACAGGGCATTACTGTAGAATGCATTTTAAATATAACTACCATAAGTACCTAGATCTGCCTTGATATCCTTATCATGTAATACCCTTCAAAGCAGGTCTCACTCTGGGAGAGGGAGGAGCAGCACCTTAAGCCTATTGCCCCCTTGCACACTATTGGACTTTCCGCCAACAAAACCATGGGTTTTTGTTCGAAAGTTGTTGGCTCAAACTTGTCTTGCATACACACGGTCACACAAATGTTGGCCAACAATTCCAAACGTGGGAACGCGGTGACATACAAGACGTACGACGAGCCGAGAAAAAGGAAGTCCAATAGACAGTGCGGCTCATTCTGCTTGATTCCGAGAATGTGTGAACTTTTGTGCGACGAACTTGTGTATCGGACTTTCCAACAACAAAGTTTTGTTGGCGGAAAATTTGAAAACCTGCTAGCAAACATTTGTTGGTGAAAAAAAAGACAGAAAATGTTGGATGAAGCATACACACGGTCGGACTTTCCGACAACAAGCTCACATCCAACATTTCCCGTTAGAAAATCCGACCGTGAGTAGGCGGCATAACAGTTTCTGCTGTGTTTCCAGTTTTGTCTGTCTCCCTTTGTCAACATGCTTATTGGAGAAGAGAGCAGAGGGATGACCTCATCAGTGTAATTGGCTGAAGTTGATTGATGACTTTTTGCCACTATATTCATAATTTAAATAAAGTGGCAAAAAGTAAGGTCGCCATACTGACTGAACACCATTACAAATATTTTGGCAGCTAAGACAGTTTACAGAAATGTATTTGAGTTGTGTATTTAGCAGATTGCCTGGACTTCAGCTTAAACATTAACCAAAACTAAAATATGAGTTTTGGATGGCGTGATCACTTAATAGGTATATCAGACAGATATACTGGTGAACTGTACAAATTCAGAGTTAGATTAGATGTTCTTCGACTCATTAGTTAAAACAAAGTCCTTGCCAAAAGGCATGTGATTTAGATGAGGATACAGACAAGCTCGCACGAAACAGCGCTGAGACCTACAGTGCATGTTCCTGAGACACGCTCAACTCTAGGTGGTGATATTAGTCTTTCAACGTCATTAGCACTTAAAATTCAGCAAGTTCACCCATTTCTTTAAAGAAGTAAATTAAATGCAACTAGACACATTCAATCAGGATTAGGAAATTCATACCTGGCTAGTGTGGGTAATGCCTGGCTGGCCAGAGATTAAAGTGAAGACTTCCAGAAATTTATATTATAGAATACGGAAAGTTCCCATTATCTCATTAGAATTTCAACAGATCCAATTAAAAAGATAACAGTAGCAGGGATATCAGTCAATATCAGCAGCCGACGTATTTTAACAAACCCGTTGGTCTATGAATTCTAATGGGTTTCATTAGAAATGTGTCTATGAGACAAATAAGAATCCCTTTACATGTAAAACAAACATTAGCCGGTCTATGCAAACATTGTAATGATTTTAAAAGAACAAGGCACATCTGCTCCGGTTTCATCCGGCATTAATGTCAATGTAAAGTGCCGCCGAGGTTTACAGGCTTTCCATCGTCGCTGCTTTCCCCGTTGTCTATTTTTTATGTATCACAATGTCGGCTGATAACAGGATTTAGGGCTGTAATATTGGCACAAAGAGATAGGTGTGTAGACCCAGACGAAAGATGTTGTAAATCTATATAAGTCATTAGAATACTCAGGGAAAAGGCATCTGTTTCTCAAAGGGGAGAGATGGTAGCTGTGGTCATGTGTTTTGTCTATTGGACCTCCAGGACTCACAAGGTGTTTGATAATATCGGGTACAAGAATCACACACCTTCCCTTCTCTACAACACCCTACCCTCCAACAATCCTGACCCTCCCATCAGTAACCACATGCAGTACTTCCACAACTTCTTTTATCTCCAAATAGGAAAGGGCACATGTATTAATAAAAATAAAAGTTTGCGAAAAACCACATTTTTAAATGAGCAGTGATTTTTTGATTTTTAAAAGTAAAGCCTAAAAATGAAAAATTCCTTCCAATATAGTGCCTGGGGGGGTGGGGGGGGGGTTACGGCCACTTTACAGGTTAGTCTACCCATAAAGTGGCAGATCTGTACCATGTCTAGAATCTGCTGCAGCAATAATTGCAATGATATGCACCTGTCAAACAGGTGCAGAAAAATTACTCTTTGGATGTCGGGGGGGCCTTCCCACCGTAACCCTATAGATGTGCTCTTGAAAAAGGCAAAAAAAACTGCAATGATATGCATATGGTTGGTGTTTTTGCCACGTTTGATGTGCCTGAGACACAGTTTGCAGATAGCAACAGTACGATCTGCTGCAGAAGTGCTGAAAAAGGCCCAGACAGCTGAGATTTGGGGAGTGGGCCAGGAGATAACAGCTGCAGAATGTGATGGAATAGGGTGGCTACTCTCTACTCTTTCTTGATACTGGCCTTCCTAGGGTTGTGCTGCCTTACCTTCAGTTTCATCCTCGGCTCTATCGGGCACCCAAGGGGCATCAGTGACCTCATCATCATCATCTCCATCTCCTCCATCTTCATTATTACCACTAGACACAACTTGGTAATATGCTTTGGCTTGGGGAACATGAATGCCAATTTGTCTACCAGTGTTCCTCCCTCTCTCTAGGCTCATGTTCCTGTCATTCTCAATCTCAGAACCAACATCTACATCCAGTAATGGCTGGGCATCAACAAGGAGCAAGTGGCTGACCCTGTGGCCAAATAACTCAGCTGACTCCTCAATGGCTGATATTGGGGCTATGGCAGGAATAGATGTGGACAAAGAGGCAGGTTTATCCACTCTTGCCTCTGCTTGCATGACAGAGGATGAAGAGGATGAGGAAGGTTTAGTAAGCCAGCCCACCCCCTCCTCTGCATACTGTGGCTGGATAGCACGGGCAAACTCACTAAACAGAGGAAATTTTGCCTGTGGACACATTTTTTGCTGGCCCCCTTACAGTGCCAAGGGAACTTCTGCCTCTCCTTGTTATCCTACCAGATATTATTGTGAGAGAGGGGGCGGCGCTTATAAGCAAATGTAAAGAAGAAGTTAAAATCTGTACGTGGATGCACTTTAATCAATGTAAAGAGGTGTTTGGTACACTTTAATTTGAGTACTCATGCTGCACAGACACACTCCACGGAATCACTATAATATACTGCAATATAATGCGCCAAATGTATAGTGACACACAGAACAATACGGCGTTAAACTGGCAGTAACGCACAAAACTATATGACGTTAAACTGGTAGTAACGCAGAAAACTGTATGGCGTTAAACTGTCAGTAACGCACACAGATTTATATGGCGTTAAACTGGAAGTATTTGAATTAGAATTTTGGAAAATGGTTATATCTATTTCTATTCCATTTTTTTTATTCTATTCTTTTCTATTCTATTCGAATTTCAGAAGATGATTATTCTATCCTATTCCTTTCTATTCTATTCCCTTCTATTCTCTTCTTTTTTTCTATCCTATTTTGTTCTGTTTTACTCTTTATTATATTCTATTCTTTTATTTTATTTTCAATTCTATTCTATTTTTTTCTATTCTATTCCTTATTTTCTATTCTATTTTATTCTCTTTGTAAATTGGAATACTGTTCAAATTCATAAACTTTTCGAATTAGAAAACTTTTCAAATTCGAAAACTATTCGAAATGTATTTGAAAACTTTTCAAATCAGTCCAAATTCGAAAATTTGAATCGATTTGAATACAAATTCCGAAAACGAATTAAACAGATTTATATAAATAATGAACTGAACCAAACAATTTTTTTTCTTTATGCACATGTCTAGCCATGACCCTATGCTTTCAATCCTGATCGCCATGAACTTCAGTGATAAAGCACATCTAAAATACTGAAACCAGAAAACCGAACATAACAGCCAGTAAATCGATCCATAGCGGAGGGCAAAAAGTTCCTGTCTGAAAGAGACCTAATACATCCAGCTTGGAGAATGGAAAGCCCTCATAATGGCCACAGCAGGTATACAGACCCAGGAGCTCAAGTGCAGAGATCTTACCACTCAAGTAAAGAAGAGGTATAAATAACTGTCTGCTGTTTTAATTCTCTGTAGACATGTGCAATTTGTTTACTAACAAATCGAAATTCGGCCAAATTTTGCATCTTTTGGACATTCGGATGCATCCGAATGTCCGAATAAAAAAATAACGAATTTCAACGAATATGAAGGAAATTATAGTAAATATAATGAATGAATTTGACATGATTCGGTAATTCGTTATAGATCTAATGAAACAAACAGTCAACTCAAAGTAAATCTAGTCTAATCAGCTGATTAATTTTGTTTTTTGGAGGTTGGATTACTGGCATAGTGTATTCCTGAGAACTGAGTGAGAAGGGTGTTGTGTTGTATTTGAGAAGAGGAGAAGAGATATTGTCATTGTGTGTGTTAAAAGATTCAATAAACAAACAAATTTCCAAACTACTAATCATTATCACGAATCAATATGCATATATATATATATATATATATATATATATATATATATATATATATATATATATATATAGTTATATATATAAATTTCAACTAATACAAAATAAAGTATAGTGGATATAACAAAAGAATTCGACATGATTTGAGATTCAGGATAACGAATATCGACACTCTACAGAAATATGGAATTATCCGAAAACAAATTAACGTAACGTAACAAATATAACAGAATGAAATGATGTATTTTACGAATGACAACTAACCTAAACAAAATTTTCCATTGTGCACAAGTCTAATTTTCTGGCATCTACCAAACATTGAAATATCAGTTTTGAGTAGACTAACACGTTATTCCATAATAAACCAGGGATTAAACTGAAAGGACGTAAACTAAATAATTTTTTGCTGAAAAGCACTTTTTTTTTTCCATCTGTACTCCTCTGAGAGAGAATCTGGATATAAAAGTCTAATATAACAAACAGCCGAACAGACAAAAATCTATTTAGTTTACAAAACTTTTTATAGTTTTTGTAAGTTGTAGCAAGGATGTAAACATCTTCCTCGGGGATATTGTGCGCAGGAAATAAATTCCAGTAGATATGTCGGGTTAAGGGGGACAGTGAGCGTTTAAAATGTTGTCACTCTGCATAACGATGCACTTGTGATTAATAGTCCAAATAAAAGGCATGCGAGTGACAAGGGTTACTGGGCTCTCCGGTGTAGTAACAATACTGTCAAGGCACAGGGAGAGTTTCCTTATTTCATATTCATCTACAATTGGCAGAATGATATGCAAGATACATTGTACGGCCAATATGAATCACAGTGCACAAGGTCATAGGAATTTATATAAGCAGGTATCCTCTTGCCTGTACTATATCTCAGAGTGCTAAAGATGTCATACAAGAAGAGCTAGTTTATTGAGAACAAATACCAGAAGTCAAGGATCCCAAAATAGTTATATCTACAGGAGCTATTCACATGTCTGCACTTTAGATACACTGCCCTACACCTTTAAAGCGGACCTGAACTTAAAAAGTGAAGATTTTCAAATTTATAGGAAACATCTTGAAATGGTTTCACCATCCAATTTGCATTACAGGAGATAATGAGACTGGCTCGCCATGGAGCGTTTTCACACATTTCCATGGATTCCAGCGGATTGCACATGAGTCCTGTGCGTCTTTGGTACCATTTCAGGTCAAAATTCACGGAAAAGATTTGGGCCCGACTGACCCTGAAATGGAGAACGTGGACGCACCAGACCAGGGACTTGTGGTGAGGTCAGTGGTTGGTGAGGCACTGGCTAGTATCAGAGCCAGATACACACAGGTTGCATACACCGAGATCTAGAAGCGCTAGGAGCTTCTGAAGACAGCTTCTTGGTGACATCTCTTGACCAATTGGATTGCCTTACAACTTGATCTGGAACCCAGATGTGAAGGTCCCATATTTTGGTGGTGGCACCATAAGCCTTGTTGACTCACTGAGCATATGCCCATTTGAGTCCTCTCACTCCGGTAAGCCTCCTCACTAACCAGCGTTGGTTCTATTGTCTGTGTCCTCACTTCAACATTGATGTCACGTGAAATCTTACTTCCAGTTACACAATTTGTTTTCATTGTTTATTTAACCACCTCGCGCCCGCCCTATGGCCGAATGACGGCCGTAGAGCAGGCGCGTTCGTCCGGGTGGTCGTCCCTGGACGTCCTGATGTTTACTTCCGCAATGCGCGCCGCCGCGGGCGCGCATCGCGGAAGTTCTGTGTTCGCCGTGTCCCCCGGGGACAGGCAAACACAGATCGCTGTAAACGGCCAATCACAGCGGCCGTTTACAGCGTGATCGGCGTGTCCAATGGGAGATGATCTCATATGTAAACATATGAGATCATCTCTCAGCGCCGCTCTCCCTCCTCGCACAGACAGTGTGAGAGGGGAGAGATGAACGGCTGCAGCGGCAGCCGTTCTGCCTGTAGTAAAAAAAAAAAAAAAAAAGTAAAAAAATAAAATAAAAAGTGCCATCCGCCCCCAGCAGTGCCATCCGCCCCCAGCAGTGCCATCTGCCCAGTGCCATCCGCCCCAGTGCCATCTGCCCCAGTGCCATCTGCCCCAGTGCCATCCACCCCAGTGCCATCCACCCCAGTGCTACCTGCCCCCAGTGCCATCCACCCCAGTGCTACCTGCCCCCAGTACCATCCACCCCAGTGCTACCTGCCCCCAGTGCCATCCACCCCAGTGCTACCTGCCCCCAGTGCTACCTGCCCCCAGTGCCACCTGTTGTCAGTGCCACCTGTCGTCAGTGCCATCTGTCATCAGTGCCACGTGTCATCAGTGCCACATAGTGCCATCTGTCATCAGTGCCACGTATCAGTGCCATTTGTCATCAATGCCACCTGTCAGTGTCACGTGCCATCTGTTGTCAGTGTCACGTGTCATCAATGCCACTTATCAGTGCCATCTGTCATCAGTGGCACGCGTCATCGGTGCCATGTATTAGTGCCATCTGTCATCGGTGGCACGTATTAGTGCCACGTATTAGTGCCATCTGTCTTCAGTGCCACGTATTAGTGCCACGTGTCTTTAGTGCCACGTATTAGTGTCACGTGTCATCAGTGCCACGTATAAGTGCCACGTGTCATCAGTGCCACATATTAGTGCCATCTGTCATCAGTGCCACATATTAGTGCCATCTGTCATCAGTGCCACCTGTCATCAGTGCCACGTATAAGTGTCATCATTGCCACGTATCAGCGCCATCTGTCATCAGTGCCACGTGTCATTGTCCTGGTGTTTCAAAAGTGTAATAAATAGTCAACAAGTTAGATGTGTAATTTATGTTCCTAGAACACATGATGGCGCTACCTGCATGTTGGGCCTCTCTATGTGGCCAGGCTGTGAAAAAGTCACACACATGTGGTATTGTAATACTCAGGAGGAGTAGCAGAATTTTTTGGGGGGTGTCATTTGTGGTATACACATGCCACGTGAGAGAAATAACCTATTACAATGACAATTTTGTGGAGAAAAAAAAATGAAAAATCTTAATTTTGCAAAGAATTGTGGGAAAAAAATGACAACATCAAAAAGCTCACTATGCCTCTTACTAAATACCTTGGAATGTCTACTTTCCAAAAAGGGGTCATTTGGGGGGTATTTGTACTTTCCTGACTTGTTCGGGTCACAAGAAGCGAGATAGGCCACCAGTACATCAGATGTGATCAATTTTGTGCGATTCGCACCACACCTTGTAGACTCTCTAACTTTCACAAAGACCAAATAATATCCACTAATTTGGGTTATTTTTACCAAAGATATGTAGCAGTATAAATTGTGGCCAAAATTTATGAAGAAAAATTAATAAGTTGCATAATTCTGTCACAGAAACAAAGAAATATGCGTTTTTTTTCTAAATTTTCGGGTCTTTTTTCATTTATAGCGCAAAAAATAAAAACCCCAGAGGTGATCAAATACCACCAAAAGAAAGCTCTATTGTTGGGAAAAAAAGGACAAAAAATTCATTTGGGTACAGTGTTGCATGACTGAGTAATTGTCATTCAAAGTGTGAGAGCATGGACTTGGGTGTGAATTTCACATCTCATTTTCATTATTATTAGTTTTTGTGGTCAATGCATGGTGTGTACATTAGTTTGTATACATATGTATTTCAATGTTTTGAGCGATTGTCTTAGTGTTGTGCTGACTGCCATTAGATATACACCAATTTTTTTCTATTTATATTTACGTATGCCAAGATCATTAGAGAGAGAACAATAATTCTTGCTCTAAACCTCCTCTGTAAGGCCGCGTACACACGGGCGGATTGCCTGCCCAACTTAGTCCGCTGAACCGTGTTTCAGCGGACAATCCGCTCGTGTGTGGGCTTCAGCGGACTTTTTCAGCGGACAGTCTGACGGACTTTGTCTTTCGGAATTTCCGTAATTTTGTCCGCTGAAACTTGGTTTTGTCCGTCCAAACTTGGTTTCAGCGGACAGTCCGCTCGTGTGTAGGCAAGTTGGACGGACTAAGTATGGCGCATGCTCAGAAAGGATTTACACGGCCGAAGGTTGCATTGCAGTGTATTGGACGTCGTTTTTCTAGTCCCGTCGTACGTGCTGTACACGTCATCGCGCAAGTTTTCAGCGGACTGTCTGTTCATCGTGTGTGGTCAAGTCCGTTCATTCAAAATTTGGACGGACTGTCTGTCGGATTGTCTGACGAACTTAGTTGGGCAGACAATCCGCCCGTGTGTACGCGGCCTAACTCTAAACATGTAACCTGTAAAAAATTTTTAAGTATAGCCCATGGAGATTTTTAAGTACTGAAGTTTGGCGCCATTCCACAAGCGTGCTCAATTTTAAAGCATGATATATTAGGTATCTATTTACTCGGCATAACATCATCTTTCATAGTATACAAAAAAATATGGCTAACTTTTGTTTATTTGTTTTTTTTTTATTCATGAAACTGTTTCTTTCCAAAAAAATGCTTTTGAAAAATTGCTGCGCAAACACCGTGCAACATAAAAAGTTGCAATGACCAGTCATCAGACCACAAACTCAAACTCTTGCCTCTACCAAAATGATCCCATACCAAGAAACACAGTACATAAAGCATGGCAAGTCAGTAATAGGGGAAAGATCAGCAGGAGAGAGAGCAGCCTTGATGTGGTAGAAGAGAGGAAGACTTGGTTATCACTGAAAGTAGGTGAATTCACCTGAATGCCAATTCATGGTATTTTAGACATTTTTCTTATCGTGACCATGCTGAGAACTAATTGTAGTGTGATTGGCAAAGTTAAAGTGATATTAAAGTCTAATTTTTGCATTCCTAAAATTACAAACATGTTATACTTATCTGCTCGGGGTAATGGTTTTGCACAGAGCAGCCCTGATCCTCGTCTTCTCAGGTCCCCTGCCAGCGCTCCTGACTCCTCCCTCCTGCCAGGTGCCCAAAGCAGGCTTGCTCTTGACCCCCGGCTCTGTGTATCCATTTACAGTGCCTTGAAAAAGTATTCACACCCCTTGACATTTTCCACATTTTGTCATCTTACAACCAAAAACATAAATGTATTGTATAGGGATTTTTTGTGATAGACCAAAAAAAAGTAGCACATAATTGTGAAGTGGAAGGAAAATGATAAATGATTTTCAATTTTTTTTTTACAAATGAATATGTGAAAAGTGTAGTGTGCATTTGTATTCAGCCCCCTTTACTGTGATACCTCTAACTAAAATCTAGTGGAACCAATTGCCTTCAGAAGTCACCTAATTAGTAAATAGAGCCCACCTCTGTGTAATTTAATCTCAGTATAAATACAGCTGTCCTGTGAAGCCCTCAGAGGTTTGTTAGAAAACCTTAGTGAACAAACAGCATCACAAAGGCCAAGGAACACACCAGACAGGTCAGGGATAAAGTTGTGGAGAAGTTTAAAGCAGGGTTAGGTTATAAATAAATATTCCAAGCTTTGAACATCTCACAGAGCACTGTTCAATCCGTCATCCGAAAATGGAAAGAGTATGGCACAACTGCAAACCTACCAAGACATGGCCATCCACCTAAACTGACAGGCCGGATAAGGAGAGCATTAATCAGAGAAACAGCCATGAGGTTCCATGATAACTCTGCAGAGATCCACAGCTCAGGTGGGAGAATCTGTTCACAGGACAACTATTAGTCGTGTACTCCACAAAATCTGACCTTTATGAAAGAGTGGCAAGAAGAAAGCCATTGTTGAAAGAAAGCCATAAGAAGTCCTGTTTGCAGTTTGCGAGAAGCCATGAACTTTTTGGCCTAAAAGCAAAATGCTATGTGTGGCAGAAAACTAACACTGCACATCACCCTGAACACACCATCCCCACAGTGAAACATGGCGGTGGCAGAATCATGTTGTGGAGATGCTTTTCTTCAGCAGGGACAGGGAAGCTGGTCAGAGTTGATGGAAAGATGGATGGAGCCAAATTCATCCATAGCAGGAAGAAAACCTGTTAGGCCGCGTACACACGCGCGGACTGTTCGCCCAACCTTGTCCGCTGAACAGTGTTTGGGCGGACAGTCCGCTCGTGTGTGGGGCTTCAGCGGACAGTTTCAGCGGACAGTTGGACGAACAAGGTCTTACGGAAATTCCGAAAAACTGTCCGCTGAAACAAGGTTTCAGCGGACTGTTCGCTCGTGTGTAGGCTTGTTCGGCCAACTAAGTCTCGCGCATGCTCAGAAAGGATTTTCACGCCGAAAGCTATAATGCAGTGTATAGGACGTCGTATTTTTCGTCCCGTCGTACGTGCCGTTCACGTCATCGCGCACGGTTTCAGCAAACTGTTCGTCCGTCGTGTGTGGCCATGTCCGTCCATGCTAAGTTTGAGCGGACTGTTTGCCGAAACTGTTGGACGGACAAAGTTGGGCGAACAGTCCGCGCGTGTGTACGCGGCCTTAGAGTCTGAAAAAAACTTGAGACTGGGGAGGAGGTTCACCTTCCAACAGGACAAAGACCCTAAACATACAGCCAGAGCTACAATGGAATGGTTTAGATCAAAGCATATTCATGTGTTAAAATGGCCCAGTCAAAGTCCAGACCTAAATCCAATTAAGAATCTGTGGCAAGACTTGAAAATTGCTATTCACAGACGCTCTCCATCCAATCTGAAAGAGCTTGAGCTATTTTGCAAAGAAGAATGGGCAAAAATGTCACTCTCTGGATGTGCAAAGCTGGTAGAGACATCCCCAAAAAGACTTGCAGCTGTAATTGCAGCAAAAGGTGGTTCTACAAAGTATTGACTTGGGGGGGCTGAATACAAATGCACGCTACATTTTTCACATATTTTTTTGTAAAAAATTTTTTAAACCATTTATAATTTTCCTTCCACTTCACAATTATGTGCCACTTTTTGTTGGTCTATCACATAAAATCCCAATAAAATAAATTTACATTTTTAGTTGTAAGATGACAAAATGTGAACAATGTCAAGGGTATGAATAGTTTTTCAAGGCACTGTCCACACAGAGCTGTGGCTTGGCCCTACTCTCGCCGTCTCACGAATGGCTCTCTGGCTTTGATTGACAGCAGCAGGAGCAAAAGACAATCAGGAGTGTGAGTCCCCAGAGAAGCAATGCTTTCGTGGACATTGCTGGATCGAGAGGGGGGCTAAGGTAAGTATTAAGGGGCAGTGGTGGCTGGTGCTCAAAATATTGAAGGAGGAGCAGCACAAACTAACACCCCCCTCCCTCCACGGGAGAAGGACGGTGGCCATCACTCTAAGCCCTTGTACACACAGTCGGACATTCCGACAGCAAAATCCATCGGATTTTGTCCGACGGATTTTGTCCAAAACTTGTGTTGCATACACACGGTCGGACAAAGTTGTCGGAAAATCCGATCGTACGTAACGTGATGACATTATTTCGTTACGACGGGACTACGTTCAGGCTAGTAGCCATTAGCTTTGGTCTAGGAATTTGATCTGAGCATGCGTGGCACTTTGTCCGATCGGAATTCTCTACACACAATCGGACAAAGTCCGATC